>NC_134533.1:87694061-88319061 GCF_050624435.1 Tenrec ecaudatus
AAATTCCTCTTTAGACTCACACAGCACATGCAATGATGCTGAATGAAGGAAGACACAGGCCAGTGGATGAAAGTCTTGAGGATCCAGTGGCGATGGAAACGTCTCAGCACTGGCGCAATGCTTCTCCAGCTGTTTGAGTGTGTTTCATCAAAAAAAATAAAAAAGAGGTGAATCAGAGAGAAAGTGTGTCCCGCCTCCAGGGGGGCAAAGGAGAGGAACTTCCCAGAATCCTGATAAAGCATGATGCCCACAAGGGGGCATCATCAGACTGTGACCTGATTGACAGTCTAAATCCCACCCCTTCATTCTTTAATCACGTTGACATGAAACTGTGTAACTACCACAGATGAAGTCACCAAGAAGACAATGCCATCACTGTGTGAACCTTCTCATGGCTGTACTATTGATTACTATTCACTATTATTATTTTAATGAAAGCAAGGAGACTCTTTGTTTTAATATGCTCCGATTTCTTAAATATCATTTTTAAAAGGCAAGGCATATTTTCATGGGTTAGCATGATTATATTTTCTTTTATGTTTTGGCAGTTTCATCCATTATACTTGAGCGAAATTTTGCAAAACAGAATATGCTTAGCTTCTCCATGGGGGATTGAAAGTCAGAAAGTTTAATGTTTGTTACCAGCAAGAAAAAGATGTTTTCTTTTGTAAAATCTTAGTCTGAAGAGAGAAACAAGTAATTAGAATACAGTTTTATGTAGTACTAAACCTCAATATTAGAAAGGTCTGATTTTCTAGAGCACAATACAAATCTTTAATGTTGAGATTCCACCAAAGGCTAGTGGCAGAAGAGGGGTCGTTTGCAATCTTATTTTGCTCGAATTAAACAAGGTGAATTTAGATTCTTACAATAATCATGTGAATTACAGTAAAATAGATTATAGCAATCAAAATAGGTTCAGTAAAGTGTTTTAGTCTGGGCTGACTAGAGAAACAAACCAAGACACTCATATGTGTATAAGAAAGAGCTTTATATAAAAGAGCAATTGAATATTGAGAAAACATCCCAACCCATTCCAGGTCAAATCAATAAGTCTGATATTAATCCATTGGTCCAATACCCATATATAAAGTTCTCTTCAGGCTCACAAAATACATGCAATGATGCTGAATGCAGGAAGATCACAGGCCAGTGGGTGGAAAGTCTTGTAGATCCAGTGGTGGTATAAGCATCTCAGCACTGGTGTGGGTCTCCACGTGGCTGCTTCAGCTCCAGGGCTCTGGCTCTATCAGGGTAGCTCCATGTGGCTTGTCAACAGGAATGTCTCATAGGGAGTGAACATGTATCTGGCCTTCAGCGAGTTATTTATCTCTGTTTGTACCTCCTAAATGAGGTCATCAAACTGCGACCTGACTGAGAAGCTAGACTCCATGCCTTTGCAAGTTGACAGGAGAGTATGTAACTGGCATACAAAGTATCCGGTAGTTAAGCAGTTCCTATGGCTTAAATTCTAGCATTTTTCAGCAACCATGGAAAGCACGAATCATTTTGTCACATGTGTGCTATGAAACAAAATTTTGATTAGGTTTAAATATTTGTCATCTAAGAGAAAATTTATTTTCACTTAAAATTAAGGTTATATTTGTATTTTCTATTTAATAATTCTTCTATAAGTCAAGCTTATTTATTTCAAGTCTTTGATAAGCAAATAAATTACATTTGATAGTGGCTCGTTAACTATCCTAGCAGTCATACAGGTTTATCTATATATATATAGATAGATAGATATAGATATACCATATCAAAGCTAATGTGCAAACCATATAGTTTTAATCAGATACCAGCAGCTGTTTTAAAATGCAACTCTGATATTATAGTCCCTCCTGGCACTCTCTCTGAATACTTAAAATGGGTTGCAGTTTCCAAGGCCAAAATAAAACTCCATATGTTCTGTTACTATATAAAATATATTTACTTAAGGGGGTATTTGATCGTTTATTTTCTTTGTCACCTTGGATAAAGGCGGAGAGCCTTGAGTTAATTATTTGATGCCCTTTGGAGAGTCATATGTTATATATCATGTTGATTGTGCTTGCTGCTAGATGTCACTATTGTTTCAGTGCTATTCAACTCTAGATACAGTTTCTGAAATTAACGAATGAGATTTTTTATTGGCTAGCATATGATACATTAAAGGGAAAGTACCATATCTATTTTATCAAAAGTAATTGAATATGCACTCAGAGTGAACATTAAACATTCATTTTTACTTGAGATTTCTTGATGACACTTTTTCTGGTATTGACTATTATTATGATAGAAGGTAGTTGAGTGGTAGTGTTAGGGAAATCTCTGTTTTTTACTACTCTATTCCAGGCTCAATGCTAGAAAAGAATCTCTTGATGTATTAAGAACAAATGTTGTCTGTTAATGCTAGATCTAGTTATTATATTTTAAAAATACTCTAACATGTTTCTTCGGTGTAATTGGTTTACTCTCATGTGTATATAATGAAATGTCTTTCACATAATATGAGTGTACTATGTTATTCTCTAGAGAGCTTTCCTGGGTTATTAGATATCTCTCTGACACGAGTTACCAGAGGATGCTTCGAGACTTTCTATTTGAAAACAAACTCTAATAGCTCTATTGCTTGACACTGGAAATCATTTGAGTAACACCACAGGGAATGAAAACAGAAACATTAGTTGATAGAACTTCCCATATTTAGGAGAAGCTTGCGCTAAGAAATTAATGTTGCAAATATTCAAAGATTGTCCAATGACTTTAACCTGAAATAACTTGATTATGATATTTTAACTATCTTGTTTATGTATAGCAAGGAGAATCAGATCCAGTTCATGGTGTTGTTTTATAAAGCATCTAACATATTAAACTGAACTAGATTTATCTTTTAGACAGCATCACTCATGGAAAGTTCTCTGTGTGAACAAAAGGACACTTTATACTACGCTTTAAGAAAATATTATAATTTAAGTTATGCGGACTGATACAAGGGTTCAGCATGCTATCAAACATAAGATAAAAATTCAAAAACCATTTGGACTCCTCTACTGTAGCAAGGAGAATCCAGAAATAGAAATAGGGAAAACTGTGTTATTTACAATAAAAAGCAAAACCAAAATCTTTGCCCTCAAGTTGATGATGACACACAGTGATCCCATGTCACTGGGTCGAATTGCGCTGAAGGGTGCCTGAAATGCACAATAGAAAGTCCTTCCTTTCTGGCAGAGAGAAGCTGTTGGTTTTGAACTGCTAATCTTGTGAATCACAGCCCAATGCATAACCCCTGTGCCACCTGGGTTCCACCCTGATTACAATAGTCACTTCCCCTCACCCCCATCACCAAAAAGAAACTGAAGAATAAGTAGAATCACGGACATATAGGACTTATGCAAGGAAAACAATCAATCATTACTGCAGGAAACCCGCATAAATGGAAAGGCACACTATAGTCATAGATTTAGCATGAAAATGCCAACACATGCCAAACAACATATGAATGTAATGCAATCCAGATCTAAAGTCAACAGCATTCTTTTACAAAATGGAGGAACAAATCTTCAACTTTACATGGAAAAGAAACCAACAATCAATTAAAACATTTTGAAGAATAATAAAGTAAGCAGGAAGTTTTATATTCCTACTTTATTGTAAAGCTACAGAATCAAAGCAATCCAGTACTCGGACAATGATAGATACCTAGACCAATGGAACAAAGAACAAAATTTTATCCAATGGCAAGTGATTGCCTCCTTAACAGCTGGTTCTGGCAAAAATGGATATTCATTTGAAGAAAAATGTAAGCCCTAACCTAAGAACACCAGTTCTTATGATGTAGCCCTCCGCGATGCCTACCCTCATGAAGTACTGATATAGGTGCTGACGTGTAATGAGGAAAGTGAATGGTACCAGGCTATCAGCAAGAATAGTATCTGGGCTCTTAAAACTTGTCTTAAAACAAATAGCCGTCTAAGTGAAGTGCCAGCCAAGCCCTCAGGAAAAAGTATACCGACCTTTGTGATCCAAGAAGTAAATAGGAAAATCGATGATCAGAGGAGGGAATTGTATTAGAGCTTGAATTCTGATGACCCAGTTTGAAGAAGGCTGTGGATGAGAGTAAAATCCCCCAATCCTTTGCACAGTCCCCACTGGGAAGAAGGCTCCATTGAATTCACTCAGCTCATTGACCAGGGAGGAGAACAGACTTGCCCATGAACAGAGGGCATGAGAAATGAATTACTGTAGATATAAAAGGGTAAAATTTAACACATTGTAAATTTCCCTGTGGCCCATTTTTAATTTGTTCTAGTTTTGTTATTTCTATTTTCTTTTGATTGAGGGTTTTCTGTGTTACGGTTTCTAATGTTAGTTGTTGTTGCTGTTTTGTATGATCCCCTTATATAAAATCCAGAATAGGTAGATTGACAGAGACAGTAACTAGAACAATACTTTTTTCTAAGGCTGTGACACAGAAGGTCGGGGGAAAGTTAGGACCTAATAATAATATGTGAACTGAAGAAAATACTTTAAAATTGATGTGATGATTGCAAAACGTTTTCATATATTCAAACCTCTGAACTGTGTGGTACATGAGTTATATGCCTATAAAATTATTTTAAAATAAATGAATAAATAAAAGCTTTACACCTCAACCAAAAAAGGCAAAGACATGAACATAATCAAAGAAGACATCTAGTTGGCTAAGAAACATGAAGAGAGGCTGATGACCACTACCCATTAGAGAGCTACAAATCAAAACCACAATAAGATGTCACCTCACTCCTGCAAAAATGGAATTGATTAAAGGAATAGAAAGCAACACATTCTTGTAAAGTTGTAGGGAAATGGAAATCATAAACTACTGGTAGGAGTTTAAAGTGGTATAACTTTTATGGAAAATGATAGAACTCTTGCATAAAAAGCTGAAAAAATAAATATCACATGATCCAGAAATCCATTCATAGGTATGTATCCTAGAAAGGAAACAGCAGTGACAAAAATATACATGTACACATAATACATGTATACATACATGTACACATACATATATATATGTACACATAAATGTTCAGCATTATTCACAACCACAATAGGAAAGCAACCTATGTGTCCCTCAATGAATGAATAAACAAAAGACAAACATGCAGATATACAATGGAACACTACACAATAATAATAATGAGTCCACCAAATACGTAAAAGAAATAGAAGGTATTTTGCTAAGTGAAATAAGTTAATTACCAAGAGAGAAATGTCCTTTATCATTCTCTGGTGGTGCTGTGGGTTAAGTGTTTGATTGCTAATGCAAGGTAACTTTTCAAGCCCACCAGCTCTGTGTGGGAGAAATATAAGGTTTTCTGCTCCTGTAAAGATTTATAACCTCAGAAACTCTGTATAGGAACACTATGAGAAAGAATAAATTTGGTGGCAGTGGATTTTACAAAGAAGAGTCAATAGTAGATTTATACCCAGAGAGATATTCTTTGATGGTTACCAGGGATGCTAGGGGGAGAGAAGATCACTTACAAGATAATGGATGGCCAGACCTTTCCTCTGAGGTGGATTTGGGTGAATTTAACACCCTGTCTTTAAATCAGCTGCAGAGTTTAACAATGTTTGCACCACCTGGGTACTGTCCACAGGACGCTGTAGCTATTGAGTGCTGTGGAGTTGATATGTCAGTATTGACTGTTGGTCATTACAATACAGAAAGTTGTTTCTCCCTACTAGTTTTCTTTTCTTTCTTTTGTCACATCTTCCCTATCTCTTTAAGTCATAGTTATTTTTAATAAGAAAACACAGAGATTCATGTACTTAAATATTTTGATATTGTTTGACTTAAAGATGCGACACTTATCTTGTTGGCAGTACTACATTGCCTGGCTCTATCACTAGTTCTTGAGCACCAGCTTGATTGAGATTAAGTTCCAACATATCCGTTCAAAATGCTTCTTTCAGGCCATCAACTGTCTTCAGCTGATTTTCTCTTGCGTGATAGCGTGATAGCGTGGTGATATAACTTATTATATAAGGCAAGAGCTTTAGAGTATGGCAGATGATTCTGATTATGACTATTAAATCTGTAATGCTCAGTAAATTATTTGTCCTTTGAACTATATTTCCACGATGTGAACAGCAATAGGACACTTAGGGGAATTTCCTCACTGTATGTACACCACAATTGTTGTTGTTGGATGTCACAGAGTCAATTCCAATTTATAGCAAATGTACAGGACACTGTAGAACAGCCTCATGGTGTTTTCTGGGTGGAAGTGTATATGGGAGATCTCCAGGTCTTTTCTCCGGTGATGCTGGTGGGTGGGCCCATATGATCAACTGTTCAGTTCGCACCCAAACACCCAAGTGATTTGCCACTAGAGCTTTTACAGAGTTTAGGGAAGGTAAACTCATAGGGAAGGAAATTTTTGAGCTCTGGTCACAAAATTTAGCAGTGAATAATAGTTCTAAGAGAAAGTATATAATTTAATAAACTTGAGTGCATACCTAACCATGCGAATCAAAATAAAGGCTGTATCTTTTGGCAAACATTTATTGATAATCCATATAGTATAAAATAGTAATTCATGGATAGAAAGTCAAAAACATTACATTACATTATATTAACCCGCAATTGTTTTCCTCTAGAAAAGCTTTGTCAAGCAGACTTGTCCTTTGTTTTGTCAAACAGACTTGTCTGCAAGTTGATTTTGACTCACAAGGACTCCATGTAAAACCAAAGCCACCACTTCAATCCATCTATTGAGTATCATCCTATTTTGCTGATCTTCCACTTTATCATGATCTTCTTCTCCAACAAGGATGAGTCCACCTGATAACATGCCCAAAATACATTTGACAAAATCTTGCCATTCTTCTGATAAGCAACACTTCACCTATACTTAGTTTTTAAGGCAGATTTGTTTACTATTCTGGATGTCCATAATATATTTACCGTATATACTCGAGTATCAGCTTACCTGAATATAAGTTGAGGCACCTAAGTTTACCACACACAAAAATTGGGAAAATTTATTGATTCAAGTATAAGCCTAGAGTGGGAAATGCAGCAGCTACTGGTAAATTTCAAAATAAAAATAGATACCAATAACATTACATTAATTGAGGCATCAGTAAGTTAAATATTTTTGAATTTTTATTTCAAACAAAAACAATAAACTAGCTCTGTAAGTGGAAAAGAGGGTCAATAAAAACAATATAAAACCAACAATAAGTATACACACTGTTACTGCATGTGCTGCATTACTACATGCGCTACCGTGCCGCATGTACACAACACCGCGTGTATAGTTTGAAGCCTAACGCATGCTGATGATATCCCAGCATGTGATGACAGGACTTTTTGTATCGACCAGTCTGTGTTAGGGCTTAGAATATAGATGCTGCATTGTGTACGCACTGTGTTACTGCACGTGCAGCGTTACCACATATGCATGGGAAGTGCAACGCATGCAGTAACAGTGCATACTCAACGCAGCGTGTATATTATGAGCCCTAACACAGGCTGCTCTATGGAAGCATAGTCAACAGAGTCCAGATCAGGTTTAATAAGAAAATAAAATACAGCAGACTAAATACTGTAAATAAACGTACTGTATATCCCAAACCAGAGATATAGTGGTACTTGTATTCAGCAAAGCTTGGGCGTGACCAAGAGCAAGGGGGCATGACCAAGCACTGGTAAGACTGTAAGGCTACTTCACTGGTCACAGCCCTGTAGAAGAGCGGGAGAAGAGCAGCCGCATCGGCATTCATCTGACAAGGATGCGGTGCGCCCCAGGTCCCAGCACGCAGAAGAGGGCAGGTTCTTGCCCAGTATGGCGCGGACAACACACAGGCTGCCTGAGTGCAGGAGATAAGAAGAGTGGTGATACCAGCAGTCATCGGACCACCCACAGAGGCTGCAGGCGCCCGCAGATGAGCAGGAGAGACCGGAGAACACCCGCACTGCACCAGAGAACAGGTAAGTGGAGACCTCACTGGAGTATAAGCTGAGGGGGAATTTTTCAGCATAAAAAATGTGCTGAAAAACTCGGTTTATACACGAGTATGTAGGTAAATATCTTTGATAATACCATAATTCAAATGCATTATTTTGCATTGGTTTTCCTTGTTCTTTGTCCAGCGTTCACATATTTGAGACAATTAAAAGCACCATGGCTTTGGTCAGAGGTACCTTAAATTTTAAAGTGAAAGTTTTGCTTTTTAACACTTAAAAAATCATTTTATCGGAGGCTCATGCAGCTCTTATCAAAATCCATCCATCCATCCATTGTGTAAAGCACATTTGTATATATGTTGCCATCATCATTTCCAAAAGATTGTCTTTCTACTTCAGCTTTGGTATCAGTTCATTTCCCCCACCCCACTCTCCCTCCTTCATGAACCCTGATAATGATTATTTTTTCATGTCTTAACACCGACTGCTGACTCCCTTTGCCCATTTTTCTTTTGTCCATCTCCCCGTGAGAGGGTTATGTGTAGATCCTTGTGATCAGTTCCCCCTTTCTCCTCCCACCTTCCCTTTCCCCTCCTGGTCTCACTACTCTCATTATTGTTCCTGAGGGATTTATCTGTCCTGGATTCCCTGTGTTTCCAGCTCTTCTCTGTACCAGTTTACATGCTCTGGTCTCATCGGATTTGTGAAGTAGAATTGAGGTCATGATAGTGGGGGGCAGGAAACATTAAAGAACTAGAGGAAAGTTATGTGTTTCTACTGAACCCTGACTGACTTGTCTCTTTCTTGTGACCCTTCTGTAAGGGGATGTTCAATTGTCTACAGATTGGCTTTGGGTCTCCACTCCACACTCCCCCTCATTCAAATTGATATATTTTATTTTTGTTCTGGGTCTTTGTGCCTGATAGCTGATCTCATCCACACCTCATCATCACAGACTGGTATGCGTCTTCCATGTGGGCTTTGTTGCTTCTCAGCTAGATGGATACTTGTTTATCCTCAAGCCTTTAAGACCTCAGACATTACATCCCTTGATAGCCAGGCATCAACAGATTTCTTCACCACATTTGTTATGCACCCATTTTGCCTTCAGCAATCATGTCGGGAAGGTGAGCATCACAGAATTCTGAGTTATTAGAAGGTGTTCTTGCATTCAGGGAGTATTTGAGTAGAGGACCGATGTTTGTCTGCTACATTAATATATAACATATAAACATATGTACATAGATCCATTTCCCTATCATTGTATATAAATACATTTGCATATATACATGCCTGTATTTAGACCTCTGTAAATGTTCTTTGCCTCCTAGTTCTTTCCTCTATTTTCTTTTACTTTCCTCTTGTCCAACTATTATATTTGTCCTTCATTTGGGTTTCAATAATTCCTCTCAGCTCCATTGCCCTTGACCAGGCATCCTATGCTCTCCTTACCATTGATTTGTAGATCATTTGTCCTTCCCTTGTTCCTGGGTTTGGTGATACTCCCCTTTCTTTCCCCCATCTCCCCCTTCCCTGTGTCCCCCTGGAACTGTTGATCACACTGTTTTCTCCTCTGGATTGTTTATCCCCCAATGTGACTTAGATGGACATGGAGTGACAATAATGAGCACAAAAACAAGACAGAGCAAAACAAAGCAACCAAAGGAAAAAAACCAGCAACAAACACAACAACCAAAAAAACCCCTAAACAAAACCCAGTGGTCTTCTGCAGAAAATTTTCCTAATGCAATCTGTCATTTGATTTCCTGACTGCTCCTTCCGGGGGCATTGATTGTGGATCCAGGTAAAATGAAATCCTTGACAGTGTCAACCATTTTTCTGTTTTTCCTGATGTTGCTTGTCAGTGCAATTGTGAAGGAAGAGATTTTTCTGTTGCTTGTTTTTTTTAATGTATTTTAAGGTGTAATTCATACTGACGGTTGTTGTTTTGTTTTGTTTTCATTTTAATCAATGTTTCAAATTATCTTGGTTTTCAAAAAGCAAGGCTGTGTCATCTGTATATTACAAGTTGTTAATGA
The DNA here is from genome assembly GCF_050624435.1 of Tenrec ecaudatus. Taxonomy (NCBI): domain Eukaryota; kingdom Metazoa; phylum Chordata; class Mammalia; order Afrosoricida; family Tenrecidae; genus Tenrec; species Tenrec ecaudatus. The sequence continues at coordinate 87,704,043 of NC_134533.1, forward strand.
ATCTTCATCCAATCTTGATAACCCTATTATTCATAGAGTTCAGCCTCTTAGATTATTTATTCAACATACAGACTGAAAATATGGTGGAAAGATACAACCCTGATGTACACTTTTTCTCTTTTTAAACCTTACATTTTTCCTTAATTCTGTTTGTATGACTTCCTTTTAGTGTCTACCCATGTTTCATTTGAGTATAAAAAAGAATGAAGTGTTTGGAATTACTATTCTTCCCAGTGTTATCCATAATTTGCTATGATCCATGTAGTCAAATGTCCTAACATACTCTGTGTTATTACTTCAACATATGTTTGAATACCTTTGAATAGTCAGTTCAGCCCAGGTACACATTTATGGAATTTTCTGCTTTTTCACGAACCATCTGAAATCAGCAATGATATCCCTGACACCATGTTCTCTTCTCAATCTGCTCGAATTTCTAGAACATCCATGTCGTTATGCTGCTGTAACCATTTTAAAATTATCTTCAGTGAAATTTTACTGGCACATGATATTCATTTTATTGCTCATTCGTAAGAACTACAATTACATTGACCAGATACTTTTGTTGAGTTATTTATTTATTTTGCGAGTACTGTTTAGGAAGCTTTAGCCAACTGGTGTAGGTAATTTTCATACACATATGTGATGGGTTTTGTGTAAAAGAAAATTTCAAAGTATTCTTTAAATAAATAGTGACTATTCTACTACATATAGTCTTCTCTATGCAACATCTTTTGATACATTTTAACCTTCTACGCAGCAATGCCTCATCTGAAAATGATCTGTGGTGGAGCTTTTGGGGAGGCACTGGGCTGCTAAGTGAGTGGTTCAAATCCTGTCCATGGGAGAAAGATGAAGCTATCTGTTTCCATAAAGATTAATAGTCTCAGAAACCCTACATGTTCAGAATCAACTCAGTGGCAGTTTCATTTTGGGCCTTATCTGAGATGAGTTATTTACCTGGATTTATCCTTCTGAGATCATCAAAGCAGCTATTTCCCCCAGATGTCATCTTTTAGCCTGTTCCTTTTCCCTAAGGCTTTGCTAAGTGCACAATGTTAGATTTTTTGTAGATACAGACAATAAAAAATGTCAAGTTAGTTTAATCAGAAAACGATTAAGTGTTTTCAAGAGTTTGCACTATTTTCAGAGCCAATTCCAACTAGTAAAGGTCTCATGAATGCCATCCTGCCCAGTCCTATGCCATCATTTTCTGTTGGAGCCCGTTGTTGGAGCCTCCATATCAATCCACCATTTGAGAGTTTTCTTCTTTTCAGTGACCCTCCACTCTGCCCGGCCTGCTCCCCGTCTCTTGGCATGTCTGCTACTCGATTACGTGTCCAAAACACACGAAAGGAAGTCTCGCCTCATTCAATTCTAAGGATCATCTCTCCTGTAACAACAGTGTTAGGAATGTTAGAAAAAGAGCTCTCTACTGAGCTTCCTGGAAAAATTTCTAAAATCACACCACAAAACAAGGCCGAAAGAGTTTCTGCCTCTATCATTAACTCCGCAATAAACCAACTGCCACAAATGGAGGGCTTCCAAATAAAAAAGCCAACTCCATTGTTGCAAACCTATGTGATCCCTTCTGATCTATGTCACAAAACAGAAATCTTTGCATCCTGCATCTCTCCCTAAATAATCCACTTGCATTTTGGCCTTTTAAACATAAATGATTAATGGACCCTAAATTATGCCTGGAATTTTAGTTGTGTAATGAGATGAAAAACTGCAGTGTTAAAAGGATCCCGACCTGCTAGTCCTTTCCATAGAGAAAGACATGATAGGAGGGCATTGGACACAGAGTGTACAATAGGCTCCTTCACCATGCTCACAAATAATTTATAAATAATTCTCACTGTAGAAGGTTAGGGTTATAGCACACAGCAAAATGCAATATACCTTTAGTTAGTATAAATAGGGCCTACTTAATGATAGTGCTATAGTCATCAAAGAAAGTATTTAGATAAAATCTATTTGGATGACAATAATTTAACATTTTGTCAACTACCTCATAAGAACTTCATAATCACTAAAGTCATTATTTTAAGACCTTTTTTTGTGTGTCGGTCTCTGTAGATAGTAGACACTCTGAGGATAGGAACTATATTTTAATTTCTGTATTTTATTCCCTATCAAAGCATCTGGTCCTGGGGGGTGGCCAAGAAATATTAATAGAAGGAAGATTTCAAGAAGCAAGAAGTATAATTTATTGCGATTCTTTCTTATTCCACAGGAATAGTAAGTGTCTGCATGGCATTTATTGAGGAGCCTTGGTTTTAAGAAATTAGGAGAATTTGCATAGATAATGAAATCAAATGACTCATTATTGTTTATTTGCAAGTCAAGGAAAAATGAAGTGGTAATGAGTATGCTTTTAAGCAATATTAGGTATATATTAAAAATGATGAAAGAGTCTTCCATTAATGTTCATATTATTTAATCAGCAATATTAAAGAAGGCTTTAAACGTATTAATCATCAATTCATCTATGTCTGAATATTATGCAGGAGTTTTATGAGAGAAATTTAACCTGTTAGAAAAAGGGTGCCCTACTATTTATGACTCATAAATTAAATGAAAATTAGATTGGCTTGTGTGAGAAAATACATTTCATATTATAGTTAAAGGCGTAGATGGGGAACATTTCAGTTGATGCTACATATCTGAAGTTTGTAGAACAAAAAACCTGTAGTTTTTAAAAGTTTCTTTGCTCAACTTTAATGTCTAAATAGATAACAAATGATGACATATTGATACAGTAGACTACTACTCAGTAATAAAAATAAACCATCTATTAACTTAGATACCAAATTTTTCCACAGGAGAAAGATGTAATCTGTTTCCATAAAGAGTTACATTTTTTTAAAGTTTATGGTACCAACTCTATTCCGTACTACATGATTGTAATGACTCAAACCAGATGACAATGTACTTGATTTTTTTTTGGGGGGGGTAACAACTTAGGTTTACATAAAATGTCTTATTCCAAGTTAAAAAAATACCTTAGCATATTAAATATCACAGAATTTTATTTATATATAATACTAGAAAAGGCAAAATATTTGTGACAGAATGTTTTAGTGGGGTCCAGAAGTTAGAGTTTGGGGTAGCCATCACACTCACTCACTGCCATCAAGTTGAAGCCAACTCCTAGTGGCCCTCTGGAGCAAGGTAGAACTGCACCTGTGAGTTTCTGAGACTGGAACTCTGTAGGGGAGTAAAAAGCCCCAGCTCTCTCCTGTGGTGTGCCTGGTGGTTTTGCACTGCTTACCTTGCAGTGAGTAGCCAAACACGTTACCACTATGCCACCAGGTTTCCTGCAGGAAGGTCTAGCATGAGAAAGTTCCCGATTATGCTAGAAATATTTTGTATCAAATTGTTTGTCATGGTTGACATAATCTATACAAATATTAAAACGCACATGAATGTGTGTAAAAAAGTGAAATTTATTTCATATAATTAAAAGAAAACAAGTCAAAAAGTAAAAGCCCCATATTCCTGCTTTACCTTCATAACTATTATATTAGCATTCTTACCTGAAGCATCCCATACACATAAAAATATTGTACTTTCCAAAAATATTTGTAATATGAGATGCTTACATGCATTATCTAATCAAACCTCTATACCAGCACTGTAAGGAATATATTATTTCAGTGTTACTAATTAATAGTCATTTGTACACTAGTAACTAGAGAATGAAACAATGTAAAACGAAGTCCTTAGATTACAATTCCAGTATTAGTTCCACTTATTTTTCTGACGTGGTCTACTGGCCAGCTCAAAAAGTGTCTACTCTTTCATGTTAGCATCAAATTCCAAAAGCACAAAGAAAATAATCGTGGATAAATCATTTGCATTTTTCTCACGATTTCTTATCAGAGGGCTCAAAAACAACATTGGGTTAATATGTAATATTTGGAGCTAAAACAAAAGCGATAGTGATTTTTAAAATAAAAATCATTTTATTTGTGTAATGTGAAGACTCATCTACAGTTACCGTTTGCTTATCAGTAATCAAAAAAAGAGAGCAGAGTTATTTGAGTCTGGATGAAAGTAATCATTGAATGATACTGAAAAATCTACTTAATTTCTCCACAGTCATTATGTCTTGCATATATCAATCTATTCTCATTCAGAAACCCTATGGCATGTAGTAGAATGAGCCCATAAAGTGTTCAAGGCTGTTGTCTTAATAGAAATGATTACTAATCTTTCTTTTCCATAGTAGCTGATGAATTCCAACCTTTGATCTTTAGATTGGAAGCCAAATTTTAACCAATGAGTTGACAGGGCTTATTTTTTGCATAAAGAGAGGCGCAAAAACGACTGTTTTAAAAGTTTGCTGTGAATATTGGGATGGAACATGTCAAAGCATATAATAATTCGAAACAAAAGCAAACCATACTCACTGCCATCGAGTTACTCCCACTATGAGTGACGCTAGAGGAGAGGAAGGGTTAAAACTGCCCCCAGTGAATTTCCAGGAATGTAGCACTTTACCAGAGTAGAAAGCGCCATCTCTCTCCCACAGGTAATAATTACGACTTAAATATTATACTTTTTCTACCTTCCTCCATTCTATCTTCAGCTGCTGTGTCAGACATTCTAAGGTCCTAATCTGCAGCTCAGTAGAGTCTGTAATGAAATGAATATTTGAAAGTCCAAAAGGGCGACCTAGGGCTGGAACCCACAAGTCCAAATTTGTTGTCTTGCTCCACAGATCTTGCAGGATCGTTGGCAGGCACATATGAACCTGGGCTTCATCGCGACTGCAAGTTAATGCAGGAAAAGGCAGGCCAATTTTCCACAGAAAGCGAATTCTAATAACGGTCAGGTTAGTCAAAGTACTGGCATCGTAGTGTGCCTTGCTTTTTCCTCCTTGCTGCTGTTGTTGCTGAAAACATGTCCCGATGGTAGCTATTCGTTTCCACTATTGATTTTTCTGTGCTTTCATTATTTTGGATCAGGTAAATGCTGGCTTATTCTGTGGGTTTACGGAAAGGATGTGTCAAACAGAGATGGAAGGTCCACAAAGTGACCAGCTTTAAAGAGAATACTTCAATCACGGTGAATAAACAGACACGTACCTAACAGGATAAAATCGTACCCACTTGTTCCATTGGATCAGAAATTTTGGTGTTCATATATGTAATACTGGAGCCTTGATATATATTTTCAGGAAGCCTGCCTCTAGCTGGGGAGCCTTTTTATATGGTAGAGTGATGGATAAAAAGTTCAAATACTATGGGATTACATAGATTTAAATTTTAATATCTTATGTACATAAGTTTTCTTCCCCTTCCTAAATTTTTACACATTTTGCTTTTCTTTCTCCTAACTTTCTATACTCAATTACCTAAAATATTTCATTTCAAGCAGTATTTTTTCCATATCCTAATATTTAGGGTAACCTGAGAGGAAAATACTGTATATTTTTTAACAACCAAATATTTGCATTTATATTTTGGTTTAGAAACTTAATTAAATACTTTAAAAATAAATTGATTAATATAAATAGCATGATCATGGGTGTTTTCAATGGTCATAAAACGGGTTTCTTATTTATTAAAAGGTAATCACTATCACAAAACAGTATAAACTTATTCAAGTTTTATCAATGGACTGTTAATCAATTGCAAAACATTCATTCATTTATTTGTTCAATAAACATATATTAGTATTTCCTTTGTGTCATCTAAAAATCTGAATGCCCAGAATGCAGGGGTAGACAAACCAAAGAGCTTGTTTTTCTATAACTATATAACAACAATAATATAATGTATAATGCTAAAGCAGATTAACTGGCTAAGACTGAAAGTGTGTATTATTTTACTTAATATAAAAATGATTTTTGCTTATAAATCGATTAATTCCTAGAAGGAGGCTGGGGAAAGAGGTCTTACATCGTCTTTTGTTATGTAAACATTGTATGAGCACCTGGAATGACATTCTGAACACAATGTAAGAGTTATATTTAAAATTTAAATGAATTCCACAGGAGATAAGCCCAATTTTACCCATTAACAATATGTTTTAGATTTATTTATCTTTGCTTATTCCATAGCATCTTAATGATTTATGAAAGATTAATTAATAGATAATGTCAATGATTGCAGCCAACATCATAGTTGCAGCCACTTTGTCAATCTCTCTTGTTGAGGTCCTGCCTCTTTTGCTGACTCTCTGCTTAACTAGACCTGATGTTCTTCTCTGAGACCGGTTCTTCCAAAGAACATGTCCAAACTACATAAAGTGAAGTCTGGCCACCCTGGCTTGAAGCCTGTCAGCTCTGCTTGTAAAACAAAGCCGTTCCTTCTTCTTGCAGTCCATTGTATATTTAATATTAATTTGCCCAACACCATCAGTAAAAGGTGTCAACCATTCTTCAGTCTTCTTTTTCATTACCCAGCTTTTTTATGCTTGTGAGGAAACTATAAAACACAATGGCTTGAGTCAGAGGCATCTTAGACTTCAAAGAAGAATCACCACCGGGCCTCCCAATACTCTTTAAAGAGCTATTTGACAGCGATTTGCCCAATGTAATTTGTCATTTGATTTGTTTGAATTTTGCTTTCAATGATATTGATTGTGGATCAAAGTCCCAGTAAAATATAGCTAGAGGGATGATAGATAGATGGTAGATAGATAATCATACATATTAAATAGCATGCTCCTTAAGAACATTGAAGGAATCTTGGTGACATAGCAGGTTAAGCATTGAAATACTAACAGCAAAATAAGCAGTTCAAACTCATTATAGTCTTAGAAACCAGATGGAACAATTTTACTCTGACCTATGTGGTCATTTTGAGTTAGAATCAACTGAACATTTATGGTTTTTTGGTTGTTTTGGGTAAGAAGATTATTAAAGTAAAAAAAGTGAGAGTTAAGTAGGAATGAGATTTAAAGAAAAGTAGAAAGAAAATCCTTGGGATGGTTAGCCTCGTAAGTCTCATTGTTTCATTGCGACTTGGCATCTTCCCTCTCCTGTGGCTGATTGCAGCTGCTGCTCTCTGCCAACTATAATTTAGTTGGCAGTAATTCTACCTTAGCAGAGGGCACATGATGGCTACTTACCCAGCAGGAACAAAGGCAGTCTGGTGTATAATTCCATGTTCGTGCTACTTCTTCATTACTATACTTTATAAATAATTTATTCTTCCTTCTTTACTTTGAACTGTAGGTATTTGAGGATGTCATCACACAGTTTACTATGAGCAATGTACTCATAATAGAGGCACCGTCCAATAATAATAAATAAATAATATGATATTTTTAGAACATAATAATAATAACCACTGGGTGGTCATTATAAGCCAGGCATTGTAGTAAGCACTTTGCATGTGTTACTCATGTAGAACAGTAACCTATAAAATAATCTACTTCTCTGACCATTTTATAGGTGAAGAACAGGTTTGTATAATCAACTTCCAAAATCACGTAGTAAGACATCATTGATTAGATATTTGCTCTCTGTCATTGTGTAAATCGATAAAAATGACATGGAGCCTGAATTTGACCTCCTCTAAAGTGACCAGGGGAAGGCGAACCGAACTTGCTAGTCAAAGAATGATACCTATGAAATCGATGTCAAACATGCCCCTGCCCTCCACATCCAATTCTGACACCTAACAGCACTCGCTCCTGAAGTGAATTTGGTAATTCATTGTAATAGCTGGACACATAGACAAAACCCACCATACTGACGTTTGTAAGGGCAGTTAGCAGGTTACGATTTAGGATCAGGAACGCTCCAGGCACAGGTCTTCTAATGAGGATGGCCTCTTCTCAGGGATGCGCGCATAAAAGTCCTTTAATAGCCCTCTGGTCAGGCAATGTTCCTAAGCTCTTTCATAGCTACTGACAGATGTTTTCAAAGAGCACACCACTCCACTGTAAATCTAAGCCCAAATGTGCTCAGCTAGCTTACCAATTATGTACGGAAAAGCTTCCTACTCTGCAAGTGAATCTCCGCCCCAAAGTACTCAACACACTCAACTTTACTTTCTACAAGAATGGGGAAGCTTGTCTTGTTTCTTCTCTTAGCACTTGGTTCTACTGCTGCTTCCCTGCCAATCTCTGATGTCATAGATCTTCCTCCCTGGATCAAGGAGGTCCAATGAATGGGAATCTTGGCATCAAAAAGACATACTCCATTCTTCTCTCTTATTTTTTGATGGTAGTAAAGCCCTTCTTCCAGCTTCTGAGATTTTAAACCCAGCAGGATGGCAAAATCGACTAACCTCTTACAAAGTTTCCACTTAAAAAAATAATCACAATTAACCTTGTTAACAATAGCTCACACCTGAAGTCTTTAGTTCTCTCTGTCTTCGCTCACCTTCTCTTAACCAGCTTTATCAGCAACACATTGCTTGATGAGTTACCAAGACTACAGCCCAAAGAGTCAAATTGAATAATTCACTGCATCTCAAAGAGAAGAAAAGATGTTGCAAAGTTAGTGTTTATTGTCTCCTATAAAATGTTTAAAAGGGTATGATAAGAAGAATGAAAATTCAAGTTTATCCATTTACCACAGTATTTGAAAAGAAAGAAAAGTCAGGAGATTGAAAAAACCCGTTTACATTTATTATTTTTTTCTTAATACAGACAATAGCATGTCGAATTATTAAGGGGCAGAGATTAAAGATTTAGGCTGTTATATAGACCAGCATAAAAATATGAATTAGCAATCCATGAATCGATTTTGGAAAGGCCTTAAATAGTGAAAGAAGACCCCTAAATATCTTAAGTATGATGCTTGGAAGCATCAATCAAATTGATTTTGAAGACTGCTATTATAAGTGCATTTTCCATTCAGTGCTGAAAATGAACTTAGAAATTTAAATGAGTATATTTCCATTGGGAGATGAAAACATGAATTTGAGCTTGGCAGCAAAATTAAATCAAATTTTATAATATTGTGGCAAAATTGTAGTTTGCTCAGCAAAATTCCACATTCGCTTAGCTTTTGTTTTTGTTTGTTCATTTCTAAAGCCAGGCAGATATATTTTCCTATTATTTTCATCTGGAAGATTCTGAGGACATGGAATTTTCATGTACAATTTTGTGTTCTCCACAGCAGATCACACTGTTTAAGATTCAAACCAGAGGGTTGTTGGGTTGAATTATGGAAGAATTATTCTGCATTTTCCAAGTCTGTGTACTAGATTGATAATGCAGAAAAATAATAAAAGTATTATGTGATAGAGGAAGAAATGAATAATCAGACACCTAGAGTCTACTAAGTAATGTTATACAGGCTTTACAAACACGGCTTCATTTTGTAAACTATTTGGGAAGAGCCTACACATCCACACCAAGCTCAACACCAGAATCCTCATTTAACGTGTGTCGCTATTTGTGTATTTGCAAGAACACTTAAGGACGTATAAGTATCCGTTTGCCTGCCTGTCTTGCTCAGACGCCATTGCTGGTAGGTGCCACTGAGTCAGTTCTAAGGGGTAGCGAGTCACAGAGCCACAGAATGAAACATTTTCATGGTGCTGCGCTTTTTATAATTCCTCTTTCACTTTTGTGTTCTCATTTTAATGACAACTATTTATGCCCAAGAAACATCTTCATATTAAAGTATCTCTTTGAAAATAACTATTAAGGCTGTCATGTGGCACTGTTGGGCTGTAGTCTCAAGTAGTTAACCCCTTCCCCCAGCTGCTCTGCAGGAGAAATGTAAGGCTCTTTGCTCTTGTCAAGAGGTACTAGCTTTGGGAAGCGTACCACAGGTGACCATTGAGTCAGAATCAACGGAATGGCAATGTTTTATTGGTGATGTTGGAGTCTATGTTCTGATGTGATCCTTATTGTAAAATCTCCATCTGTCTTTGTCACAGTGTCCTTAGCTTGAAGGGGATTGTCAGACTGCCCAGTTTATAGGGTTTTTTGTTAGCGTAAGCAATCAAGCAAACAGCAAGAATACAAAGAGATTAACTGAAATTCTGGCACACAATATGCATTTAATAAATGACATTGTTAACGTATTTATTTTTAAAAGATGTGTTGGTAAGTGAGAAGACAATGGCATGGATGTATAAGCATGAAAATACTGGGAGAGAGAGTAGGTCTAAAGACTGGGAGGTGGCAGACTTAGAAGTCGAAATATTTTATGAAATGGGAATCCTGGGGGCTTTCAGAGCTTAGAAGTGACTGAATGGTTGCATAGCAGTGGAATGTGAGGTATTTCAGACATACTGTACTGTGGGGGCACAAAGCAAATTTGGTAAGTGCTAATGCAAATAAATCCTTTATCAATTCTATTCACATCGTAATCAAAAAGTGAGCTGTCCGTTTTTTCAAGATTTGTTTTGGCAAATAATTCTCGCCCCAACATCAAATCCAATCCACCATGATCAAGTCTATTCCAATTAATAGCAACCCAATAAAACTAATTAGAAATGCTCCTTCAGGCTTCTGGGACTGTAAATCTTGATGAGAGGAGATAAACTGGGTATGAACTGATGACCTTATGGATGGAAACCCAATGCTTAACCAATAGCACCACCAAGCCTCCTGTAGCAAATAGAGGTCTTAAAGCCTTTATTGATCTTATATCTACCTTGTACCTTCTAATAAGATTTTGTTTTGCCAGAACTGAAATAAGAAAATACTTAACTATAGTGAGAGTTTAATTAAAATTATTCATGGCATAACATGGATTAAAACAATGGATTAAGTGGTGAATCTTTCATTTTCATTGGAAAACTAAAACTCCACTTGATATGTAGACTCTGTTCTCAGGACCTCCTTATCTCTAGATAAAGTCAAACCTATTGGACATTCAGAGATTAAAATATAAAAAGTCATGATTAATGATCTAGATGAAAGATTTATGGAGACACGGTGAAAAAATGGCTAAAAGCATAGTTTAGAATTTATAAAACATATGTGAATCTCAAGTTCCTAATTTAAAGATATTTATTAATTTTTTAAATATAGATTGCTTTCATATACAAACTCTGAGTCCGAGTTTCGAGTATATTGCAAATACATTCATCATTTCTGAAATGCAGCCCATGATAAAACAAAGGGATTGTGCAAGCTTGTGGCAGGAGGATTATGCTATAAACATTGCTAAATATAAAAAATAATGGAAATTACAAATCAGTTAGCCAAATTATTTCTTAAACGCAGTAGCACTAGATCCAAAGAAGTATTCATCAACTACTTTAAAAGTTGTGCAAATGACAAAGATGACGATTGTTAGAACCTTTTCCAAATCTCAGAAGGAGTATTTACTCCGAAGAGCAGTTCTCTAAGCTTATTGTTTTAATCTGTAAAATAAGAACAATAACAGAACCCATTGTTATTGGTAATGTATGCAAAAGCATTTAATAAACTTCAACACTAGGAAATGTGGGTGGTTAGGAGGAATCACAAAGAGAGGTGGCTGGGAACTGAAAATTAGTTTGATTATGACTAGATGTTATTCTATTTTGGAGACATTGAGAAAATACTACTTTCTTCTCCATCAGAAGAAGGACCTTAAAATTTGTACAAAGGACAAAGAAGTTGGCCATTGATACACCATATAGTTGTCTCTTGTATCTCTTTGTCACTGTTGCTGTGTGTGTCTCATTTCTTTCTGATATTACCCGATGCTCTAAGATCATGTTGTGTATTTTCTTCTTAAGTCCCAGAATCAACTATTTCTCCAAGTACCCTTGATTAGAAACTAAGTTCTGGGTATAATTCAACAGTTATAATTTTATTATAAAATTTTATAGATTTATTATTTTATTATAAGTTATAACTTTACTGTGTAAAATTACATAATTATATTGTATATGTATTATATATTAATGTTGTAGCATATAATTATATTATAATATTTTATTATAAGTTATAATTTTATTGTAAGTTATAGTTTAAAACAGTTCTTAAAAGATTTTACAGTGAAAGAGTTCTGTAATTACTGTGAAATTTTTGGAGTATGGTATTTTTTAAAGTATCTTTGCTACAAAGGCTTTAGTAGCAAAATATCAGAAGAAAGTTTTACCCAGTGTGAAAATTTGTGGAGGTTGGAGTTATTAAGAAACACATTTGGGGAATCCCTGTCTTTATTTGTCACAAATACAGAAATAACCTGGGAAACAACTTGTTTTGATACCATGTCAGTAGTGTACAAATGTATTTGACATACAATAGATGTAGGTATGTATTGTGATAAGAGTTGTATGAGCCCCCAATAAAATGATTTAAAAAAAAAGAAAAAAAAACAAACTAAGTTCTGTGTAGGTTTTATGCTCATTTCTAGAGATATATACTTTATGTTTCATTTATTCAACTTCCTCTTAACTGACAGAGCAAGAAAACAAATGTGTAAATACTCTTTCATTAGCTATAAATATTTCTATATGTGACTACCAATCAACATTAACCCATTCATGAGTTCATATTTAGGTCTCCAACTATAATCACTTATCACGTAAATAGTTCAGCTGAGACTCTTCTTGTTTATTACTTCTAACCAGAAATAATAAACCATGCATATATGAGATATATATGTATAGTAATATCGGGAATATTAACCAGTATTCCTGTGGCAAACTACTTTATCACTTAGAGTGTAGTGCTTACATAGTCGGTTTCTTTTACCTTAGTTTTACAAATTCCATTCATTTACAAATACACTTAGGTCAGCATCCTTTCTCATCCTCCCTACCAGTGAGATTGTTTCATACATGTTTAATACAGGTAGAATAGTTTATCACATTCTGCATTCTTTCCTGCAATTCCACTGACCCCTATATGATTGTTCTCCATAGATTAAATTCACTTTTTGTTCTGTTCAGTTAAATAATATTTGACAAATGCATGATATCATGTTTCTAACATTACATTATCATACATAATAATTTCACCACCCTAAAACATTCCATATGTTTCATTTATTCAGCTTTACCCTTCCCCGAAACTCCTATGGTAAACCACTGATGCGTTTACCTTTGCTATAGTCTTGCCTTTTAAAAATGTCATATAATAGAATTCATAAAGTGTATGAATCATTTTCAGACTTGCTATTTTCAACTTTAATATACACTTAAGATTCATCTATATATTTTTTGTATGTGGTAGCTGTTTCTTATTTTCACAGTATAATCTTCCATGACCTGAGTGTACCAAAAACTGTATGAATTCATCCGTTAAAAAAAATCTGATTTGCTGCAAGATTTTGGCAAGTATGAATAAGGCTATTATAAATATATTAAAGTAATTTAAATGTAGCTGTAATTCAAAATTTATCCATAAATTCATCCATGTAAAGATGAAAAAGAAATGATTTTTAGTATATTCTCAAGGTGGTGAAACTATCAACATCGTCTAATTCCAACACCTTTTTATCAATCCACAAAGAAACACTACTCCATTAACAGTAACTTCTCATTTCTCTGGTCTCTCTCTGAGCAAGCACTTTTGACGGAATGCACTGCTTTTTGTGTTGGCTTTCACTATTTTAGCATAATATTCTTAAGGATTATATATTGTAGTATGCTTCTGGAGTCATTCCTTCTATACTTGAATAACGCTCCATTACATGGATGTACTACTACATGTGTAGCTAGTCACCTATTGGTGGATATTTTGTTATTTACTCTTTCTGACTATAAATAATCCTCTCATGATCATTATAGACAAATTTTGTCATTTTTGTAGTGATTAATGATGTTTAGAACTTTTCATTAATAATGTATTATTAATAAAGTAGACTATATATGTTCTTTGGAAAGATAATTGTTCAAATTATTTTCTATTTTAAACTGACTTGTAATTTTTTTGTTAAGATACAACCATTCTTTATATACTCTGCATACTAGACTCATCAGATATGTGATTTGTGTATATTTTCTCATGTCCTATGTTCTTTTTATTTTCTCAAAAGTTACTATGAAACACGTATGTTTTTATTTTCATGGAGATAGTCTACCTAATTTTACTTTATTTGTGCTTTTGATGTCATAGCTATGAAAACATTGGGTTAATTCATGGTCATAGTGACAGCTTTTCCTATAAGATTGAGTTAATTATTTAATATAAAGCTTCTAGTCATAGTTCCCCCTTTTGTGATAGATTGTAAATTCTAGCCTCTATGATGATTATGATCATAATCCCTTTCAGAAGAAGTCCACTGTTGTGTTGTTGAGACAAGACTTGAGAGAAATATGTTTTGAACCCCTACCTTCCTAGTGAGCTAGAGTTAAGTCAGCACTCTGTTTCCTTGGGTGTGAAAACACACTTCCACTAAAGCCACCTTTGTGGCCTACCCTTTCCAACCAAGCAAGCACAAAAGCAAGTGAGACATACTTTCATTTTCAGACATGTAGTTCTTGTGTTCTAGATGCTGAATCTGAGAATTCAGTTGCAGCCAGTCACCTAACATGATTTCACCAGCTTTCAGTCTTGTGGATCTTCAAGAAAAACATATAAACATCAGATTATGAATTTACTAGCACACACAAAGGGGTGAGCCATTTACGTAACAGTTCAGGAGTTCTACGAGATATTGCACCGCCTTGAAGAACCCTAGCATGTGGAGAACATAACAAGGGACAGAATCATGGTTCTTATAAAAGAAAATCAGGTGATGTAGCATTTTGGAAATGTCGAACATCGGGACATCTTTAATATCCAACCCACTAGACCTAGTATTTTATGAAACTTTCTAAAAGAAATTATTTTCTCAAAACAATCAGTGCAACCTCTCATATAAAAAGGAAAAGAACTACAAAATTATTTCAATTGATAAACAAGGCGTTTGACTAAATGGGACAGCATGTCCTGATAAAAACTCTCAGCAAAATAATAGTCAAAGGGAAATGTCTCAAAAACAAAGGACATATATGCAAAGTCAATGGCTAACATCTTATTTAGTGGGGAGAAACTAAAAGCACTCTCTAGCTAACAGGAAATAGACAATGATGACTTTATCACCAATCTTATCCAAATTTGCACTAGAAGTCTTACACAAAAAGAAGTCAACGGCATCCACATTTGCAAAAGTCAAGTAAAACTCAATCTATTTGAAAATCATAGGATTTTATATGTGAAAAATTTCAAATATTCTAAAAGAAAATAACGGAAAGTGTTGACTTTTATCAGAGCACAAGATCAGTATACAAAACCAATCAGATTCCTGTGCAGAGATACAGAGGGCTCTGAAAAGTAAATCAAGGAAACGATACTACGTACAATAGTTACACAGAACTGAAGTATTTACAATAAGCCTAACCAGAGAAACAAAAGACTTACACAAAGCACTGCCAGAAGAAACAGTAGGGTCCTATATAAATGGAAGAGAGTTCCAAGCTCATAGACAGGAAGATAAAGCATTGTGAAAACCTCAATATTATTTAAAGTAATCTACAAATGTAATCAATTCTGATCTACATACCAGCATCATCATTCTTTAATAAAATGGAAGAACTAATCACAGTTTTATATGGAAAAGAAAGAGACACTGATAAGCAAAGCACTACTTAAAAAGAACAAAGTAGGAAACCTCTTACATCCTAAGAGGATCCTGAGTTCTCTAAGGAACTTATTAAACAGCTATAGTAGTCAAAACTATCTGGTAATCAAAATAGCCATAGTCAAAACATCCACAATAGTAAAACAATCTGGTACCAGTACATTAGATACATAAATGAATGGAACAGAATAGAGTACCCAGAAATAAATTTATCCACCTACAAACAACTTATTTTTGACAAAGAGCCAAAATACATTAAATAGGGAAGAGATAGTCTCTTAAACAAATGGTACTGGCGAAATTGGATATCTATTTGCACCACATTGAATGATGTGTTCTAATGGTCATTGTGAAAGTCTTAAATTTCTTTCTTTTTAAAATCATTTTAATTGGGGGCTCATAAAACTCTTATCACTATTCATACATACATCCATGTGTCAAGCATGTTTGTACATTAGTTGTCATCATCATTCTCAAAACATTTGCTTTCTACTCGAGTCCTTCATATCAACTACTCATTTTCCTCCCACCTTCCTGCTTCCCTCTTCCTCATGAGTCCTTGATAATTTATAAACTATTATTTTGTCATATCTTACACTGTCTGACATCTCCCTTCACCCACTTTTCTGTTGTCCATTATCCAGGGAGGAGGTTATGTGTGGGTCCTTGTAATCGGTTCCCCCTTTCCAACCCACCCTCCCTCCACCCTCCTGGTATCACCACTCTCATCATTGGTTCTGAAGGGATTATCCATCCTGGATTCCCTGTGTTTCCAGTTCCTATCTGTACCAGTGTACATCCTCTGGTCTAGCTGGATTTGTAAGGTAGAATTGGGATCATGATAGGGGGCAGAGAGGAAGCATTTATGAACTAGAGGAAAGTTGTATGTTTCATCATTGCTACACTGAATAAAAAATTAAATTATTGTGAATGAGGGGGTGTGCAGATTGGGGACCCAAGAGCCATCTGTAGGTAACTGGACATCCCCTTACAGAAGGGTCTTGGGTGGGAGATGAGCCAGTCAGGGTGCAATGTAGCAACAATGAAACATACAACTTTCCTCTAGTTCCTAAATGCTTCCTCCCCACCCACTATCATGATCCCAATTCTACCTTAGAAATATGGCAAGACCAGAGAATGTACACTGGTACAGATAGGAACTAGAAACAGAGAATCCAGGGCAGATGATCCCTTCAGGACCAGTGGTGTGAGTAGCGATACTGGGAGGATGAAGGGAGAGTGGGATGGAAAGGGGGAACCGATTACAAGGATCTACTTATCACCTCCTCCCTGGGGGTCAGACAACAGAAAAGTGTGTGAAGGGAGATGTCGGAAAGGGCAACATATGACAAAATAATAATTTATAAATTATCGAGGGGTCATGAGGGAAGGGAGAGCAGAGATGGAGTGGAAAAAATGAGGAGCTGATGCTTAAGTGGAGAGCAAATGTTTTGAGAATGATGAGGGCAACAAATGCACAAATGTGCTAAAAAAAAAAAGCCATAGAATGGCAGAATAGATTTTTTTTAAAAGAGGCATCATCGTGGAGTGCTAGTGTTTTAAGAATGATGAGGGTAATGAATGTACAAATGTTCTTTATATAATCGATGTATGCATGGACTGTGATAAGAGTTGTAGGAGCCCCAATAAAATGACAAAAAAAAGAAATGACTTGAAAACTGAGGATTTCAAGAGAAGTCCATGATTTTATTTCTTCTTCTTTCAATCTTTTCTTTTCTTGTTGCCTAAATAAATAAATAAATAAATAAATAGGCATGTAAATAAATAAATAAATAGAACCAAGCTCACCGCCATTGAATCTATTCTGTCTCATAAGGGCTCTGTAGGATGGAGAAATACTGCCTCTGGGTTCTCTTAGACTTTGAATAGAGAGTCACAAAGCCTCACTCTTCTCCCTTGTAGGGATTGCTGATTTACAAACACTGACCTTGCCCTTAGCAGCTCAGTGCATAGCCTAGTATGCCAATAGGGCTTCTTGTTTGGGGGGTAGGTGTGATGAATTGAAAGCTCCTTTCACTTTAACCCTAAATTTAAAGGCTGAATATGGATAACCTAATATTTTTAAAATAAAATAATTAAAACATAAAGATAATTTTGTATTGTCAATATCAAAGTATAGCTTATCAGTTTCAAAAAAGTGCATATGCCTTTGTTTTAAAGGGAAGTAATGTTCTTTAAGATTGAACATGAAGATATCTTTTCATTGCATAGACTCAACTGGAGTTGAAACTGACACCACAGTAACTAAGAACAATAACAAGTATTGGCTATTAGGGATTTTCTCCACTTTCAAAAATGTCCTGAGACATCTTCTGCAATTATCTATTCTCCCTGTCATGTCTCATTTATTTGGTAAATATAAAGAAATTACAGAACATTATAGAGGGGTTCTTTGAGACATTGGCTCCATTAGAACGGAAACTTTATTGTTGACTTACTGTTTTGGATAGTGTTTTCAAGGAGAGGGACTCTATTCTTGTTAAAGTTTGTGAGAAATAGTAATGAATATCAATGCAATGACTTCATTAATGTTCCTTCCTTTACCTCTCTGGCTTCTAGCATCGATTGCAATGGCTGCACAGAACTCACAGACAATATTCATGAATAAAGGGTTTATTAAGGAAATTAACAAGTTTTAATGCCAATGAAAAATGTTATGTGTTTTATTAAGACATACTACAAGTTCTTTCAGGCTTGCTGACAAATGCCCCTATGGCATACCACTCCTGTGTAAGCCTCCACCTGAAGCCATGAGCTCAAACTCCTATCAGCAAGCCTAGTTCCCCGAGTCAGGTGCCCCAGGCATTGCCCTCCAGTAAGGTTAGCTTGAAGGCACTCAGCTCCATAGCTGCTGGTTAGCAAGACCAATTTCCCGATCATGTGTCCAGAGGGATCCCACTCTGCCAGTCAGCCACCTGCACAACCACTCAGCTTTACTCAATCTGTAGGGTGGGGATCTGTCCTTCAGTTCCATGCTCGCGCCCCAGATTCTCACGCTCCTCTTCTGATGTTACATCTGTCATCTGGATTCAAGCTGTTCGCTGAGCAAAGATCCCAGACCCAGGAGACATGTTCCACTTCTGATTCTTGCTGGTTCTCAGAAGGATCATTTTATATGCAGCCTGATGGCATTTCAGGGAATCCTGTTCACAACTACCTGTGGGCGAATCCTGTCCATATCGTTCCCCAACTCGTTAGCAGACTAATGCAGGAAAAGCTGATTGGGTGGGAGTTAGTGGCTTTGTCCAGAAGAGCCACATTAAGTAATTCACTGGCCCGGCAATCAGGGCAATTGTTTTTGTTGTTTACAGAAGTGATTGTTAGCTGTCCGGAAGTGTGGGAAGATGGTGAAAATTAATAAGTCTACTGCTGGTAAGTTCTATGAAAAGAATAAGAGGGAAAAGGGAAGAGAAAGTGACTGGAATGTATTATGCAGAGGGGTTCAGAGAAGGCCTTATTAATAAGGTGATGCTTGGGACATGAATAGAGTGACTAAGCAGGCTTTTCTGCAGGAAGAAATGGAATGAAAAATTTTTATTAGGACCTCTTACAGATATTATTATAATCCATAGTTGTACATTTCATCAGTGCTTTACTGCACCCTGGATGTATCATCCTTCCTTTGGGCCCTTCTGTGAGGGACTGACCCTTAATTTTCCAGGTGGGCTTTGGGTCTCCACCTTACCTATGCCTGTACCTTCAGTGCTGACCTTTGTAGTGCTGTGATCTAGGGAGGAGACTTCTTGTCCCAAGTTGGAGCCAGATCTGCAGGCCTCTCTGTGAACTAGCGTCTCCGAACAGGAACATGTCCCCCAGGGCTTGGTGTGTCAGAATGAGACCTACTCTCTCTCTTCCCCTCTTAGTTTGTTCCCATGTGAGCCGGACAGGTTCCCTGCTCTCCCTGAACTATATATTCAATATTGTCCTCTATATCGCTGTTATCTAGAGAGGGGGACTTCATGACTTGAACAGGGGCTGGACTTGTAGGCCTCTCTGTTAATGGGCTGCTCCATGCAGGTCTGTCACCCTCGAGGACTGGTGCGCCAGAATGAGGTCTGTCTTCTCTCTCCATGTCCTGTGCAGACATTAACAGAACCCTCCCCACAGGTGGATTAATGCCCTGCTCCCCCAATGCCATCTGTTTTCTTCCCTCCTCTCTCTGTGGGCCTTCAAGGCTTGAGAGGGAAGAAAAAGATGACTTTCAGCCCCAGTGCCATCTGCTCCTTTAAAAAAATATATAGTCTCTCTCTCTTTCTGTTTTTGATTCCATATGTGTCCTTGGGTTTGGTCTGACCCTGCCAGAGTACCTGGTGCTTTCCCCAGAAACTACCCTTTCCCTCTTTGCCCATTGTACTGTGTGAACTTCCTCCGTGGGGCTCATGCTGCACTTGTCCTTTTGTGCTTGACTCATTTCAAGCCCCATACTTTCCTGCAACTCTTTCCAGGACATTATATGTCTCATTTTTTTTCATTGCTCCTTTTTAGGTAAGCATAATACTCCATTGTGTGTCTGTAGCAGAGTTTTTTTCCCATTTGTCTATTGATGGAAATGTAGGCTGTTTACAATGTTTTGCAATTATGAACTGTGCCTCTGTGAACAGTGGAGTGCAGAAGTCTGTTTGTTACCACTTCTGGGTATATGTCCGGGAGGGGGATTGCAGGGCCGTAGGGTATCACAGTTTCCATTTGGTTTAGGTATTGCCAAATTGCATTTCACAGTGGCTGGACAAATCTACAGGACCACCAGCAGTGGAGAAGAGTTAAGAAATGGAAAAGGTAATGTGTTCTGACTTAGGAACATACTTGAGGCTGATGTGATTAGATCAGATTAAGATGCACGTGGTTGACAATGAGGTCAGAAGTAGTAGAACCCTATACATAGTAATAAATATTTTCTATTTTATTCTAAATGAGATAAACTATTTTGGTGCATTTTGGGAAGAGCTTGAGTGGAGTTGGCTGCAAGGATATTGGAAGATTCTACTTAGGAAATAGTAACAGCAGAGATAAAGCTTGGAAATTTAATGTAATAAACTAGGTACAATATGATGATTTTAGATTAGTAGCAATATTGGTGGTGAGAGGTGAAAGAATTCTGGAATATTTAATAAAGGATAGGATGGAGTTTGCTATCTTTGAGAAAACATGGGCAGAGCTAACTTTAATTAAAGAATTCTGAGTGGATTTACAGAAAAGAGATCATTTGAATTGGATCAAGTAGAGAGAGTAAAGCATTTCACTCAAATGGAGCTCTGGTTGTATAGTGGCCACACCTTGGGTTGCTAACCACAAGGTCAGTGGTTTGAAACCACCAAATGAGGGTTTCTAGTCTCAGAAAGAGTAACAGTCTCAGCAGTCCTTAGGGGGGCAGTTATACCCTGTCTTGTAAGGTTGCTATGAGCTGAAATGGACTCTATGGCAGTGAATTTTGAGGTTTGTTACTTGATCATAGGGAGCTCCTAGTGGAGTAGACGGTTATTCAGTGAAATGTTATCCCCAAGGTAAGCAATTTGAAATCAACAACCATTGTGTGTCCTGCAAAGACCTACAGTCTCTGAAACCCACTGAGGCAGCTCTACTCCGTCTTATTGTATAATTATGAGTTTGAATAGACTTAATGGCAGTGAGTTTTGACTTAATCAAGCAAAGTGCATTATATGTATCAGACAAGCCACAGCGTTTTAATTTTGCCCTTTAAGTAACAGGTAAATGTGTCCTTATTTGATACTCTGGAGAAAGACAGGGCTTTCTGTAAAGAGTTTCAGAAACTCACAGGGGCAGTTCTATCAATCCTTTGGGGTTACTATGAATTGGCATCATCTCATGGCAGTGGGTTTGTTTTGGTTACTTAATACTATAGATTAGTGGTCCAAAAAGAACATCTGCAGTGTTCCTTGGAGGCAATGATGTACTTTGGACATGTTGTCATGAGAGACCAGTCCCTACAGGAAGACATCATGCTTGGTAAGGGAGGGGCAGAGAAAGAGAGAAAAGCCCTCTGAGATGGATGACTCAGTGGCTGCAACAATGGCGTCCAGCACGGGAAGAGCAGTGAGGACGGTGCAGGGTTTAGTTCTGTTGTTCATTGGGTCGCTATGGGGCAGGACAGGCTTGACGGCAATTGACAACAACAATCACAACCGATTAGTGGTTACCTTTCTTTGAAATTGTCCATAGCCAAACTTGACGGCAATGGAAACAACAACCACAACCGATTAATGGTTATTTCTTTGAAATTGCCCAGAGCCCTTTACCCCTAAATAAATTTTAGCCAATATCACTTACAATTTTTCCCTTTCCTACTTCATCACTATTAATGAATGTGATTTGTCAGATACATTTTCTCTATTTCAGCATATTTACCCCAAACTGGGTGATTATTCACTTTTGTATTCCAAACTGCTCATACATGAGAAATACATACTGCTTATCTCATTATTTTTAGTTGTTTTCTATAGTTTAGGTAGAAACCCATTCTTTATTTTATTTTTGTTGTAATTTAGGTGTACATTTCACATTGTAAATTTTGTATTCAACAGTTTAAGCTACTAATAAACCCCAATAGTTTACCCTTCACTAACTCCTGGAATTCCCTTTTCCCTCTCTGTTTGTGGACACCTAGCTTCCTCTGCACCCACGTGAATATCCATCAACCGTCTGGATCACTGTTCTCTGGTGCCTGTCATGTTTAGCTCACAATACAACAGTCTTTCATATTCCTGATCTGTCTATGCATCTAGGTATCTGTGTATTCCTATGACAGCTAGTTATCATAATAGCACTTACTTGCATGAAAGATGAGATTACATTTATCATTACTATATATATTCTGCTCTTAACTAGACATTTTATTGTCACATTAAAATGGAAACAAAATCACAAGATTGATCTTTTCTCTTTCTCTCAAAAGTAACCCCATACCTAAATAAAATAGATATTTTATTTGAACTGATGTACCTGTCATTTTAATTCGCAGTTATCTGAGGCCCTTTACAAATCCCTAGGTATGTCCATGCATTAGCCTCTATTTCACTTTTTAAATCAAGCGGGGGATGTAGAAGACGTCAAATAATTAATTTTAAAGAATGATATGATATTAATAATTTTCTAATTTTAGGTTCTTTATAATCCAACATTGCTTTATGTGTTTTCTCCTCCTTCATCTTCTTCTTTACTCTCTCTCTCTCTCTCACCCACAGATAGTAGGCTTCTCTCATGTGTAATCATTTCACTGAAACTTTAACATGTTTTCTTTAAGGGGTTCTATTTCAAGGAACAGATAGCTGAGAGCAGTTTAATGAAACATCTATATCACTAGTTATTTCTAAAAATTGTGAACACGTGTATTAGTTACAATAATATACAGCAAGCAGCATTATACTCCTCATGCATGAAAACAGAGGTCAGTGAAGATAGGATTCAGAAAAATTTTAAATGCTTAATCATCTACATTCACTTTTTATGTATATATAACCTTTCTTAGCGAGATAGGTTACTGTTATTCATTGTAATGAGTTGTCAATTTTTGTAAGATCAAACAAAGATAATCGGTGCGTCAGTCCTGGCATTACTTCAAACTCTCCATTATGATGCTGTGTGTAGCAGTATACAGATACACTTTTTTGTTCACACACCTGTTTTCTCCTGCAACTGTACAAAGTATAACGAGGCAAGAGCTGGGTTTCTGATGAGAAAGCCTTGTTTGTCACCAGTGCCTTTGGTACAGTAGGGCTTTTCCTTTAATAGTGGCTCCACATGGTCAGATATTCCTTCAGGAAAAGGTCGGCTGTACATCAATTCTTCGGGGAACATCAATTCCTTGTCTCTGCTCCCCCTTCTTTTGATTCTCTCTGCATCATTCAACATGGTGCCCGCAGAATCCTTCTGTAAAGCAGCTTGAGGGTTAGGATTTTTATTTCTTTATTTCAGCTCGATGATGCTGAGAATGCTCTTCCCGTTTGAGTTTCTAATTCCAGGGTTTTGCACATTTTATCTCACTATCATTGACCCTTGAGCAACAGATGTTGGAAATGTGCAGTCCTGCTTACAGACAGATTTCGTTCCTGGTCTCTTGTGGTGAGTTCAAGTGTTGTGACTTCCCAGAACATTCTGTGATGTGGAACCCTCTGTAGAGCAGTTCATCTCCAGTTAGATGCGATGGTAGGGCACGAGGCTAGCCGTTAGTTACTAAAGAGATGAACTACTTGCGTGGACCTGAGTAGTGTCAAAAGCCATTTTGGGGCAGATCCTTGCAATACTGGTTATGGGGTTCACCACACTAGCAGTAGCAATCCACACCTGTGTTACTCACGAGTTACCTGGCGTGTACTTTCTCTCCTCCATCCAGTGACTCCTTTAAATCTTCAAACTTTCTTACTTCATCATTTTCTCCCTTCAGCTTAATTTCTCTGAATTCAAGAGCATATTTCAGAGACTCGTGCAGTGTTTTTGTTGACCTATTTGTTTATTCGGGTATGCTATCCTTGACGTCACCCCACAGCTAATCTGCCTTTGTCTATTAGTACTCGATGCATCAACTGTATACTTGAGATGGTCTAAATTCAGGTGCGATATACCGAAGGCTCTACTTTTGGTTTTTATGAATTCGTTTTAATTTTCTTTGTCTTCACCTTCAGCAATTGATGATCTAGTCTGCATTTGGCCCTTGGATTTATTCTGATAGATGATATTGGGATTTTGCTTGTCTCTTTTTTGTAAATTTGATTCTTGTATATTTTAAACATTAGCTTTGTGTTCATATGTGTGGTCACTATTTATATTATTGTAAAAGTTATTTTCAATGAATAGGTTTAGGGACTTGCAAAATTAAATCACTGGGTGTAATTTCTATCACCAAGACCCTATATTTCAAATACCAATCCTTAATTTTTGTCAGATTGTGCTACAGGCATTGGAGAAAAACAAGGTTTTCAGGATTGACAGGATATCAGCTGGAATGTTTCAGCAAGCAGGTGCAGCACTGGAAGCATTTGCTCATCATTTCCAATGAACTTGGAAGATAGATAGCTGGTCAACCAATTGGAAGAGATCATAATTGTGCCCACCCCACAAAATAACAGAATTTTATGTGAAAATTATCATGAATATCATTGATATCACATGCAAGCAAAATTTTCTGATGATAATAAAAAAGTCATTGCAGGGAATTACCAGAAATTTAGGTTGGTGATTCAGAAGCGAGCGTGAAATGAGGCATGTGATTGATGTAAGATGCATCTTGGCTGAAAGAAGAGATTATGGGAACGATTTTTACGTAAGCTTTATTGACAATGCAAAGGAATTTGACTATGTGGTTCATAACAAAGTGTAGCTAACATGAAGAATGGGAATTCCAGAACACTTAATTCTGTACATAGGTCAATAAAACGTCATGCAAACAGAAAATCAAGTTTACAATTGGCAAATGTATAAATTTGGGTTATATCTCTTCACCCCCCTTATTCAATCTGTATTCTGGGAATCCAAGACACTGGGCTCTATGAAGAAGAAGGCATCAAGATGGGAGGAAGACTTATTAACAACCTGTGATTCACAGATGGAGCAATCTTGTTTTCTGAATTTGAGGAGGACTTCAAACATTTACTAATAAACATTTACTTAGAGACAACAACATTCATTAGGGATTATTCATAAGCATAAAGACAATAACAATCCTCAGACCTGAAGCAATAATCAACATCACTTTACATGCAGGTAATTTGATGTCATCAGGATTTCATTTTACTTAGATCTATATCTAGTTCCATGGAAGCAGCCGTCAAGATATAGAATGATGTGTTGAATTGGGAAAATGTACTGCAAAAGACATTTCCAATTTTTAGAAATAAAAGGTGTCAATTTGAGGACCAACATGCACTGATCCAAATCATGAAATTTTCAAACATTGTGCAGTTGAAAGTTGGGAAATGAGTAATAAATACTATAGAAGAATTGATGTCTTAAGTCATGCTGTTGATGAGAATATTGTCTATACCATGGGCTGCCGGAAGAATAAACAGATCTACCTTTGAAGAAATGCTGTCAAAATTAACAAGACTTTTTCTCACATTTCTGGTATGTCAAGAGAAGAGACCAGTCCCTGGTAAAGGACATCATGCTTTGTACAACAGAAAGTCAGCAGACAGAGGAAGAATTTCAAGGAGAAATTGGCTTAAATATAGCAATGACTGTGAAGATGGTCAAAGCTGAGGGAGGGATTCTTTCTGTTGTATATAGTGTCATTTTGAGTTTGAACCTACCTGACAGCTTCTAACAGCAGCACATTTTTGAAAGAATTGTCAGAATTTTCTGATCAGCAGTCTAGAGAAAATGCTATCATTTGTGCAATTATTGGCTATTTCGAAGCATAAGATCTGCAGAATATTATTGTGAGCTCTCTGTAAACCATCTACTATTAAGGAGATTTAAAATTAGCAATACAATTTTCTCATCTATCCAATTATTCAGTAACTATAACTTGATGTTTTTTAAAAGAAATATGCATAATTATATTTATATCTCCCCAAGTATATGTTAAATAAAATTGTGCACTCTTGACTTATGAATTACCAAATAGCAAGAATTTAAAAATTTCTCTAGTAATATCATGAATATTACTTTGCAATATTCACATGGAACGTCTTAATGTTTTAAAAGTACATTCACAAATATTTCTGACATGATGCTTAGAGGAAGACTTTTTGTTAAGGTGTTTTAAAATGTAGTATTATTCCCACTTTACAATGGAAGAAAATGATAATTGATAATATAGAGTACATTTTATGCCCTAGACACTGTTCTAAGCTCCTTGTAACTGGTAAGTAATGGTATTCAAATGAAAATGCTAGTAACCTGTACCAGCTTAAAATCGGAGCAAATATCAAGGTACATATGCAGTAGAGAATAATACTAAATCTCTTTGTGTAACATCACAGATATAAGTAGGAACAGATGTAGAACTGGTAAACAGATTTGATTTTTACTTGAGGGCATCCAGTAGAATTCAATTACTCTAAGGAATTGGCGATTTGGTCTCACAGGGTTTTTAAAAACTATACATTTTCCAATATATTCTTTATTATCAACCTTATGATGAAAATGAGAAAAACATTTTCTATATAAAATCTGAATAGTAGAAACAAAATAAACATGAGAAATCAGATTTCAATATTAATCTTTTGCTTTACTTCAACAAATATTTCATGTGTGCTTTTGTGTATATGCAGTCAGTATGTTAAGGCAAAATGACTTAATTTTGTTTGCTTTCTTTAAAGGAATCTACATGAAATAATAAATTTAGATACAGATCATAAACACATCATAAAACTTCTTTTCTCTAAATATTTTTAAATAATTTTAAAGTCCAGAATTTTGTCAGGAGAACATGGGTTGGAATAAATAAATAGGTAAAAAATACAGGAAGAGAAAGGGAATACGAGGGAAAGTGAGAATGATAGAAGGAGGGAAGAGGAAGAAATACAGATGTACACGTCACAAATAAAGAGCCGAAGGATGAAAGAGCAAAGAGGAGTCAAGAAGGGAGAGCAGAGAGTGCAAAGGAGGAGTCAAGAAGGGAGAGCAGAGAGTGCAAAGGAGGAGTCAAGAAGGGAGAGCAGAGAGTGCAAAGGAGGAGTCAAGAAGGGAGAGCAGAGAGTGCAAAGGAGGAGTCAAGAAGGGAGAGCAGAGAGTGCAAAGGAGGAGTCAAGAAGGGAGAGCAGAGAGTGCAAAGGAGGAGTCAAGAAGGGAGAGCAGAGAGTGCAAAGGAGGAGTCAAGAAGGGAGAGCAGAGAGTGCAAAGGAGGAGTCAAGAAGCTTACAATTTTCTAGAATACTAGAAAACTGTTTATTACTTTGGTTAAATATTGACCATTTATTTTAATATTAATATTAGCTTCCATTATTTGAGTTGTTATTACCATTTCAGATTTAAATAGCTTATTTGACTTTTGATCACAACTTTTCAACACTCTTAATTGCAAAAATTAATTTAAATATACTCCACTTTGGAAAATTATTGATATATATATTTTAAATTTTAATAAAACTAGTTTACGTCACACCTTTCCTTAAATCCAGCAAAATTTTCTTGCAAAGATTTTTATATTATTTCTGAGATAACAGTGAAATCAAAGTGTGACAATAAAGTGTCCTTTAAATGATTCCCTGGTATGTCCCCATGTATCTCTCCTTAAAATATCTCTATACTCATATAGCCTCTATTGGTGGTCTCTCCCTAGCTTAAAAGGCATAAAAATACTCACTGCCATCGAGTCAATGCTGACTCATAGTGACCTATAAGGTCTAATATACCCAGTATATTTCTGAGCCTGTCACCATTGATGGGAATGGAAATTCTACAGTGGAGCATCTTTGGGCTTCTCACTGTTGAGCTTTCAGATCTCAGGCCAGCACATAATCATTGAGTCAAAACATGATATATTCAACCAGGTCCGACAGTGATCCTTACAAAAGTAAACACACAACCTTCCTCTAATTCTTTATGATCCCCCCACCCCAATATCATGACCCCAATTCTATCTAATAAATCTGGCTAGACCAGAATATGTACACCGGTACAGCTAAGAGCACACAACACAGGGAATCCAGAACAGATCAACCCCTCAGGACCAATAAGGGGAGCAGCGATAATAGGAAGGTAAGGGAAGGGTGGAGGAGTAAGGGGGAGCCAATCACAATTATTGACATATGCCCCACTCCCAGGGGGATGGACAGCAGAAAAGTGGGTGAAAAGAGACAGTGCTCGGTGTAAGATATGAAAAAAAAAAAGGAGAAGATTTATAAAGTATCAAGGGGACACGGAGGAGGGACAGTGGGGAAAGGAGGTAAAAAAATGAGGTGCTGATACCAGGGACTCAAGTAGAAAGAAAATGTTTTGAAAAAAATGACGACAACATATGTATAGATGTGTTTGACACAATGGATGTATGGATGGATTGTAATAAGAGCTGTAATAAAATATTTTTTAAAAAGAGGAAAAACAAATATGTTGAATGGTATGATTGAGCAGTTTCTTCCTGGGGAGTTACAGGACTTAACTCTGGGTGGAGTCTCTGGGTGTCCCGGAGATAAAATCATAGTGTGAAGGGCCTGGAAAAGCCCAAACACCTGGAAGGCACCTGGGCAAGCATTGGAGGGAAGAGTGCTGTGTCTAGAAAAAGATCCAGACATCTGTAGAGATCCTCTTTGAGGACTTGGAGTGAGCCTTCCCCACTGAACTCATGTGAAGAAATTACCCGAGGTTAAAGTGTACAGCAAAAATCATTGGCTTTCACAAAGACAAAGGAATACTTTTTCCATTAGCCAGATTGAAAACCTTTATAATTTAAAGAGCCTTGGT
Source organism: Tenrec ecaudatus (assembly GCF_050624435.1). Lineage (NCBI taxonomy): Eukaryota > Metazoa > Chordata > Mammalia > Afrosoricida > Tenrecidae > Tenrec > Tenrec ecaudatus. The sequence goes on from NC_134533.1 coordinate 87,732,910, forward strand.
TAAAATACTCTAAAGGTTTTGTGTCAGTAATGGAGAAATAGTAATCCTAAAGACTGGTCTCGCCTAAATTTAAACACCTGCCCCTAAAGGATCATGTAATTTGATTACATCCCTAAACAATGGTCAAAAACACTTATAGAAGTAATAATATATTCATGAACAGAAGAAGTAAAACTTACTGGGTCTGGTCTTCAGTAAAAATGATCAAGATATCATTCATGAGGAAGAGACAAACATTCAATGGAAGCAGTTATAGAAGTGACACACATGATGAAACTCCTAGACATATGTTTTAAAACATACTTTGTATATATTTAAGAAGGCATAAAAAGCATAAGAATGTTTGGAGAGATGCAAAGGATATATTTAAAAATTATAAATTTTGTTAGAGATGAAATAAATAACATTTGAGATGAAAAATAGACTGACTTGTATTAAGAAAATAATAAAGCACAAATATTCAATAATCTCAGGAGATCTCACATCAAAATACATATTAAAAACACTACAAAAGATACATTTAAATTAAATGGCTTAACATCAGTGATCATTAAAAAAAACCTTAAAAGCAGCCTCTGAAGGCAGAAAATAGATATTATTTAATATGACAAAAATGAAAATGACAGTAAATGTCTACTTGGAAACAATGCAATTCAGAAGACAACAGAGCACTGTCTGTAGCATTCTAAAAATAAATGGAGCTGTCAAAGATAAATTCTATATCCAGCAAAAATAGCTTTCAAAAATGAAGGGTAAAGAAAGCATTTTTAGTTTACAGAGTGGAAAGCTTCATCATTTTTGGACATGTACTATAAGAAGCAATAAGGAAAGTCTATCAAGCAGAAAGAAAAATACTCCAGAGGAAAGTCTGGTTCTACACAGAGGAATGAAGAGTACTGGAAATAGTGCACATATTTAAAACTATAAAAATAATTTTCTCCTCAGTTTTAATTTTAAAAAATATTATTTATTGTGTAAGTAGAAAATCCCAATACATTTGAGGATTAAGGCATATGTATAAATAAAATGGAAAGCATTTTGACACAGTTTTGGAGGGATAAGATATAAAGACACTGACTTACCATTTTTCAGTATAAGTGAGGCTGTGCTATATTACTTGATGAAAGACTAATGATGTTAACATTATACCTCAAACCTCAAAGCAATAACTGAAACAAGTAGATAAAGAATTATACCTAGTAATTCAATAACAGAATAATATATAATCATAAAACATTATCAACAAAGGAGAAAAAGTAAATAAGTAGAAAGAACTAAGCCTGTCTTTATTTACAAAAATAATGATTGTGTAGAAAATTCTTTGGAATACACAAGAATAAAAAGCTCCTAAAAGTCATGTAGCATGTAGACTGCTTACAGAAAGCTGAGTAATATTGAAAATCAATCATATTTCTATGTGCTAGTGAAGAACAAACAGAAATTGAGTTTAGTTACTTTTAAAGAAGCATGAAAATCATCATATATTTGGGGCCAATTTGACAAAAGATATGAATATTTGTACACTGAGAACTACAAAACTTGTGAGTAGTTAAAGGATAATACATAAATGGAGAGCTATAATATACTCAAGAAGCCTTGTGGCAGAGTGGTTAAGTGCTACTTGATCCTATAAGTTCACAATGAGTCAGAAACAACTCTACAGCATGGGCTTGGTGTTTATATCACACTCATGGATTCGACGATTCATTATTGTTAGCATGTCAGTGTTCACCAACTCTATCTAGTACTAGACTCAATTCTTTGCATAAAGTTTTCATGAGAGGAAGGCCCTTGATCAGATGGATGGATTGATACAGTGGCTAAAAAAAGATGGGCTCAATCATAAGAACCATTGTGAGGACGGCACAAGTTCTCATTCTATTTTACACACGATCCCTGAATTGGAACTGACAGACATTTATCGACAACAGACTCAATGCAATCCCCCCAAAAATGTAAGTTCATGTTTTTTTTGTAGAAGTTGACAAGAAGTTCCTGTTAAATGACAGGAAGTCTTCTGGCATTGTGGGTCAAACATTAGTGTGCTAACCACAAGGTCAGAAGTTTGAAACTTCCAGCAGTTCTGTTGGAAAAAGAAATGAGGCTTTCTACTCTCATAAAGATTTATAGCCTTAGAAACCCACAAGTACATTTCTACTCTGTCCTTAAAAGTAAGCAAAAATCCTCAGAATTGCAATAGTAAACATCATGATAAATTTAAAAAAAAGATGGAATTGTCCAGGATTTCAACTTACTTGAATTCAACTTATTTGAATCAATTCTGATGGAAATGACAGCAAAGAAATCAAAGGACATATTTCATTGAATGAATCTACTGTACAAGGCCCCTGAAAAGCATTGAAGAGTAAAAATATCAATTTGAGGAGTAGGGTTCACCTGACCAAAACCATATTTTTAATCACGTCATAAACATGGGAAAGCTGCACAATGAATAAGGAAAGCCTGAGAAACTTCGATACATTTTAATTGTATAATTGGCAAAGAATATTGAAATTGCCAGCTATAGCCAGAAGAGCAATTAAAACTGCCTTGGATGAAGTGCAATCAGAATGCTTCTTAGAAATGAAGATGGAAAGATTTCAACTCAAGTATTTTGAGTTGTCTAATCCAAGTAGACTAGAGAAACAAATTCAGAGAGGCACTCATATAAGAAAGAGCTTTATATACAAGAGCAACTGAATATTGAGAAAACATCCCAGCCAAGCCAAGATCAAGTCCATTAGTCTAATATTGGCCCATATGTCTGATACCGATTTATAAATTTCCCCACAGTCTCACACAACACATACAATGATACCGAATGCAGGAAGATCACAGGCCGGAGGGTGGAAAGTCTTGTAGATCCAGTGGCAGTAGAAACATCTCAGCACTGGCTGGGTCTCCACGTGGCTCCTCCCGTACTAGGGCTCTGGCTGGATCAGTGTAACTCCATCAGACTCATAAGTAATGTCTCCCAGGATGTGAGCATGTGTCCCGCCTACAGCAAGCTATTTATCTTCTTAACGTGTCTCCAAAATGTGGTCATCAAGCTGCAACCAGATTGACAGGCTAAATTCCACCCCTTCACTCTTAAGTTTCAAGTTGACAAAGATTATGTAACTGTCACAATATACTGTTGGAGGGATCAATCTCTGGAGGACAGCATGCTTGACAGAGAATCTCAGAAACAGAAGACCCTTGATGAGACAGACTGAGGCAGTTGCTGCAACAGTGGAGTCACATATAACACTTGTGAAGCTGGTACTGGCCACTGTTTGGTTCTGTTGTACTTAGGGTCACTGTGAGTCAGAACTCACTCAAGAGCACCTACCGACAACAACCCAGTCATTTGGTATGAGTTACAAAGAACATGGCGGAGGGACTAGATTAAATAATTAATTCTCTGCAACACAACCAATTTTGGTAAATTTGTGCAGGATCTCCAATTCTTACATATTGGTGGAAAGGTAAAATGATAAATCAATTTTTAAATATTCTTTGAAAATATTTAAAACACCTATACCATATGACCCAGTCATTCTACCACTAGTATTTATTATGCAGAATAAATGAGGTCATTTACCTACTCAGACCATATAAATGACTATTCATATTTATTTGGGAATAAAATCAGATATTCACCAACAGGTGAATGAATGAAACCAATGGTGGTATATACCTAAGAAGGAATATCACTTGACCATTGTGTTAGTCTGGGTTGACTAGAGAAACAAATCCCGAGGCACTTGGATTTGTATAAGAAAGAGGTTTATATACAAGAGCAGTTGGATATTGAGGAAACATACCAGCACAGTCCAGATTAAGTCCATAATTCCAATATTGGCCTATATGTTCCATACCAATGTATATATTCCTCTTCAGACTCATGAAACACATGCAATGATGCCAAATGTGAAAGATCACAGGGCAGTGGATGGAAAGTCTTGTGGATTCTGTGGCAGTAGAAGCATCTCAGTGCTGGCTAGTTACCCAATGCAACATGTCTTCGATTTCTTGACTACCGCTTCCATAAGCATTGATATAGATCCAAACAAGATGAGATATTTGAAAACTTCAATCTTTTTTTAGCCTATCATCACATTCGTCCAGTTGCGAGGCTTTTGGTCTTCTTTACATTGAATTGAAATCCATACTGATGGCTGCAATTCTTAATTTTTATCAGCAAGTGCTTCAGGTCTAAAGAAACTGAAATTATTAATATAAATCACCACACAAATAGATATCTAAATAATTATGATGAGTAAAATAAACCAAACACAGAAGAGTATATGCTGTATAATTTTATTTACATAGAACTTTCAAATGAAAACTTAGAACTTGCAAATGAAAACAAGCTATATCAGTGGTTGCTTTTGGCTAGGTAAAAAGCGGGGGGGGGGGAAGAATATATATTAAAAAGAATATTAGAAAACTCTGAGGCTTATATATGTGTTTATCACCTTAATTCTGTATTTTTGTTTCATGTTTATGTGCTTATAATTTTTTCATTTATGTGTATGAAGTATATCACATGTCAAGTATACTTTAATGGACATTTAAGCGGATGAATAATTTGGTTCCTGAGCTCAAAAATAATTTGGTGTTTATGCTATGGAAAAATAAGGTACCTGGGTCAGAGACAGAGAAAACCTATACCTATCCGAGGACTATCCTATACAAATTTAATCCAAAATATACTTAGATAAAAACAGTAGTTAATTTCTTCACTTTTGTACAAACTGAGAACAGCTCAATTGTACTTTACACCTACTAGCTTCTTTGCCAACCACATGTTCTTCAAACATTTTCCCATTATATGGGAGGCATTTGGATAATTTATTTAATTCTAGTGTTCAAATACATTATCCAAATGATACACTAGAATATGACAGATTCCATCTTTGGTTGGAAATTCCAGTGCTAGCAGACATTAAAAAAATGACTATAAGAAAAGGAAAAAAAAAGAAAAGAAAACGATGAGGGCAAAGAATGTACAGATGTGCTTTATACAATTGATGTATGTATATGTATGGATTGTGATAAGAGTTGTATGAGTCCCTAATAAAACATTTAAAAAAATGACTATCACTTCAAACATTAAAACATGCAGTGAATGCAGAACCTTCTATTTCCAAAACTGTTGCAAAGGGTATATATTTGGGGGAGGGATTACTGTGTCAAGAACTATGAACCCAATACTGCCACATGTGTCTTCACCTTTAATTCTGTGGTCTGGTACTTCATTCTCATCCATCTGCTTCCCCCATAGTGCGGGGCACAGCAGTCATCATAGCCTGTTAAATGAATTAACCGCTGGCAGTGCAGTTTCAAAAATATTTTACTGTGTTTAAGTCAGTTAATGGAAGGTACACCGAGTGTTCTCTTTTATGCTGCATCGTTTCTGAAAAGTTTAGAAGCTTATCATAAGAGTATCTTAAAAGTTTTTTAAAAGTTCTAAGAAATACTAAATGTTCAGTTTAACTCCACATATACTTTCTGATTTCAGGGTGGGACAAATCTGAATATATTGAATATATAGTTAATTATTGAGAGATGTATTCTGGTTTGATCAGTTTCCTGAAATCTTTTTGGTCACTCATATTAGCTCTAATAAACATATAATTTTTCATTTATACATTATAATATTCCTAAGACATCATATATGAGCAGAATAGTATTTTGAATACTGAAGAATCTACACTGTGAAAGACTGGTCAATTCCTTTAGAAACCAAATAATTGTTAAGGAGACCTATAAATAAAAGTAGTAAAGAATCTACTTATTTATTAGGGAAAAATGGTGTTAGGAGATCATTATCAAATGCTTCAGTATTACACACACACACACACACACACGCACACACACATCTCTCAGGTACACATGCAAGTGCAATAGCTTAGAAAGTGTGACATAGTTGATTAGTGATGTCTGTCTAGGTTCAAAAAATCGGAGCTGTTGGCAAGCTATCAATTTAAAGAGCGCTCAGGGTGGTGGGTTTTGTTCGGGGTGGGATACTGTAGCTACAGTCTGGGGTAAGACAGTTCTTGGAAGGAAATAGTTTTGTTTTCTCCTTTTTGCCTGAAGAGGATCCAATTCATAATGTTGAACTGTCAGTTATTACAGACGAATTCCTCTCTGTTATTGCTTTTCTAGTAGCTAGAAATAAATGGTGATGCACTTTTATTTTGGGACTTGGTGCTTAACAAGATCATTCTGAACTATGGCTTTCTTTTGATAAAGGCTTCCCATAGTCTTTTGGCTAGAGAAAAAATATAACACCTGATTAGAATCTAAATACAATCTTGGCCTTGGAATCTAAGATCATAGCTGTTGTTTTACAAAGGGACTTGGCATTTTGTATCACCTGAGACTGATAATAAAAGAAATAAAACACAAATGTGTATGCACACAAGACTATGTAGTTCCTTGTTTGAATTTTGTCAAAGTTGAGTCATCACTTGAGAATGCTGGGCAAAAGAAGGGTTAGTGGATTGTGAGAGTAAAATTACATGCTTGAACTCATGAGCATCAGGCCAAATGTTACTGGGCAGCAGCCACATGGGAGAGATTTAAGAGGAAGGTTTCTTCTCGTTCACTGGGGCTGATAAGGTCGCGTCACATTTTATTTCCTAGTTCTCACAGGTATGTTAAGTGTACTTGAGATATGGGAGATGCATGTACTCTATTACAAGGCCAAGTAAAAAAAACCTATATGCACAAGCAAATCTAAAATTTGCAGTATATTATACTTTGACTCAGGTTTATTTTGGTTTTGCCACATAGAAGCATGTGACTTTAGGGAAATTCACTTAGCTTTCTTGAACCAGTTTCTTCATTTGTGCGGATTAAATGAATGTATTGAGAGTCTTACAAGAGAGCCAGGAACATGAGAAGCATTTCATAAAAGTTTTTTTGTGTGTGTCATCTATGGTTAAGAGTACAAAGGCTCAAATAACCACGACTCCTTGAAGCATTACTTCATGATGTTTTCCTTCCCTGTGCATTTAGCATGTGCTCCTCTGGGCCTTCAGAACACATTGCTTCTACTTCAGTGCTAACTTCTCTTTATAACTTATTCTCCATTTCCTTCAAAATGTGGTGATATGGAAAAATACTTTACAAAAGCTACTGGGTGCTTTGTGATTAAAAACCAGTGATCTAGATATAGAAGTGGGCAGCCTGAAGCCGAGATGCTAATGCACACAGGAAAACAGAATAAAGCTCACCAAACATTCTCTCCTGTAGCCACTATATCCACACATGAGTATGTTTCTGCCCCTTGTGTCTTGAAATTCATTACAAATCCTTCCAAGCCTAGTGAGATCTAGGGTTTGACACCAGAAAAAATGGTAGAAAGACTTTTTCTCAATTTAAAAAAGCTGGATAGGTTTACTCCTTCATATAGTCCTTCACCCAGAATATAGTCGTTGGAAACTCTCCTGTTCCCCTGTCATAACGAGCTCTAAAGAGTTATAAGACACAGGCTTTCCACTCACTATGTGGTCTTGAAGGGGAGGCATGGGAATAAGGAAGCCATTACGATGCAGTACGATGAGCACATTGATGCATTTGTGTTACATACCAGGGATGAGTTTGAATGATGCTGTCCATGAAGAATATTGCATATTCGTGGATTGCCACAGGAATAAGCAAATGTGTCTTGAAGTACCTCCTGAAAGCTCCTTAGAGGCTAGGATGGTGAAACTTTAACTCAAATGATTAAACAAACAACTTCAATTCAATTACCTAAGCATTGGAAATAGGATTTAAGTGTATGTGCTCTGATTTTTAAATCTCATACACCTTCTTTACACCTATTATATGCCTTTTATATTAATTAATAGTATGTTTATGCAGTTTAGATATGTATTTATAAAGTAGGGCTATTATTTCTCACACTGTAAGAATGTTTACTTTGGCCTTATAGCTACTTAGTTCTATGGTAACAGAAGTACCACAACTGGATGGCTTATGCACACAGTGATTCATTCGCTCATGGTTTAGGAGCAGAGAAGTTCAAATGCAGGCCACTAGCTCTACAAGAAGGCTCTCCTCTCAACATTTATGTAAAACCTTGCTCTTCCTGCCATCTCCCTGTTTCGCAGCGTCAATCTTCCCCTTGTTCTACAATGTTCAGTGCAGGGAAGATGAGCACAAAGAAGGAACTACATTCCTGCCTCTTGTTTCTTTGTATTGATAGTTCCCGCTCTGTGTAGTGGCTTGTCTCCTGCTTTCTCTTGTATGACGAAAGGCATGATTTAAACATTGCATGAGTTTTGTCAAGAGAGGGAAGTTGATTTCAATCAGGTGTGGGTAAAAACGGCATGGGTGTGGTATCCGATCTCTTCTGATGACCTACGAGGGAAGGAAAGTCAAACTTCACACCAAGCCAAGGCTGACTCCTTTGAGGCACAGATCAGACAAAGCTATACCTCCCAATCTCCTCTACCAGTTCTGGTGCCAGCCAGCCCTGCCATGGCACTCTGCTTTTCCACTTGGCTCGATAAGTACTTGCACTCACCTTGTAGAACTCACAGACAGTTTTCATGATTCTGGGTTGTACTAGACAAGGTAACAGGTTACACTTGAAGATTAGAAATGTTAAGGACACACATTTTTTGGTTCCTACTTCCTAAACTCAGCTATGGCCAGAGATGTGCCTCTCTCTGGTGCTTAACCTCTGAGGCACGGGACTCCTTGTCCTCTGCCCTGCACAGGCCAGTGCTAAAAGGTACATTACCCAAAGTCCCGCCACTCAGAAAGCAAGTATCCTGCCTGAAGGCACTCAGATTTACTTACTTATTGGGCTGGGGGGCTCACTATGTCAAAACTGACTCAGAGGCCTCTAACAGCAATTGTGTGTATGTGTGTGTGATAGAGAGTATTTAGACTCACAAAGTCCTCTCTAACATCTTTTCTTTGTTTTTCTCTAGGATCGTACATTGGCAAGGAACCACCTCTGCTGGACCAGGAAGCTGGGTCACAGGTAGCTGGGGAGTGGACTGAGGAAGTCCTCAGACAGGAAAGTATTTGGTTGTAAATTGTGTAAACAAAAAATGATGTGGAAAAAAGACCTTACTGTAACAACATATTTAGCAGAAATTTTAGATGTTGTCTCCAAGGATCTACTAAACTCTATGAGGAAAATTTTTTTCTAAATATAAAAAAAAAACTTTCTCGAGCTGTAATTCACATGTTTTACAATTAAATAATTCATTAATATCAACAAGGGTTGTACAAATATCTCCACAATCAACATTGAAATTTTTCCCCTTCTTGAACCCATTGATATTTACTCTCCATTCCCTCACGCTCCCCTTCCCTGTCCCCAGTTAATCCAGCAACTGTCTTAATAAATCTGCCCTAATTTCCCTATGCAGATACGTATACAAAACAAGGGAAAACAACAAGGCGTGACCTTCCAGCAAAATCCAGCTGCTACAATCCACTATACAATGCTCTGTGTCTGACACTAGGGCTGTTAATGTTCCTCGTCTATGTATTGGACTTCACCAGTGACTCAATCCATGCAGGGACCCTGAAAATAGATTTGGGGCTACCACTATCAGGCATGGCTGTCTGCAAACTTGTGTTCAGAATTTAGGCTCGGGTACAATTACCTCTTCCAAGTTCTGAGCTTATTAGGCACAATCCTTCTTTCACGCTGGCCGGTGCGCTTTGCCATTTGGACACAGTTGACGTCCCTCTTACATGGCTGCTTGTTTGAAACAAACCTGTAAGCCCTCGATCTTTTTCAGGACAGCCAGGCACCATTGGAGTTTTTCACCACACTTTGCTGTGGCCCCTTCTCCTCATCTACCTATGGTTTCTATGGTCCCTGGTTCACCCTTAGAGACATCATTGTCCTTGTATTGTAGTACATCATATGTCATCCCCACGAGGCTTAAGGTCATTCTATTGATAGAAACATAATGTTTCATAATGAATGTGCTCAAAAATCAATGTGCAAAAGGACACAAATGATTTTATAGTCCAGAACTTCTTATTGGATCCCAATACATGAAATTGTTAACTTGTATTCTTCAAAACGCGGGTGACTGGACACTAGTTACATATGCTTTGGCAACACTTCCAGTCACACTCATTTATGAAGAGAAAACCATGTCTGGTAGACTAGCGCATGCCCCATAAAGGAAGCAAGAGTGTGAAAATGGCAAATATATGTGACCTTGGGTCACCATTTGTTGGGGACCCTCCGAGACATAAGTCCAAACTCCCTCAAAGTGTAATACCCCCAATTCTCGAACATTCTACTTCCAGTGACCTCGTTCTTTTCCAATGACAGCATTTCAGCTTACAGTTCATGGAAGGCTTTATGTTCCTTGGTCCTGCTACAAGCGAGATTAAAGTAAAACCCAGTGCGCTTAGTAGGTTTCCAATTTGGCTCTTTTGGGTGTGGCCTCTGAAGGGTGGTATGTACCTCAGAAAAACAGAGTTTCATATCTGAGTTGGGGGGGGGGGAACCTGCCTCCATAACTGAATTACACCACCTAGGGGCTGTTGTGTAATTGAGAGATAAAGAGACATCAGACAAGACATGCAAGGGCTCACCCCTTCTGTGATTACATGAACCACAGAGAAAGTGATATGTTCTCTTAACAGACTAATATAATCTCAGCCATCTCTGAGCTGACTTGACCTTAAGTGTCTCTGAGTTCTTCTCCAAGGGAACAACCTATGATCCTTATCAGATGGCAGACAACCTGCGGACACAGAGTCTTCAAGCAGTTAACCTTCAAGGGCATAGTAGCAACTATGTGCTTGTAAGCAGCACCTTAAAAAGTGGCATTATTATGGGGAGAGGCATTGTGGGGAATCATTTACTTAGGAGAATGAGAGTGGGATATATCTCCAACTCATGAGTGAAGACCTTCATCTACCAGAATCTGCCGCCCAGACTCCTTCAATGTGAACATAGAGGACTTGTCTGCATACACTCTCCTCCCCGTGCTGTTTCCCACACATTGTCTAGAGCACATCGCTTGAGTCACCAGGGTTGGTTAGGAACTAGGTCAAAAGTGCCCAGTTAGGAACATTGCACCAGACATAGTTTCCCCTTGGGGGTCTCAACAAGCAGTGTTACATGTTCTCCCCAATGGTTGGGTGCCCCACTCGGTCCACCACCTATCAGCAGTGCCGTTGCCCCCTCCCATACAGACAGGAATTCTCAACTCCTCTGGATTCGATCCCGTAAAGTCCACTTTTGACTCTTATAGTCAGAAAGGTTCAGTCTGTGTTGCTGAACTCTCATTTTCCCAGGAAAGGAAAAGAAAACAAGAAAACTCAAGAACAACAACAACAACAAAACCATACCCCAAAACCACTTTGCATTTAGCTTTCAAGCTGAGCGCTGGGTCCAAGGTGCTGGACACTTTCCTGCTGCGTTTTCTCGGCACGCTCAGAGGGGCTTCTCTCGTAGTTAATACCTGGCAACCACAACTCCCAAGTCTATTTCTAAATATTTAGCTCAGCAAGTACCAGTCACACAATTTGTGTTTAGTAATAATATTAATAAAATATAATAAAAATAAAAGCTAATATTGGGCATTGTCCCTTTGCTCTTAATCTGATATTTTCACATGGAGGAATTTCATCTACAGATTGTGAAACAATTGGTGAGTACATTTATTAGTTCACTTTCCCGAATTGAGTTATTTTATAAAAGTGTGTCAAGCACGGGCCATTCGTTCTCTTTATTCCTCTCTGATCTGCCACAGACCACTCAGAGATAAAAATACTGGGTATGAAATTTGCCCTAGTGACCCAAACTTCCTGTTTAATGTGTTGTCTTTGACAATACAGTGCAACAAATTGCGTTTATATGGCTTTTCTAGCCCTAACCTTGATATTCCCACAAAATGGTTGGCTGGGCCATGATCTTGCAAAAATTTTATCTGTTATTATGTGAATAGGGGACTTTTATCCACCCAGTAGAATTGAATACTTTTGTGTTTCAGTTAAGGAATTGTTCAGTTTTATGATGTCAATCCCACAAAGGTATAGGATAATCTCATTTTTACCATGAAAAGTATGGAGCAGAGTGTGGGCTTCAGACTTAGGGTTACTTCAGAGAACCTTGTAACCCAAGAGGGAGCTGTAATACTGAAGATAGATAAGTGGTGGAGTGGTCAGCTCATTATTACAGTGGGCTTAAGAACCTATGAAGAGAGAGCTAGGCACCACTGTGCAAAATGCCGGCCTGTTACAAAAGAGGCATAACTTGTGTGGGCAGAAGCCTGAGAATCCCCCTTGTAGCATGCTTCCCATGCAACATAACAAGGGCTAGTGGGAGAGGCTCAGGAAATCCTGTGTGGGGGCCTTATGCAAGGATTGTCCAATCCAGAATGACTCATCAAGTCCTAATAGTAGAGATAAAGCCACAGAGGTCTCAGCTGTTGGGCAGGTCACCCAGATAGCATGGTTGTAGTCAGTGGCAGTTGTGATGGGAACACAGTATTTAATCAAAATCATGACATGCAAACCCAGTGATATGAAAATGTACATATGTAATTTGGAGAAGGGTAAACATTTCTCCTTTCAGAATGTGTTACTATTATAGACCTTTTTTCTCATAAATAAAATTAATGGTTTCCACTTTGCCAATAAGTATCTGTGGGAATTACATAATCTCCTATCTCCTGTCAACTTTAGTGAAGGGGTGGAGTCTAGCCTGTCAATCAGGTTGCAGCTTGATGAGCTCATTTGGAGGTGTGTCAGAGAGAAATCACTCCCTGGAAGCCAGACCCAGCCTCTCTATCTTTCCTTTTCTTCTGTTGAGACACACGGAGGGCTGGAAGAGACACATGGCAACCTGTGTCAGCACTGAGATGCTTCCACCGCCACTGGATCCACAAGACCTTCTACCAACTGGCCTATGATTTTCCTGCATTCGCATCATTCCATGTACTGCGTGAGTCTAAAGAGGAATTTATGAATTAGCATTGGGCGTATATTAGATTCATGGACTTTATCTGGACTGGGCTGCAATGTCTTCTCAGTATACAATTGCTCTTTTATAAAAAGCTCTCTCTTATACACATGAGTGTCTATGAATTTGTTTTCTAGTAAACCAGGAATAACACAATATCTCAAATATCTGGCTCTATCATAGATGAATGTAGGACCCGCAGAATGGTAGATACCTGTACGTGAATTGATCTTATGACACTAACAGTCCTAACAGCTCTAGCAGTGCCAACAACTGGAAGCTCGAGGCATAGCCTGTCTCCATGTGTAATATATATAGACAGATTATGCAGACCACAAGTCAAGGTAGTCGCCTTTTAGTTAATAAAAGTGAAGGCGACATTTCCCCATACTGGTTTCCCTGATACAAAAGGAGAGAGAGCTCTTTATTAGCTTTCAGAACTATACCTAATATTTATTGTATGTATGTTATATGACCACCACTGCATGAATCAATTTATTTTCACTATCTTATTTAATATTTGAAACAACCTGATTTTCACATTGACAAAAAAGTGAGGAACTTTTTTTTTTTAAATGAATCCTTTCTGCTTCAACATATCGCTCGTTAGCTCCCTTTTCTGAATCAGGATACATATTAACATAACCATATTTCATCTGGAAACTTTAGCAGGGTGGCAGGCTACAAATGACTTCAGGGTCCCATCAGTCAGAATTCTAGCTCCTAGGAACTGCAGTTTGTAGGCAGGCTGGACTACATAAGATGGAGACAATTCCAGAATTCCTATACATATTGCAATGGACTCCCGGGATATCAGTTCATATGCACTACTCCGTTAACTTTCTCAGGAGGGTTTTGTGCTCACTGATGAGAAATCATTTGTTAGTTTCAATTATCCAATATGATTGTTATGCCAGATGCAGTCAACAACATATCTTGCCAACTTTCTGTGAGCTGAATTGATATTTGAATGCAAGCTACCTAATGCCCACTACAGCATCACTCCTAAATAATAGTAACACAAACCTACACTTTTGTACACTGGAGAAACTGTAGAATTGCCTGTCTAATAATAGTTTAAATGCTTCTTGGATAAAAAGTAGGTGTAATAACATTTTTTTCAACACATAAATATCCAACCTTTTAAAACAAGTGCTTGAGAGGGAAATCATCATTGCAAAAAAACCTGAAGTGTCAGTATCTAGATCAAAGTTATTTTATCTTTAAAAATTCTCTCACTTTTTGTTCTCCCATCTGTAAGAAATTCATAACCAATTCCTGGGAATCCCAGCCACAGCATTTGGCTCAAAGTGAATACATCTGCCTATTTTTCCGTGAGGGTGATTTTTATTAATTTCTCCGCCTTTCCCCCCATGTAGTGAACATAGACAAGTCACAACGCAACTGTGATGGTGCCGACAAGCAGACAGGGCCTAGTAGGGTTTGGCTTAGGGAAAGAAAAGCAGCACTATCTTGAGACGATACCCAAGCCAGGCAGGAAAGAGACCAAGAAGGACGGAGTCGTGTTTCACCTAACTCAGGAGCCATGGGCGGGGAGACATTATAAGCTTATATGTTCATTGTATTCCTGTAACATGTGAAGTCAGCTGTGTTTAGATGAGTAACATTTGCTACAGGGAACTGAAGGACTCACGAGGAAGATAATTCCTGCCAGCTGTACAACCTTCGTGCCTGCACTTTGGAATGGAACCAATATGCCCTTTTTCATTCACATCCAGCTCCACAAAGAGAAGGGCATTTGTTTCCAAGAGTCAACACTGGCAGCTCAATGGTCTTGGTTCAAGGCCATAGAGAACCTGACTGCCAATAATTGTCAGGATCTCCCCCAAATGGTTAGCCTTAGGAGTTTAAAGGGAGACATATGGGTCAGAGGGCAAGGAAATTTACTTGCTTTTTTGTTTTTCCAGTGAAACAGAACCATTGTGAGCACGGTAGGGGGTTCTGATTTTTCTCAGTCCCGTTGTGGTTCCTACTCTGCCTGGGAGCCAACGTTGACTCAGTGCTCTCGCACGTGGGCAACTGCTGATGGAGAGGAATGTCCAGGCTTTCTCCCTTGGAGCTTCTGGGGCTTTTGAACGGCTGACATTGACGATTGCCGCCGAGGGCAGCAAACATGAAAAGAAGGGAGCTTTCAACCCAAACCAAATTCACGGCTGTCAGACAACTTAGATACAGAGCTGCCCAATTGCACGGAGAGGAACTGCTCCATAGGGTTTCCGAGGCTGTCGATCTTTATGGAAGTGGGTGTTTAGGTTGTCCTTCCGTTGACCAGTTAGTTAATTTTAATCCTGACATTTTGATTGGTAGCCGAGTTCTTATCCTCTGCACCTTTAGGGTTCCTTAAAATTTACTTTAAATACGTGCATTTTTCTATTCCAGGTAACTAATGTATAGGTAATTTTTCAGTTTTTCTAATGAAGCACTGAGGGGGTTTTAATTTCCTTCTCCTTAGAAAAATGGATTGAAGTGCAGAATTTTGGCTTTTGAACAAAAGTTCTGATATGGGAAGACTGTAGTGAGAGCCCTCACCCATTCGACCAGACGGGACTGTTTTTCCCTACGAGAACACAATTGTTGGATACTCTTTCCATAAAACTTCTTGAACCAAGTACTGTAACTTTTTAATGTTTCTAGAATTGGAACAATAATCTGAAGGGATAGGAGTCTACTAAAGAGTTTGGAACAATTATTTCATCTGGGGTAATAGGAGCAAAAGCACACACCATATGTTTGCCCCTCAATACATCTTTTTTAAAACATTTTATTAGGGGCTCATACAACTCTTATCACAATCCATACCTATATATACATCAATTTTATAAAGCACATCCGTACATTCTTTATCATTTTCAAAGCATTTGCTCTCCACTTAAGCCCTTTGCATCAGGTCCTCATTTTTCCCCCTCCCTCCCCGCTCCTTGCACTTCTTCCAAGAAAGATTTTGTTGTTGTTGTTTCTCTGGTATATTCAATATTTTTCACCAGCATCATAATTCAAGTGCACTAACTTTTTTCCAGCCTTCCTCTTCATTGTCCAGCTTTGACATACAAAAGAGACAATAGAAAAGACCATGGCTTGGACCAGCTCCTCAGTGTGACTTATTTGCTCTTAGGGTGTTTGCATCTGATTCTCCCAACATAACACATGGTTTGATTGCTTGACCGCTGCTTCTATGAACATTGATTTTGCCTTCAAGTAGAATGATATTATTGATAAATTCAATATTTTCCCCATTTATCATGATATGAGAAAAGAAAAAAAAACTAGTACAACATATTAATACTACTACATATTTTTGTCCCTAACAGCACAATTAGAAGTCTGACATCAAGTCAATGCTGACTCATAGCGACCCACTGAGGGTTGCCGAGACTGTAACTCTTGAAAGGAGTAGAAAACTCAGTCTGTCTCCAGTGGAGCTGATGGTGGTTTTGAACTACCGACCCTGGGGATAGTGGCCCATAGAATAACTACAACATGATCAGGGACCCGTGCACAATTAAGAGAAGTATCTTTATGAAAGGAACAACATTTTTAAGCATGTGGTCTTCTTTCCAATGTACCTCTTTATTACTTTCAGTTCTTTGGGTCATATTTTATTTCTGGACTAGAACTAAATGCGATTCTTACAATTCAGTTTTTGTTCTGCATGCATAGAGAGTATATATATTTTATACCACCAATACAGGCATTGGTGAACTGTCATATTACTTTATCTTAACTGAGTAGATTCTAACTCCATTCCTCATTTATGGGTAATAAAATTTTTATTTTGCTTACTATTATTACTATTCTCTATCACAAGCTGTGTAAAAATTTTATACTTGGTGTAAAATAAGAGGAATAAAAAAGAATAGGCAGAGTAAAGTGTTGAGCATTCTCTCTTTGTGTCTACACTGCGTTAAGTTCCCACTAAAACCAAACTCGCTGACAGTGAGTCAATGCCCATTCACAGTAACCCTCTAGACAGAGTAGAACCCCCAGATGAGTTTCTGAGACTGTAACTATTTACAGGAATGGAAAGCCTCAATTTTCCTCCCAAAAAACGGCTGGTGGTTTCAAACTGCTGACCTTTAGAATCGCAGCCTAATGTATAACCACTGTGGCACCTCACAATCTGTTTGAATCCATAGCTCTGCTTTGTTTTCTCTTTTAAAACTCTCTTCCTCCTCCTGTTTCTCCTTTACAAAATCCTGTGAGTGAATGATGTGTCTTGATTCCTTCCAGCCCAGGATCTGCATCCCATTTACCTCGTTTCACAGCCCTGGGCCCACAGCGTTAATCTTTCTTGTTTCCCAAGAGTAGCGTTTTTGCCTCAAGAGTTCAGACTTTCTGAAAACTGAATCCAGAAAATACATTTATCTGCAAACAACTTCCATTTACAATAGGTCTCAGAAATCTCTGTAAGTGTGGAGGAAGAAAGGATCTAGCTACTCATTTGGTAACAGGGGTTAGGAATATTTTTCAAAAACAAAATGCAAATTGAGGTCTTAGTACATTATTCTTTACATATATTTCGGTATTTCCTGAGATTTTTGCAATAATACTTACCTTCATATATATATCTTAATAGGAGATATATATATACATATATGAAGGTAAGTAGAACATTATTACTAGTCAGGTTTCATCCCTACATGCATTCCACCCACCCCACCAACAAAGCTTGTTGTAATGTCTCTGTGATCATTGGATAACTTCAGATAAACTGTTTAAGTCTCAGTAGGATACCCTCCAAAAAGTTGCCCAATCAAAGCACTGGCTTCTTAGGGGATCCACTGGGTCAGTTAAAATCAGGACAGAGAAAACAGAGGTCCGGTTATGGCAACTGTTTTTTGGCAGAGGGATTGGGGGTAAGGTGGGACAGAGGGTAATTATGGTTGATTTCCTCCAAGGACAAAAGGCAGCTAAAAAGATTTATTATGATGAAGTTTTAGGAGAATGAAACCTATATTGGTTTTTAAAAGACCAGGTACGTTTTGCTGAGGCTCCCCGGCCTGCCCCATCATAACAATATCCCTGCTCATGCTTTGAGGGCAGCAAGGGCAAGCCTAACCCTATCCACCCTGGGACCCTGCTTTTGCCCTTTCACACTTCCTTTTGTCTTCCCAAACTACCACAAAACAGGAACATTTGCAATGAAAACAATAGGCGTCCCTCAAGGATATCAAAACTGCCCATGTTGTGCATGGTGAAAACCGAAGAACACAAACTGTTGGAAGGGTTGGAGTGAACACAAAACTGCTTTCCAAAGTGTTTAAACCTAGATGGAGGATGTGTCAGAAACAATAGCTTCACATTTTATTATTTGTTTTATTAAAATCTCCATGATTGGGTAGCAGTACTTTTTGGCATACTCTTGAATATGATTATTTCTGGTGTACACTTCCTTTTGAGCTATTGTAACAAGAATTGCTTTAGTAGAACTCTCATAGCCAGTAAGTGGATTCTAAATTATAGTGACCCTATCTATAGTTTCCTACACTGCAAATTTGTATGGGAGTTAGAAAGCCTCAGCTTTCTTCCTCTGAGTGGATTTGAACTGCCAACCTTGCAGGTAGCAGTTGATTGGTTCCCTGACAGAGTCACCTGAGTTCTTTTGTTTAAATAAAGCATGTAACAAAGAAGTTTTCCAAGAGGAGGACGAATAAATGAAATAGTCTTTAGACATTTGAAACCTATGTGATGATGCTGATTGCTTTCTAGTTCCGCTGTCACAGTGCAGTTTTGCCTCCAGGAGGACAAGCGAACTCACTGCCATCTCATCAACTCTGACCCCTAGTGACTCTAGAGAACTGCCTCGGTGGGTTTCCAAGACTCTAAAATGATGGGAGTAAAAAGCCTCATCTTTCTCTCAGGTAGTGGCTGGTGGTTTCAAACTGCTGACCTTGAAGTTAGTTGACTACAGTTACTCAGTAAACCATCAGGGTTTTTAAGTCCTAATACCTTCTCTCATTTCATAGAAGTTTAAACTTTATTAAAGTTGATCAATATTTTAAAGTATAAATATTTAGGTTCAGCTCTGAGTGGTTGGATATTTCTAATTTTTTTAAATGAGCTACTCAGTAGTCTAACATACAAGTATCTGATAAAGGTAAGAAATAGATTAAAAGTCTAAACTCTAACTTTTGAGCAAAGTGGTATTCCGATAACGCTATTCAGTGACTAGTATGAAGGGAATACCATATGTGTGTTATTACTGCTTAAGAGATTGAATGACCCCATGTTGACCCTGGGGTAGATCACCAAAGTTCTACTGGATTGGTCTTGTGATCATTTCCATCACACAAATGTATCTTAAAAGCAATTAGGTTGAGGAAAGAATTTTTCAAAATTCATTTGTGAACTTGTTGGATTAAGTGGTTCCATTTTCTGACTGGTAACAATTATGAGTATTTGAAGCAATGAAATAGGGATAAGGAGAGGCAGGCCACACATATCTAGATACAGCCAATGCCTTTACTGGGTCTCAGTTGAGTTCTAATTTGTACCCCAAACATGCTTGCTTACACATATAAGTGAGAAAATCTATAATTTCAGAAACATTCATCTAATAGGAAAAGGCTAATTGTTGGAACTTAACTGATCTCCCTGGGAAAATCATGCCCACACATATGGTGCTTGGTATCTCTTTTACTGCTAGGTCAAAGGCATCTATAAATACAGCTTGTTTTATATTTTGACCATGTTTTCTTATGTACTACAGATTTTACAATTTCTAGTTTGATTGATTAGGGAAAAATATTAAGTTCCTTTCTACTAGCTCCTTACTGTCCAGTACAGATTTCTGTGCTGTGAAAATATTCTATAGCTATCTGATGTGCTTGCACGTGGGGCTTCTAACATAAAATTCATTGGTTAAACCCCAAATTTCTCTGTGGGACACAGTCAAGGTTTAATACTCCTACATAGAGTTACAGTCTCAGAAAGCCACAGGGACAGACCTACCCGTTACCTGTAGGGTCACTATGAAGTAGAATCAACCGGATGGCAATGTTTTTTGTTTGTTTAATATAATATTTAACAGGTACCTGGTTGTTCGGTGGTTAAAGTACTTAGCTGGTAACCAACAGATCAGTGGTTCAAGCCTATCTGCTGCTCCGTGGAAGAACAGCTTTGGTCTGCTTCTGTGAAGATTTATAGCCTTGAAAACACACAGGGAATGCTCCAATCTGTCTTAAAGTGACACAAAGATTTGGGATTAATTTACATGCAGTGAATTTTAATACTCTTTAACATGGTCACTACTGCCTATATGTGGCTATTAAACACTTGAAGTGTGACTGAGGGAATGAAATTTTCCATTTCATTCATTTTTATTAATTTAAATTAAAGTACCTATATGTGGCTGCAGTATTGTACAGCACAGATCTGTACTCATCAAGTAGAATTTCAGTTGAAAATGTAGTATTTTTTAAGCTTAATATAATTTAATTTTATACCAAAATCTTAACACCAAAAAGAGAGAAATGACAACTTTTAAATGACTTACTTTACTTTTTTTTACAAATTTATTGGATAGATTAAAAATGCCTGTAGGGATACGTCTATTCCTATAAGGAGAGACATTTAGTCCACCTCCTTTAAGTTTCCTAGAGACGGAGGTTAATATTGCCTTCCCCATTTATGACATTCTGTGTATTTATACCCTTCTATGTTGGTTTATAGAGTTTTAAGTTAGGATTTCTGTGTATTTATACCCTTCTATGTTGGTTCATACAGGTTTCTTTTTTGTGCGTGACATTTTTAAATAGTTTTATTAGGGGCTCATACAACTCTTATCACAATCCAGGCATACTTCAGTTGTGTAAAGCACCTTTGTATATTCATTGCCCTCATCATTCTCAAAACATTTGCTCTCCACTTAAGCCCCTGGCATCAGGTCCTCATTCTCCCCGCCCCCACCCTCATGAACCCTTGATAATTTATGAATTATTATTTTCTCATATCTTGCCCTGTCCGATGTCTCCCTTCACCCACTTTTCTTTTTCTTTTTTTTAAATTAATAAATCTTTTTATTGGGGCTCAGACAACTCTTATCACAATCCATACATACATCAATTGAGCAAAGCACCTTTATACATTCGTTGCACTCGCCATTCTCAAAATTCACCTTCCACTTGGTTTCCTGGAATCAGCTCGGTTTCCCTTTTTTCCCCCTCCTTCTCCCTCCCCGCTACCCCCTTCCCCCTGGTCCCTTGATAGTTTATAAATAATTATTATATCTTATCTTACACTCCCCGGCGTCTCCCCTCACCCACCTCCCCATTGCCCATCTCCCAGAGAGGAGGTTACTTGAGATTGTGTACTAATGAGAGCTGATACTCAAAGAAGACACCCAGTAAATGTTTTTTGAATGAATAAATTATTTTCTAACAGGGACCTAAAGAGAGATCATTTTTCTAGTTAATGGTGACTATTAATCATGACATAAAATTTAAAGATATTGTTTCTCTGCAGCACAGGAAAAATAAAAAGTTGGTTTTCAGCATTTCTTTTTCTAGCAAGTGAGGTATGAAAGGATCGTTTTCAATGTCCTGCCATGTCTAAGACAGAATTAGCTCAGAGGAAGCACTGAGATGAACAGAAACCCCAAAGATAGTTGGAAGCCACAAGGCAGTTTGGTAGTCTTTGGTAGTCATTCTAGACTCCATAGAAAGCAAAGCTGAAGATGTTACCAAAAATAATGCATCAAAATCTAGGGTTGAGATAGACAGAACTGGGTAAGAATACTAATAATAATATTAAAATTTACTGGCGATTTTTATTGCTGTTGTTACGAAATCTTGCCTAGCCCTGCACCATCCTTACAGTTGTTCTTAAGTTTGAGCCCATCTCAGGTTTGAGCCCATCTTGCTGAGGGCTTTCCTCTTATTTGCTTACCCTCTACTTTATCAAGCATGATGCTGTTCTCCAGGGACTAGTCTCTCCCGTTAACATCTCCATAGAATGTGAAATGAAGTCTCACCTTCCTTGCCTCTAAGGAACCTTCTAATTGCACTTCCAAAACAAATATGTTATTTTGGCAGTCCATAGTAAATTTAACTATACTTCACCAACACTATAGTTTGAATGTATCCATTATTCTTCATTATTCTTTATTTAATGTGCAACACTGACATACTTATGAGGCCATTGAAAAGACCATGGCTTGGGCCAGGGATATCTTTGTCTTCAGAGTAGCAGACTTGCTTTTTGACACTTTATATAGTTCTTGTGCAGCAGACTCGCCCAATGTAATGCATCATTTCACCTCTTGATTGCTGCTTCCAGGAGCATTGATTGCAGGTCCAAGCAAGACAAAATCCTTTACAACTTCAATCCTTTCTCAGTTTATCATGATGTGACTTATAGAGCCAGTAGTGAGGATTTTGGTCTTCTTTACATTGAGTTGTAATCCATACTGAAGACTGAAATCTTCAATCTCCATCAGCGAGTGCTTCAAGTCCGCTCCAATTTCAGCAAGCAAAGTTGTGTCATCTGTATATTGCAGGTTCTGTATAAGCTGAATTCTTCATAAACTCCAGGGTTTCTGATGCTGCATTCTTCATAGACTCCAGGGTTTCTGATTTTTTTTCTCAGAGATAGCAAACATTTGCAAGAATTACATTTAGTAGGACTCTGTGCTAAGTACTTAAGATAAACCATGCTGTTTCATCTCAATGAAGAAATGGGACAAATGATATTAATACCCCCCATTTTATAAAGACTATCCATCTTGCACCATTCCATGAAGAACCAAGAAGCAAACATAAGAGGCAGCAGTATAATTAAGGACAGCAGTATTATTAAGTAAAAAAGGAAAGGTATCTAAGGAGAAAAAAAGATGGACACAGTGAGATTTAACAAAATATAATCTGTTTGATATCTTTGTATCCCATAGTCTTGTTGCTTAATAAAAGTAGCCATGCAATGATATAGTTAAGCTAGGTAGAATTCACAGCAATTTTACCTAAAAACAAATCTATTTTAAAAGGTTGTTCATCTGGTACTGAATCCAAAATACAAAACCCAGTTCCATTGAATCAATTCTTATTCATAGCAACCCGATAGGACCAAGTAAAACTGTTCCTTTGAGTTACTGAGACTGTAAATATGGACAAGATGAGACAATTTCATCTTTCTTCTACAGAAGACATTCAGTGGGTTTGAACTGTCTACCTTCCAATTAACCCCTACACCTATCCTACAACACCAGCATGATTTCTTCATATGCCCCAACCAGTTCATAAATAGGCATTATGACCATGGATTCACCCCAAACAAAACTTCTTTCTAACAGAAGAAAGTGTGTTCAAATTCACTTCTCATATTTGTATCTGAGGCATTACTAATTGCTTATATCATCTTCACTGTTATGAATAATATATTTTTTACCAACTTCTGAAATCGGAAATAAATTAGGCACACACTAAAGATGCATTGGGAATTACTGGTGATTGGAATATGAAAGGTGGAAACATATAAGAAGTATTGGTAGTTGGTAAATATGGCACTGATGATAAAAATAACACCAGACTTTGTATGATAGACTTCTGCAAGACTAATTATGTGCTCATTGCAAATTCCCTTTAAACAAACAAAAAACAATAAATTTGGGACTGTTGACATGGCTATCACTAGATGGAATACATAGAAATCAAACAGACTACTTATATGGAAAAAAGCTTTGAGAAGCCCAGTATTATTAGTCAGAACAAGGCCAGGAAACAACTACAATCAGATGATCAATTGCTCTTAATGTAAGTTCAAGCTGAAGCTGTAAAAAATTAAAACAATTTACAAGAGCCAGATCTAAACTAGAATATATCCTATCTGGACTCTGAGATGACTTTAAGAGCAGATGTGATATACAGGATAGTAAGGATTTCAGACAGTTGTGGGAAAACATGGAATGCACAATACATAGAGAAAGCAAAGAATCATTAGAAAGACAAAAAAGTAAACACAAAAGGAAGGTTTGGGGAAGTGAAATTACTTGTTTATGGCTCTCTAGACACTAGCTGCAACTCCCACAAATCATTTGCATGCAAATAGGTAGCTAGCTTAGGGACAGGGGGTTGTCCCTCCCATGCCTGAAAAGGCCCCCATAGAGGAGGATGGAAAGACATCAGGCAACCATTAGACAGCTATGAAGACCCCAAACTGAGCATGCTCGCACTGAAGCCCTTGAGCCAAGTGGGAGGTCCACCTGGGTGCCCAAATTAGGCCCAGGCTCATGACATCACCCAGGTGGGTTTAACTCAGCAAATGGCATCAACCAGGACCATCAGCCAAGAGGTAAGAATTATCCTGATTGTGGAAAGGCCTTGCACCTCTTACCCTGCTCCTGTTAGAAGGGGGAGGTGGAAGGTCTCGCTCCCGCATGCGGGCACACATGTGCCCACTCTGGGCCTACCCAGAGCCCAGGGCCTCTGGATCCACACATCCTTCTCCTCTAGGGTTCTTGCGCTTCTGGCCTCTCAGGATCTGCCCCAAGAGCCACATGTATGGATGCTCTTTCCCACATGGTTGTTCGTGCCCGGTTTTAAACCCCTGAGAGCGTTAGCATGGCTTGGCACACTTTCCAGAAACTGTGCTCGCTCTTGAGACTGTAACACCTCAAACTTGTCTTGTTCTTCATAAACGTGGGCCTCGGTTTGAATTCTTTCGCCATTCAAAGCAAAGAACCGAGGTATTACCCACTCCAGAAACCACACATGTGGCGCCGTGACTCGGAGGAAAGCCTTTCAAGGAAGCCCAGCTCAGGACAATCTTGTCCCTGGAGCGAACACAGATCTGCCCCACTGACTCTTTCAGCACACTTCATTTTGAGCGGCTTAGACGCGTTGGTGGCTGGGTCAAACTCTCAGTGTCGGACTTACACTGCTGCAAGGCATGTAGTTTGAAACACTCCGGCCCCTGTAAGAGGGAGATGGAACCTCGTCCTCCCCTCAGACTCACCTGGGGATTTTATGGGATTCAGCCCTCTCTTTTGTAGCTGTTGCGATCTGAAAGCCAACTCCACAGCACCTTGCTTGGGGCCAGGTGAGGTTCACTTTGCCAGGAGCAATGTGTAATGTATGGCTGCTGGAACGCCTTGCTCCTCCCCACTGCATGTCTGCCTCTCCACTCCACCAGGTGTCTGCCTTTCTGCTCTCCTATGCAATCCTTGTCTCCCTGTGTCCTTAAGCTTTGCTTCCTGTGATGGATCCAGAAGATTGCTGCCTACAGTTTTGGGGAATGCCAATCCCCAAAGCCCTTTTGCTTATAAGTGTTTCACTCTGTGTTGCTAGCGGCAATCTGCGCGCTCATAAATCTGTTGGTCTTTCTGCAGGATGCTGGTTCCCCACGCTTTCTCCCCTCAGACCCTGACTCCAGTGTTTCTTTTAGGGTAGCTGAACACATGACTTCACGGACCTCCCCAAGATGGTACCTCCCAAGGTCCACCGACATTTTGTTCCAGAGTGACTGAGCGTGGGATCTTTTACCGACCTCACTAAGATGGCGTCCAGTGCTCCAACCAAGTGGTGGGGGAGCAGGGACTTGGTGGCTCTCCTGCACAGTTCCCGTGGTTGGGGGTTCAGCTGTTTGGCTTTGTTTTTTCTGCTAACTTCTTTTGGTTTTTTTGCTGGTCTTTTTTCTCCCTTGTGCCAACCTTTGGCAAAAGGCATTTGAAAGCAAGGCCACTGAGTAACTGCTAACCCTGCTGTTTTGAAAGGCTTTGAAGCACAGCTGTCACCCTGCCTTCAGACTCTGGCCTCTGGCCGTTTACGTTCCTGGTCCAGTTTTGAGGGGACAATCTGTGTCCAGCCAAGACTTCAGAGTTCCCTAGAATGGCTGAATGTAAACTGAGTCAATTGATGGCTCTCTCACCCCCTTCAAAGGTTGTGGAAAGACCTATCATAAGCCAATATTGGCTTTAAAGTCAATGATAAGGCCACTCTAAGCAGTGGTCCAACTTTGGAGGTTCAGGTGAATTACTCAGGCAGTAATTCCCTATGTCAGTCCTGTAAGGTCACCTGAGCTGGTGGCCTACAATGTCTTGCTTGCTGTCAAGGAAACAATCAGGGCCCCCAACTCACCTCCATGGACAGAGGTTGTTCGAGGCTCAAATTTCATGGCACCTTAAGTGTGGTGAGCGCTGGCACTTCAGGTTCTGACCCTGGGGCGTGGGGCAGCTTCCTGCTGGTTTTGCTTTCTAGATGGTTGATGAAGGATCCCATCTGAATAGCAAAGATTTGACCTGCAGACTCTGCAGCATGGGACGCTAATATCTTTCTGCAACACCATCTGGCCTCAGTACATTCTAGGCGATGGAGAATCCTGGCCGAAGAACAGCACACACTCCCTTCTGACCCTGATTCAGCTAGAACGTTTCTGCAAAGGGATGGAGTTCTCTCACATTAAAACATTTTTCCTCCTGAGACCTATGTTCCAAGTGTACCACGGAAGCTCTTAAGGGTCCCTGAAGCTGAGGGCTCTCTACCCCAAGCCCAGCCACACCACCCTCAGTCCCTGAACCGACAGCAGCTGGGGGAAAGGTGGCCCCATCAAAGCTCTACTCTTAATTGAGGCCACTAGGGAATTTGATTCCTGGATAAGTCCCAAGCCTTTCACCTTAACTGAACTAAAGCAGATTGAGAGTGACCTAGGAAGTTATTTAGACAGCCCAGAACAGTACCTAGAGACCTTTCAGTCCCTCACCCTGGCCCATGACTTGACTTGGAAGGATGTAAGGATCATTCTGGGACAGACTATGACTGAGTAAAAGAGAGGGCTGAAGGGAGCTTGGAAGTTTGCAGAAGGTTTACAAATGAATGATAAATATCTAATAGGAGAAACAGCCGTTCCTCCAACTGACCCCACAGAGATTGTAATGATCCCAGTGCATTTTCTGGTGTGTATCAAAAATGAACTAAAATAAAGGCAGCAAAAGGCCGCCAACTACAATAAAGTGACAGCTATTAACTAAGCCCTAATGAAAGTCCCGTACGATTCTTAGAGCGGCTGAGAGAAGTCCTGAGGAATCACAGGACTCATCTGAAGGGCAAGTCCTACTCAGAGACAAATTTCTCACCCAGGCTGCACCAGACATCGGAACAAGCTCCAGAAGTTAGTGCAGTAGCCTGAAGGAGTGACCCTAGAAGAGATGGTCACTAGTGCATATTAACACTAACACTATTATTAACACTAATGCAAAGTTTACAGTGGGGATAAAGAGCGGGAAGCCCAGGCTCGGGAGAAAGAGAGAAGGTTGGACTTTAGGCTTGCACAGGTACTGGCTGCCATTGTTAACCAGCGCCCATTGACTCCATCCCAGGTGCCCAAGACCCCTGAACAAGGCACTAGGTGTCATGTGTGCCGTTTCCTGGGTCACTGGGAAAGGGATTGCCCTAAAAGGAATAGGGTTCCCCGAGGGCCATGCTACAAACTGCAAACAAACTGGCCAGTGGGCATTACTCTGTCCTATTAGAGAGACCCGGGAGGGGAGCTGCTCCCAGGCAAGTCTGCAATGGCTGAAGTTTGAAACAGCCCGGCCTGGCCAACCCAGCAGCAGGAGATCGCTGTTACAGGTCTGGAGAATCAGGCGAGCATAGATGTGGCAGGTAGGTGAGCAAGTTTCCTCCTAGATACTGGGGACACCTGCTTTGTCCTTACCTCCTACTCTGGACCCTTGGCACCACACACTTGCACTATAATAGGAGTGTCAAGAAAACCTGTAGTCAAATATTTTGTGGAACCTTTAAGGTTCCTTCTGGGATAACTTTTACTACTCTCTTAACTTTCTTGTAGACCCTGAATGTCCAGCCTCTCTGATAGGCCAAGATGTATTCCCTAAACTGCGCACCTACATAGTCGCAGGGACCCATCCTAGTCTCACTACAGTTTTCCAAATGTGCCTTACCACATAGGAGCTGCTAAACCCCACTCAGGAACAGTGGGAAAATGCCATAAACCCAATGTCACCATTCAGACGTTCAGCACCCTCAATCCAGCTGCATTACTCCCTGACCCTGGAGACAGCCCTGAGCCCTCCATTCATGCTTTGCACCACTGTCTACTAATAACCTGCCTCGGCCAGACCTTAAAGACCAACCACTTCCTGTAGCAGACTGCATCTGGTTCTCTAACATTAGTAGCTTTGTGATCGATGGAGTGCACAGGACTGGTTATGCCACTGTTTCACGCGACCAAGTAATTGAAGCCAATCCCTTGCCCCTGGTACTTCCACCCAGCTGGCTGAGCTCATCGCTTTGCCACAGAGGTAGCAGAGGGAATGAAATTAACACTGTATACAGATTCAAACTTTAAGATTTTAGTTCTCTATGCACACTCTTTAATCTGACAGGAAAGAGGATCTCTAACCACTCAGGGAAGCCCTATGAAGTTCTGGGACCAAAATTGGGCACTCTTAGAAGCTGTCCAAAAACCTGCTAAAGTGGCAGTAGTGCACTGTTAAGGGCGTCAGAAAGACGACTCAGAAGTCCCAATGGGCAACGGAGTAGCTGACAGGGCCCCCATAAAGCCAGACAGGCAGCCCTGGGCCTGAAACCCCTAGCCTCCATAAATGCCTTAATTTTCCCAAACCAGCTTCCTCTTCCAGATTACACTCTGGAAGAAGTGTGTGCTAGTCTGGGTACATTCAGAGAAGCAAATCCACAGAAAGTCATGTATAAGAGAGAGTTTTATATAAAGGTTAAATGCACATCAAGAAAACATTCCAACCCAGTGCTCCCCAAGTCCACCAGTTCAACACCGATCCACAGTCCTCCTCCATCTCACAAAACATACACGATAATGCCGACTGCAGGAGGAAAGCGGAGTCAGTGAACGTGTAAACATCTCAGCACTGGCAGGGTCTCCACACGGCTGCTCCAGCACCCAGGGCTACATCAGGGTAGGCCCATGCTGCTTCTCCTCAGGGATGTCTTGCAAGAAGTGAGCCTTGCCAGCTGAAGCAGGGAACTGGCTAAGGCAGCTGCACCATGGTCCGATCATTACAAAGTAAGTGACCCGAGAACTCACCGAGTCATTTACCTCTCCGATCTTCAATTAACCCCACATGTGTTTATGGGCTAGGTTGGCACAATTAACTACCTCAAAGTGGAATGTACTAAAACTCAGGGATTCTGCTTCTGGTCTGATAGATGGTTAGAGAACAACAACAAACTCCTATTGCCATAGAGGCAACAGTGGAAAGTTGTGAACGCTTTCCATGACCCCACCCATCTTAGCTATCAATAAATCCTCCTTGACCCTGCTCACTCAACAGTTCCCTGGGGCCAACTCAACTGTCCAGTCAGTTACTCTCACTGTCCCACCTGCCAGACCAGCAGTCCCCAAGGGGTGGTTATAAGTCACCTTGCTCAGCCCATCCAGAGCAAGGGATACTACCCTGGGGAAGAATGACAGATTTTACCCAGGTTTCAGCCATTCAAGGATTTAATTATCTTCTAGTGTTCATGGACACTTTTATCAGGTGGGTTGAAGCATATCCCACCCACACTGAGAAGGCACACGAAGTGTCTTAAAGGTTACTTCAGGAAGTCATTCCTCAATTTGGGCTTACCAAATCACTGCCAAGTGGTAACACACCTGCTTTCATCTCCCAAATCACTCAGGCGGTCTCTCAACACTTAAGAATAACCTATCACCTCCCCTGCACCAGGAGGCTGCAGTCTCCAGGGCAGGTAGAAAGAATTAACCAACACTTAAAACTAACCCTCAGGAAACTGACGTAAGAAGCTCAGATGAACCGAAAATATGCACTGCCAAGAGCTCTGTTATGTTTCAGAATTTCCCCGTGGCAACCTACATGTTGAAGCCTCTATGAGGTTTTATATGAGTGACCTTTCATTGTAACAGAGCCAGCTATTAACTTGGAGGTAGCTTTAATAAAACAATATACCATAAGGGTAGCCCAATACCAGGAGACATTCCATCAATATGAGCTCATCCAGACCTAAGGGGAGGCCTGGCCGGAGAGCTTATTCTTATAAAAACCTGGAAGGATGGGTCCCCCAATTCCCAGCTCCAGCCAGTCTGGAAGGGTCCCTTCCCAGGAATTCTTTCTATTCCCACTGCCATTAAAATTCCAGGGGAAAGTTCTTGAATCCACCATTCACTGGTGAAACAGAGGAAGTCATCGCAACCAGAACCCTCAGAAGCCGAGCAATAGACTAGTACCCCTATGACCCATTGGTCATCAGATGGTGTTTCCCTGACATCCTGAGACAGAGAAGTGCTCCACAGAAAACCCTGCCTCACACCCACAACAGTCTTTAAGCTAGGGGATACTTTCACATAATTCTTGTGTTTAAATTTAACTAGTACCCATGACTTTCAGTCCCAAGATTTCTTTTCAACCTTCCAGTAACACTAACCCATACTTCCAAGGGCACTGTTATCTCCCAACTTTGCCCCAGCCTTACATAAACTATTCACCTGTTTTAGTTTTTCCCAAAGTCTCCAGGTTACCATTGACCCTAAGCCAAGATTGGCAACCCCAGGATCACCAGCTCCTGTATCACTCCATCCTCATCCACAGTGGGCCCCTAAGGGGACATCCCTTCCCAACAGAATATGAAGGTTATGAATCCAAAAGCTCCACATCATGCGCCTTTTATCAGCAGGAAGCAGTCGGAGACATCATTGTTCAGTGCCCCTAACGATTTGGGCCCATACTCCTTCAGTGTGGAAATGTCAGGTAGCTAGCTCAAAGGCCCCCATAAAGGAGGTTGGAAAGATATCAGGCAACCATTAGACAGCTATGAAGACCCCAAATTGCATGCTCATACTTAAGCCCTTGAGCCAGGTGTGAGGTACACTTGGGTGCCCTAATTAGGCCTAGGCTCATGGCAGCACCCAGGTGGGTTTAACTCAGCCAATGACATCAACCAATACTGTCAACCACGCCTCCCCAGCCAGAGGTCACAATTATCCTGGCTGTGAGAAGGCCTTGCTCTCTCTTACTCTGCGCCTGGTCAGAGACAGGGGGAAGGGGGAGGGTTGTTTCCCTCCCCCATGTGGGCACACATGTGCCCGCTCTGGGCTTACTCAGAGCCCACAGCCTCTGGGTCCACATACTCTTCTCCTCGAGGGTTCTTGGGCTTCTGATCTTTCAGGATTGCCCCCCCCCCAAAAAAAAAATCCACGCATGTAGCTGCTCTTTCCCACATGATTGTGCCCAGCTGTGAACCTCTTCATGGCTTCAGCGTGGCTTGGCAGGCTTTCCAGAATAGTGGGTACCCTTTGAGACTGTACCACCTGAAACTGGCCTTGTCCTTCATAAAAACCCACTGGGTTCACACAACAGATTCTGCGTGAATTCTTTCAGTGTGCAAAGCAAAGAACTGAGGCAATACCCGCTCCAGAAATCTAACACAATCATTCAACCAGGGTATGTGAAACACTAGTACAGGGGATTAGTCAGTTTTGCCATTCCCCTGGGAAGATAAAAGTCACCTCAGAAGCAGAGACAGAAATTCTCCTGGCTGCCAAGCAATAAGAGCCACCCACAGAGCCGCTGGTGTTAGAATAGGAAAAATGAAGAGTGAAAAGTGCTTTGCAGTCATCAGCCTTAGACCGGAGTGAAGTTGGATTCTGCTCCCCACTACTGAAGCTGGA
This sequence comes from Tenrec ecaudatus, assembly GCF_050624435.1. NCBI lineage: Eukaryota > Metazoa > Chordata > Mammalia > Afrosoricida > Tenrecidae > Tenrec > Tenrec ecaudatus. The sequence continues at coordinate 87,764,489 of NC_134533.1, forward strand.
GAAGGCCAGATGTGGCTCCCAGGCCACTACTTCAGGATGTCAGAAGAGACTCTGAAACATCCTGGAATGTAGAATAGCTACAGTGAAAGGAAGAAATGATGAACTAATGGAGAAAAACAGAGTTTTTAAAGTGGAACAAGAAAACAAAGTAATATAATGGAATATGTGAAAAAGACTTTGGAGTTACAGAACCAAAGGAAAGAGCATTCTTGCCATTTCTCAAGATGGAAGAAATTAAAAGGAAAAAAGATAAGGTTGAGTTGATATATTGATAGATTCTGTGGGCAAAAAGTTAAATAATTCAGAATAAAAAGTAATTCAGTCACTATCCCTAAGAGAACTGCCCAATAGCCACCCATTTCAGGAAGTTACATATGATCAAGACTTAATGGTGTTGAAGGAAGAAGTCCAAGCAATACTGGCATTGGCCAAAGAAGGAATTCCAGAAATTGCCAGAGTACTAAGTGACATGTTTCAATAAATGGGTCCTCTGCTGGAAGTGCTGACTCATCTGTGCCAATGAATTTGAAAGACATCTAACTGATCAACCAACTGGACAAAACATTCCATATTTGCGCCCTATGTGAGTCAATAGAATGTGGAAGGTATCTTACAATATCATTAGCATCATATACAAGTAACATTTTGCTGAAGATAGTTCAAAAACAGTTCCAGCAGTACATGCACAGGGACTTTCCAGTAATTCAAGTCAAATTTAGAAGAAGGCCTAGCTTGCTCACTCACTCACTGCTATTGAGTAATGCTGACTCACACTAACCCTATATCTAGAATTATGGATATCATTCTGTGTATGGCCAGGTTGCCTAGAGAAACAAATCCAATAACACTCATATATGTGTACGAAAGCACTTTAAACCAAGAAGTAATTGTATATTGGGAAAACATCCCAACCCAGTCCAAATCAAATCCGTCAGTCTGATACTAGTCCCTAAGTCCCTCTTCAGACTCCTTCAGCTAGATGCAATATTGCGGAATGCAGGAAGATCACAAACTGGTGGGTGTAAGGTGCTTTGAAGCCAATGGCTGTGGCTCTGGCAGCAACCAGGGTCAGCCAGCATGAAGGTGAAGGCAGAGAGAGTGTGGGGGGAGGGGTGGTTCCCAGGCCCCTTCTTATGAGCAGGCCATGCCTACAAGTAGGTATCCGCTGGTTGTGGCTTTATTGATGGGTTGACTACCATCCCTACACTTTAATATATATTCAAGTTAATGTGAAATTATGTAGCTACCACAAGTTGCTTATGTCAGATGAATCTTGACGGAAAGAGAGGACCCAAAGATGTTGACTTTTCTCGACGATGCAAAGGCGTTCAGCTGTGTGGATCATAGATAACAAACCATGCCTAGCATGGCAAAGAATGGGGATTCCAGAACACTTCATTGTTTTAAAACAAAATAAAACAGAACATTGAAAGAAGACAGGTTGAAAATCAGGAAATTTCATTGTCATCATAGTTATTGAACGTACTTATTCAAAGTGTTCAGCAGAGTCCCAGAATTGGACTGTACACAGTAAAACCTGCTACAGAATTGGAAGAAGACTCATTAACAATCTTTCATATGCAGATGACTCATTCCTTTGTTTGACGAAAGCCAAAAGGACTCTAAGTACTTACTGAAAGTCAAGAGAACATTAGTTATTATAAGTAAATAAATATATGTGTATAGCCTTTGGTATGGAATACACCTAAACATACCACAAACCCATAAAGTTTTACACTCAGACCAATAGGCAACATCAAAATCAACAGTAAAAGGATTTAAGTTGGCAAGAATTTCATTTTACTTTGATAGACAATCAATGTTCATTCCAGCAGGAGTCAGGAAATCATTGTACAGATTACACTGGGAAAATCTGCTGCAAAAAATCTTGATAAAATGATAAAAAAACTATGTCACTTTAAAGAATGCGGTATGTCTGACACAAGCAATAGTATTTTCACCTGCCTCTTCGGCATGCAAAAGCTGGACAATGACTAAAGACGATGGACGAAGAATGAATGCATTTGAATTACTTAATTTTCCAAGAACATTTAATATACCATGCAACCCCCAAAAGATAAACATATCTAACATGGAAGAACTGTACCAGAATATTCCTGAGTAGTAAGGCTGGTGAAAATTGACTCATGCACTTTGGTCATATTACCAGTTTTAGGAGAAACACATCATGCGTGGTAAAGTAATGGGCCATGGGAATAGAGGAAGACAGTGAGATGCACTGACAGCGACTCGGCCAGAACGGTGATTGTGAGGCTAGTCCAGGACTGGGTATTGTGTCTGGGGTGAATTAGGTTGCTGTGAATTGGAAGCAACTTGATTTCTAACAATAACTACCAGAATTTTCCAACTGATAAAGAAATACACTTTAAAATGTTTTTTTTTTCTGACACCAAGCAGTCTACTTTTAGGCATTATAACTAACTGTGGATTTATACCAATTCCAAAGCTACTTTCTGTCAAGATACAGTTTGTTCTTTGCCAGGTTGTAGGTGATGTGTTACTAATTCCTTGTATCTGTTGTTCGCTTTGTTGAAGATGACAGTGGAAAAATAAGCTGACATCTCACCCAGTTTATAAATTGCTTTGAGGGATGCCAATATATTAACTTCTTAAAGACACTTATTGGGTATATCAGGAGATCTGGTGACATAGTGAGTTACATGCTGGACTAATCACAATGTCAGCAGATCAAAGCCACCAGTTACTTCTTGGGAGAAAGAGGAGGCTTTCTAATCCTATAAAGAACGATAGTCTCAGAAACAGAGGAAGTTCAACCCTGTTCATAGGGTCACTTTGGGTCAGAATTGACTGGTTATGAGTAAGTGATTGTCTTTTTAAAGCTAGATCAGTTCTGCTTCTCCTGTGTAATAACATGTTATTTAGAAGCAGTCATATATTTTTCTACTTTCATATAAAAGAATTGGAAACCGTCTGTATTAAGAAACAGTAAACCTGGCAGGACCCGATGGACAGGACCTGATATTCTGTAACAGTGATTCTGAAACTGCAGTGAGGTTGCCAGAGAAGCAGGAGCGCGACCCCTTGGCCAATGCGCATGTACACACAACAGATTCTGACAAAGCTTCCCTTGACCACGGCAATTGGGACTCTCCAGATGATTTAGAGGACAGTTGCTAACAGTATACTCCATGCTTTGGAAATTAAAGAAATTTGATTCTCTCCTCTCCATTCAGCATACAAAAATAGATGTTTATTTTACAATATCTGCAAGCAATGCTATGTCCAAAGTAGACTGATTTCTGAGTTCGTTATAAAAAAGAAGCACACAAAACAAAAACAAAATAAATAAGCAAGAAAACACTATAGCCCCTAGATAAAATTCAGTTCTTCTGGAACCAAATTATTTGGAGAGAACTCTGTGGGTGGCATTAAGTTTTTTATTTTTGGACTAGGAACACAGCTGTCATTTGGAACAAAATTATAGAGGGAAGTCTTGCTGTAGTTGTTCATTTAGTCCCCTGCCAGGAGGCAGCTCTTCACAGTGCATGCCCTAGTACCTTGTCCAATCTAGTTCAAACTTACTAAAATGATAAAGCTAAGAGCAGATTCAGTGACATGATCTTAAATAGGCTAACAGAATTTATTTGCTGCAAGAGTTTTACCAGATTACTCATCAAAGCAAATGCTGAGGATTGCATTTAGAAACCTATCTTTTTAATATGAATATTGTTGCTGCCAGGTATGCTCCAGCCCTTTCCGATACAGGAAGACCCGATGTGCGACAAACTGAAACTCTGCCAGGCTGAGTCATATGAGTGAGCCCATGGTTGCAGTTCATGTCCAATTCATCTCGTTGAGGGTCTGACTCCCTTTTGCTGACTCTCTACTTGACCAGGAGCCCTGGTGGTGTAGTGATTACATAATATACTGCCATCCACAAGGTCAGCAGTTCAAAACACCCACTAGTCCAAGGAAGAAAGACAAGGCAGTCTACCCCCATAAAGAGTTGCAGTCTTGGAAACTCACAGGGTAGTTTCTCCCTTGTCCTATGGGGTAGCTATGAGTTGGCATCTACTCTATGCCAGTGAGTATAATTTCTTTAGTTTGGGGTCTACTCTAACTTAAAGTATGGTGTCCTTTGCCATGGATTGGTCCCTCCTAACAACATGTCCAAAGTATATAAGACAAAATCCTACCATCTTCGCTTCTATGGATAATTCTGGCTGTACTTCTCAAAACAGATTTGTGCATGCCCATGTTATATTCAATATTCTTTGCAACATCGTTCAAAGGCACCAATTCTCAGTCTTCTTTGGACAATTATATGCATATAAAGCAATTAAAAATACTATGGCTTGGGTCAGGCACAATTTAGTCTTCTAAGTGCCATCTTTGTTTTACAACTTAAATAAGATATTAGCTGCAGATTTGCCCAATTCTGTATGTTTCTCGTTGTCTTAAGTGCTACATACATGGATATTGGTTGTTGTTCCAGGTAAAATAAACTCTTTTGGCTGCTTCCATCTTTTCTTTCTTTATCATGATGTTGCTTATTGGTCCAGTGGTGGATTTTTAGTTTTCTTTATAGAAATGTGTCATGCATACCAAATGCCCTAGCATTTGGTCTTTATCAGTAAGCACTTCAAGTACTCTTGGCTTTCGGCAAGCAAAATGATGCCAATTGCATATGGCGATTTGCAAGTGAATCTTCTTCTGATCATGATACTGTGTCCATCTTTATATAGTCTAGCTTCTTAAGTTATTTGCTAAACACACAGATTGAGTTAGTGAAAGGACACACTCCTGACTTCCACATGCTCTCATTTAGAACTGTGCAGTAATCCCTTATTTGGTTCCAGCAACTGCAACTTGGTCTATGTGCAGATTTGGTATGAACAATAATTACCTTCTGGAATTCTCATTCTTTGAAATATCATCATAATATTTTATAATCAACACAGTTTAATGCCTTTGCATAGAATAAAATACAAGCAAACATCTTTCTGTTATTTTCTTGTTTGCAGCCCAGATCCATCTGATACTAGCAATGATATCTTTCATTCCAGGTTCTCCACTAATTTGAGTTAGAATTCCTGACAGTTATTTGTTCATAAACCTTTGCAACTATTTTTAGAATTTTCATTAGCAAAATTTTAATTTGGAATAGTATGAATGATAATGTCTGATAAGTTCCACATTCTCTTGCATTGTGTTTTTTTTAGTAGACACAAATATGTAGATCTTCCAGTTGGCAGTTGTTTTCCATTTTTTTTTTACCTAGAGGAATTTGTTGTAACATTTTATTTGATACTTTGTCAATTCTAGCGTTCTCCTTTTTCACCACTGCCTTCAATGCAGTTTGGTTTTCTGCCTATAATACCACTTGTTTTTTTTAAACAATTTATTAGGGGCTCATACAACTCTTATCACACTCCATACATATACATACATCAATTGTATAAAGCACATCTGTACATTCTTTGCCCTAATCATTTTCTTTTTTTCTCCTCTTTTCTTTTTTTACATTTTATTAGGGACTCATACAACTCTTATCACAATCCATACCACTTGTTTTTGATAGTATGCTGCCTCTTGAAATGGTTCATCTAGCAGAGACCCACTGCCATAGAGGTGATCCCAATTCCAAGTAACCGTACGGTTCAGAATGACAGAGTAGAACTTCTTTGGAATGTTTCCCAGATAGTACATCTTTATAGGAGAAGACTGTCTCATATTTCTCCTGTGGAAAGGCAGTTAGATTTGCTCTTAGTTCAATGCTTAACCTAGTGTGCCTCCAAGTCTCTTTATACGGTATGTCTGTGATTTCCAGGAAGCAATAATGAAGAGTCATCGTTTTAGTTTAAACAGAATCACTTTGGGGTATTTAGAGGATTCATTGGTCTGGATAAAATGAAATGAACTTGAGACATTTAATTTCAGAAATCCAACTAGATAACTGAAAACAGAAAATTATTTGAAAAACATGAGTTATTTCTTTGCCCTAAAAGAATCTTAGGAGTCTCTATTATTAAGCGCTTGACTACTAGTCAAATGGTTGACAGTTTGATCCCACCCAGAAATGCTTTAGACAATAGGCCAGGTGACCTTCCCTAAAGTAACAACCTTGAAAACTCGATGTAGTAGTTCTACTCTGCACACATGTAGTTGTCACACGTTGGAGCTGACTGGGAGGAACTAAGAACACCAGCAACAGTGAAGTCATAGAAGGAAAGTTCCAGTTACTAATACCTGGCTTCAAAACGGTCCAATACCAGATGTTACAGGTAAACTCTGTGCCCTCAAACTATGTTGGAACCCCAGACCCTAAGCCTGTGATGACATTTAGCAAAAAGGTTTGTGAGTGTACATATGTGGATGTGTTAATGGGCACTCTCCCAAACCTCATTATTTCTGAGTTAAAAGGAGCAGGGCAGGCATACAGTTATGGGGCACATTCTGGAGGACAGAGATATGATATGAGTCTTTCCAAGGGACCAAGGAACAATGAGGCTACAGAAGCTGAAAAGAGTTTGCCCAGAGCTGACAGTTTTCTAGGGCAAGTGCTGGGATTTGGAGTGATAGTCTCTAAGCCATATGGTTTTCAATTGCCTCATATTCATGTGAAAACTGGAAGATTTATATGACAATGGATGCATTTTAACTACGGTATTTGGTGAAAAATATTGAACACACTGATGATATCCAGGAAAACAAACAAGCTGCTTTGGAAGACGTATAGCCAGAATGCATATTACAAACATGACCGGGATATTTCCTTTTATGAACTTTAGATATGTTTCCAAGATAGAGCAGTCATTATGCTCAGGAAAGGAGGGGGCCAGTGAAAGGCAAGAGGAGCCCTGATGACCTGGATTGACACAAGGACTGCACCAATGGGCACAAATATGACAAGAATTGTGAGGGTGGAGCAGGCAGAGCAGCAATGTTTCCATTGTGCATAGGTGACTAAGAATCAGAAGAGACTCAATGGCAACTAAAAGTTATCCAGGTGCCACTTATATATAAAATAAGGTAATGATTTGCATATGCCTTTGCTGTACTAATAATATGACAAGCGAAAATTCTTTTTCCTTTTCCCCAAATCAGCTTCCATTACTTTACTCTGACTACAAATAGCTTTAGAAAAACAGTCAAACTAAATTTAAAAAGATAATACCACCACGGAAGGAGGGCTTCATTTTCAATTAAGATAAACATTTTAATAAATTTTATAAATAAAATATTAATTTAACTTATAAACGATGTTTACCCAGGAGTTATAATAAAAGCATTTAAATATATAATTACCTAAGGACAAGATTATACTTTCTCTCATGAATCTACATTTTATATATAGGGTCAATATGAGTCTACATCAACTCAATGGCAGTGAGTTTGGTTTGAATTAAGTTTATTTTTCAATAGACTGTAAGTGTAGTAAGTTTATTCTTCAATATACTTGAAGTGTGGTAAAAATATATAATTTTGTTCAATAATAATTGTTTCTGTTTCCTGCCTTTGGATAATTTAACATTTTAGAAAGAAACAAAGTTGTCAGCGAGGTTTCTGCATATTTTGGGGGTGGGGGCTCTGAGACACAGGCTATTCTCAGGCAATAGATTCTGGCATCATTTAAGCTCTCCGGGTAAATGAGGAGTTTGTTAGTCAAGAAGCATTAACTGACCAACTGCACAGTAAATAGCACTGCCCTAGAGGACCACTCACGAATCTTGGGGGGTGGTGTAGTGGTTTAAGAGTTAGACTAATAGCCACACGGCCGATATTTCCAAATCTACCAGCTACTTTTCTGGAGAAAGATGGACCTCTGTGCTCCTGTCTGATCTGGAGCCTTAGAAAACCAAGAGGCAATTCGACTCGTTCCTGTACGGTATGGTCACTGTGGGTTGGAATTGGCTCTATGGTGGTTAGTTTGGCTGAAAGCTAATTTGCGTGGACCTCTCAAAAGGAAACCTGATGGTACAATGGTTGAGTTCTTGGCTGCTAACTCAAAGTCAACAATTCAGACCTACCAGTCACTGTCAGAGGAGTCCTGGAGGGCACAGTGGTATGCATCTGACTGCTGACTACAAGGCTAGCAGTTCGAACCAAGCTCACGGCTGCTTTGCTGAGAGTTGGAATGACTCAATGGCAGTGAGTCATTTTGCTGTTTTAGTCACTATTAGGGAGAAAGATATGTGTGGTAAAGTTAAATTTCTTAATATGGCTCTTCTATTCAAGCCTCTGTAATTCCCACCAAATGAGTGGCTAGGACTTTGAAAATAACTGTATTGGGTGGGGTCCCTATGAATAATACAAACACGCATGTACCTTGTCTGTTCATAAAAGAATACTTTCCTTGATAATGTTCATGTTACTTTCAGGGAGTCAAATCTAAACATAATGCACATCTAATATTCACAAACGACATGCAACGAATGTATGCTACAAGTGGAAATGGGCTCCGGTTTGATTGTGGATGACGTGTCCTATGTCACAAGGGTGCCTGTGAATATAGATCTGGATTTAGCTAAGTGGTAGAATAAGGAGCTCCAATGAGACTGTGGGATAAACCTTGGACAATTTAATCACAACGTTAGCAGTTCAAACCCATCATAGGGAAAAGATGAGACAAATTTCTCCAGTAAAGATGTACAGTTTCAGAAACCATATATAGGGTCACTCTGAGTCAAAATCAACTAGATGGTGATTGGTTTCATTTGGTTTAGGGGAAGTGGTAAGATGAACATTCATTGATATGAGACACATGCTTAAGTAGTGGCTTGTTGTGGTGGAGTGCATTTTTCTTCACATGCCTCTTTTACCCATGTCTTTGTAACTCCCACCACATAATTTGATGGATCTATAAAATAAGCTGCGTGTGTCCACTAATTCGCCGACTAATTGAGGGGACTGATCAGTTTTACTTGCTACTCCCTGGATGGACCATCTCAGACGTAGGAACAAAGAGAAATCCCACAACTATCAAGAAAGAAGAACCACCAGGGAACCTATTTGAAATCCTTACCCGGAAGTGGAGGAGGCCAAAGGCAGAGGCACTAGGGGCTGCCACAAGGAGTCCATGGGATACATGAGAGAAGCGATGCTAAACCAGTGAGGCTGTGAGACTGTGAGGCTGCGCAGATGTTAGTTTTCTAGCCCGTGGAGGCTGAGGCCATGAGGCCACGTGATTGAGAGGCTCAGTGTGGACGAGAGAGAGACTTGATTACTGGCTGTGGACACATGTCTCTGAGGATCATTGACTACATTCTTACCCTTAACTGATCCTGACTTACTGTCAAGTGTTAATTTCCCTAAGAGCTCCTTAAATGTGAGTCTTGTCTGTGTAATGAGTGCAACAGATGATCAAATCCAAGAGAAAAGTGCAATATCCTGGGTGGCATGGTTCGTGTCAGAATAGGGTAAAGGACAGAGGGTGGGCACGGGTCTGTCCTCTGCAGTAGGGCTACAGGTCTTGCTTTGTGTACTGTTGGATTCCTGTTTTCCTGTGTGTGTCCAGAAGATGTCAGATGTGGCATTTTTGCCATTTTCACAATGTGATAGTCTCCTTCTTTAAAGATGGCAATCTTGGAAATTTCATGGGTGAATCCTACTCTGTACAATAAAATTGCTATAAGTGATCAACAGGTTTGTTCTTTTATTTAGTGTATTGCACAGCCTGGCAATGGAGATATGCATCTAAGAGATACTTTGAGTCTTCAGAATTTATTGAGTGCTATGTGGGAACAATTTATTTAACTACATAACATATAAAAAATTAAAATATAAAGTACTTCCATTAACCAACTGATTTAGTAGTAAACCAACTAAGAAAGCTCTTTGTAAAAATAGATTATTTGGTTTCCTTAAAGAAGGTGCAGGAGTTGCATGATATATGGTAAAAATCTATAACTTATCAAGGGTTTTAGAGGGAGGGGGGTGGGTAGGGAAGGGAGGGGGATGAAATGGGGAGCTGTTATCAGGGGCTCAAGTGGGAAGATAATGTTTTGAAAATGAAGATGGTGGCATATGTGCAAATGTGCTTAACACACTGAATGAATGTATGGATTGTGATAAGAGATGTAAGAGGCCCAATAAAAGTATTTAAAAATTATTTAGCTATTATTATTAAAGAAGTAATTTACCTATGTTGATTTGTCATGACCTAAGTAAACTTAGTATTTTATACTATACTTAAAGTTGAACTATTGATGTTCCCTCACTTGCTGATGATAACAGAATTAGCAGCCAAGCAAATACCAAAAAAAAAAACAAACCCCAAAAATCAGTTTCATGAGTATCGGACCAAGACATTTGTTAGTACTTTCTGCTTGTATATTAGCTCTGCGTCCCCACTCCACCCGCCAAACACACACTTTTCTTTTTATTCTCTGAGTTTGTGGATTCTGAATAACACCGTCATAATTAATATGGCATGGCTTGTGGGGAGGGGAGGGGGGCAGAAGAGGGAACTCTGCAGAAAGTCATTAACAAGGTAAAGATCTGTTCAAATGAGAGGATTTTAAGAAAGAGGTATCTTCTATTGGCTATAGGAAATTGGACCACTAACTAAAGAGCTGTAACACTTCACTCCATAGGCCAAGGCCCTGGGAGCTCTGTCCCCCGAATCCGCCGCGTCTTTACCGACACGGTGGTAATAACACAGGCACAGAGAAGTGGAAGTCTGCAGTCGGTCTCATGTCCACCTTCAGCCCAACAACAGCTCTCAGCAGCACGATGTTCAATTATTATATAGAATTATTTAGACGCAACAGAAATCTGTTTTGTTTGAAAAGTGAATCAAATAAATTCTAAAAGATCAAAGAAAACATTTTAAAAAATATTACACATAGCATTGTAGAAATTTTAAAAATTAGTTATCTTTATACAATAGGTTTACACTGAATTAGAAAAACTACTATATACAAAGTAAATTATAAGTTATAAGTGAATTATAAGTTATTATAAGTGAAATTTTGATTTCTAAAAAATCATCATTTCTATTAAATTGTCCGCAATGTGGTAGCCTTTATGAGTTTTGAACTCACGGTAACATTTCACTGTAAATTATAATGGCTTGATTCCTCCACCTACCAGTTGATATCTTTTCTTGGGGTACCTCTCAAATCTTCATTTAAATCATACTTTCTTACCTCTATCAATGAACCAATTCAGAAGTCCTATTCCTCATGCTAAGAATAGATAACATGCTTCATAAGGTCTAACTGTATAACAGAATTCTATTTTGCTGAGATTTCCAGCACAACCACAACAGCTGCCTCTTTCTGAACAAAAGCCTGTGTGACAGAGTGGCATTGTTCCCCGGAGTTTGGTTTATAATCTTCACTGAAGCAGAATTGTCAGATCTTTCCTCTATTGTGCCATTAAGTGTGTTTGAGCTGTTAACTTGTAGATTAGTATTTGAGAGAAAACTATTTCCAGCACCTGCTGACACCATATCCCAATGTCCACATTTAAGGTGCTATGGTAGCTTAGCAACTTTAAAAAATAATAATAATGAGGGTGTGTAAGGATGGGCTCTCCAGAGAAGCAAGGTCGGTGATGCTTGCATGAGTTTTTATGTAGAAAGATTTTATTGAGAAATGGCTTACACAGTTCTAGTCTAGTGCAGTTCAAGTCAATATTCTCCAGATGCATAAAAGCTGATGGGATGGGACACAGGCTGGTGGAGGCAGAGGTAAATGAACCCGAAGTTGGCAGAATGGATTCACGATAGGTGGTCTGCTGATGGCTCCTGGGATCAGCCAGCAATGCCACAGGAGATCAAGGAACCAGATACAAGATCCAGTAGAAGGCAAAGGACCCAATAAGATTTGACTCTGCTTGGTTTCTTTCCTATACAAAAGGCCACATCCCAAGCAGATGTCATCAGGCTGTGACCGGATTGATAGGTGGGCTCCACCCCTACTCTTACCTAGAAATGTCTAATTGACCTTGTCCTTAACTTACAAGGCTCTTCTCATTATCTTCAGACAGGAGAATCTTATTGTTAGCCTGTTTGGGTCATAAATGCGTACAATTGTGAATTTATATGGCTACGCCTAGGTGAACACAGCCATATGAGACATTTTATTTTCTCTTTGTATATTTACTTCTGGAAGATAACTATAGGTCAAAATCAACTTGAAAGCAGTGGGTTTGGGGTTTTTATCTTCCTTATTTACTTCTTAGGAGATATCATCTTGTCTCATGAATCTAAATATAATCACTCTAATTTTGATTTCCAGGTTTAAATCTCCCACCTCCTACTCTGTAAATTTAAGACTCAAAAATTAAGTAGCCTATTGAATATTTCCTATTATATATTTACTAACCCCATCAATGTCATTGTTCCTAAAGAAGACTCTTGATGTTTGCCCTCATCTGTTGGCCTACATTTCAGTGTATGGTTTTTGGTATTTTGATTTTCCCAATCGGTAGACCAAACATTTTAGAGCAACCTTGATTGTTCTCTTTTTGTCACTTCATGTCCACTCCCCACATTTACTGCTACAAATGTTGTCTAAGCCACCATCATCTGTCATCTACACCATTGTCATAGACGTATAGCTGGTCTCACTATTCTTTTATCTATTTTCATCATACTAACCCAAGTGGGTCTCTGACAGCTTACAATAGATAATTTAAAGTTTTATTTCACAACTCTGATTTGTCACACAAGGTAAAATCCAGAGCCTTTGCTCTGACCTGTATGCTTGTGTCAGTCTGGGTAGACTCGAGAAACAAATCCACAGAAACTCATATATGTATAAGAGAGATTTTTTATATATAGGGTAAGTGTACCTTCAGAAAGCATCCCCACCCAGTCCAGTTTATGTTCATAAATCTGACTTAGCTCATATGTCCAACACTGATCTACAAAGTCCTCCTCAAACTCAAAAAAAACCCACAATGACACCATATGCAGGAAGATCACAGGCCAGTGGGTAGAAAGTCTTTTAATCCAGTGGTGTTGTAAGCATGTCAGTGCTGGCAGGGGTCTCCACGTGGCTTCTCCAGTACCCAGGGCTGCATCAGGGTAGTTCCATGCAGCTTCTCCTCAGGGATGTCTCACAGGAACTGAGTCTTGCCAGCTGAGGCAGGGAACTGGCTAAGGCAGATGCACCCTGGTCTGACCATTAAAGAGCAAGAGACCGAGAACCAGAAAGACGAGGCTGATGGAGCCATTTATCTCTCTGCCCTTCAATTAATCCCACCTGTGTTTATCAGCCAGGTTGGCACAATAAACCTTAACTACCTGAATACCTTCCAAGATCTATGTCTTGCAGCCTTCACCCACTATCTCTTCAACTTTAGCTTTTTCCCTTTCTCCCTTACAAGCTCAACCAAAGTCAAATCACTGCCATTGAATCAACTGCAATTCCTAAAGACCCTAAAGAAGAGAGTAGAACCAATTCATAGAGTATCTGAGGTTGGAATCTCCTGTGAAGTAGGTGACCATATATTTCTCTTACATAGCAGCTAGACATGTACGTTTAAATCTTTGATATTATTGTTAATAACCTAATGTTTAATCCTCTGTTGCATCAGAACTTCCTTTATTTCCCTTATTACTTTAAAAAATTCTTTTAAGAAGAAGATACTATCTTATAGACTAAGTAACTAATACGCAGATATTAAATGTTTTGTCTATGTTTATATTTCTTCAATGGCAGAGCTAGAAAACCAAGTAAATATAGTGGCACATTAGTAGAAAAGGCAAAGCAACATCACCTGACTCTCTCCCTTCTAATGTCTACTCAAATACCTAGTCACTAGGGAAAACTTCTCTGACCACATTGCATTAAATGGTACTCCTACCTCACGTTCTCCCTTACTTTGCTTTATTCTTATTTATAGCATAATATCCTGCCAATCTTCTTAGATTTCTTGCTCTGCCACTTAATAGGATCATGATGATGTTGCTTCATCTTTCTGTTCCTTAGGTATCTCATTTATAAAATGATAACAATAATATTACCTTCCACATGGATGGATTAAACATATTTTAAGGAGCAATAACAGTATCTGACATGTAGTATTTTGTAACCATCAGCTACTACTTCTGCTATACTAACACCTCTATTTCTCTTACTATTATTATCATTCATGCTGTTGTTACATGCCATAGCGTTCATTTCATTTCATCCATTGAGTCAAATCAGATTCATCGTGACTCTAGGACTGTCCCTGTTCCTGAGATTGTAAATCTTTTACAGTAGAGAACTTATCTTCCTCCCACAGAGTGGCTGGTGGTTTCAATGGCTATCCTTGAGGTTAGCCGTCCAAGGTATAACAAACGGTGCCATCAGAGGTTCTTATTTCAACTCATAGCAACCCAATATGGTAGAATAGAATTGATTCATTGGATTTCCTAGGCCAAAGTCACCCAGGCATCAGATTTTAAATTCATTTGTCTTGCAGAGCAGCTGGTAGGTTTGAACCAATGACCTTTCATTTCACAAACTAGTGTTTAACCATCCCATGGCCTAGTCTTCTCTCTACCGTGAGGCTCTCTGAAATTATAGTCTATTTTTTTAGCATTGTGCTTCTGATATATTCTTATTGACAGTGACTGACAATTTTAAACAATAATAAAATGTTCCTGCAGACTTGGGCAAAATATTATAGCAGTGAGAATTGGAGTCCTCTGCAAATATCGAGATGATTAAAGAAAACTCAAAATCATCAAGTTATTTGTGGCTCAGGGCAAACCTATATGCAGAGTAGAAACGAGTCTGTACGTTTCTGAAGCTATCATCTCTACCAGTGCAGAAAGCTTCATCTTCTTCCTTTGGAATTAACGGTAGGTTCTAGTTGCTGCCCATTGGGTTAGCAGTGAATGCACATTTATAATGTCTTATAATCAAGTAGACAAAGTACATGGGCTATAACACATTTCACTTTCAGTACTAAGGTAGCCGACAGACATTGGGCCTCTACTCAAGTACTCCCTGGCAGTCCTTCCCAAACAAATCGCTGAAGACAAATGGGTGCATAAGCAAATGTGGTGAAGAAAGCTGATGGCGCCCAGCTATCAAAAGATATCGCTTCTGTGGTCTTAAAGGATTCAAGATAAACAAGCGACCATCTAGCTCAGAAACAACAAAGTCCACATGGGAAAGCACGCCAGCCTATGTGATGGTGAGGTGTCAATGGAATCAGGTATCAGGCATCAAAGACCAAGAACAAAATATCATATCATCAATGTGAATGAGAGGGAGTGCAGAGTGGAGACCCAAAGCCCATCCCTAGACAATTGGACATCCCCTTACAGAAGGGTCACAAGAAAGAGAGGAGCCATACAACTTTTCTCTAGTTTTTAAATATTTCCTCCTCTCCCACCCCACTATCATGACCCCAATTCTACGTTACAAATCTAGCTAAACCAGAGCATGCACACTGCTACAGATAAGAGCTGGAGATACAGGAAATCTAGGACAGGTAAACCCCACAGGGCCAATAATGAGAGCAGCGACATTGAGAGGGTGAAGGGGAAGGTGTGGGGAGAAATGGAGAACCAATCAAATGGATCTACATATAACCCCCTCCCATGGGGACGGACAACAGAAATGGGTGAAGGGAGATATCAGTCAGTGTAAGACATGAAAAAATAATGATAATTTATAATTATCAAGGGTTCTTTAAGGAAGGAGGGTTGGGGAGGGAGGGAAAAAATGAGAAGCTGATGCCAAGGGCTCAAGTAGAAAATGTTTTGAAAATGATGATGGTAAAAAATGTAGAAATGTGCTTGATACAATGGATGGATGGCTGGATTGTGATAAGAGCTGTATGAGCCCCCAATAAAATGATTTTAAAAAAGAAAACATTTAACTCTCTTGATTTTCTATACCTCATTGAACTTTGTTTTCTTAGGATAATAATTACAGAAAAAGTGAAATAAGACAAATTTAATTGGATCCTTCTTTGTACCACCCTTTACAGACTTATCTGAAAAGACAGGAATTGTTTTGTGGTATTCATTTCCCTCCCATTTTAAGAGAAATTGTGACCCTGGGGAACTATACTATCTAGCAAAATATAATAGTATTGGATGAAAACATGAGGAGAGTCTTGAAATCAAATTAATGCTCATTATGTTTTTCTCTTTCTCTGTGGAAAACTTGAAGATTTCACTTACATCTTCTGAAAAGCTTAAAATCTAATTTACAGCTGTGCAAATTAGAATTAAAGTGATGTGGGCATCTTTTATTTCCTAAAATTATTTCTAGTATTCAGGCAAGTATTTGAGTCTCAGGTGCCCTCAGTTTGCCTAAAATATCCTATTATTTGTTTTCATTCTAATGGAAACCTGGCTTTATTTGATCTCTGAGAAGCCTTAAAATGCTAGAAAAATGAACCCTTTCTTTACATCAGGAATATTACAAAATGTTAAATATAACATAGTTTTGTGTTATATATTTGTTTAAGTATAGATTGGTACATAAATCTTTTCATTCATTTTCAAATACCCACTAGAATTTTGGACATAATATGAGTATTTTCATATGTTTCTGATACAGGGCACCGAGTAAATTTTAAAGAGTTCTTCTTGAGAAATTTAAAGGGCATTTTTTCAAAGGAGTTGCATGTATTTCCTGATTTAGAATATTTTACTTCAATCAGAGGTATGCACACTTTTTATATAAAGTTAAAAAAGAGATATAATTGCTTTATATAAAAATATTTTCTAATTGGAAAAAATATTAACATGTGGCCTATTGCAATATTTTAGTAAGGTATCATTAATTATAAATTTGCCAAGGGTCTTTTTATCATCTGATTTAGATTATCATCCACATTTAACTTAATTTTATTGACTTGAAAAAAAGTTACTATATCCTTTTAGAAATTATAAAAGCATGGAGGAAGGAAATTTAATAAAATTTTGTGGTTATTAAAAGTTTTTAAGTATTAAATTTTTTATTAATTCTTTGTATACCTTACTTTCTCTTTATCTCAACCTCACATGTGTCTGAACATCTGCCAGGTCTGTTCAGCTAAGTTTGCGGTAAATACAATTTTAAAGTTAAATTTTACAAAAAGAAAACATTGTTTCTTCACAGTCCTGTATAGACAATGGGAAATTATGTTAAAGTATGGTAGTCGATTGTTAGCTATTTATCTTCATGTTGAACTGCCTTGGATAAATTAAATCACACTTTTAAAATAAGGTTAAAAACAACGAAAGCCTTGCTTTGCAGCTAATTTCCATGTCTTTGTGTGGTGTGTAGTATTCTACTCAAGTATAAAATCGTCCGTTAAATCTGGTAGTTGTAACTTCAGAAAGTTATAAAAACAAAAAGTAGAATAAATAGGACAATGTAATCTCGCCATATAACCAACCAACCAACCAACCAAACAAACAAACAAACCAACAAACAAACAAAAACTAAATCCACTGCCAACAGCTTGTTTCTGACTCACAGCAGCCCTAGATCTGCTTTCTGGGAACGTAAATCATTTCAGGGCAGATCACCTCATCTCTCTTGCACAGAGCTGCGGAGGCTTTGCATGGACAGCCAGGTGGGTCTGAATAGACAGTAGCAGTGCAACCGTTATCGGACAGCACACGATTTATCAATAGATTATAGTTTATAGTCAACCAAGTATTGGCATTTTCTTTTGGAAAACAATCCAATAACTTCTGGAGCTTCTCAAGAATCTACTTTGAAAATCTACTAAGATATTTAGATTTAATTAATGATATAATTAGCCCTAAAATCACTTAATCAGGTCTTCTAGTTTTAAGATGTAAAACACGGGCCAAATAAAACAGAGAGTTATGTTACTTTGAATCTTTGAGATCCATATGGAGGTGATATAAGTAAATGGGTTCTGGGGAAAGGATACATGGTTTGCATTATATTCTTATGGGAAGAACCAAGTTTTCTTCTCTCTCTATCTTCTTCATATATTACCACGATGTTTATGGACATTTGCAGTTCAACATTTCAGTTCAACAAGCCCATGAGAGCACACCCAGCGGGCTTTTCTTCATAAAGAATTAGACTAACACAGAAAGTGACTTACCCAACTTATTATTTGCATATCTTGCCAGAAAACTCAAGTCTTATCTAATTATTTTTCACAAAATAAATGAAGTTACTTGTTGAAGTTTGATAACAATTTTTTTTGCTCCTGGAATAGTGTAACACTGATTAATTAGATAGCTTCATAAATGCCATAAATCAGCTTTAAACAAACAAAGAGAAGCATAACTCTCGATAACAAACATTTCCTTTTCGCCAGAAGTTAGTCACCAAAATCTTACTGCTGTGATACTACTTACCTTTCATTGGGATTACCTGTCTGCCAGCACCTTTTCCTGACAGCTGAGTTGAAAGGAAATAACAATTTTACTTTTTGTTACAGTCTCATCTCTCTTACAGTACCTAGTACAAATATATTCCCTCGCTATTTATCATTTCAAACTATGAAAAGTATTGATAGAGAAATGAATTCACGAGACACATTTCTAATCTTGTAGAAAATGAAGATGGGAAAAAAAGCACTCCTTAGCTGTAATAAATTTTAAATGTATTTTCTCCCTCTCTTCCTCTAGCATGTGGCATGGGTCTCTCTAATGCTTTTGTAATGAGCAACTTTTCTCTGATTTCATCATTTACATGTTTGCTGCTATGTTTTATATACAAGAAACAGAAAAATAGCTAATATAGTTGAAGAAGAAGAGATGAACTTGGAAGTCCTAAAGCACATCTCAACTGAATTCAAGAATGAAAACTGAAAAAACAAACTAGTTGTAGAGCAGATTCCAACTCTGGCTGACCTCATAAGTAGAATTTAGTGTTTCTATTGCTTCATCTTTTTGTTGAAACATATCAATTGACATTCTGTCAATTCTGGGAGCACTGTTTTTTGTTGTTATTGCTATTGTTTTGTTTTTTATAGTGCTTTCAGTGTAGCTTGAAACGCTTCCTTCAGTATCATTAGTTCTTGACCTGATGCTATCTCTTGAAATGGTTGAATGTAAACCAATTCTTTTTAGTAAGGATTCTGTGTATTCTTTGCAACTTCTTTAGATGTTTCAACATTTTCCCCATAGAATCTTTCAAGATTGTAACTCAAGGCTTGAATTTTTTTCTTCAGATCGTTCAGCTTGATAAATGTCAATTGAGCATGTTCTTACTATTTTTATTTTCCAACTCCAGAACTTTGCCCATTTAGCTTGCACGGGAGAAAGTCAGAGGGATCACTTGTTAAGCTGAAGCACATTCTTTCATAGCAACGATTAGCCCTAATACGTTTTGCCTCTTTAATGTGGCATATCCAAGTATTCTTTGGAGGTTCTCTATATCATTTTTATAGACTTATGCTTCTGATACATTTTCTGGATATCCTCAGCAACCTCCCCTTCTCACCTGCCCTGGAATTCCACACCTATATTTTAATATTGGTTTGTCTAAAGCAGCAGTTCTCAACCTGTGGGTCGCGACCCCTTTGGGGCTTGAACGACCCTTTCATAGGGGTTGTCTTATTCATAACAGTAGCAAAATTATAGTTATGAAATAGCAACGAAAATATTTTTATGGTTTGGGGGCCACCACAACACGAGGAACTGTTTTAAAGGGTCACAGCATGAGGAAGGTTGAGAACCACACTAAAGGTTCACTTCTGGTGTAAATCCTATTGAGGGATTATATGTCTGGCATTTCCATCGTATGTACATAATCCATGGAAAGTCACGTGTCTTTCTCTGGGCTTTCCATCAGCTTCTTGAGGACAGAACTAAGACCAGATTTTCAGTTCATCTTTTCAGTTCATCTTTACTCCCTAATCACCATGAAACATGTGCTAAGGGGAGACAGGAGAAGATGGCGTCTAGTTAGATTCACCGTCCCGGAGCTCCTGCTGTCAGACCAGAAAATTGGGAGGTAAGGAGACTGGGAGGCAGAGTCATGAAATTAGAATCAGGGTTCTGGGGTCTTCTCCTGAACCCTGCTTTTTAAAATTTCCACTCACAAAGCGAACCAAGAACACACTCAATCGCTCTAGGTTCAGCATGCTGGGCTCATGGGCTCTGGCCGAGCTGCTACCTGCCCCCTAGTTTGGCAGTGAGTAGTGATTTCCCCAGGCTGACATCCTGAAGGGGATATAATTCCAGCCACGAGGAGAACCTCTGAAAGCAAGTCACAAGACCCCACACCAGATCTCCCTTGCTGTTAGCTGCCTGGAGCTCATAGCCTGGGGGTCGTGGTCAGTGGGTATTCATAAATTTGGAGCAATTAAAAAGATGTAAGGAAATTTACCTGAGTCAGATAAATTTTATTTGATGAAAGAAAACTACAGATATTTCCCTGCCATGGAAGGTGTGAAATTATAGACTTTACCACTTGTGCTTTTATCTAATTGTCTCAGGAAACATGATTAGATAACTATATTAATGTATCCATAGCCTTTATGCCATTTCTAGGCCTCATTAAGATGTAAGAAGAGTTTCTAATGGAAGGGCATTTCTCAGTTTGTTCTTGTTAGGCCTATCACAATACAGAAGTGGAGTTTATTCCAGATCATGGTTTTCACGTAAATTGTGGCATTACATTGAAGTTCAAGTAGAGAAATGTGGGTACCATAAATACTTGTGTATAAGCCTAGTTTT
This sequence comes from Tenrec ecaudatus, assembly GCF_050624435.1. Lineage (NCBI taxonomy): Eukaryota > Metazoa > Chordata > Mammalia > Afrosoricida > Tenrecidae > Tenrec > Tenrec ecaudatus. The sequence continues at coordinate 87,785,088 of NC_134533.1, forward strand.
TCAGCACATTTCTAATGCCGTTTGTCTGGTAAACTTAGGTGCCTCAGTTGATATTTGGGTTGGCTTATCCTCGAGTATATACGGTAAATCCTGGCCTCCAATAATCAGCACAGTATCTGCTCTGAAATGAACAGGACGGCGATTCACAATCATTCTATTCAGGACATTCGCTTTCTCTGGATATTGTGGTGGATAGGGTGAGAACATTAGACATTAACCTGCTGTGGTAAGAAATAATTGGATATGTATTGCTAGTCCTATATATTGGAATAAATCATGGACTAGACATCAAATTCTATGGTGGTAATTCTTCCCATATTTGTAGGCATAGTCAAGTGAGTTAAGGTTGAACCTTAACTTCAATGAATGTTCAATTATTTGTGTGTATAAGAGGAAAAAAGTATATTTGAAAGAGGCTCAATTAGTATTCAACAAGAAAATGACTATGAAAAACCAATGTAATATGCCATACAAATGTGAAGGATCATTTTAATATTGTTTCCTTGCTTCAGATAAAATACAGAATCATAATGTCTAGCTTACTCCAGAAATCTACTTGTGAGTAAGCACTGAGACTCTCTTCCTTCAGAATCCCAAGCAAGTCTCTGCCTGTCCAGAAATATCAGTCCTCCAACCTGTCACTTTACTGCCATTGTTATATTACTCTTTGCATTTCATGTACAAGAAATGCTATGACAATAAGAATAGGCTTTATACATTAATCCTGAACAAATATTAGCTATAAGATACTACTCTTTTGGTTACAGTAAGTAAGTTCATAAAACTGGTTAGCCCCCCGCACCCTCCAAAAAGCCAAAACTGGTTATCTTTCAAACTGGAGTTAGATTTGAATACCTGTTGCCAAAAAGAGAAAAGGAATTTTTGGTAATGGTAAAAGGGGTATAGTCAATAGAAATACATATTCTTAGATTCTCATTTTACCCTGTTCAAACTTGAACCTGTCCTTGTTAGGTTCTGAGTCCTAATGACGCTTGTAGAGCACAATGAAACACTTCTCAAGCCTGTGCCATCCTTGATTTACTACCATGGTTAAAACCCTCCTGGCAACCCATCTTTTGAGAGCTTTTCTGGCCCCTCTTGTTAATATAGTCAAAGTACAGGACTCTTTTAGCTGCTCATTCTTGATATGCTCGCTAATATTCTGTCAAGTTCATTCTAAAATTGTATTGAAAGTAAACTATTTTTCATTATATTCCAGCTAATCTCCGTCTTCTGGGTTAAAAACAAATACATGCAAGTGAATGATGTAGGTACCTAGTGTATTTGAAACATCACCCTGGTTATGATCCTTAATTTTTCTTGTGACTTTGCACCTCTACAAGTAAATATTTTTATTGTTACTTCAATCAATGTCATATATGTAAATAAATATCTATCCATATAAATTGCTTTGCTATACAAATATATACCATCCCATATATCGATAACTTAAAGTATTAAAAATACACATTAACAACAAATGAAATAAAAATAGCCTAAATCATATGTATTTCCAAGATCTTGTTCATCCTTTTAGGGACATTCTCTTGTTTGGTGCCATCACGTCAGTGCGGCTCATAGTGACCCTGTGCAGAACCGACTAAAACTCTGCCTGGGATCACGCCACCCTCACAACTGTTCTTCTGTTGGAGCCCATTGCTGCACCCACTGCGTCAGTCCAACTTGTTGAGGGCCTTCTCTTTTCCACTGCCCCTCTGCTTTACCGAGCATGATGTCCTTCTCCAGGGCCTGCTGTCTCCTGACAACTTCTCCGAAGTACATGAGATAAAGTCTTGCTTTGAAGGAGCATTCTGGCCGTACTTCTTGCAAGACAAATTTATTTGTTCTACTGGCAATTCATGGTGATTTCAATATTCTTCACCAGCACCATAATTCCAATGCATCAATTCTCCTTTGGTCTTTTTTATTCAATGTCCAACTTTCACAGGAACACGAGACCACTGAAAATATCATGGTTTGATTCAGGCCTACCTTAGTCCTCAAAGTAACATCTTTCTTTTCAATACTTTGAAGATGTCATGTGCAGCAGAATTATCCAGTATTATATGATGTTTGATCTCTTGACTGGGGCTTCCATGAGCACTGATTGTGGATCCAAGTAAGACAAAATAGTTGACAACATTAATGTTTTCCTATTTACCATGATGGTCTAGTTCTGAGGATTTTGGTCTTTTTCGCGTTGAGTTGCAATCCATACGAAAGGCTTCAGTCCTTGACCTTCATCACCCAGTGCTTCAAGTTCTTCTGACTTTCAGCAAGGAAGATTGTATTATCTTCATATTGCAGGTTATTAGTAAGATTACCTCCAATCCTCATGGCATATTCTTCTCCATATGAGTAGGTTTCTCTATGTATTTGCTCAGCTTACACATTGTATAAATATGGTGAGAGGATAGTTCCCTTATGCTCACTTTCTCTTTTTGTCCCATTTTTATCCAAAAATACTATTTTCAACACCAAATACAACCCAATTTCTCTTAGTCAATATTTCAGACCACATAACACCCTTGGGATGAAGTTTCTTAGTGACAATTATGTATGTTAATTCATATTTGAAAGTCTTCTAATAATGTTTTTGAATCTACTTTTTGTCAGAGATTATTACATTTTTAATCTCTATACCATTTTATAATGTGCCTTATGAAGAGTGTACTCCAAAAGCCCATGGAGCTGATGCCCACTCATGGCGGCCCTGAGGGAAAAGGTAGAACTGCCCCCAAGAATGCTCGAGACTGTACCTTCACATGCGTAGAGAATCCTATTTCTCCCTCTTGGAGCCGCTGATGGCTTCCAAGTGCTGACTTAGCAGTTGGCCGCCCCGTGTGTAGCTGCCATGCCACCCGAGCTCTTGAAGCATGAAGTAGACATACGGAAATGATCTACACCGTTTTTCTTCATGGTTGCTCCTGCTTTATCAAACCAGTATTTTCTCATGATTGTTTGAATAAAATTGTAAGCCATATTCCCATTTTGTGTGATTTGGGGGCAGAGGCATAAATAACATTAGATAATAGAATTCTAAAGACCATTTAGTAACATTAGAGCTTGGTATATATATTTGAATAATGGTTAGATTAGCTGTCCTTTCTTGTAATCATATAAATATGTGATTACTGACGGCGTTGAACTTTGAGATAGATCTTGAAAAGCTCTTTTTGATGATAAATGTGATGCCATTCCTCTTCAATATGTCCTTCATCATATAAGAGTTTTTGATGATCAGATTTGAACTGGCCAACACTACTCCTTCTATCTCACCAATACCTAGAATAGGAATCCCTATTGGACTGCTTACCGAGAGGTCACTGCTTCAAGATCCCCAGCTTGTATGAGAACTATGAGGCTATCCGCTCTTGCAAAGATTTGCAGCTCAAAATCCAATAGAGAGTCACTTTGAATGGAAATCAACTTGACGGTACAGGTATGTTTTTTGGTTTAAAATATAGGATAGAGATATTTATGTGTGCCATATTGTTTTTAACAATTTCTAGCTTTTCTAGATTTATATGTCAGACATTCCACATTTTGATTATTACTGGAGATTGGCAGCTCTTTCTTCTCAATTTCAGTCTTGCCACAGCAGCTAATGAGGTTCCCAATAGCTTCTCTCCATCCATGTCATCAAGGTTAACCCTACTTTGAGAAGGCAGTGATATTTTGAGTACTTTCCAACCTGAGGGGCTCATCATCCAACGCTATATCAGGCTATATTCCACTCCTAATTTAAGATTTTCAGTGGCTAGTCACTCAGAAGTAGATAACTTCTTTTCCTTAATCTGTCTTAGATCATACTCAATAAACTGAAGCTAGGAAGATCACCTTGGTCTGTGTTGACATAACACTGGTAAGAGATGATGCTATTCTGTACTAGGGTTCTAGCAGTAGGGATCAGGAAAATATCAACACACAGTACATACGTGGCATGAAAAAAGTTATACCTGATAGTTCTTGTTTGTTTATGTTGGAAAGTTTCAGGCAGGAATTTGAGCACCAGAAGGAGTTAAACAATCAAGAATTGGATAGAATGTTCTATGACCAGTCTGTGGTAAAATTGTGAAATTTGACAAAACTAAACTAAACATTTTGTCCCCCTTTTAAGTGTACAGTAAGTTTTGTGACTCCTTTCTAGGATTTCTTCATTTTTGTGTGGCCTAGAACTTCCTTCTCTGTGATCCATTTGGGCTACACAGTCCACCCTAGACATTACCCTGAATAAATGCAGAATTACAAGTCCCCATGCACATCTCTACAAACAATGACAATGCATGCTATCATACCACACACGCAGTCTGATTTCTCGTGTTCTGTGTCCCATCATACCATGAAGCGTGTGGATATTAAGACAGATGCCACAAGACAATAGTGCCTTCACTGAATGACTTAATTTTCTATAGAAATGCCTGGGCTACCAAGAAGATGATTAAAGGGTAGCAGGATTTGTTAGTATGTGCAGAAATAGCGGCCAAATTTGAACAAGGTTAAAAAGGTTGTCCAAGATTATTCTTAAACTACTTGTTATGCTGAAGTGACAGTGTTCATAACATTTAAGTTAAAACTATAATTACAAATGGCATGAAAGGCAAATCCCAATTTTATGTCATTTTGTTTTCCAGATGAAAATAATTAAAATACTAAATATTATAATTATTTTGTGTTTGGAGGGTTAATTTATCTTGCTGAATTTTTTGATGCATAAAATAATGAAAATACTCAAAATAAGGATAAATGTTATACAAAGAAAAGGTAAACAATAATAATTAAGAAATATTATTAACTTCTAGTAGTTATAAAAAAACATGGTCAAGTACCGCATACAGTAGTACAATATAGATATGAGAAATAAATTGGAGTCTAAGAATATTTTGAGATTAAAATTTGTACATGTGTGTATCCATGTATCTTCTATCTATTTATCTTTCTATCATCTACCTCCCTACCTACCCACCTCCCTACGTGTATACCTACCAACCTCCCTACCTACCCACCTACCTACCTGTCTACCTACCAGCCTACCTACCTCCCTACCTACCCACCTACCTACCAGCCTACCTACCTACTTACTTACCTGTTTATTCATTCATCTAATCATCCATCCATTACCCACCCACCCATGAACATATGTATCTACATGTCTGTTTCTCTGCATGTCCATCTAAAATGATTCAGAATATCTCACGCTCCCATTGAGTTGGCAATGATTTCCAAGTCTACCCATGTCATTAGCTAACAATTCAATTCACAGAAATATTATGTTTAAATTTCTTTATATATAACTTCATTAGGTAATTTTTAAAGTTTCATTTAGTTCCAAAGCTTTCTATTCTTCTGCTGTCCAATCTTGAGTTTCCTAATTGTACTTACTGATTAAATTTAATAAAAAGTAATAAAAATTCCAAGCTGGTCAAGACCTTACAGCTTGTCAACTATGTTTTATTAGGAGAGTAATTAAAAGTGTTCAGCCTCCCAGTGATGGGATTTTTCTTGTTACTAGCCATCCAAGGGCTTTATTGACATACACACCCCATCTGGATCTTATTCTATTTTACCCTCCTCCTGCCACAGCTGCTTATGTGCTTAAATCAAAATGAAAGACTGCTGTTCGTTAGTTAATTTTCTCCTGCTTCATTTGTCATCAATATTTTTAATCTAAGTTTAATAGCATGGAATGAGAACACAAAAGCCACTGCCATCAAGTCAATTCCAACTCAGAGACGCTGTGGGACAGAGGCCAGTGCCACAGGACTTCTGCAGCCGTAATATTCACTCTAGTAGACAGCCTCTATTAGACTGCAATTTGGTGAAAACATGTTCTTAAACAAATTTGCACACAATTATGCTCAATGTTGCAAATTTCATTTAGAATATTTTAAGTATGAATTCATAAATATGTGAAAATATTTTTACCTTGTGAAATAGAATTCCATTAAAAAGTGTATTTCTCCAATAACAGAGTAAAGTTCCTCCTTTTTTTATAGTTGCACCTAGGTACGTAACTGAGTCACATTATATATTCAGTGATGAATAAGACATTTCCTAACATACTTTAATTTTAAGGTGATGCTTAATTAAACAACAACTAAACAGCAACAGCAACAAAACCACTTTGTTTTCAAGTCCGTATTAACGGTGGCAACTCAATGTGTTGCAGAAAAGAGTTTGTCCATAGGGTTTATGTGGCCGTAATCTTCACCGAAGCAAATTGCCAGGTCTTTCTTTCTTGGTGCAGTTGGATGGGGTGAAACTTCGAATCCTTCAGTTAGGAGGATTCCCAAACTGAACTTACCATCACCTCGATGCCGACCCACAGAAGCCCTATAGAATGAGTAAACCTGCCGCTGTGGGTTTCTGAGACTGTCACAACCTTTGCTGACCATCACCCTGTGCCAGGTTTCAGTCTGTAGATGACCACAGACAATTTGCATCACCAAGAGACCATTGGAGATGTTGTAATGGAAGGATTCTAGTGTGACGGATCTGGTTCAAATCAGGACATGTTCCTTTCCTTCAAGGGCAGTTTGCATCTCTTCTCGTAGCCTCAAATCAATGATTCCAACAAAGGAGTTGCCCCTAGAGGATATTTGATACACAGAAATACAGACTTCGGAAAGAGGATGTAGCTGGCTTGTGAATTATAGTGATGGAACCATTCAATTAATGAGGCAGAAAGTGATAGTATACAAGCAACCATGAGACTCATCACAGAGAAGTAAAGTGAATTTGATGGCAGGAATATCACGAATGATAGCAGAAATGTTAGTGTGTGAAAAGATGGTCCTTTGGTGGGGGGTGTCTCATACAAGTTTTGTCTTAGCCACCCTTGTTCAAGTCAGAAATGAAAACTTAAATTAACTAAAGTGATCTAATTTATTGTATAAAATGATGATAGTATGCTGCACATGTGTTTAAACATAGAATATTTCCTAAGTATTCCCAAACAAATTTACATTTGTTATCTTTACAATGTTTGGGGGTAAAAAAGCTGTCTAAGTAAAGTAATACAAAATATCTGAGAAAAGAAAAACAAAACCAGTCACTGAAACAAGTCTATATGATCATTAGAATCAAAGTTATCTTCTTAGAGTATATATATATTATAATGCAAATCAAATTTGTATATATAGTACAAACCAAAAAAACCCATCCTCCATAACCACACAAATACCTCCAACAGAATTTGGATGTGTTAAATATCACAATTCTACTTTATTTAGTACCTCTAATTCACACTGAATTAGCTGTCAGTCAAATGCAGGTACTGTCTCTCTGTTTCATATCTTGGTGGTACAAGATGAATATGTCTAAAAGTTATTACTAGCAGGAAAGTGTGCAATGCTATTTATTTCTCCATCTGTGGAAATTCATATTTCCGCTATATGAAATCTATTTCAATTCCAAAATTGAATATATCATTGGCCAAATGGGCTATTAGTCAAGCAATTCATTTCTGGATCACAAGTAGAATCAATTTCAAAGAACTGATGAAATCACAAAGGAGCAATTCTGTCCACAAAGATAAATATACAAAACTGAAATGGGGGCAAAATGAGCCCAAATGCAATTCAACATAATATCTTTTCATTTACAGTTGATATGGACATGTTTCTCAACAATGTGCTGTGTTACCAAAAGCAAATTAAGCATACTGGATTTACAATATTTGAAAAGTCATGGTATTCAGATACCCACTCAGTGAATTAGAATCAAGCCAAAGGGCTCAGGACTAAGACACAGAAAAGAAGAGCTATGTTTTAAAGATCTGGAAGTAGAGCTTTTCAAAAGGAGAGATGGCAGTGCAGTTATAGCAAGAGAAGAGCAACCTCTGTAGGTACGCGGACAAGGTCTGCTTAAGAAACTAATGAAAAATGGAGACAGGTGCCTTGGGAGAAGAACGGATGATCCCATATCCCCTCTGCTGTGGTTTTAATCTGTATCTCAAGGGTAGTCTAGAAAAGTCTTGTTTGGGGACGAAGAATGATCCAGGGTCAGATCCCAACTGTACAGTTAATTATGTAATTTGATGCAAGTTTCTAAGTCATTTGATGAAATGTGAGAAACTGATGCTTACCGCTGAGAATTGAGGTGACAAGGCAATGTCATAATCCATGTACAAATATCTTTGACTGGTTCTGGAATGTGGTCGTACACAAAACTGTTGATTCCCACCTTGTCCCAGGTGTGCGACTTATCTAGATAACTTTCTTTCTTAATTTTTATATCATCATGAATTACATATCATGCAAGAATAAATATCAGAAAACAGGATAGCGTACCATAGTTCAAAAGTACCCAACAAAGTATATTTGGTATAATATGTTTTCCTTTTTGAAATTATATACAGTTGTATACAACTGTGGCAGTTGTGGGTGGTGGGTGGGATTATAAACAGAACATAGACAACATGTACCTATGCTTAGAAAAGTACTTAGTAATTATAATCCATTTTAATTAACTATTTAATAAAAAATTGCAAATGCCCAGTTTATAAAAATCATCATTTATTAAACACCTCAACAACCCATTGCCATCTGATTCATTCTGCATCACAGTGACTGTTTATGACAGAGCATAACTACCTCATAAGCTGTAAATCCCAAAAGATATATCATTGCTGTTTGAATAATACCCACATGCCCACGAGGAATACTAGTCAACACAACTATTATTCAAATTTATGTGCCAACAAAATAATCTAATTATGAAGAAACCTAAGAATTTTATCAAACTCTTCAATCTAAATTCATCAACCATGCAATTAGCATGCAATGAAAATTACTGGTGATAGAATGAGAAAATTGGGAAAAAAGAGGAAGGATCATAGTTGAAAAATATGACCTTGGTGATATAAGCAAAGCTGAATATTACGTGATAGAATTTTGCAAGACAAATGACCCATTTCCCTTTCAAAACATAAAAGACAACTGTACACATGGGCCTCACCAAATGGAATCCCCCAAAATCGAAACAATTGCATCTATGGAAACAGATGATAGAAAAGCGTAAACAGCCCAAACAAAGCAGGGGTTTACTGTGGAATCTATGATCACTTGCTCATGTACAAATTCAGGTAGAACCTGAAGAAAATTAAAATGAGTTCCTCAGAATCAAAATACAACCTTGGGAATATCTCTTCTGAGTTCAGAAAATATCTCAAGAAGAGATTTGATAAATCCAACACTAAGGACCAAAGACCAATGGAGTGGTGGGATAGCATCAAGAACATCATGCATGCAGAAAGCAAAAAGTCATTTAAAGATATGGAAGAAAGAAAAGACCAAAAGTGATATCAAAAGAGGCTCTGAAATATGCTTTTGGACATAGCATAGTTAATACCATGGAATAAATGCTGGAATAAAAGAGGTGAAAAGAAATGTTCAAAAGGTGGCTAGAAAAGACATAGAAAAATTATTATTATGAAATGTGCAAGGACACTGAAAGAGAAAATCAACAGGACATGCTCAGCATTTTTAAACCTAAAAGGAGCTAAGAAAACTTCCTGTCTCAAGTTGTAATATTGAAGGAGTCTATGGGGAACTTACTGAGTCATGCAAGAATCATCAAATGAATCTGGAAGGGCTACAAGCATGTTAGCAGATGGTATATGGTAAAAACTGGTGGTACTGAAGGAAGACGTCTAAGTTTCACTGAAGACACCGGCAAAACCTAAGGTCTGAGAGCTGATAAAATACCAATTTAAATGCTGCCAAAAACTGGTGAAGCACTGGAAACCCTCATGAGTCTATGCCAAGTAATTTTGAAGATAGCTGATTGACCAACTGACTGAAAGAGATCAACATTTACGTGCAGTAAAAAGAAAGGTGACAAAAGATTATACATAAATTACTGAATAGTATCATTACTATCACATGCAGGTAAGATTTTACTGAATATAATTTTTTAAACGGTTGCAGCAATACATTAGTAAAGAAGTTCTCAAATTTATGCTAGAGTCTGATGATGATATAGACCAAAAAATACCACCGTTGATGTCAGGTGTAACTTGACTTAAAGCGGGGAATACTGAAAAGATGTTCGGTTGTGCTTTATTGACTCTGAAAGGCATCTGAAGGTGTGGGTGTCAACATATGATACAATGGAAACTCCAATACATTTAAATGTGCACTTTCAGAGTCTGTACAGAGATCAAGAGACAATTGGATATCAATCAACAGAACAAAGGAATACTCCATGGTTTGAAATCAGGAGGAAAAAAATTGTCAGTGTTGTATCCTTTCACCATACTCTTCAGTCTATATGCTGAGCAAACCCTCCAACAAGCTGAACTGTAAGAAGAACACACTTTAGAATTGGAGGAAGATACATTTTAAGTATGTGATCGCATGTAATGCTACCTTGCTTGCTAAAAAGACTTGGATGAAGTGCTTACTGATGAACATAAAAAATGATAGCCTTTAGTGTGAATTACATTTAAAGAAAACAAAAATTCGTGGAATTGGACCAATAGGTACCACCATGATAAATGAAGAAAAGATTGAAGTTGTTATGAATTTCATTTCATTTGTATTCATAATTCTCATGAACGCAACAGTTAAGAAATAAAACCACATATTTCAACAAGCAAATATGCTGAACAAGAATTATTTAGAGTGTTACAAAGCATTGAAATCACTCTGAGGACTACTGTGTGCTTGAAAAAATCCCGATATTTTCAGGCCCTCTGCATGCGTGTGAGGAATGCCTGAGGAAAGCTGGAAATTAATTGATGCATTTTAATGATGTTGGCTAAACAGAGTGAATCTAGTGTGGATTATAGAAGGATAATCAAATCTGTCTTAGAGGAAGTATAATCAGAATGCTCTTTAAGAGCAAGGAGGGTGATATTTCTCTCATACACTTGGAATATGTTATCAGAATGGAAATGGGCATCGTGCCTGGTACAGGTGATGGCCAGCAAACACGGGAAATGGCATCAACAACAGGGGTTGACAATAATAGCACCAAACATAAAAATTGTGAGGATGAAGTAGGATCTATATGTATGCATATGTATATATTTAATTTATAGTATTTTATCATTTGGGGAGTTAGTAAGAAAAAGGTTTTGCCTACGGCTTCAGAATAAAATGTCCGCGTACAGTAGGCAGATGACGAATATGAGAGCAATCAGAAAGGAGCCTGTTCCGGAGCTCTTGAAAAACAAAGAGCAGAGGATAGGCAATCCTCTTATTCCATGATTAAAAGACTTCTGACTAAATATGGAAATGTAAAGAATGATTATATGAATATCTTTGTTGGGAGTCAGTTTTTTCCTAGAATTTATTATTTAAGATGAAGATGACAAAAAAGAATAATGGGAACAAAGAGAAAAGCCACAATGCTGTCAGGAGGCCGCATTGAGCGGTTTCACATGAATAAATACACTGCTAAGATCTTAGCTGTTAGAAACACATTTATTTCTGGTATGGTATAAAACTTGCTAGTCTAAATAATCAATTGTTTGCCTTTTAAGGTGAAGGAATTTAATACATTTAGATTTTTTAAATTTTCCAGATCCGTGTTGCTGTCGTGAGGTTCTGTCGAGTTGGTTCTGACTCATGGCACAGCAGAATGAAGCTGCCCAGGTCTGTGCTGTCCACACTGCAGTCTCTGTTTGAGCCCACTGATGCAGTGACAGTATCAACCCATTGTTTTTTTACATTTTATTAGGGGCTCATACAACTCTTATCACAATCCATACATATACATACATTGATTGTATAAAGCACATCCATACATTCTTTGCCCTAATCATTTTCAAAGCATTTGCTCTCCACTTAAGCCCTTTGCATCAGGTCCTCTTTTTTTCCCCTCCCTTCCCGCTCCCGCCTCCCTCATGAGCCCTTGATAACTTATAGATTGTTATTTTGTCATATCTTGCCCTATCCGGAACCTCCCTTTCCACCCTTCTCTGCCGTCCATCTCCCAGGAAGGAGGTCATATGTGGATCCTTGTAATCGGTTCCCCCTTTCCAACCCACTCACCCTCCACTCTCCCAGAATCTCCCCTCACACCCCTGGTCCTGAAGGTATCGTCCACCCTGGATTCCCTGTGCCTCCAGCTCCCATATGCACCAGTGTACAACTTCTGCCCTATCCAGTCCTGCAAGGTAGAATTCAGATCATGGTAGTTGGGGGGAGGAAGCATCCAGGATCTAGGGAAAGCTGTGTTCTTCTTCAGTACTACATCGCACCCTGACTGACCCATCTCTTCTCCTAAACCCCTCTGTGAGGGGATCTCCAGTGGCCGACACTTGGGCCTTGGGCCTCCACTCTGCACTTCCCCCTTCATTCACTATGGTATATATATATATTTGGATGATGTCTGATACCTGGTCCCTTTGGCACCTCGTGATCGCACAAGCTGGTGTGCTTCTTCCATGTGGGCTTTGTTGCTTCTGAGCTAGATGGCCGCTTGTTCACCTTCAAGCCTTTAAGACCCAGACACTATCTCTTTTGATAGCCGGGCACCAGCAGCTTTCTTTTTCCTGCCTTTTTAACGTAGCGAGCATGATGCCCTTCTCCAGGGACTGGTCTCTCCTAAAACATGTCATACTGAAAATACAGCGATGAGTTTCCAGGGCTGCTGATATTGCTTATAATACGATGGTTCCCTAGCAATCCAATTCAATATTTATTTATAAAGAAAATAGTATGGTAGATGTGTAATAAGTAAGATTTCTCTCTAATAGGATGATATTTATTGGTAGGTTCTGCAGTAAGATTATGTTATAATCATTCACATAGGATAACTTAATGATCTTACAAAAATTATTTAATCTCTCTCATTTTCTGCATCTATAAATGAGAATAAAACAGAGAAGTTATTTTGTAAGGATTTTGTATATGAAAGTGTTGAATTAATAAATACATGAAAAATATTGTTAATTTTCTGTATTTAGTTCTGACTTATGGTAATTACATGTACAAAGAATAAAACTATTCTTGGTCCTGCACCATTTTCAAATTGTTGCCTGTGATTACAGTGTATTTTGAATTAGCAATATTATAGAGCAGCTGTTAGGCACCATCAAATCAATTCTAATCCAATGCAACCCTATGTAAAACAGGATGTAACACTCCCTAGGCTTCTGCCATCCTCACAATCGTTCCTATGCTTGAGCGTATTGTTGCGGCCACTGTGCCAGTCTAACTTGTTGAGGACATTCTTCCTTTTTGCTAGCTGTCTACTTTACTGAGCCTGGTGTCCTTCTCCAAGGCTTGGTCTCTCCTGACAAAATGTCCGAAGAACTTTTGATGAAGTCCCATCATCCTTGCTTCCAGGAGCATTCAGGCCATACTTCTTTCAAGACTAATAAGTTTGTCCTTTAAGCAGTACTTGATACTTTCAATATTCTTCTCCAGCACCACAATTCAAATACATTGATTCTTCTCCAATCTTCCTTATTCAATGTACAACTTGCACATGCATATGAAGCAAAGTAAAATACTATGGGTTGGGTCAGGAGCACTTCAACCCTCAAAGTAACATGGTTTTCAATACTCTAAAAAGGTTTCGTGAAGCAGATTTACCTAATGCAATGTTTCTTTGGATCTTTAGACTGTAGCTTCCATGAACATGATTGTGTATCCAAGCATGACAAAACCCTTTTTACTATTTCTCCATTTATCATGGTGTTACCTATTGATCCTGTTGTGAGGATTTTGGTCTTCTTTACATTGAGTTGTAATCCATACTGAAAGCTGCAATCCTGGATCTTCATCAGCAAGTAACTCAAGTCCTCACTTTCAGCAAGCAGGCCTGTGTCATTTGCATAACACAAATTGTTAATAAGCCTTTCTCCAATCCTAATCCCCATAGTACTGAAGGAAGAAGTTCAAGCTTCATTGAAAGCATTAGCCAAAAACAGGGTTCCAGTTATTGATGGAACACCAATTGAAATGTTTCAGCAAGCTAATAAATCACTGGAAGCACTTACTCTTCTTTGTCAGGAAATTTAAAAGAGAGCTACTTGGCCAAATGACTGGAGGAGATCAAGATTTGCACTCATTACAAAAAAGTTACTCAACAGAATGCTCAAACTATGGAACAGTGGTTTGGCTTTAGTGGACTTATTTTAATTTTCTTAAAATTCAACCTGAACTTTCATACAAGCAATTGATGGTCTGTGCCACACTCAGCCCCTGGTCTGGTTTTAGTAGATGAGATTGCGCATCGACACCATCTCAATGAACAACAAAATGCTAGCTGGTGTTGCACCCTGTTTGTGATATTTGGTAAATTCAAGTCCACTGTGGTAGCATCTGTGTACTTTGAGTGTCTTCCAACCTAGGAAGCTCAATTTCTAGCCCTGTACTTGAATATCCCTAAGATTTTTATTGGCCAATTTTCAGAAGTAGGTTATCTATTTGTCTTTCTAGTTTATCCACTGAAACAATTCTACCATGAGTAACCCTGTTAGTATTTGAAATACTAAGGATAGTTTTCAGTACAATAATAATATACCAATAAAATATGACAAATGATACATGGAATATATATACATTATATATACATATAAACATATACATACACACATAAATACATATATAGATGTGCATACACATATGTGATATAATATGATTATATACATTTTGTATGTATACATATATCTAAATATACATATATGTTTACAGGTGTGTGAGTGGGTATATATTTGTCTAGTGAATTAATGTACCAAAGAAATGTGTTTGGAACAATAAGATCATCATGAAAAAGTTATCTCACATGACTGTGGGGGGAGTCAAGAGGGTGTCCAGGTAGAATCAACCGCCCAGAGGTCCTGCCGTTAGACCACAAAATTAAAAAGTAAGAAGGCCAATACTGGGAGGCTGGGTGCTGAAAATAGAATCAGTGTACTAAGGGCTGATTCAGACCTATCCTCTGTGATTTTTACCCACAAAGCAATTCAAGAAATTGCTGAAACACTCTAAGTTCATTGAGTCTGCCTATAGGCTCCATTAACACCTCACCAGGTCCAGCAGGATGGCATCCACCACCCCTTCCTGCACTCAAGATATGAGACCCACAGTAAACAGTAATTTCTCCAGTCTGCTTTCTAAAAGTGGTCATAATCCCAGGCTCTCAGAGAGTCTGAGAACTAGCCATGAGACCTCCCTTCCATCCGCCCTGTCCCTGCAGTCTAAGGCTTTCCAATTCCCCTCCCCTGCAAGCTGTGGAGCCACAACATTGGCCATCCCCTTTCTGCCTCTCCCCAGCTCCATGCCTACCTGTGTGGTAATGACAGATAATTAGACAATAATTTGCAGCAATTGAAGAGCCACTATGATATTTACCTGTGACAGAACACAGTTCCCCGGAGCACAACCAGCAGTGCTGTCAGGATAGAGCTGTGAGTGACACAGAAATGCAGCTGGGGCAAATTCAGATCCACTTGTTCCCAAACCCACTCCACTAATCTGTTCTCTGTTCCTCGGGGGACAGTGTGGCACAGCCCCCAAACCAGGTCACTCACAAGTCCTTTATAAAAAAGAATAATGGGAACAAAGAGAAAAGCCACAATGCTGTCAGGAGGCCGCATTGAGCGGTTTCACATGAATAAATACACTGCTAAGATCTTAGCTGTTAGAAACACATTTATTTCTGGTATGGTATAAAACTTGCTAGTCTAAATAATCAATTGTTTGCCTTTTAAGGTGAAGGAATTTAATACATTTAGATTTTTTAAATTTTCCAGATCCGTGTTGCTGTCGTGAGGTTCTGTCGAGTTGGTTCTGACTCATGGCACAGCAGAATGAAGCTGCCCAGGTCTGTGCTGTCCACACTGCAGTCTCTGTTTGAGCCCACTGATGCAGTGACAGTATCAACCCATTGTTTTTTTACATTTTATTAGGGGCTCATACAACTCTTATCACAATCCATACATATACATACATTGATTGTATAAAGCACATCCATACATTCTTTGCCCTAATCATTTTCAAAGCATTTGCTCTCCACTTAAGCCCTTTGCATCAGGTCCTCTTTTTTTCCCCTCCCTTCCCGCTCCCGCCTCCCTCATGAGCCCTTGATAACTTATAGATTGTTATTTTGTCATATCTTGCCCTATCCGGAACCTCCCTTTCCACCCTTCTCTGCCGTCCATCTCCCAGGAAGGAGGTCATATGTGGATCCTTGTAATCGGTTCCCCCTTTCCAACCCACTCACCCTCCACTCTCCCAGAATCTCCCCTCACACCCCTGGTCCTGAAGGTATCGTCCACCCTGGATTCCCTGTGCCTCCAGCTCCCATATGCACCAGTGTACAACTTCTGCCCTATCCAGTCCTGCAAGGTAGAATTCAGATCATGGTAGTTGGGGGGAGGAAGCATCCAGGATCTAGGGAAAGCTGTGTTCTTCTTCAGTACTACATCGCACCCTGACTGACCCATCTCTTCTCCTAAACCCCTCTGTGAGGGGATCTCCAGTGGCCGACACTTGGGCCTTGGGCCTCCACTCTGCACTTCCCCCTTCATTCACTATGGTATATATATATATTTGGATGATGTCTGATACCTGGTCCCTTTGGCACCTCGTGATCGCACAAGCTGGTGTGCTTCTTCCATGTGGGCTTTGTTGCTTCTGAGCTAGATGGCCGCTTGTTCACCTTCAAGCCTTTAAGACCCAGACACTATCTCTTTTGATAGCCGGGCACCAGCAGCTTTCTTTTTCCTGCCTTTTTAACGTAGCGAGCATGATGCCCTTCTCCAGGGACTGGTCTCTCCTAAAACATGTCATACTGAAAATACAGCGATGAGTTTCCAGGGCTGCTGATATTGCTTATAATACGATGGTTCCCTAGCAATCCAATTCAATATTTATTTATAAAGAAAATAGTATGGTAGATGTGTAATAAGTAAGATTTCTCTCTAATAGGATGATATTTATTGGTAGGTTCTGCAGTAAGATTATGTTATAATCATTCACATAGGATAACTTAATGATCTTACAAAAATTATTTAATCTCTCTCATTTTCTGCATCTATAAATGAGAATAAAACAGAGAAGTTATTTTGTAAGGATTTTGTATATGAAAGTGTTGAATTAATAAATACATGAAAAATATTGTTAATTTTCTGTATTTAGTTCTGACTTATGGTAATTACATGTACAAAGAATAAAACTATTCTTGGTCCTGCACCATTTTCAAATTGTTGCCTGTGATTACAGTGTATTTTGAATTAGCAATATTATAGAGCAGCTGTTAGGCACCATCAAATCAATTCTAATCCAATGCAACCCTATGTAAAACAGGATGTAACACTCCCTAGGCTTCTGCCATCCTCACAATCGTTCCTATGCTTGAGCGTATTGTTGCGGCCACTGTGCCAGTCTAACTTGTTGAGGACATTCTTCCTTTTTGCTAGCTGTCTACTTTACTGAGCCTGGTGTCCTTCTCCAAGGCTTGGTCTCTCCTGACAAAATGTCCGAAGAACTTTTGATGAAGTCCCATCATCCTTGCTTCCAGGAGCATTCAGGCCATACTTCTTTCAAGACTAATAAGTTTGTCCTTTAAGCAGTACTTGATACTTTCAATATTCTTCTCCAGCACCACAATTCAAATACATTGATTCTTCTCCAATCTTCCTTATTCAATGTACAACTTGCACATGCATATGAAGCAAAGTAAAATACTATGGGTTGGGTCAGGAGCACTTCAACCCTCAAAGTAACATGGTTTTCAATACTCTAAAAAGGTTTCGTGAAGCAGATTTACCTAATGCAATGTTTCTTTGGATCTTTAGACTGTAGCTTCCATGAACATGATTGTGTATCCAAGCATGACAAAACCCTTTTTACTATTTCTCCATTTATCATGGTGTTACCTATTGATCCTGTTGTGAGGATTTTGGTCTTCTTTACATTGAGTTGTAATCCATACTGAAAGCTGCAATCCTGGATCTTCATCAGCAAGTAACTCAAGTCCTCACTTTCAGCAAGCAGGCCTGTGTCATTTGCATAACACAAATTGTTAATAAGCCTTTCTCCAATCCTAATCCCCATAGTACTGAAGGAAGAAGTTCAAGCTTCATTGAAAGCATTAGCCAAAAACAGGGTTCCAGTTATTGATGGAACACCAATTGAAATGTTTCAGCAAGCTAATAAATCACTGGAAGCACTTACTCTTCTTTGTCAGGAAATTTAAAAGAGAGCTACTTGGCCAAATGACTGGAGGAGATCAAGATTTGCACTCATTACAAAAAAGTTACTCAACAGAATGCTCAAACTATGGAACAGTGGTTTGGCTTTAGTGGACTTATTTTAATTTTCTTAAAAT
The DNA here is from genome assembly GCF_050624435.1 of Tenrec ecaudatus. Taxonomy (NCBI): domain Eukaryota; kingdom Metazoa; phylum Chordata; class Mammalia; order Afrosoricida; family Tenrecidae; genus Tenrec; species Tenrec ecaudatus. The sequence goes on from NC_134533.1 coordinate 87,803,379, forward strand.
TCAACCTGAACTTTCATACAAGCAATTGATGGTCTGTGCCACACTCAGCCCCTGGTCTGGTTTTAGTAGATGAGATTGCGCATCGACACCATCTCAATGAACAACAAAATGCTAGCTGGTGTTGCACCCTGTTTGTGATATTTGGTAAATTCAAGTCCACTGTGGTAGCATCTGTGTACTTTGAGTGTCTTCCAACCTAGGAAGCTCAATTTCTAGCCCTGTACTTGAATATCCCTAAGATTTTTATTGGCCAATTTTCAGAAGTAGGTTATCTATTTGTCTTTCTAGTTTATCCACTGAAACAATTCTACCATGAGTAACCCTGTTAGTATTTGAAATACTAAGGATAGTTTTCAGTACAATAATAATATACCAATAAAATATGACAAATGATACATGGAATATATATACATTATATATACATATAAACATATACATACACACATAAATACATATATAGATGTGCATACACATATGTGATATAATATGATTATATACATTTTGTATGTATACATATATCTAAATATACATATATGTTTACAGGTGTGTGAGTGGGTATATATTTGTCTAGTGAATTAATGTACCAAAGAAATGTGTTTGGAACAATAAGATCATCATGAAAAAGTTATCTCACATGACTGTGGGGGGAGTCAAGAGGGTGTCCAGGTAGAATCAACCGCCCAGAGGTCCTGCCGTTAGACCACAAAATTAAAAAGTAAGAAGGCCAATACTGGGAGGCTGGGTGCTGAAAATAGAATCAGTGTACTAAGGGCTGATTCAGACCTATCCTCTGTGATTTTTACCCACAAAGCAATTCAAGAAATTGCTGAAACACTCTAAGTTCATTGAGTCTGCCTATAGGCTCCATTAACACCTCACCAGGTCCAGCAGGATGGCATCCACCACCCCTTCCTGCACTCAAGATATGAGACCCACAGTAAACAGTAATTTCTCCAGTCTGCTTTCTAAAAGTGGTCATAATCCCAGGCTCTCAGAGAGTCTGAGAACTAGCCATGAGACCTCCCTTCCATCTGCCCTGTCCCTGCAGTCTAAGGCTTTCCAATTCCCCTCCCCTGCAAGCTGTGGAGCCACAACATTGGCCATCCCCTTTCTGCCTCTCCCCAGCTCCATGCCTACCTGTGTGGTAATGACAGATAATTAGACAATAATTTGCAGCAATTGAAGAGCCACTATGATATTTACCTGTGACAGAACACAGTTCCCCGGAGCACAACCAGCAGTGCTGTCAGGATAGAGCTGTGAGTGACACAGAAATGCAGCTGGGGCAAATTCAGATCCACTTGTTCCCAAACCCACTCCACTAATCTGTTCTCTGTTCCTCGGGGGACAGTGTGGCACAGCCCCCAAACCAGGTCACTCACAAGTCCTTTATAAAAAGGGGGAAAATGTAACACTTTCAATTCTAGGTTGTAAGCCTTCAGTACTCTATCCATTAGCATAGCACTAACATAGCAAGATAGCCAGAACTCTTACTTCCAGAGCACAGTTATGAAAGCCACAGACCACGCTGACTGGCTCTAGCTCAACCTAGAGTCTTTAAAAGGTGGCAAATTGCAACCAGACAGTCCAGACCAGTCCCAGGTCTACACTGAAGTCCTGCCCCAACTGACCAGTCACATACTTACAGTTGCCTGCCTAAGCCCAGATTCTGAAGCCCCTGCCAAAAGAAGTCTGACCACCACCATAGTAGGCCACAAGTAGTCCTCTAAAACACTCTTACCAGTCACACAGAGTAAACGCTCTGGGCCTTTTGGTCTCCCATAAACAAGGCACCCAGTTCTTCCAAAATGACATGCAAACCACAACATACCTCAACACCCTCAACAAGAAAACAAGAAGAAATTATAAATATAACAATGCTCATAGAAGAATAAGATGTTGATCTGCCACAAAAAGAAATCATCAGAATGCTGTTTGGAGTAATACAAGAGATGAGGGAAGCAATGCAGAATTTTAGGACACAATGATACAAGGAGATGAAGTCCACAACAGAGGGGATGAAGTTCACACACCAAAGGGAAATATGAGAGCTACTGGATGAGGTAACAGAAGCAAAACACAAGATCATGGGTCTCATGAACAGACTAGAAGAGGTAGGGAACCTTACCAGTGATCTTAAGGACAATCAAGCAGACTTCCACAAACAGAAAAGACAGTCACACAAGATAATCAAAGAGGTAGATAAAAACTTGAGAACAATGTCAGATGTTATGAAGAGAACAATATTCAAATGATTTGTCTACCAGAAGAAGACACAACAAAGAAGTCAATAGATAAATTAGTGAAGGGATTTCTAGAAGCAAACTTCCTCAAGTTGGCCATTAAGCGCAAAGGTAGCATACTGACTTAGAAAACATAACCCATCAATTGTTTGCCTTCAAGAGACACATCTTAAATTCTCAGACAAAAAAATAATCTAAGAATAATAGGCTGGCATGAAATATAAGAGGCCAATGACAACCTAAAAAACCCAGGGCTTTCATTCCTAATCTCCAACAAAATTGACCTCAAGGTGCAAACCATAACAAAAGACAAGGATGGGCACTATATAAGGCTCAAAGAATCAGTAGACCAGGAAATAGTGAGCATAATAAATAGGCGCCTAATGAGAGACCCACAAAATTTTTCTAATAAGCTATTTAAAAGATGAAAAAAGAAATCACAGACTCAACAATCATAGTAGGTGACTTTAATACACCACTATCAGAGAGAGACAGATCACTGGGAAAGGAGCTCAGCAAGGAGCTCTTTTGCCTGTAGAGCTAAACACTATAGTTAAGCAACTGGACCTGAGAAGCACTTATAGAACTTTTCATCCAAATAAAAAAAATCACATTCTTTTTAAGTGCACATGGCTCATTTTCAAAAATAGACCACATGATGGGACGCAAATTGTGTCTGAGTTAATACAAACACATAGAGATTACTCAGACACCCCTCTTAGATGGAGATAAATGTAAACATGACAAGAAAAACAAGGGCAAACAATTGGAGGATGAATTAACAATCCTCTGCAACATGAATGGATACTGACCAAGTTTACAAAAGAAATTAGGAAGTTTCTAGAAACGAATGAGAATGAGAATACAATGTACCAACACCTATGGCACACAGCAATAGCAGTTATCAGAGGAAGTATGATAGTAATAAAGTCATATATGGAAAAGGAAGAGAAACGTGTGACCAATATGCTATCACAAAACCTGCAGCAACTAGAACAGAGTCAAGAGAAACTCCCTCCAACAGCCAATGAAAAGAAATAATAAAAATCAGGGCAGTGTTAAACATGTGGGAAGACAAGAGAACAATGCAAAAAAAATAATGTAACAAAGAGCTGGTTTTTTTTGAGAGTATCAACAGAATCGACACACTGCTGGCAAGCCTAACCAAGGAAAGGAATGAAGAAACATTAATAAGCCAGGATGAGGAATAAATCAGGGGAAATCACGAGGAACACCAATGAGATTAAAAGGATATTCAAAAAGTACTATGAAAGTCTGTATTCAAATTAATTCAACAATGAACAAGTACTTGGAAAAACAGTCCCTCCCTAGACTACCCCAGATAGAGGTCAAGAACCTTAACAGACCTATAACAAAAGAAGTGAGAGATATGGTTATAAAAAAAGTATCAACCAAAAAAGATTCCAGACGACATGTCTTCACGGGAGAATTCTACCAAGCATTCAGGGAAGAGCTGACACGGATCCTTCACAAATTATTCCAGAGCAAAGAAAAAAATAGCACCCTCCTAAATTCATTCTTCGAAGCCAGTATAGCTTTAATACTCAAATAAGGCAAGGATCCTCCAGGAACAGAGAACTACAGACCAATAACTCAATGAACATAGATGCAAAATCTTTAACAAAATATTGGTCAATAGAATACAAAAGTATAAAAACGTCACACATGATGATCAGGTGGCATTCATTCAGGGATTCAGGATGGTTCAACTTCTGAAAGTCTATAAATATTACTTGCCACATTGATAGAGAAAGGATAAGAATCACATGATAATATTGATAGACACACAAAGAGCATTTGACAACATCCAACACCCATTCCTAAATAAGACACTCAAAAAGATAGTAATGGAAGAAAATTCCTCAAATTAATAAAGCTATCTATAAAAAGTCAACTGCCAACATCATAGTCAATGGAGGTAAGAAGAAAACAATCCCAATGAAAAAGGGCACCAGACAAGGATGCCCCTTGTCAACACTTATTTTCAATATCGTACTGGAGGTCCTAGAAAACAACATAAGGCAGCAGAAGGACATTAAAGGTATCCAGCAGGGAGAGGAGGAGGTGAAACTATTGCTATTTACAGAAAACATAATTTTATATATTGAAAATCCCCCAAACTCCACAACAGTAGTACTGACGATCAAAAGAGGAATATGGCAGAGTGGCAGGATACAAGATCAACAAACCGAAGTCTATTGGTTTGCTGTATGCATCAGACAGGATCATGGAAGAGGAGCTGAAGAATGCAGTGCCCTCCACAATAGCCCAGGACAACTGGAAATATCTAGTGATGTAGTTAACTAAAAAATGAAAGGCTTATACTAGGAAAACTACATGATCCTACTACAGGAAACCAAATGTGACCTCCAAAAAATGGAAGAATATCCCTTGGATATTCATGTATCAGAAAACTCAATATGGTAAAGATGTCAATCTTACGCAAGACACTATATATATTTAACACTATCCTGATTCAAATACCTACAACCTTTTTCAAAGAACTGGAAAAACTGACCCCAAATTTCATATGGATTGGGAAGAAGCCCAGAATTGGCAGAGAATTCCTCAAGAAGAAGGACAAAGTCAAAGGGCTCACATTAATTGACTTTGACATCTACTACACAACCACAGTGGTCCAAATAGCAGGGTACTGGATTAATGACAGATACTCAGATCAATGGGAAATAACAGAAAACCTAGAAATAAAACCATCAGCATATAGACAAATTATCTTCAACAAAGGCCCCAAAAGTATCAAGGAGGGACTTGATGCCCTCTTTACCAAGGGGTGCTGGAAACAATGTACATCCACATGTAGAGAAATGAAACAGGTTCCATACCTCACCCCATGCTCAAGAACAAATTCAAGGTGGATCACAGACCTATAAGTAAAACCCCAAACTATCCGGACTGAAGGAATCAGGACAAACCTAAGAACCTTGGCTCAGGGAAACATAGGCTAACTGCAATAGGGAAGGTAAACACACAAAGGAAACGGGAATTGACAAGTGGAATATAAAAAGTATAAAATACATGTGTGTATTGAAAGACTTCACCAAGAGCACCCACAGACTGGTAGAGGATTTTTAGCAATGACACAACAGACAAAGTGCTTGTTACAAAAATGTACAATACCCTCCAAACCTGCAAAAAGAAGAAAACAGTTAACCCCCTGAGGAAGTGGGCAAAAGATCTGAAAAGAATTTTCTGTACAGAGAAGACCCAGATGGTCAATAAACATATGATAAAATGTTTCCAATCATTAGTCATCAGAGAAATGCAAGTTGAAACAACCATGAGATACCACCTAACACCCTTGAGAACAGCCCAAATCAGAAAATCAGACAGCAACGATTGTTGGAGGGAATGTGGCAAGGTAGGAACTCTCCTGCACTGTTGGTGTAGATTCATACAGCCTCTGTGGAAAGTGACCTGCAGATATTTAAAGCATGCAAAAATCGAGCTACTTTATGATCCAGCTATCCCTCTACTGGCATATAACCAGATTACGTAAGAAATAGATGATGGCCAGTTGCCTGTACTCTGTTTATTGAAGTGCAATTCACAATCGCAAAGAATTGGAGACAATCTAATTTTCATTGAGTGGATTAGAAAACTCTGGCACATAAACACCATGGAGTATTTCGCATCATTAAAAAACACTGATGATCGCATGAAGCACATTGTCTCAAGGAAGAGTTGGAGGAAATCATGCTAAGTGAAGTTATCCAATCACAAAATGATAAGTACAACATGAGTCCACTGAGGTAAGTATAATCAGCACAGTTGGTATGAGGAAAAGACACTTATCTCACACTATATGGGTTGAGGTACAGGCAGTTGGGTGGGGGACAGAATAGACCCAAGGATGTGCATGTTATTCCGACATAAAGAAGGGGAAAAGGGGTAATCAGGGTAGGGAAAAAAGGGTGGGGAGCAAAAGAAGGAGAAGATGGCACTGGGCGAGCAGGGTACTAACCCACTCATAGGGAGAGTATGGTTTATGTTTCCACACAATTGGGAGTGTGCAGGTAGACACACCTTGGCGCACCAAACCTTGAAGCCAATGCAACTACATGGAGCAACTTATGAACAGAGTGGCTGCAGAGCCGGCCCCAATCAGAGCCAAACTGACCCCTCCCTAGAAGTCTGTGCTACAGAGGACAGCACTAAACCTGCATGATGGGGGGAGGGGCCAGCATACCATGCCCACATAAAAGCAAACTAAGAAGGAAAAAGAGAGAGTCAGGGTCTAGACCCCATATTGGCACACCAAGCCCTGAAGATAACATCCCTGTATGAGCTACTAAGCCACAATAAGGAGTGTAGGCCTGCCAACAGCTCGAGACAAGATATCCCCATAGCCCCTCACAGGAGCATATCAAGACAGGCCAATACTGAGGACAAACAGGTAGTCTGGTCTGAACCCCTAACAGTGGTGTGAACCAAGAAGGGAACATAACAGATCAGCAATGGAAGCCAAGCCAAGCCACAATACTCCTGAGGAAGGCCCAAAATATAGACTTCAGTCTAGGAGGGGCAGTTCTTGGAATCCCCCAGGACCAGTAGGGAGATAGCCATAAAGGTCAGCAGACAGTCCTAAATTTATGTGCTTTTTGGGTTGGGTATATTTTTCTCTTTTTATTCACTTTTGTATGCATTACTGTTGGTTTGCCTACCTATATAAGGTAGGCATGGGAAGCAAGTTTGAGGAGAAAGCAATAGGATCAACAGTTCCGGAGGGATGTGGATGGGGAGGAGACAAAAGAAGGGAGCACGCAACAACATAAACAGGGGAACAACTAGTGGATTAAAATCAACAATGATGATGATGCAGAGATCCTGGGCATGTTGGAGCAACAGTAATCTGGATGAGCGGAATTAGTAAGTGCTAGAGTAGGAGGAAGGTAAAAAGAAACAAAGGAAAAATCTAAGAAGCAAAGCTATGGATAGAGGTATAAACATATGTGTGTATGTATGTAAACACATTAATACATAAAAGTAGAGGGATTGACACATGTACATATATTTATATTGAGCTAGTGGACAGACGGGTCTCTGATCAAGCCCTCCCTCAACATAAGAACACTTTGTTCTAACAACCTGGCATTCTGTGATACTCATCCTCCCAACACGATCACTGAGGACAAAATGGGTGCCTAAGCAAATGTGGTGAAGAAAGCTGATGGTCCCCAGCTATCAAAAGGTATAGTGTCTGGGGTCTTAAAGGCTTGAAATTAAATAAGAAGCCACCTAACGAGAAGCAACAGCCCACATGGAAGAGGCACACCAGCCTAAGTGATCATGAGGTGTCGACAGGTTTGTGTAACAGGTATCAGAAGACCCAAAAAACCATATTGTTGAGACTGTTTGGAGCAAAGACCCAAAATACACCTGTTGACAATAGGACATCCCCTCAAAAAAAGGGTCACAAAGAAGGAACGAGTCACCAGGGCATAGTAGAGCACCAATGAAACACACAGTATTCTGCTGGTTCCTTGAGGCTTCCTTGCCCTCTACCCCCCACTATCATGACCCCAATCCTGCCTTCCACTGCGTGCTACACCAGAGAATTTACACAGGTACAGATAAGAGCTCCGGAATCGAATCCTGGTCAGACAAACCCCTCAGGAACAGGAATGGGAGTATAAATACCAGGAGGGGAAGGGGAAAGTAGGGAGAGATGGGTAGGAAGGGGAATAGTTCACAATGATCAATTACTACACCCCCGCCCCCTGGGGAGGGGCATGAATTACAGAAACCATCTGGGAAGAGAATCGGTGGTTGATGTAAGCTATGAAAATAATAATAATTTATCAAGAGCTCATGAGGATGGGAGGAGTGGGGAGGGAAGAAAAGAGGATCTGACATCAAGGGCCCAAATAGAAAGTAAATGTTTAGAAAACAATGATGACAACTTATGTACAAATATGTTTGATACAATTTATGTATGGATTATTATGAGCTGTAAGAGTCCCCAATAATATGATCTTAAAAAAGAAAGTTATCTCAATGTTTTAAAACAATATTATTATTAATAAAGGGATGAGTGTTATTTGAAGTAATCGGAACCATGTTGTAGAAATTCTGAATAAATTAGAGCAGAGCTGTCACCATATCAAGACCCAAGGGGGGAAATGGGAAAAGCACTTGGGCATCTACAAGCAGGGTTGTGTTGAGGAGACTCCCTGGAAGAGGTCACTGGTGTTCTGGGAAGGAACATAGTGGACTACAGACAATAGAATAGTTTAGAAAGGACACAGACAGTTATTGGGTCTCTATAGTAGTCCAGAGTGATACAATTTATTCTGCTTTCTTTTTGCAATGATTCTGATTTTTGACATCAACACTATTTTATGCTACTAAAAATTTAGTACCCCCTAAGAAACTTTTGTGAGGATTTTGGAGAAACGGGCAGTGTTTTGTTCTGTTGCACACAGGCTCACTATGATTTGGAACTGACTAGACCACGCTTAACAGTAACAATAAAGTCACTTTTAACTGTGTGGGGTTATTTCTGTTAATAGTTACAATCTTGGTAATTAAAATGATGAAAAATACACAATTTGTTTAAATATAACTAATAAACTGAAGTATTTCAAACGTTTTCCTATAAAGGGTCAAAGAGTTAATAATCTACAAGATGGTTTCTCTGAATTGAAATCGACTAGATGGTAGTAAGTTTGGTTCCTGAGCTTTGGATGTGGATCACACAGCCTCTGTCACAACGTCCCTCTGCTGGGATGGCGTGAGAGCAGCTACAGACCAAACTTAAGGCAATACATGTGGACGAGTTACAAGTAAAACTTCCTTTACCATACAAAGGAGAGTAAGATTTGATCTTTGGGCTTGATTTCACCAATCTCTAACAGACCGATTATTTACCAGCCTGTGTGATCATGAGTTGTCCACAGATATCACAGATATCACACATCAAAAGATCCAAAGCAAACAACTATTATCAATGAAATGAGGGGGCTGGGAGTGGAGAACCAAAGCCCATCTGTAGGCAATGGGATATCCCCCATTGAAGGGTTATAAGGAAGGGATGAATCTCTAAGGTGCAGTTATAGCACTGAGGAAATATACATTATTCTTCTGAATGCTTCCTGAATGCTTCCTGAATGCTTCCCCCCTCCCCACCCAACTACCATGTCCCAGTTCAGCCTTACAACTCTAGTTAGACCAGATAACACACACTGTTACAGATAGGAGCTCTAAGAGCTCTTGACTCATGGATTTCAGGATAGATAACTCCCTCAGGAATAGTAGTGGGAGTGGCGATATCATGAGGGTACTGGGATGGTCCAGAAGCGGGAAGGGAGAGAAAGGGAGAACCCATCACAAGGTTGGATATATAGCGCCCCCACCCCCTTAGGGGACAAATAGCAGAAATGTGGGTGAAGAGAGACAATAGACAGTGTAAGATACAAAATAATAATAACAATATATAATAATCAAGGAGTCAGGAGGGCAGGAGGGTGGGAGAGGGAAGGAAAAAAGAGGAGCTGATACCAAGGTCTCAAGTAGAAAATGTTTTGGAAATGATGATGGCAACATATGTACAAATATGCTTGATATAATTGATGTATGAAATGTTATAAGAGCTGTAAGAGTCCCCAATAAACGGATTTAAATTTGTAACAGTTTATGTTTTATTTTAATTGTAGAGATATTATTAGCATATCATACAATTCAGGAAAGACAGTTTCCTGGAGGAGGACATCAGGCGTGGTGAAGTGGAGGGCCATTGAAAAAGAGAAAATCCCCAACAAGATGGATTGACACTGGCTGCAGCAATAGGCTTAGACAGAAAAAGTTTGAGAATAACAGCACTTATTTATTGTTAATGTTTCATTAAAAACATGGAGTGACAAATAAAGTAGATTCTTGGAGATCATTGCCTTGATTTGTGCAGAGGTGCCAGTAATTTAGACGCTATTGCGTTTGTACTATCAGTGCAAATGTGAACACAGTGTAAAAATGAAAATAATATATTAGTGTTATTATAAAAATAATTCTGACTCATGTACTCCTTGGAAGAGGCTTAGTGATCCCCGTGGGCCCATGTACTATACCTTGAGAACTTCTGTCTTACTCCAGGCATTGAAACACGGAAAGCACCTAAAAATATACACATAGGTGCTATCGCTTTCTCTAAATTAGCTTTCCTTTCACATCAATTTTGTGAAGCCATTATTTTGCAATTTAACTCTCTTATGTTCTTCTTGTGTTTATTTGAAAAGAGGCTTAGTGCTTTGAAAAAGTAAAATACTTCTATTTTTAACAATTAAAAAATGTCATTGTTCTTTTTCTAATTAGAGAAGTAACAACCTTTGAAAAACATTTTAAAAGACATAAATAACTACTAATAAATTCAAACAGAAATTGCTGTCATTTCAGCATATTTCCTTTTCATTTTTCCTGAGATATTTACTTCACATAGTTGGGATATAGTATATTAAGATATAAAGGCAAATACATGCCATGCTGCTGCATGGGCTTACTAATAAGCAATTTTAGTAGCTTTATAATATTCTTCTAGGAAGTTGCATCATGGCATTAAAATTGTTTTAAGTTTTAAAATGAGATTGAACTTTCCGTGAGATATTTGTTTGGTTCAAAAGGGGACACTGAAGAGATGAGAGAGGTGGAAATACTTGTTTAGTGCATTGGAATTTTGTAACGTAAAGGTTAAAAAAGAATATGGTCACATAACAAAATCTTTTGGGACAAAATATAGTGTTAAGGAATAATGAGACTAGCCAATTATTATCAGTGAATTCAATTTGATTTAGAATGAAGTTAAACTGGAGGTCAATTATCTTTTTATAAGCAAATATATAGTGAGTGCCTGCGGAGTTCAAAGTAAGATGCTAAGCTATTAGCTGCCCAGAAAGCAAGAACTAAACCACATGTCAGACCTAAATATTATATCTATCTATACATACACACACAAACACATATCCTGATGAAATGAATCCATGGATTTCTAAGGACACAATTTGTAGCTACTCTGTTTAGGATGGGATATCATGGGCAGATGAAAATTTTGGGATTATTTTTATTTATAATTCTCAAGATATATTTTTCTCTTGAACTAATTAGAGAGGGACTATATGACTAATATTCTAGTTCAAGGACCTTATATCCAGCTGGACAGGCTTGCTAATTTAATCAAAATCAGAGTTTTACTCCAACAAGGCTCCCACTACATCTCTATGGTTTGCAGTGGTTACAAGTTGGGCTGCTAATCATAAGGTCAGCAATTCAAAAACGCCAGTACCTCTGACGGAGAAAGGCTGGGTTTTCCACTCCCATATAGAGCTATTGTCTTGGAAACTCACAGAGGCAGTTCTACCATGTCCTATAGGCGCCACTATGAGTCAGCTTCCTCTTGATGGTACTGAGTTTGTTGTTCAATTTTTATTCAGTACTTTGTCCACCACCTAAAGAAATTGCAGATCTCCAGAGACAAGCATGTAACGCAAATATATTTAGAGAACCTCACAAAATTTTATTTTACATGGATTTCATGAAAAGTCCAGAAGAGCATTATCACCATCTCAGAGATATGTGGCTTTGCTGCTCTGCAGATGTTATAAATTGTCCAGAGAGCCAAGCATAGCCTGTAGTCTCTGCCATGGCTACTATTCGGGAGACTTTTATTTCTAGTGCTTTCTTTTCAGACCTTGAAGTTTCTATCTCTCCTCTCTCCTTCACACCTTACCTTTAAGGTTCCATCCGTCGAACCTTAAATGTTGCCCATTGTTCCACAGGAGACATTCGACCAGTGATCATAAGACTAGTGGTAATGGTTTTAAATTTTCTGCCAAAATTTCTGCCATAAATCTTCATCTGATTTTTATGTTTTCACTACCTTTTCAGACTGTCTGGTGGAATTTTTGTGGTTGCACTTTCACAGGCCCTATTTGTCTTTGTGGAGAGCCAGGCACACTGAGTGAAATGAAAGTGAATGGGCTCTGACGTGAGCTTGTACAAGTACATGCAGGGGCCAGTTGCGTGGTGCAGCTGTAGATGCTGGAAGTCAAAATTATCTCGGTTTTCCTAGTTTCTGCCTTTCTATTGCTGGTAGCTCCCTAAAAACTCTTAAAATAGGCACCAAACCTCGTATGTATCTTTCAGTATAATCCTCTTTAATATAACTGGAGGCTTCTTGATATCAGGACAAGATGTCAAGGGAAAGGAAATATTTTACTCTCCGATGAGAGGTCTCAGTCTTTTTGTAAGATAAACCTTGCCTCTGGGCTGTGACTTTCAAAAGTGCTTCTCAGTTATACATGTATTTCTTTCCACCTCTGATTTATACATTATAATTGGTAGTTTCCTTCTCCTGATTGGTTACCAAAAACCATCCTCAATGCTATGGAGTTGTTGATTCTGACTCATCAGGATCCTATTAGGACAGGGTAGAACTGCCCCTATGGTTTCTAAGAGTAGAAAGCTGTTTGGAATGACCAATGGTTTTGAACTGCAGACTTGGTCATTAGCAAGCCGACGGGCAAGCCACTCAGCTGCCAGTCCGGCTCTGATAAAACAGCTGCGTTTGTGGTGAAGGGAACATGTTCTAGGTGTCTTTCAAGATGACAGTTTTGCTTTCCTCCTGCTGCTACAAAGAGCGGCCTGGGATGGAGGTGTTGGTGGGGATGGTTCTCTGCACTGCAATTGGATTCTGGTGGGACTCCTAGTGGTAAAGCATGTGTGACAGTGCAAATCCCTCTGTTTAGATGTGCCTCTGAGCATTTTCTCTCTCAAGCCCCTTGTTAGTTGCTATGGAGCTGACTTTTGGGTCATGACAAGCCATCAGAGAGCAGCTCTCTAGAAGCGAGTCTCATGGTATGTTTTCTAAAGCTGTTGTGGGTGGAGTCAGGCCACCAATGTTTTACTCAGTACTCAAACTCATAACATTGGTGACACCTAAGGACTTCACACCCTGCTTTGTATTTAGCGATTCATAAATAATGCATGAGTTTTACATCCCAGTGCCCGGTTCTGTGAAGATTTCTACTACGCTTGTCTTTGGCTTTTTCTCAAATTTCTTTTTTTATTTTCTTTAAAATCTTTTTAAATCATTTTATTAGGGGCTCATAGAACTCTTATCACAATCCATACATTCATTAATTGTGTAAAGCACATCTGTACATTCATTTTCCTCATCATTCTCAAAACATTTGCTCTCCACTTAAGCCCTTGGCATCAGGTCCTCATTTTTCCCCTCCCTCCCTGCTTCCCCTTCCCTCATGAGCTCTTGATAATTTATGAATTATTATTTTGTCATATCTTGCCCTGTCCAACGTCTCCCTTCACCCCCTTTTCTGTTGTCTATCCCCCAGGGAGGAGGTCACATGTAGATCCTTGTAATTGGTTCCCTCTTTCCAACCCACTCTCCCTCTACCCTCCCAGTATCGCCACTCACACCCCTGGTCCTGAAGGTATCATCTGCCCTGAATTCCCTGTGTTTCCAGTTCCTGTCTGTACCAGTGTGCATTCTCTTGTCTAGCCAGACTTGAAAGGTATAATTCGAATCAGGAAAGTTGGGGGGGGGGAAGGAAGCATTTAAGAACTAGAGGAACATTGTATTTTTCATGGGTGCTACTTCCCACCCTGACTGGCTGGTCTCCTCCCCTAGACCCCTCTGCAAGGCGATCTCCAGTGGCTGACAAATGGGCTTTGGGTCTCCACTCTGCATTCCCCCCTTCATTCACTCTGGTAAGATTTTTTTTGTTTTTGTTCTGATGATGCCTTATACCCGATCCCTTCGACACCTCGTGATCGCACAGGCTGGTGTGCTTCTTCCATGTGGGCTTTGTTGCTTCTGAGCTAGATGGCCACTTGTTTACCTTCAATCCTTTAAGACCCCAGATGCTACATCTTTTGATAGCCAGGCACTATCAGCTTTCTTCTCCACATTTTCTTATGCACTCATTTGCCCTCAGCGATAATATCATGGAGGTATGCACCCAATGATATGATTTTTTGTTCTTTGGTGCCTGATAACTGACCCCTTTGGCACCTCATGATCACACAGGCTGGTGTGCTTCTTCCATGAGGGCTTTGTTGCTTCTGAGCTAGATGGCCACTTGTTTATCTTCAAGCCTTTAAGACCCCAAATGCTATCTCTTTTGATAGTAGGACACCATGAACTTTCTTTACCACATTTGCTTGTTCACCCGTTTTGTCTTCAGCAGTTGTGTCAGGAAGGTGAGCATCATAAAATACCAATTTAATAGAAGAAAGTATTCTTGCATTGAGGGAGTACTTAAGTGGGGGCCCAATGTCCTTCTGCTTCCTTAATACTAAACCTATAAATATAGGCACAAAGATCTATTTCCCCATCCTCATATATACATATATTTGCATATGTACATGCCTTATCTAGTCCTCTATAAATGCCCTTTGCCTCCCAACTCTTTCCTCTATTTCCCTTGACTTTCCTCCTGTCCCACTATCATGCTCAGTCCCCACCTGGGTATCAGCAGTTCCTCTTTGTTACATTACCCTTGATCATGCCCTACCAGGCCTCCCACACCCACCTCACCACCAATTTGTATGAGTTGTTGTTCCCTTGTCCCTGAGTTTATTAATACCATTTCCTTTCTCCCCACCTCCCCCTATCCCATGTGCCCCCTAGGACTGTCAGTCCCATTGTTTTCTCCTACAGATTGTTCATCCAGCCTACCTTATTTAGAGAGACCTGCAGAGATAATAACATGCAAACAAGACAGAACAAAACCAAGCAACAATATATAATGAAGCCACAACAACAAACCACTGACAAAGAACAAAACAAAACACAACAAGAAAGAAAAGCTTGTAGTTAGTTCAAGGATCAGTTGTTGGCCTTTAGGAGTGTTTTCTAGTCCAGTCTGTTGGGGCATCATGCCCTGGCCCCAAAGTCCACTTTCAGCATTCCCTGGGGACCTTGCTGCTCCATTCCTTTGCTGTTCTGCTGCACTCCCTCAGTGCTTTGCATGGTAGACACCTGGGGAAGAGGTGGAGAAAGGAAAACAAAGATGAAAATAAGGAAGAAATGGGTATTGGGGGCATGGGGTGCTAACCCACCCAAGGGTAGGGTATTGTTTATATCTCCACAGGGAAAGAGGGACCAGACTTCAACCCAGTGCCCCAAGGTGTGAATGCAACATTATGGCGTGGAATAGGGAACCAGTGGAGAGGTCAGGGGGACTGGCCCCAGTACCAAATACTAAGTGGACGCCTGCCCCTCCGCCCAGAAGAATTTATTTCAAAGGACGACATTGAATCTGCAGCTCTGGGAGAGGCACATATCCATTCAGAGCACACGGGAGCCAATGAAGGAGGAGTAGGAGAGAGTGGAGCACATCCTGACCCACCAGGCCTTAAGGACGACCCCAATTAAGCAGCCAGTCCACAGAGAGGACCACATGGCCAGCCCCACTATGAGATATGACGCCCTTCACTGACCCATGGCCCTGCGGGGGACAGCACTGGAGACACAGTGTGGGAATTACGCCAGACCTGATCCCGCCACACCGAATTTATATTTTTTAATAAATATTATAAATATACAGGTAAAGCTATTCTCCACGATAGATTTACTTTCTCCACATATTAAGAACTCTGATTTAAAACAAAATATGATTTGTTGCATTGATGTAGAAATGGAATATTGGATATTATGAAAATGAAAACCACTGAAGTTACTGGTGAGTAATCAATTGGGTCTATATTAGGCTGGTGTAGAAAAAAGATAAGGAAAGTAAGGGATGAATGGCAGTCACAATGGAGAAAATACAAGGTATAATAAGATCTTCAAATATACAAAAATTAATTCAAAAGGATATTGCTTATTTTTTCTCTTTAGTTTAAGTATAAAGTGTTGAAAGTATTCAATTAGCCCATGGTGTGTATATATTCTAATGGCCTATTAACCTAAATATTCAACCAACCAGAACATTGTATTCCCTGACCAGTCTAGGTAAACAGGAGTTTGATTTATGCTTCAAACCAGATACGTATTTCAGAAATCTTTTAAATCCAAATCATATCCCAAGTTTCTTTCCATACTATGAGTCATTGGAACTCTTGAGACTTACAACACTTGAGGCATTGCACAAGGCAATTAGTGAGAAGGAGAAGTAATTGAAAGATGATGTACACTTAAAGATCAAATTTAATTTCTGTTTAATTCTGTTTTAATTTGTTCAATTAATTACCTATATCTTACAAATGTTTTCCTAATATAAACTATTACCCTTGTAAAAACAAGCTAGATGAGACCTTGTTAGGTCATAGATAGGCCAGCCTTAAAACAAGTGGCTGATTTTTTTATTGCTCCCAAATGTTCTCCCCTCTGGAATAATAATAATAATTACAACATTTATTAAATAGTTGGCACATACCAGGTACAGTACATACATGACAAACAATCATGTTATGTGTTATGCTGAAGTTTCTAGACAAGCAAACCCAATGACACCCATATGTTCATAAGAAAAGGCTTTATATCAAGAAAGAATTTTATATAAAAATAATGACCCCCACCTAGTCCATGGGACTGATGCTGTCCCTATTTAGACCCAAGGTCCGCAGGACGGTGACTGGGCACCACAGCACCCAGGAGCAGCAAGCTGCAGGGGCTACCAAATAAAGTACTAGCCAGACAACCCAAACCAACACGTAGGTGAAGTCCAGAGAGAAAGAGAGAAGTTTTTAGTGTATTTAATTCTTTGTGTGCTGAGACCACACCTCCAGGGAGGTATCATAAGGCTGGGACTTGATATGTTGGATTCCACTCACACAGGTATAAATTGACATAACATTTTGTAAATATTTCTTTCATTTAATCATACTTCAGCATGGTATCAGGAAAGACCAGTCCCTGCACATCCTACCTAGGAAAAAGAGGGTCAGTGGAAAAGAGGAAGATCCTTGATGAGATGGTTAGCACAGTGGCCATAACAGTGGGTTTGAATACGACAATGGTAAGGATGCAATAGGACTAAGAAGTAGTTCCTTCTGTTGGACATAGGGTCATTATGAGTGGGAGCTCATTCAACAACATCTGGTGACAGTAACAAAGGAAATGGAAGAAACAATGGAATAAAAAAGCTGAACCAAAGATTTCACAGGGCAGCTTCAGAAGACAATGTAAAGTATTATCTTAAGTTTTAGGTCTCAAGACTTAAAGTTAAAATCTAAAAGTAAGCACATGTTTTGGTATTTTTCAAGCTTAGAGAACTGAAGAAAACATCTAAGCCATGAGATGCAATGCTGAAGGATTTGAGGGAGTTACATTATCTGGTGTCAATTTGAGGATTAAGAGTGAAGGGGTGAAGTTCATCCTGTCAATCAGTATCTAGCCAATGAGGCTTCTGTGTAGGCATGGTCTTCTCCTCAGGATTCTGGGAACTCCTGTATTTCCTCCTTGTGGCGGGGACACTCACTTTCTCTGCTCACTCCCAGAGAGACGCTCTACTGACAAGACACATGGCACTATGCTAATAGACCCCATTCCCTCGGAACTAGAGGAGCCAAGTGGAGACCTCTGCCAGCACTGAGACACTTCTACCACCACTGGATTCACAAGACTTTGCACCCACTGACCTGTGTTCTTCTTGTACTCGGCGTCATTGCATGTGTTTCTTGGTTATGAAGAGGGCTTTATAGATTAGTATCAGACATATGGGCTAATATTGGGCTTATGGACTTGATGTGGACTGGGCTGGGATGTTTTCTCAATATCCAACTGCTCTTGTGTTTAAAGCTGCCTATACATATATGAGTGTCCATGGATTTGTGTCTCAGTCTACCCAGACTAACACAGGCTTCATTGGATAAATTATTGAACAGTGTAGGAAGTATTAAAAAATTGGAAGAAATAATCAAAACTGTTGTACCAAAAAAAATTGTTTGACATTCAGCCATTTCTCGAGGTAATGTAGAAGGAAACTTCAAATTTTGTGAAAGAATTCCATTATCTTTTAAATCCATTTCCCAGGAACTTTTTAAAGCTACCTTCATAGTCACAAAAATACTGAAACAAAGTGCTCAAGCTATACTGAAGGCATTGGGGAAAAGCTAGATTTTATGTCAGGAATTAAAATATTCCAACAAAAATATGTAACCTAAGAAGTGCTCACTTGTCTATGCCAAGAATTTAAAGACCTGGCCAACTGACTGAAGATTATTATAAACTCATTTTTTTACCTGAGGAATCTACATTTATCACAAATTGATGTAGCTCATAGCAAGTGCCCTACTCTAAGAAAGCCCATCTGATTCTAGAATCTGAGACTTAAGCCTCCTGACATTCTATCCATTCCACATATCTATTACTTCTCCTTGGTGATGTGTGTCCTTTAGGCCAAACCATGGATTCTGAGGTATACATTTCTGACACCCATGCCTAGCAATAAACAGACCCATTATCTCGCTTACGACAGTTATATTTATGATACAGTTAAGAAAACTATTAAGGTTTTGAACGCATTTTTAATTTATTAATGTTTTACTTTTCCTTTATATTAGCACACAAAACACTCAAAACTCTTTCAAGAATTTACCATACAAATGAAATTAATTTTCCCTAGACTTTAAGGCTATTCTGATACTGTTTTGTGCGTGTGTGTATGTGTTTCTTATGAAACAGTCTGCTACACCAATTGAGTTTGATAATTTTCTTTGAGTATAAGGATACATTTAAAATATATTTGTATCTATAATTTTACCCATATAAGATTGATATAATTGATATTAAGATTATTCTTTGCTTTGGTCACATTGTGAAGAGTCTAAAACATTACTGCTTAAACAATACTTTTTTTAGCATTAATGCCTGAAATTTCATCCAGAAGGATTCATTCATCGAGATCGAGACGCAGTCCCTTATCTGTCTCTGACTGTTGCTTTTCTTGTCCCAAGGTTCATTAGGACAAGTGTATCGAATCCCACCTGCTCCAAACCATAGTCTTTCCTACCCTTTCATACGCAGGGTTAAGCTGCACAATGAATAAGAAAGAGCAGAGAAGAATTGATTCATTTAAATTATGGACTGAAAGTAAAACAAACAAACCTGTCATGGAACAGGTAAAGTCAGAATATTCCTTAGAAACAAGAATGATGGGACTTCATCTAAAATCCTTTGGACATGTATTCAGAAGAAACCACTCCCTGAAGTAGGATATCATGCATGGTAAAGCAAAGGGCCAGCAAATAAACAAGAAGTCCACTGATGAGATGAATTAACACAGGGGCCGTTACAGTGGACTCAAAAAGAACAATTGTGAAAATGTTACAGAAGCTAGAAGTTTTCCACTCTGTTCATCACAGGGCTGAATTGAGTCAGAACCAACTGGATAGCACAGTCTTCCAAGAGCATGAGAACCTGATAAAGGCAGTGATTGCCAAGTGGATTTGGCCAGCAGCCTGTGAAGGGGAAGAGATCAAACTCTAGTCTCACTGCATCGATTTTATTTCCTTTCCAAATACTCTCCATATTGTTGCCATAGCAATCCTTTCAAACCACAAATCTATTTACTTTACATTTCTGCTTAAAATGATTCAGTACTCTTTGAGATAAAATTAAAATCTATAACTTGGTCTGTGAAAGAAAGCCTGCCTCTCTCACAAACGACTACAATCTACCTTACTTTGCTGTCTTTTCAAAATTAGGCTTCCTATACTCTTTAGTAGGCTGTGCTACCTCTCTATTTAAGAACCTGAAGATGTTTACCCTGGATAGTTGGAGTCATAGAGCATATAATTAAGAGCATGGTATTAAAGAACAAAGCTGTATTTTAAATCTTTGATTCATTTTCCTTATAGCTCAAAGGAAGTTTCTTAACATTTTAATATGTGATCAATAATATTTACCTTATTGGCACCATAAGTGTCCTAAATTAAACAGAATAAAATAATTGGCTAAAATCAAACATGTTACTCACTATATTTGTTGCCTCTGACAAGTCACTTACCACTTTCAGATATTAGTTTTCTTATAGTTAGAAGATTATGTTGTGCTATATGTTTCTATCCAGTGTTTTGCAAATGACAATAAATATTTGTTCATTTTATTAATTGAGATTAATAAATAAAACAATTATTTCCTTGTTCATTTTCATTTTCTGAAAACTCAATATTTTAAAGAATATTGATAAAATGAATGGTTTAACATTTTAATTTTATTATCACTGTTTGACAATGTTAGTATTCCTAAGAACCACACGAGGGTCTTTTAAAAATAGATAATATAGATACTGATTCAATATGTTGGGTAATGGTCCGGATTTTGTATCTTGATCAAGTTCAGAAATGATACTGGGATCCCATGCCTAAATTTACATTTCATATCAGCACAGATAGGTAGACAAACTATAAACCCACAATATATAAAACACCCTGGTACTTGTCCAGTGACAGACACATAGACCAACACAATAAAATCTATCCGGATATCAATCCATCCAACTACAGGTAGCTAATTGCTGATAACAGGCTTGAAGTCCATTCAACAGGTAAGTCTGTTTAATGGTGCTTACAAAACTGGATTTTTATTTGCTTAAAAATAAAATAAACCAATAGTCTCTATACATAACACCATGCACTAAAATGAACTCAAATGGATCAAAGACCTAAAGGTTAATGCCAAAACTATAAAATTGTTGGAAGACATTGTAGTAACAAAACTAAAGGACTTGCCTTTTTTAGTAGTAGATTATAAAAACCTCAAATACATGAGCAGCATAAGACAAATTAGGTAACCGAGACTTCCTAAAATTGAAAATTTATGTTCATTAAAAAGAAAAAGAAAACTTTATCAAAAGGCTTCCTTGTGAGCCTAGAGATTGGGGGTGGGGGAGAACTTCGGAAAAGGTGTGTTAGATAAGAGTCTAATCTCTAAAATATATAAAAAGATCCAAGCACTGAACAACGAAAAGACAAACAACTCAACTTTTAAAAAGGCCATATATGTGAACATTTCACTACAGGGGGAATTCAAGATGCCAATGAACACATTAAAAGAGACCCACAACCATTAGAAAGATGAAAATCAAAAGTACAATGAGATACTACTACTATATATCACTGGCCTGGATAAAATGGCCATGTTCAAAAACCAAACCCAAACCCCAAACCCAAGTCACTGCTATTGAGTCATTGTCACATTACAGTCACCCTACCGGACAAGGCAGAACTGCCCCCTGTGAGTTTCCAAGCGTGTCTCTCTCTCTCTCTCTCTCAGCATTTTAAATATTAAACATTTTACCTTTCTGAGCAAGACTGATCAGCTAAAAGAGCAACTAAAGTTGTCATCTGTTCCAGGGCAGCGCGTCTGTATTTTCCTTCTGCCGGAGAGAGAATATCTTCCTCCTCCTGTGACTCTTCACAGGATTAGAAGCTCTGTCTTTCTCCTGAGAAGCAGCTGGTAGTTTTGAGCCGCTGACATTGAGGATCACCAACCAATGCATAATCACTACGTCACTAAAACTTAAGCAGAAAACTGCAAATGCTGGTGAGGACATGAAGAGCTTGGAATCACTGCTAGTGTGATGATAAATTGGTTCAGTGACTATGGAAAGTGATATGGTGTGTTCATTATTCACAATAGCAAAAAGGTGGAAATAATGTAACTGATGAATGGATAAACAAACTGGTACATACGCCTATTGGAATGATAGGTAGCCATAAATGATAATGATGTATTCTCAAAATAAACTATAATGTGGATGAATCTGGAGCCCATTTTACTAAGTAAAATAACCCAATCACCAATACTGTATGACCTCACAATTAACAAAAAAACAAGGTTTGATGAGTAGTGTCTGGGCAAGTCACCATCTAAGGTACAACTGGTGATTTCTGTGTCTGGAGAAAAACAAAAGAAGGAAACCAAATTCTCAAAGAAGAACCGAGTCTCCACAATTGATCCTCTATAGGAGCTACTCCTTACACCCCGAGACCAGAAGAACCATACGGCTCCTGGCTTCCTCTAACAGCCATCTGACCAGGAACACAATAGATGGTCTTAGAATAGGAAAAGATGTAGAATGAAACTCTAATTCCCAAAGTGGCCAGCTTTGCATAACCAGTAGAGACTAGAGGGACCCTTGAAACTATAATTACCTTTGGGACACTCTTTAACCTGGGAATGCAATCGCTCATAAAATAAATGATATCAGTTATGAGTGCTGTGAACCTCTAATCAATCAATGAAATTAGATCTGATGGCCAACATTTACTCAAGACCAAAGTTTGGAAGTTAAGCGGGTATGAGGAAGCCTGACTGATGGAAATAGAATAATTAGAATGTAGATATTCAGAATGATAACACGCTATGAAAAGTGCACACAGTGCTACTAAAACTATGTGTAGAAATTGTTAGATGGTAATTTAATTTGCTGTGTGAACTTTCTGCAAAATCAGAAATATATATCCCAAGTATGCATGAATAATAAATATATGTGCATTGTTCTTATATTTGAGTTGTTCTTATATTTGAGTCTTTGTTGCAGCCACTGTATCAATCCATCTCATCAAAGGCTGCCATCTTTTTCACTGCTCCTCCACTTTACCAAACATGATGTCCTTATTCAGTGACTGGCCTTCCTGATAACATGGACAATGTGAGATGACATCTAAAATAATCAAAAGAATTGGATGACTAAGTAGACACAATTGGTATTTTAGGAGGATAACCTTATAAGTCGCTCCTTTGTATCTGACATAATTTACCATATTAACAATAATGTATCAAGAGCTCATGTGAAAGAATAGAGTAGGCCATCATTTGCTTAAGTGATCACTAAGATTTAGAAGGCTAAAGAGGATGAAGAGGTTCTATCATTCAATTTTGCATTGACAAATTTTTGGATGACTTATTCTGGTTTGAAATGAATGGATCATACTTAATCCTGCTAGTGTCCCAAGAACCAATATAATGCTGTTCAAATTAAATTAGTATTCCAATGCAGCAAATGTTAAGTTCCTGTGTCATTCTTAAACAGGCAATGTAATTATACACATCTTCCTCCTGGTATTTATTATTAATAGGAAGATAATAAAGTGGGTGATTAAACATTTGCCAGTTACTCTTGTAATCACTGGACCAGCCTCCTGAGGAGATTAGGTTCAATAATATGTCACCAAAATGATAAAATCTTAATGAGCCATTAACTAGCTGTGGAATCAAGGCACAGGTCTGAGTTATTTTGTTGATCAGAAAAGAGGAATTTGAAGTTAAGAAAAATATATAATTTTTTGACATTTATTAGTACAAAGGAATACATATGTTTTAATTGTGGTCATCTTTATTTTATGGCTACTGTATGTTATGAAATGTAAATAAATTAATTTATACTCTCTTAGAAATTATCTTCTATAAGGGGTGATTTAGGAAAAGAGAAGCAAAAAATATTATCTCCTGGCACCAAGATAAACATCATGAATGTTTATCATAATTCAAAAATTGTCATTTCTAATAATATTATAGCTTCAAAGACCCTTAGAGTTTCTTTTCTCTTCTTGCCAAGAAGATAGAAAATCCAATCCTAGGTAATCATTATTTCCCTATTTTGATTTCTTCTAAATCATCCTGGTTAGAAATAGATCTCTATATTTATCATCATGGGTGATGTACTGTAGACATTGTGCTGACAACTCAAGCACAACATTAGTTACCAAAAGGGACCAATCCATATGTTGTCAAGTGACACAAATTCCTGGTATCACATGGCTAGAATAGAATCCTAAGAGATTTCTGAGATTTGACTACTTGTTGAGGCAGCCAGCCAGCACTGTAATGAAATTCCTAAGCCTAGGCTTAGAGAACGTATGAATATTTTATGAGACCCTAATTAGAGAAGAGCAAAGAGACTGTCTGGAAGCCATGTCGTTTGAGAAACAGCCTGAGGGACTATCGAACTCAGGACCATCCTGTTGACTCAGACCCTGCAGGACATATGAAACCACCTTTGTGGGCTTACAATCTTTATTGGAGTGGAATGTCTAAGGGATTAGGGAGAAGCACAATGGAAGATTTTAAGTATTTCCTCCAAGTAGTCTCCTTTATTATAGGAAAAATAAAATCAGGACAGATAGAAGGGCATTGGTCAGTCTATTACACCAGGTGTATAGAGAAACAATCCAATAACACTCATCTGTGAAAGAGCTTTCTATCAAGAAGTAATTAAATATCAAAAGGACAACCTAATCCAGTGCAATTTAAGTCTATCCACCTGATACTAGTCCATTAATCCCTCTTCAGTCTCACATACCCACATGCTGGTGACACAGGATGGTAAACCAGGAAGCAGGGAGATCACAGGCTGGTGGGTATTAAGTCACATGGATCCAAAGTCAATGGATACATGGCAGGGTGCAGACAGCTCTCAGGGTGTGGTGGCCCACAAGGGACCACGTAGAGTTCTAACAAACAGGAAGGTATATATATATATATATATATATATATATATATATAGAGAGAGAGAGAGAGAGAGAGAGAGATTGTTTCTGATTGTCTTGTTCTCAAATAAAAGCTTATGACATCAACGAGGTGTCATCAGGCTGAGACCTGACTGACCTGTGTGACTCCAGCCCTAGCCAGGAATGTCTAACTGGCACAATCATTAACTACCTTAACCAGCACCATTGTTCAAGTCAATAGAAGAAGAGATGTTTAAGAAATGCACCCCTCAACAATGAAGGGTCTCCTTCAATTGGTAAATGGTAAACCAGTGTTTATGCAGTGGAGCGTTGTTTAGTGATGAAAAGAAATTACTATCAAACCTATGAAAACGGAGGAATCTTAAATGACTATGGCCATACAAAAGAAGCCAGTCTGAAGGGGGAAATAAAGACAGATGGTATGATTCCGACTATATGGCAATTTGGAAACGCTGAAATGATAGAGACACTAAAAATGACTTGTTATAAAAATCCAAAGACCCAATGCATGTAAATCACAGAGAACAGACTTTATAGTGTTAGACCACTGCTAGGTCGCAGGTAGATTATTATTAATGTTATTTCTATTGAGTGTTAGCCATCCTAAGATGTGCTATTTTTTTCACATTACTACCTCTGTCAAATTGACTTTGGTTTCCAATAGCAATGTTTATTTTCCCTCTTGATGATACATAAAATATACATCTTAGGTAAAATGTATATTTTCATTTTATTACTCAGAATACTTGGCCTCCAGTCTGTGGATTATGCTGCAGGCTGGGAATTCTGCAGGTGTAGACTTGGTTTATTTGGAAAGTTACACCTGACCGCAGGGTCAATCACTCCATAATCCGACTAGTCACCATGAAATGGTCAGCAGGAAAAGGCTCCGCTAACGCTAACTCTCTTCGTACACTCAAGTGCCTTCCTCCACAATTTGGATTATAAAATATAAACAAAGGTTGCCCAAGGGAGTATGAGAGGAACGGATCAGATGCAAAGGAAAGAATATGGATGCCACCAGAAAGAAGGATTGTGAAAGTAATGCATCCCTAAAGCTATCAAAACTGTGTATTTGTGAATTTAATCCCATGTACTACTTTCCCTCGCTTGTTCAGCTTTGTTTTAGGAAAAGTGGAGCTCAAATTGAAATACATCTTATAGAGCCCTTTCATGAAGACTTCAACAGGAAAAAGACAAAACAAAGACAAAAGCAAATCATCAGGATGAAGGAGACCATCAACACTAAGCCATAATTGGGTTCGAAAGTCTCATGATGGCATGGCTAATTATAGAAGGTAGAAAACAAAAGATACTTGTCATAAAACCATGATTGATGATGAAGGAATTTGTTAGGTTTCTTGGTGGTTGACCTCGATTCCTGCTTCTCAACACTGAAAGAATTCATGTGGCAGAGCAGTTTTGTAAATCCAAGTAACTTTTATGAGGGAAAGGGAAGTTTCAGGGATGCCCGTCTCTGACAATACACACTACCTCACGGGAGGGAGGCCGTGGGCAAGTTTGTGACTGGAAATGGCCATTTCAGAGGAGTGTGCAAAAGACATGGGAGGAATCATGGAACAGGAGGGGGGAACCAGCATGCAGTGCAAAGAGCAGGAGCCGATAGCAGGGAATCCGAAGAGCCTGCGCATCTGCCCCCCTGCTCTCGGAGAGAGCGCCTGAACAAGTGGAGAGGGCAGCCTGCCTTAGACCTGCTTTTATCCCCTCCTACCCCCACCCCACCCCCCGGGCTGAGGAGGAGTCGCCTAGATTAGGCGCACCTGTGTGATGTCATGGGCGGTCTGGGTCTGTGAGGCTCTTCTCTGGATTTTCCCATAGGGTCAATTAGTGTGCCTGCTTCCTTTCCAACCCTTTCATTGTGGCATGGCCAGCTACTTTTCGTTTACCGTCGGCGTTCAGTGGAGACGAGCCCCCTTTATGCCTAACGTAGGTACCTTTTAGATTCACTACCATTGCAAGCAGGACTGTGGAAATAGGAAGGGAACCATGACTGGGGTACGTCTACTTCTGCAGATTAGAACATCTCACAGGGTTGGCTCTAGGGCCCTCCAGCCTCTTGGTTAGGGTGTGACTCATGAGTGATGATGGGACCCTGCTATAACAATTTTTATCGCCCTAGGATGATACTGCCCCACTCCCAACCCCCAGCCCCCAGCCCCATCCTGGGCTAGCCAGGGAGTCATAGCAATTCACTTTGAAACACACTCAGCTGATCAAAGATCATTCTCTGGGATAAAGTGGAACTGCCTCTTGGGGTTCCTGAGACAGATTTAAAGTCAGGCAGCCTGATGTTTCTCCTGGGGCATAAATGATTGGTGGTTAGTAGTTCCATCTATATCACCCAAGTTTAAGTTCTAATACAGCTTGTATGTCTATGTATCCACTCAGAGATTACAGTTAAACATCACTTTAATCAGCACAGAAACAAACAAAATTTTATGTGAACTGTTTTATTGCAATATTCACTTTATTGTGGTGGTCTGGATAGCTCCAAGGTACATATGCCATATATACAGATCCATGTGGAACCCGTTTGACTAGTGGAACCTTGTTTTAAGAGTCAAGTAGTGTGAACGTAAAATAGTTTAATATCCCAAAGAACATGCTACATATAGCTTTAAAAACATTTGATGATGTCCTGCTGTGGGGACATGAGTTGGCACATCGAACATGGCCTCCCTTCAGCTAAGCGGGAACTCCCTTTGCGTTCTTGGGCCCACCTGATAGGACCGTTTACCCAGAGATTGCCAGGGCACCACAGCCCAATCTGAGACTTGTGAACGCTTTCTGCTTCCTCCTCGTATTGAATAGCATTGACCTGATTATGAGTTTGGGCATGTTATATCATTGAGTTAATTATTGCAGAAACCCACATCATCCAAGCTATAAAAATATCCCTCAGAACA
This sequence comes from Tenrec ecaudatus, assembly GCF_050624435.1. Classification (NCBI taxonomy): domain Eukaryota; kingdom Metazoa; phylum Chordata; class Mammalia; order Afrosoricida; family Tenrecidae; genus Tenrec; species Tenrec ecaudatus. The sequence continues at coordinate 87,831,016 of NC_134533.1, forward strand.
AGCCCTTTCAGTGGAAACTCTCGTGTCCAGTTGGCCACTGCTAGAAGGGCTGCATCCTGCTCTGTAACCCTTGGATGCGAATAAAATCTTTGGCAGGTTGTTTTCTGGTCAGTTTTAAACCTCTCTATACTTAAGTGTAGACAATCTCATTCTCTGTTGGGGTTAAGAATAGGCCGCTGGTCCCATCGAGTACCCTCCTTGACCCCGTGGGACGTTTAAGAAAGCGTAAGTATCCTTCATGCTGTGGAGCGAAGATGTGTCTTTATCAGCGAAGACAGGAAGGAGAATCTTTAAAAGTCGAAGTCCTTGAGTCTATATATTTAATGCAAAATGCAGACGAGCAATTACTTGATGATTGTTAGAGCTAGAAGCCATCTCCGCTCTGCTGGTAAACAAAGGAGACCTCAAAGTCAAAAGAGCTGCAAAGTATGAGAGGAATCAGGTCACAAAGCTCACTAGGGTCTGAGTCAAGACTAGAATCCCGGTTTCCTTTGCTTTCTGTACCAGGCCTTTCTCTTCCCACGGAACCACACTGTCCTCAGGGCTCTACTGAAGGTAATCTGCTTAAATATATGGATCTAGAAAGAGGCAAGTCTATGCAGGCAGCCCAATCCAGTGCGAAAGTTCTAAAAGTTCATTCACATAAAACACCTCTGGCTGGAACACCAGTCGCCTGTGAAGTCCTGCATATGTTAAGTCAAAGAAATTGAAGCCTGGACGTGCTTAGGAGAGACTGCAAACTCTATCAGTGTGAGAAGTAAGATGCAGGCAACAAATGGAACTGCTGGAAAGAGAGGGGAGGATTTAAGCCCCAAATGGGGCCTTAGCGAAGAATAAATCTGTTAGCAGAGCAATTACGCATGTCCTCAGTGAACTGTCTCTTTCTAGGATTAGCAGATAAATCTAGGCCTAGGCGTTAGTATTTTCTTGGCACATCTTCCTCTCTCTGCACATCAATAACAATGTATTTACCCAATTACCAGATAATCCTACTTAAATTGATCAATTGATAGCTCCCCAGTCCTTTCAAAGCACTGCTTTGTTTTCTTTGGCCTCAAACACCTAAAGATATTTCTAGAGGTCAGGAAAGTACAAATTGCAAACTTATTATTCTTGGAGCTGCAGGATGACCTTTAACCCAATGTTTCAGAGCCCCACATGGCGCTTCGGAAAAGTGATTTCTATTAAAGTAAATAGGAGTCCTAGGGTATAAGGCTGAAAGGAGATTTGAGGCTTAACCCCTTCATGCTCTTCCCTTGCCCCGAGGAAGGAATATTGGGAGCATGTTTGCCACTTGTCACTTCCCCAACATTCTCAAAAGTGGTGGGGTTATTTTCTTCCTCCTTCATTTTATTACATTTTCTTTATCTTTGCAATTTAACACAATCCTGCAGATTGATACTATGAGATGATGTCTCCTGTGGAGAACATTATGGATGCTTTGTATCAAATAAGTAGTATCAAACATTTGGTGGGTTTAGTTTAAATAAAGGAGACTGTTACAGCTACTCGATGTATCTGTGGATATCTTTTGGAATAAGGGATCAGAATGAATTCGAGTATGATTGCCATCACAGATTTAGATATGGTAAGCCATTTAAAACTCAAAACAGAAAACAAACTCATTGCCATACAGTTTTTTCCCACTCATAGCAACCCGATAGGATAAGGCTGAAGTACGCCTATAGAATTCCCAGACTGCAATTCTTTACTGGACTAGAAAAGTGTAGCAAATAACAATATATGACATCCAGTTTAATTTCAGGATCAGACATAGATTTTCTTTGCATACGTAGATCCCAAGTAGTCAACAAGAAAATAATCACATGAAGATATACTTTCATGCTTTATCTGAAATTCAAATGCCACTAGAGATCTTATAGTTGTATTTTTTCTGGCAATAAAATGATGAGAGATATTAACATTTCAGCTGTTTATGGTGTAGTTGTTGCTAGATAGCAGAGAGAGGAAACAACTGAGACACAACATCATTTAGGACCAAACCAAACCCACTGTCATCAAATCATATGGTTTCTGAGGTTGGAAATCCCTTGGGGAGTAGACAGCCTCATCTTACTCAGGCAAAGCACTAACCGTGTAGTTAACATGTTCAGCGCTTACCTGGCAGCATCACCAGCATCCTTTACTTTAGGGCAGCTTCTGCTGTGTATCAGTTTCATTGAGAAACAAGAGCACATACGGGTTCAGCAAGGCTCTTCATTCTCACTACCTTCATACATTTTCTCCTATTGCATCTCTCACTTGTCTCTGGCATCAGCTTCCGACCAGATAAGCATCCTTTCCTGACCCCCAAGTGCTCCTGGCCATTTTCCCATACTGATGCCCTGGAGTCAGATCCCCATCTAATACACACTGTCCTTCACCTGCACCATCCAAATCATGTACTCATGGTCACATTTAAATGCATGTCTTCCTGTAATTTCCATTGCCGCACAATGATTTCCTCTTTCCACTTTGAAATGCTAAAGAACCCTCATAGGCCCTTTATTTCACATTACCATTAAAACATGTTTTTATGTTGTTAATTTTCTCTTTCTCTTTTTCTCCCTCTCAGCCTGCTAGCAACCTCTCTGCTTTTCTCTATGGTACACACACATACACATACCCACACCATCCCTTTATTCTGTAATTAATAGATAATTTCTTTAATGGGATGGATATGGCTTTATGTACATTTATTTATCTTCCAATTACAATAAATGTGTTTAGTATATTTCTGATCTGGAATAATGGGTTCAGTATTCAGCCAGTGTCCAAACAAACTAAGCTTCATTTTTGGATTACTTCAAACCACAACTAACAAATAAATAGCATTAGCTGAGCCCTTATCATGCACCAGGTATGTTTTCAACATTCATGTAACTAAATTGTTATCTGCACAAGAAAGTTATAATATCTGTCTTGGTTAGCTGAATCTCTGGAAACTAGAAAATGTCTGGCACAAAGTAGTTGCTCAGTTAGTATAAGTTGAATTAACTAAATAGTACATGCTCCTTGGGCTCTCCAGTTTTTATGAAGTCTAGCTTTCTTTTCTTACTTCCTATGCCACATAAGTTAATGAGATGCATCAACACAGTGGCTAAAACATAGCAACCATTGTGGATGGCACAGGACCATGTTGTGCTTCATTCTGTTGTACATATATTCTCTATGAGTTATTTTCTTACTTCTAGTGCCACTTCCCTAAATAAAATACCACCCTCTCCTTTAAACAGTTGCATCCATCCCTATGTTGCACTCCTTCTACATTTAGCTATAAATTTATAAGATTATACACCCAAACTAGTTTTACATTTTAGCTATAAGTTTATAAGATTATAGACCCAAACTAGTTTTCTTCCCTGGCCTTCACAGTTGCCATTTATCTGATGATGTCCTCCCATATTAAAGACAAGGTTCACACCCTAAGAATGGCAATCACAGTCCTTTACAATCCGGACCCAACTTGTGGTTGTTGTTGAGTACCCTCACCTTTATTCTACCTCATAGCAACCTCATGCACAAGCGAACCAACTGCCTGGTCCTGCCCCACCCTCATATTTTTTGTTATGTTTGAGTCCCTTGTTGCAACAATTGGAGCTGTACATATCACTGAGAGTCTTCTTCTTTTTCACAGACCTCCTACTTTAAGAAGCATTGTATCCTCCTTGAGAGACCAGTCCTCCATGATAGCATGTCTGCAGCATATGAAATGATGTCTACTCATCCTGGTTTATAAGAAGCATTCTAAGGATCCAATTTAACTTTACAAATGTAGCCATTGCTTCTCTATGTTTTGACTAGACCCATGCAATTTCCCCTCTGATGGGGCTGTAAGCAGCTCATGTTGTTTGGGGCCAGGACCTTAGTTTAATTGGGAGTGTGAGTCAGTGAACATTTTCATCTTGTGAAAAATTCACCAGGTTTTTGTGTCTAAGGCCTTGCACATGGTGCTGCCATCGGAAGGGTGCCTTGTTCCTCTAGGCCTGGGAATTCCTTATACTTCTACCCAGCTATTCTCACACATAGCTTTCCTTTATGTCCATCTGTTTGCCCCATTTATTGAGAAAAACAACATCAACAACCTCACCTTTGTGTACTCCCATAAAGCTTTGCTTTGTACACATTTTTCCTGGAGTGGGCATGCCACTCGCCAATTCATATTTATTTGCTTGCCTAGTCTATGAGCTCCCTGAAGGAAAAGACTCCATGTCTATCATTTCCTATAACATGCATGGATTACATTTTTGAGTTATATTGATAGAATGTTATGGATTGCATTTTGCCACTAAAAAAGAATTTGAAATTGTGGCTCCTGTGCCTATAAATAAAACCAGGTTTATAAACGGATTCTTAGTTTTGAACCCTTTAATTGGTTGCACGAATGAAGTCAGATCAGAGTACAGAGGGTTTTAATCCGTTGTGAGTGGAAGTACATATGGGAAAGAACAGACACAACAACCGAGTCGCCAGAGAGATGATGTCATGTAACATACACTGTGAGCCAAAATGACAGTAAACTACTGGGGATCCCAGAAACTGTGTCATTATCAAGGAAGGATCTTCCCTGCAGAGGGCAGAGTGTTTATGACCCTATCGACATCTTGAATTCAGACTTCTAGCCTCAACAACTGTCAAGCAACAATGTTCCATCCACTCCTTAATGCCATCCCACTTTATGGTATTTTGTTTTATCAGCTCTAGAAACAAATAACTATGTGATAGGATAATATCTATATACATACAAGGATACTCAGTTCACACCAACTACTAAAGCTAGGGATGAAGAAGTTGAAGAAGTCTATGAGATTCTTCAGTCTGAATTAGGGAGGATGGGTTTGCTCATTCCTTGACAGTCATTTTATGGATATGTGTTAGGCCCGAATGACTACGGAAACAAATCCAGAGAAACTCATATATGTGTAAGAAAGTGCTTCATATCAAGGAGTAATTGGATGTCAAGAAAACATCCCAGCTCAATCCAAATCAAATCTGTAAGTACAATTCTCATTCATAAATCTGATACTAGTTCATAAATCTTCTTCAGGCTCACTCAGCCACATGCATTTATGCCAATGCAGGAAGATCACAGGTTGGTAGAGATGCCAAGTCATGTGGAGTCAATGGCAGTGAATGCATCTTGCAGGTCTCCGAGTGGCTCACCAGCAGGAAGATGAAGCAGAGAGAGAAAAGGAGGTTCCCAGGACCCTCCTTATGAGAAAGTCATGCCCACAAGGAGGCACCATCAGGCTGTGACCTGATTGAAAGGCTAGACTCTACTTCAATACTTCAACTTGACCCAAAATTCCCTATCTACCACAGTATGCAACCACACTAACTATGGTTCTCCTTTTGCTGACGTTTTCAATTTGTTGCATCTCAGTGTGAGAGCAAGAAGCCTTTTTCAAGGGAGAGTCAGCAAGTCTTACAAGGCCAAGAGAGGTGGCCAATCCTCTCGCAAAGATTCATCTAAGTAGGAGAGCAGTTCACCAGTCCTGGTGCGTGCTGGGCTTTGAGTTTAGGATAACCCACATCAGTGTTTAACAATTTGCATGCTTATTGTAAGCTTAGGTCCCTCACAGAAGTAGAAGTTTAGTTAGTGTGACAGGTATGGCAGATGCCCTAAGGACTACGTGAAGCGGAGTATCACTGAGGGTTCTATTAGAGATTGCAGTTTCTGTGACCATTTGTGACTTTTCTCTTAGAAAATTAAAATGAATGCCTTTATATTTGAGAGTATTCATATGCATGATCTCAAACACGGCAGTATCATACTCTTAAATTTGCAAAGATTAGCTTTAATTTGCTGTACAATCTGTCACCATTGGCTAGGGAACTAGGGGGGAACACTGGTGCACAGTGGGTTGCTAATTTGAAGGTCGGCGCTTCAGATCCACCAGCTTCCATGAGGGAGGAAGACGAGACTTTCTGTTTCTGCAGTTTTACAGCCTGGAAACCCAGGAGAGGAAGTTGAGTCTTTCCCATAGGGACACGAGGAGTCAGAATTGACTCCAGTGTGTTTATTTGGTTCGATAGGTCAGGGCAGACTTTGAATTTGCTCTAATGAGTGGTGGAAAAGAAGACACTTTTTAAAAACTGACTTTGAGCACACCTTAGACTAAGCTGCATCGGTGCAAGCAAGCACCATGCAGATATAATTTTCATGTAGTGCCATAATGTATTAAACAAACTATTGCTGAGCTTGACTTGTCCTTTTGAGCTGATACTATGATAAAGTTATCTGACAGAGGGGCCTGTGTATTTGGGCAGGGATGCTTTTGCAGAAGTCCTGTCTAGAATAAAAGCACTCAAAAAGCAAGGGTTTTATCTGCCCTTTTCATTTTTATATATTAAAAATCTTTTGCGATTTGCAATATACTAGTAGCTAAAAGATTGGCAGCTTGCACTCCTGAATTAGCGCCTCACAAGAAACACCTGGCTACCTGCTTCCTGGACGATTGCCCAGGGCTGGCAGTGGGGCGTGCTGGTGGTATGGGACATTCTATTTCGTAACACATGACAGCTAACAACGGCAGTTCATACCGCTTCAATTGTTGTTAAGCTTGTGCCAAGCGACGTAGCCGGCATATGTCAGAATGATGGCTGTAGGCCAGGTTAATCTAATTGTCCATGATCTTTTCAATATCTGACTGCCTCTCAAGAGTGTGCTCACAGAGACTCACATCCACTCAAACTGCTTTTGCAACTCGAGACTCGATCTTTTAGCACTACTAACCTCATTTTTATGCTCATGTATAATAATTAATATTGATTTATTTTCGATAATTTGCAAACACCATTTGAGACATTTAAAATGCATAAACATAATTAGTGGTTACCAATTTTTTTAAAAAAGGTATTAATGGCATGTTTCAGTTGATAAATCTGAGGTACTGTCAGTGACATCAAATTACTGTAACCTTAGAGCTGCCTATTGTAGCTTCAAGGGGCCCCGGTGGGACAACAGGTAAAGAGCTGGACTAAAACCAAACGCTTGGCAGCGGAACCCACCAAGGATTCGGCCAAAGAAAAGACCTGGTGATCTGCACCTGGAAAGGTTTCAGCCGAGGAAGTCACATGATGCAACTCTAGCCTGCTCCACAGGGTCAATGAGGCAGAATCCATTCTAAAGCACATGGCAGTTTGGCTTCAATATTAGGCCCTTAACCTCTATTCTCTAGATGGTCTAATGAATAAGCACTTATGAAAGTGTGTGACAACAAGGGAAGACCTTTTAACTTGAGTCTATCACAACAAATTCTGAAGGTTATCAGGGTCTCCGGAAGAACATGTGCGCTGCCCCTGCTGTGCTGCTGTGATTGATGTGAGATGGAGTCTCCCACAGCTGCCTTTTGTTAGCAATGGCAGCAATTTGCAGAACTCCTCTGTGTAACCTTAAGTAGGTGTTAAATTTGTGAACATCAGAAATAAAATAGCATGACAAAGGTCAAGAAAATTATTTAATACACCTTCAGACTTGTGTGCTGAGGAATATTAGTTAACATGTTGAAAGCTGACGCCTTTCAAAAAAACATCCATTTAAAAAAATAAGCATGTTTGATTTTAATTAAATTTATGAGACCCTTTTCCTTCAGATTTTCCAGAGACAAGTACTGAGGCTTAGTTGTTAAGGAGGAAAAAATAGAGTAACCCAAAAGCTTTAAATTGGAATAACGTATGTGTGTAACTTATGAATAACTAAAAGTAGTTTAAAATTATAACTATTTTTTTGCTGTATTTTGGGGATCATCAGATTTATAGCTAGTACCTAGCAGTTCATGGTATATTGAATATTCTTTGCCAATTCCAAAGTTCAAGTGCACCAGTTCTACTTTGTTCTTTCTTATTCATTGCTCCCACCCACATTCCACCAGTCATGGCAAGAAAAAAATCAGACGTGACAACTATATTTTTCAAATGTCTCTCAAGAGGGAAATAGTATCTTGATTATCTAAAACAAATTGTAGAAATTTCATTTTGTTTTCCAGTGATTGGTGCAGGGATAACCACTTTTCATTGATAATAATCAATGAAAAAATCAGAGACGTGAAAAAAGAAGCACATATGATTCTGTGAATTTGAGCACGTGACTTCACAAAGCTACATGTTTGTGCATAAAATGATAATGTCTGTCTCACAGATTTAAAAGTCCGGGTGACACAGTCGTTTAGCACTTGGCTGCTAAACTACTGTGAAGACATATGGACTTGGAAAACTAATGGGGGTAGTTCTATGAAGTCCTGTAACGCTGGTATTTTTTGTTTGTTTGCTTGTTAGTGTGTGTGTGTTTATTAAATAAATAATTTTATTGGGGATGCATAAAAAAGCATACATCCACTATCTCTAGTGTACATGTGCATTATCTTTCTTCTTGAGCCCGTTGATATCAGCTCCTCTTCTCTCCCCCACCCAACCACCCTTGTGAATCCTTAATACATTATATATTCTTATTATTTATATATATCTTATACTGCCCATTCTATCCCTTCACCTACTATCCTGGTATTCTTCCTATGAGGAGGGTTATTCTACAATCATTTCTATCATTTCCTCCTACCCTCCCTTCCCTACCCTTATCCTCCTGGAATCATTGCTCCCATGCTGTTTTTGAGGGGTTTTATCTCTCCTTAAGTATGTATATTGAAAGCTCTCATCTGTGCCACTGTCTGTACACCAGTCTAGCTGGAGTTGGGAGATTGGACTGAAACCATAATAGTGGGGGAAGGAAGGAATAAAGAACTGGAGGAGTGTTGTATATTTCATTGGTGATAAGCTGACCCCTTGATGCATTTTCTCCTCTACACATTCCCTCTGTGCAGGGACATCCAGTGATCCACAGATGGGCTCTGGGTCTCGAGCTTTACCCCTCTCCTTCACTTCAATGAGGTTATTTTTGGTGTTGTTCTTCCATGTGGACTTTCTTGCTTCCCTGCTAGATGGCCATTTGTTTGGCTTCAAGATTTTAAGACCCCAAACACCTGCTTTTTTCACATTTGTTTATGCACCCAGTTTGTCTACAGTGATCATGCCAGCATGGTGGGCATTTCCCAATGCAACATAATTATAACAAAGTCTTCTTGTGTTAAAGGACTACTTAAGTAGAGGCCCAGAGTCCATCCACTGCCTCAATGTATAGCCATATAAATAGATGAACATAGGCCAATATCCCTATTGGTGTTCATTAATAGATTGACATATGTACACTTCTATGTTTATGCCTCTATAAATAGTTTTGTTTCCTAATTCTTTTTACCTTCCTCATGTCTCCCTATCGTGACCACCCTTCATTTGCCTCTCAGTAATTCCTACAGCTGTTCCACCACTGCCAGGATTTCTACTCTCCCCTCACTGTAATTTTTAGATCCTTAGTTGTTCCCCTGTCCATGACCTTGTTTGCTTTCTGCTCCCTTCCCCCTGGTTCCTCTTCCCTCAAGCCCCTGGAAACCGTTGGCCCTATTGCTTTCTCTTTGGGCTTGCTTCTTATGCCTATCTTACATAGATAGACAAAAAAGAACCAATGAAGACTAAACACCAACCAACAAAGAAACAACAACAGAGAAAGAAAAATAAATAGAAGTATACATAGTTCCTGGTCAGTTCACTAACTGTTTTGGGCTCCAGAAACATTCTATCTGTGTTAGTCTGGTAGACTAGAGAAACAAATTCATAGACACTCATATGTATATAAGAAAGAAGTTTATATACAAGAGCAATTGAATTTTGAGAAAACATACCAGCCCTGTCCAAATCACATCCATAAGTCTAATATTAGCCCATATGTCTGATACTGATCCATAAAGTTCTCTTCAGACTCAGGAAATACATGCAATGAGACTGATAGGACTGAGCATATTCTTACCTGAATACCATTGTATATGACTGCCTTATTTATCCTCTAACAACACTTATGTGTTTCTCATTTTCCTCAAAGTTGGATAATTTAACTATTAGGTTCCTTATTGAATTATTCCTGGGTTTAGTCTAATTATATCCTCTCTGCTTCTGTATGATGGTTTTATTCTTATTCATTAAGGTGGGGTTGTTTTCATCCAGAAATTCCTTAGCCATTTTAGCTGTTGACTTCTTCATTGTGTCTTGTTCTGGTTTTCCTATTATTCAGATATTGTTTCTATTCATAGTATCTGTCATTGATCTCAGGTTTTCTTCTGCCTCTGATTGTCTTGTTAGACTGTCTTTTCCATTTGTTGAAGTCTGCCTCGTTGTCCTCAAGATCGCTGGTACAATTCTCCTCCTCTTTTAGTCTATTGGTGAGGTGTGTTATCTTGTTTTTTGCTTCTGTTACCTTGTCTCTTAACTCTTGTATTTCCCTTTGGTGTATGGACTTCATCCCATCAATCATGGACTTATATCCTCAGTCGTTGTGTCCTTATTCTCTATTGCTTCCCTCATATCCTGTATAACTCCAAGCAGCATTCTGAGGATTTCTTTCGTGGCAGATCAACATCTGCTTCTTTTATGAGTGCCTTTAAGTTTAGGATTACCTCTGATGTTGCATTTTGTTTCTCTTGTTTTCTTGTTGAGGGTGTTGAGGTAGGTTGCTGTTTGCCTGTCAATTTGGAGGAACTCAGAACCTATTCCCAGAAAACATGTGGGCTCTCATCTTTCTCTCTGTGGGGCTGGTAAGAGTGATTTGGGGGGCCCTATAAGTTTTGGTGTCGGGCTATTATGTAGGCATGGTGCGGTGTTAGTTTGTTGCCTGGCGGTGGAGGGTATGTTGAAAGATGGCCTGTGACTGTAGGTAATACCTTGACCTGGGCCAAGTAGAATCTTCAGTGTTGCCATGAGACTTTTCTGAGCTAGTGAGGATGCTGTGGGGCCAGGTTGTTTTGTCGAGGGGCCCTGGAACTTGGCCTGACATCAAGGGGCTGCTGGGTGGTCAGGGCAGCAGGAATGCCAGAGGGTCAGAGCTAGTAGTTATGGGGACTGCAAGGCTAGCTTGGATCACTAGGGGGAACGGGGGCTGTGTCGTGTGGCAGGGGTTGCCAGATGGATGAGCTGTGGATCCAGGCAGGGGGTTCAACGTGGGTGCCTAGGGGCTGGAGCAGCCTGACTTAAAAGCCACAGGGGTCAGGGTAGGACTGTGAGGGGTGAACAGGTCAAAGGGGAGGGGACTGAGAGAGGTACTGTGGATATGTGTCTGGCCAGCAGTAGATCCCAAGGACCTGGATATTCCAGACAAAGAAGTAACAGCAGTGGGCCAGTACCATGGGTATCCCAGGGGGGGCAGGCCACCAGAGAAGCCACAGAATTGCATTGTCATTGCTGGTAATCTCTGGGGCTGGAGTGGGCCAGTGGTGAGGCCACAGAGGTAATGCAGGAAATCCCCTGGACTGAGCCAATCCCGGTGGAGAAGCTGTGGGACAGAGGTGGCACTGAGGGTCAGCCTGGGCTGGGACAGGTCAGTGGAGAAGCTACCGCCCTCGTAGATTGGGGAAGCCCCAGGGCAAGACGCAACGTTGCTGTGGCTCTGTGGGGAACCCACCAAAGCTGCGGCACTACGGGAAGCTGCAGGGTCACAGAGATGCTGTGGGAAGCCCCCGGGGCCAGGTGCTGCCTGCACCAGAGTCTGCTCAGCTGTGGTGGCTTTGCAGTAAAGCCCTTTTGTCAGGGGTAGGCCACCAGAGAATCCATGCAGTTGCCGTGGTCCCCCATGCTCTCCTCCAGGGACAGAGGCAACCCAGTGGGTGGGTTCTGATTGCAGCTTTAAGAGCCGCGATCAATTGTGGAGGGATCCAGCCTAAGGCCAACTGATGAGCTCCAGGTAGGTATTAAAGGTCAATTGATGAGCTCCAGGTAGGTATTAAAGGTCAACTGATGAGCTCCAGGTAGGTATTAAAGGTCAACTGATGAGCTTCAGGTAGGTATTAAAATGTTCCATTTGTGGCTGTTGGAACCCTGGGTGGATGGCTGGCAGGCTCTAGCCACAGTGGCACAGGCCAGTCAGTAGGTGAGTGAAACTCGGGTGTAGGTTCCCCGAGTCACAAGGGAGAGACGTGGTGGGGTTGTGCCCAAACTGCAGCGGGTAAGGCCATGGACTGGGAGTTGGGCGGGGTGGGCATTCTTGGCAAGACTTACCTCAGTGGACTGCAACAGGGAAGTTGTGACTGCTGGGGCCCTGGCCAGCAGCAGGAGGATACCAAGTTTGGAAGCAGGGGCCGCTACTGTGCGGGCAGAAGAGGGCCATTTGCAGCACTTAGTGCCCCGGGCAAACTTTAAGCAGGGCCTAGGCGTGGCCTCTAGAGCCACAAAAGGACAGCGGGAGGGTGTTGTGCTCAGCAGTAGGAGCTGCTTCCCTGTGGGGAGAAGGGAACTGAGTGGCCCAGAGTGCATGGACCAGGTTGCTGTGGGTCCCTTGGCCAGAGTTGGACTTGGCCATGTCCACAGCCATGTGGGTGGTACAGTAGGCACGGCACCGGTGAGAGTATCCCCGGGGCTCCGGAGCATGGATGGATGTGCGGGGGAGTATTCTGGCTTGCTATGTTATTCCAGTTACCTGAATCCCCCATGCATTCTCATAGTCAGTGAATTTATTGATCTCCATGGGGCTCCCAATGCATGTTGCTTATCTGGGCACCTTGCCACTGGAAGTCTCTGTAAGGTTGTTATGAGTCAAAATTGACTCGTGTCAATGTACTTAGTTCAGTTTTGGTATACTATAGGTTTGCAGTAAATATTGGATTACTTGGGAAATACAAACATTTTGAAAATGGTAAATTTCTTTATAAATTCACAGTGAAAATAATATAATTGTGTGCTTTCTTACTAGCAATTATTTAATTTAAGGAAGTTTTTGAGTACAGTTATATAATTTCACTTATAGTTTTATAATTAGAATAAATAAAATGAAGATGGCACAGATGAACAACATATCTTGTCAATTAAGTTAGCCTCGTGTGCTTTGTATGAGCTATTGATTCACTTTGTCCTAAACTCTTCCCTAGAAATTATGTCAGCTTGTGATATGAAAACCTTACTATTCAAATACTTGGTTTTAGAGACGATGGAGTTGCCTTTAACCACACAGAGCCCATACACAACAGAATGAAACACTTCTCCGTCCTGTACCATGCTCACAGTTGTCACGACTGAGTCCACCACTGCAATCGCTGTGTCCATCTGTCTCACTGAGTGGTTTCTTCTCAGCTGCACAAGCTTTGTTCGTGCTTGGACGTCGTCCTTAGTTCTTGCTCACATTCTATTTCCTGAAATGGAATATAGTCCTTTTGGGTACAGTGACTGTACTCTGTCCATTTTCTTTTGATGCTTTATTCATTCTTCAATATTTTGCCCACAGAATCTTGCTCTATCAGAACCCGAACTTGAAGTTTTAATTGATTTCTTCTGGTTTAAGATATGCCAAGCTATTTCTTCTTTTTTGATATTCTAACCTTAGGTCTTTGCACACTTAATAATAATAATAATACTTTCTTTGGTCTTCTGTATCTGCCCATTGAAATGTTGTGTTCTGCTCTTTTATTTCATCATTTCTCCCATTTGCCTTAGCTACTCTAGGATTAAGAGCAAGTTTTAGAGTCTCGTCTGACATCAACTTTGATATTGTCTTTCTTTCCTGTCCTTCTAATGATCTTTTGTTTTCTTCATTATTATCTTCTTGATGTCCTCTTATCGCTCATAAGGTCTCCTGTGATTTTGCATCAAATCTATCCTTGAGATGTTTCCAAAATTACAGTGAGATACACTCTAAGTCACATTTTGGCCCTCCTGGCCTTCTTTTGATTTTCTTCAGCTTCAGCCAAATTACAAATGGACAATGGATGATCTGTTCCACTGTTGATCCCAGCCTCATTTTAACTGCTGATATTGACTTCTCCATAGTCTCTTCCCACAGATATAATCAATTTTGCTGCTATTTGGAGAAGTCCACCTTTTATTTTGTTGAAAAATAGCATCATTGATGAAGAAGTCATTAATCTCTCAAAATTCTATCATGTTATTTCCATTTTTGTTTCTATCATCAATGCCATATTTTCTAACTATGATTCTTTTATCTGTTTACAAGTGCCAATAATTATCAATACATCTTGATTACATGCTTGATCAATTTCAGCCTGAAAACATTGCTAAAGTCTTTAATTTGTCATTACTGCTTTAGTGATTGTGTATAAATTTGAATAGCTGTTTTGATAAGATCTCCTTCTCGGCAGATAGATATTATTCTACAATAGACAGCATTGTACTTTAAGATAGATTTTTAAATGTTCCCTTTGAAGACGAATGCACTGTCAGACCTCATGAATTTGTCATTCCCAGCACAGTAAACCAAATGACTGTCATACCTGTCCATTTCAGCTAAGTAACGCCTTGAATACCAATTCTTTTGCATCCCATTTCATTTTTGACAATTTCTTATTTTACTAGACGTATAAATAATACATTCAAAAGTCAATAATTAATAGATGTTTGCAGCTTTTGTTGCTCATTTTAACTCGTGATCAATAATGTAATGAAGGTTCTGAAAGCATCGTTCCATCAACATCATTATAGTTGACTCTACTTTGAGGAGGCAGCTTTTCCTCACTCAAATTTTAATTGCCATCTGACCTGAGGGACTCACCTGACATTGTTTCGGAACACATTCTGCTGTTATCCACAAGGCTTTCAGGGGCTAATTGTTCAGAAGAGAAATCCTGCTCCCTCTGTGCAGTCCTGGGGCTTTGCTTATGGTAGTGCCTGCACACTGAAAACATGGATATTATTTATGGGAAAATATAGAGGCATTGTGATATCATTTAATTTAACTGTGACTACACAGATATACATGATTCATTTTAATATCATGTTAATGATTTGCTATTTTTTTATATTCAACTAATTAAATATAATGCTAAGAATGTATTAGGTTGGAAATGTTTCAGAGCTCACTATTTTATAGTACTTTTCAAAAACTGATGGGCAGAAATATAGGTAATGCCAAAACCTAGCCCCCAAACATGAGTTCTCTTGATTTGCTTTCTTGAAGTTCATCATGGCCACTTAAAGTAAACATCTGTGTAACATTAATTGGAAGGAATAAAAAGGTTTTGTAAGTTTTATTTAAATATTTTAAAGACTATGTATTTGAAGAAAATATCAGTCAGGGAAAATTCACATAAAGAAATAAGCTCACATATGCCAGCTTTTGTACCTGTAACTCCTCATATGTATTGGTAAAGTGAAAGTTCAGGAAAGTAAAAAAGTTTCTGGAAAATTTAAATATTTTTTTCAAATTACAAATGGAAAAGCAGTGTATTTTATTATTTCATTATATCACTCTTTAAGGTAGAGGATTGGAATGATTTTAATATAAAAGAATGTCAATAACAGAAAAGAGATGTAACTCAGAAGAAGGGAAGGCAGAGACAGACACATGAACAGAAAAGAACACCATCAGGAAAAAAATTATTAAGATGTTTTCCAACTCATATCGCTATTATGTATAGCTGTTTATAATACTGCTGCTCTGATCATACAATTGTGTACTTTGATATCTATAATCACAATTGAAATACCATGTCTTTCATTTCTAGACAACATTAAGTAGCAATTTAAGCTGACAAAAATGGTGAATAAAATAAATACATCTTTTCTGTGGCTTTCTCAATGCCACACGCATGCCTGGGCAGAACTTTCTGCCATGCAAATAGAGATAGAGAAGCAATTTGAGCTCTGGCAATCAAATTTTGTCTTTGTTTCCTATTATTACATATTTGCGAACGAGAATGTTGTTTTCCATTGCCATAGAATCCATTTGATGGCAGAACAAAACCTTGTCTGCTTTCCTTAGCCCGGGTGACACAGTTCTTAAATGCTCAGCTCGTAAGCTGAGGTTTTGGGCTCAAATCTCTTGCCATTCTTCTAGAGAAAGATCTGGCAGTCTATTTCCTTAAAGATTTCCGGTCTTAAACCCAGATGGAGCAGTTCCTTCCTGCCCTATAGAGTCACTAGGAGTTGGAATTGATCTCACAGCAATGGGCACCATCTTCATGAGCAACGTATGGTTGAGTTTGTTGTTGTGCTACAATGCCAATCCATTTCATTAATGTTTTCCTTTATTTCTGACCCGCTACCAAAAATGACGTGATATTTGGGTGATTGATCTTTCCTAAAAGATGAGTCCAAAATAAATAAGGTGTAGCCATCCTTACTTTTAAGGAACATTATGGCTGCATTTTTCCAAGTTTTGTTGTTGTACTTGGGTTTTCATTAGCTGCATTCCAAAGGGTGGTATCGCCAGGCGTTTCTTCCAAGATTATCTGAAAGCCTGGACGTCTCATAGAAGGACAATGGAATTGGGAAATGTTCCTGTACTCCCTGGAACATCATCAGCGGTATAAACCAACAACAACAATGGTTGTCATCAAGTTGATTCTATGATGGTGACCCAGGGGAGGTGGTGCCAGTGTAGAAAGGAGCTCCACAGAATGTTCAGTGGCCGAGATTTTAGACACAGATTGCAGCGCCGTTTCTTCTGAGGTGGCTCTGAGTAGACTCCCACCTCCAACCTTTCGGTTGGCAGCAGCGCAAATTACCTGTTTGCACCACTGCGGGACTTCGTCAGCTGTACAAAAAGTAGTTCTCCGATTATCGTGCGCTTACTGTACTATTACTTGAACCAGGTATTCTTGCTAATTGACATGTTAATTTGAAGTCACTGAAGGAAACCTTTTTGTAAGCTTCAGTTCGAACAACATTTTTAGGAAAATAAATAATGCAGATTTAGGTAAAAGTGGCAATTTTATCAATGAAATTTAACAATACATGAATCATCTGGTCTGGCAATAATTAAACAGATTTTGCTTAATTCTTATTAGATGGCAAATGAAAAGTCCCTTAGTTGTTGGCTAAAATGGCATCATCTTATTGGTTACTTAGTAACTTTTTAGACATAATTTTTTTCTTTAAGATATATACAACCTCAGAATTTTAGGAAGTTACCTCAGTATTTTGCTTTGGAATGCTATTTCTTAAAAGACGGATGAATAACTAAGAAGTTGAAACTGTTAGGTTACTATAGGTTCATTTCATAAAGTACAACAGAATGAAACACTGTCCAGAATGGGTCACACTCACAATTGTTTTATGTTTGAACCATTATTTCAGTGTCAGTGTAAATTCATCTTGTTATGAGTTTTCCTATTTTTCAGTAACCCTATGCCACGTACACTGTCTTCTTCCACAAACTGGTCTCTCCTGATAATACGTCCAAAGTAAATGAGATGAAATTTTTCATCTCTAAGATACCATGAAGTGGTTCTCATGGAAACATAATATGACACATATTAGAATCTTAAAAGTCATTAATATTTGCTTCAGGTAAATTTCTCTGACTGAAAATAGCGTAGAGTACTATAGTTTTCATATGTATGTGTTTTGTTTTGAAAGAAAAATATTCAGAAACTTTTGTTTCATTTAACTGTACTAATTTTATTTCCTTCTTTCTGTACTTCTTTGTTTACCCTCTCGATGTATACATCCCTATTGTGTGCTCCCCTATTTCTGTTTGCTCTTGCATAGGTTATATATAGGCTGGCTACACAAACAGTGTGGAATTGGACTAGATCTGGGCTTGAAATTTGAACAGGCATTATTCCCTGGAGATATAATTATATCTCCTTTTTTGTGACCCAAGGACATCAGGTTTAACTGATGGCTGTTCAGGAATTTTATGATTTCATTAGCAACCTAAATCAAACATAGAAACTGAAAGGTTAATAAATAATGACTCGAATATTAAAACTAAGCTTTTAAAAATATGTGTGTCTCAGAATACCAAATCACTTAGGGTCATTGAAATTACTTGACATAAATTATTTTTAATATAATACTCATAAACTGTGATTAAGATACTAGTACTATCACACAATTTAGAGACCAAGGCTTTTGCTCATTACTTAAAACAGAATTAAAATACATCCAGATTTAACACCTTTTGCTTTGCTATTTATTTATTTTTATGCCTTCAAGTAGAGCTGAACTACTTCCAAATTTTCATAGGCATACCCAGAGTCTTAGTCACGATGGGAAGCTGCTTGAAAGGGCAGCTGTGTTCTGACCCATTTCCTCATCTCTCGGATGGCAGTCATTAATGTAATTATGATGTCCAATCAAATTCTATTTCCTCCTTTGAGATAAATCTAATGGGCCGGCCCCACTCTCTTATTTCATAGAAATGATAATTGTCAAACTTTCGAAGATTTTTTTTTTTACTTTCGAAGATTTTGAACAAAGAAATTATCAATTATTTTTTTCTAGTTGCAGATATTATTTTTCTTTTTTTTGGAGATTGATTTCCACAGATTTGGGGAAAAAGAGTACCACAGAACTTAATAGCAAACATCATTTATAGCCACAATTTCCCCGATAGAGAAATATATTTAAATGTATTGTGTATATTCATGATGTTACAGACCCATGAAGAACAATTTTAAAAATCTTTCTGTGAACAGGAAGTTGAGTGATTTGCAGAGCATAGAATAATCATTATGTGTATCCAGAATTGCCTAGCCTAGTACTAAACTCAATTACTTTGAGTTCTTTGCATACTACTGTCTTGATATATGTATATGACTCTTGACTAATTATAATATATATAAAATTTATGTACCTTCCCTCCACCCTCCTAGTATTGCCACTCTCACCACTGGTCCTGAGGGGTTCATCTTTCCTGGATTCCTTGTGTTTCCAGTTAATATATGTACCACTGTACATCCTTTGGTATAGCCAGATTGGTAAAGTAAAATTGGGATCATGATAGTGGGTGGGGCAGTGGGGAGGAAGCATTTAAGAACTAGAGGAAAGTTGTGTGTTTCATTGATGCTACACTGCACTCTGGGTGACTCATCTCCTCCCTGCTACCCTTCTGCAAAGGGATGTCCAGTTGCCCACAGAAGGTAAACAAGCGGCCATCTAGCTGAGAAGCAACAAAGTCCACATGGAAGAAACACATTAGCCTGTAGGATCACAAGGTGTTGAAGGGATCAGGTAGCACACCAAATAAAAATCATCACTGCTCACCTTCCCCATACAAATGCTGAACACAAATGTGTGTATAAGTAAGTGCAGTGAAGAAGGCTGATGGTGCCCGGCTACTGAGAGATATAGTGTCTGGGATCTTAAAGGTTTGAAGGGAAACAAACAGCCATCTAGCCCAGAAGCAACAAAGACCACATGGAAGAAGCACACCAGTCTGTGTGGCCACAGGGGGTCAAAGAGACCAGGTATCAAGCACCAAAGAGCAGGAAATGGAAGATTTTAAAGGAACCTAGCACATTCAGGAGCTTGTAGGAAACTGAATTATTGTACCCATTATTGTATTAGTGCAAATTGATTCATCTTCAAGGTGGCATGGTTGGTCTTAATCTTTGAGTGGGGGGTACTGTTGTTTCTTACTCTGACTATCAAGATCTTTGCTATGATGTGTCTGCTGTCCTTGTGTTCTAAGAGGGGTAATGAAGTTCCTAACAGAATTTTGCCCAGTAGTTTCCCCATTTTGGTTATCATTCCCCTTTATCCTTCTTTTTAAAACTTTTATGTTTGAAGGCTGCTTCAAATATCATGACAAAGCTGTGAATAACTGAATCCTCATCTGGTTTTGAGCACAAATAGGAAATGCAAAACAGAATACATTCCTGCAGAGTAAGAGATATTAAACTCAAACTCATGTTTCCGCTCTGATTAGAGAGTGAATATGACAGAAAGCTGTCTCTGAAAAGCAAACAAAGTGAGGTTTGTGTCAAGAAAGTGCCTGAAAGCCTAGGAGAAGAACAGAAAGCAGCACGCTAATTGACCCCAAACAGTTACAACCAACAGAACGCACGCGTTTTCATTTACCCTTGACTGCTTCCTTTGGAAAGAGTTACTTGATTATATTTATCTCCCAATAAAACATGGGCACATGATTAGTAAAAATAATCCAACTTCTCTAATTTGAATCTAATGTAAGCTCCATCCTAAACCCATGTTCAAATTCCTTGCTTGTCATGATTAAGATTGCATATCGACTTGGCTGAGAAATGATCATCAGCAGTTGACAGATAAAAACCACAATATAACAGAATAGTTAGATTTGAATGCGCATTTGTTGCTATTATTCAGTATCTTTAGTATATCCATTCATTCATTCAATGAGTATCGTTCTCTATGTATATAAATAAAAGATGATATTTTTTAAAGTACTAAGAAGCACTATTAACCAATGTAGGGACTATTAGGGGTGGCAATCTGTAACAGCACCTTTGGAAAGATCACCAAGTAAGTGAGGTAAAGAAGCTAGTAGGGTGTGTTGGGCATTGTGCCCCAGGCAGATGCAAAGGCTATTCAAAGTGCAAGGTCGGAAAACCCCTGAGAGTTTGAAACAAATAAAAAGAAGCCTGAGAGGCTAGATCAGAACAAAACTGGCGAGTAATAGGAAATAAAGCAATCAAGATGCACTCGTAACTACTGAAAATTGGAATTCAGAAGTTGGAAACCAATGAGGATCAATAGATGGAAATCATACCCAGTGATTGTATTGATAGAGCTTTTCAAGACCAATAACTTGTTCATTACAAACACCATTTTCCAACAATATCAAATGGTTCACTATACGCATAAACCCTACCAGATAGAATACACATAGATGGTATCAACTTCGTCTGTTGGAAGACACAATCAACAAGTTCAGCATTATCGAATAAAATGAGAACTGACTGCCAAACATCATCATTTGCTCATACAGAAGTTCAAGTTGAAACTGAAGAAAAATTTTAAAACAAATCTGCAAAAGCCCCATTATCGGAAAGAGAACTGTAACTTGATTATGGCAGATGTATTTCAGACAGAATGTAATGCCTTAACACTTGATCTCCCTTTTGAGTAATTTAAAGTTCTTTCGGTGCTTAATATTTCAATCTTTATACTTTCTTTCTGATTGAAGTTTATCTAATTTTTATCTAACCATTGATGATGATTTGATTGTTTGCCTCCCGTCTAAGTTTTATGTGATTTGCAGTACATGAAATCCGAAATAAGACAGAGACAGTAATTGGATTGAAATTGCCTGGGGTCACAGCAGGGGGGGGATGGGGAGACATGGGGTGCTGGCAATGTGCACGAGAAGAAAGTGTTCTGGAATTGTGGCCAACAACGCACAAATCTTAATATGATTGAATGATTTAATTGTATGATTGATATGTGACATAGATGCCAATAAAACTATTTTAAAGATAATCCAGGTGCAAAACTATCATTCCTTGACCAGGGTATCAGCAGTGGGAAGAGGGTCAGCATATGACTACATTTTAATGACAGGTCTAGAAGATAGGCTATTGTGTTCAATATACAGTATGAGGGAAGAAAGGAAGAAATATTTGAACAACTTGAAAATATTAACTGGCATACTATTATTCTTTTTTGTTGTTGACACAACAAACTTTATTGAGGGCGCTTACAATTCTTATTACAATGCACACATCACTTGTATCAGGCATATTTGTACATATGTCGCCATCATTCTGTTCTAGACAATTACTTTCTATTGACTCCCCCCTTTTCCCCCTTTCCCCCTCCCTTCCCCCTACCCTCATGACCCCTTGATAGATTATAAATTACTATTATTTTCATATCTCACACCGACCAATGTCTCGCTTCTCCCATGGTTTCCATTGTTCTTCCCCCTGGAGGGGTGTGTGTGGTTGTGTGTTGATCATTATGATTGGTTTACCTTTCTTCCCATCGCCCCAGCCACTTCTCCCTACCCATCTGGTATTTCTATTCCCATTCCTGCTCCAGGGTTGTGTGTATCATGAGCTCGTAACTCTTATCTACACCTGCGTATATGCTCTGATCTAGTCCGAATTGTGAGACATCACTGGGGTCATGGTGGTGGAGGGTGAAGTAGCCTCAAGGTATATTGTGTGTTTCATTGGTGCTTTACTGCATCCTCGTTGATTTCCTTTGCTGTGACTCCTCTGTGGGGATGGTCCATGGTCTACAGATGGGCTTTGTGTCTTTCCTTCAACCCACTATTATTCTTAAATGACATGATTTTCCATTGTCAACAAACCAGATTTGAAATCACAACAATAACTGGTATTTTTCCCTATTAAAGGTAGAGTTATTATTCTGTTTTTTATGCAGGTGATGTTCAGAATATTGGTCTTTATATGCAGCTGAGATAAATTTATAATAGGAGAAGAGGTTTTTTTATCTTCTGCACCCTCACCTCATGGCTTCTTAGTGATTGTAAACTGTTAATAATTAATTTTGAACATTTCATATACATTACATTGGAAGCTTTCAGATCATGTACTGATTAAATCACATTATGCATAGCTGGGTGAATATATTATTTAACAAATTACCTCCTTCCATAACCATGAACTATGCATCTGTAACAAATGGCTGAACATTTTAATAAGAAGGAATATAATTATATTACGGTCATTGCATTTTGCAGGTTGATTGGCCATATTTTGGAGAATAGCTTCCGATGAATGACTATTATTGTAAAAGAAAGGTGCTCAAGTTATAGTCAGTGTATATATAACTGACTAAAGTTTCCCAGCTTAGAAAATATACAATCATGGAGAAAGAAGTTTTGAACCTAAAAGAAGGAATTGCCAGCTAGCTCTTTCTTTCTATCTCACTCTTTGTTGTTGTTCACTTGCTTACTTAACTGGCATTGAAAACAAAACAAATGCATAGCAAACAAAGAAACCACCAATCAAAAACTCCACAAATCATATCTGTCTTTTAATGCCATACCATTTTTAAAAAGCTCTGGCAAATGAAAACCTCACTTAAGATTCTCTGACTTTTATCTTAAATTGTTTGCAGAATCTCAGTACTCATCAAGGTGAGAACCCCATCGGAGATCTCTAATGAAATTCAAAGACAGTTAAAAAATAATTTAAAACATAATTTTGAATCTCCAGAAGCTACTACCTCACTACAACTTATAATGAATAAAAAATCAGTAGGTTAGAAGCAAGTGGGTTATGGTATGTTTCAAAGACAAACAGAAGATAAAAAAAATTCAAGTAATAAGAAATGGCATTTTGTTGGTATGCATTACTCATGCAATGCTTAATGTTAATTCATCAGTAATCTGCCCAAGGAAACAGGAGAAAAATAATTTTTAATAAAACCATGAATTTCTTGTGGGAAATGGTATAAAGGAGCTTATTAAACATTATGCTTGCTACCTAAATAAAGACATTATAAAATCAAAATTCACTGAAGATGATTTTCATACTGGTAAATTACAAACTTATTTTAATGAAAATTATGATAACCATACTAATTTGTTCAACTTCCTTTCTCTGAGAGTGTGAAAGCAAACTTTGACATCTTAGGCTGGGTATAACAGTGACTCACTCGCAATACACCTAAGTGGATTTCAAATTATATTCAAGTTTGGTTCCCACAAAAATTAAATAAAATTGGAAAGCTACAGGGCCAGTGCCTTAGCGTTGTTAAAGTTACCTGAGTTTGAATGTTTAAATATAGGATACAAATATTTCTGTTAAAAAACCCATTTAGTCCAACAACTGGAGAACCATTGATGCCCACAGACATCTCCTTTGAAATTATAAGAGAAAGTTAGAATCTGTACATCTATATAATCTCTATATTGTTATTTTTTGCTGCTAATTGCCAGTGAGTGAGTTCCAACCCATAGTAACCCTAGGTACAACCGAACAAAATACGGCATGGTCTTGTGCCAGCCTCACAAGTGTTTCTATGTCTGAGCCCCTGTTGTCGCCTCTGGGTCAGTCCGTTTCCTTGAGGGCCTTCCCCTCCACTTTACCATGCATGATGTCCTTCTCCAGGGATTGGTCTCTCCTGACCGTATGTCCAAAGAATATAAGATGATGTCTTGCCATCCAAGAGAACTCTGGCCTTACTTCTTCCAACACAGATCAGTTTGTCCTTTTCACAGTCTATGGTATTTTCAATATTCAATGTTTTGTAAGTCATTTATTCCATGTCCATATTTCACATGCATCTGAGGCAATTGAACATATCATGGATTGGGTATATCTAGATAATAGATTTGATTAATTATATAAGTATTCCCTTAATGCACAGTGCATATAAGATGTATATACACAAAATGAATAGTGCACATTGGAAACTAATACATGAATTAATGTAGAGTTTTGCAAAAAACAAACATAGAACATAAAGACGTGATAATCTATTGATAGTGCACACCATTAGCAAGGTCAATAGCTAAACAAAAGATTAGTGTTCTAGTGCACCCTGCGCACCTTGGGAAAAAAATCCTGGTGATTGACTTCCCAAATGTCATCCACTGCAAACCTTATAGAGCACAGTTCTACTCTGACCCACAGGATATATCATCATAAATTGAAATAGACTCTCAAATTAATCTCTTATTATTCAACAGTTAAACTTGAAATAAGTTCATTTGATTGTAGTTATAGTGAAGATATAGGACCCATTTGTGCACATGTGGATGTAGAACATCTTTGTCAAATAGGGGATATTAGTAGTAGTGTTCTCTTTGCCTGGAGGGCAAAAAGGATATATTTCCATATGTGATACAAAATGGAAACAATCGCTGCAATAAAATCCACCAAAATGGAAACAGTCGTTGCAGTCCAAGCCACCTGAGAATAGATTTAAACTTGTATGTAAGTAAAAAAGCTTTGGGACAGCATTGTTAGAATGGAGAGGAGGTTGGCAGGGGCCTTGTCTTTTCCAGTAACTGCTTTGTTCTGAAAAAGTGGTAAACCAATCTAGGAAACCACAAATTGAAAGTCCTTAACCATACATAAAATATGTCTTTGTTGTTAATGGAGAAGTCAAGAGAATGCAATGGTAGAAAACTCAGGTTTCAAGAGCTAAGTTCACAACGGTATTAGTTAAGGACTGGGCTTTGTTGACTGACTTACTGACTCTGGCTTTACTATATTCTGACTTTACTGCATTAGGAAAAGTAACCTCTTTACTTACTACATTAGGAAAAGTAACCTAAATTCTGACTTTACTACATTCTGACTTAACTACATTAGGAAAAGTAACCTCTTTCTCTCTCCTATTTTGTAAATGAGGATGGTAATTTCTACCACGATGATTAAATTAATAAGATGAAATATGGTGGAGTACCTCACATATTGCTGAGTAGCTGAAGAATTTTCAGATATTACAGTTGCCCATATGCATAAGCCATGCATTGACACAGTGGCTGCAACAATGGGGAGTGCCTCAGGACCCTAAGAAATTAAGAAGGGATATTATCAGAGAGATGTCCCAGGTTACAAAAATCAATGACACATATCTTTTATTTTGAAGAGCTCAGATTAGTACTAGGGAAGATCGACACACAGAAAGGAATAAAACAGACAGATTTTTCTAACATATGTAGCTCTATCTTTATACATAATTAAAATATAACTAAAACCAGAATGAATGAATGAACAAGTAAATACAGCTCCATACACAATAATCTTTTTTTGCCCCAGTTGCTATGAAACCAAAGTACCCTTTGGATTGGATGTTTATCATCCTTGATATTCTCAAATCTTACTTCCAGAACTGAGGAAAAAAATCTCAAAAGTTTCATGGCAATTACCATGTTATTAAATGGATTATTTGTTCTTCAGCGTCTCTTACTTCCCTGGACAAGAAGAATTAAGCTGATATGTAAAAACATTTCATCAACTTGAGCCTTTTTGTACTATGCATTAAAAGTTCTGTTTCAGTGATTAAATAATAGTTGAATAGCAGTGAACTACCTTAGGGGGAAAAAGCAAGAGTTTTCAAAGCACCAAGTAGTGAATAAGATTTTAATTGTTACTGTTTGTTGTGAAGAGAACATAACATATTTAATGACAATTGTATTCACCCTGCTGAAGCATAAATGCACAGAATTGCTTCTTCAGTTACCAGCGAGCTTAGCTGTCATCTCTTCTTTGGAATATAGCAGGTCTCAGAAGAAGTATAGTCAGATGCTTTGCATACTGATTTATCATGAGCATTGTCCTTTAAATATTAACATATGTCCAAAGCACACATTATAGTACTACTTTCAGCCTTTGAATGTCTCTAACAATATAGCCTGGTGAAGTTTAAGTTTTAAAAGAGAATGCCGAAAGAGCCTTATAAAAGGAAAGTTTGCATCCTAAGAAATCTACAGGAAGATGTTTTTTTTTGTTATTCTTTAGTGAGCTAATTTATGAGATAAGGGTGAAAGCTATTAATTCTCGAACAGTAGCTATCATTCACAATACATGATTCCCACTATTTAATAATGAACATGAGTGATATTTTGTGATATCTTAGTAAATTGGAGTGTAATATCTGATCTTAAAATGTACAAGACTATGCATATGTATAGGAAATGTAAAGAGCTAGCCATTGGAAATTTGAATATGTATATGTTATATCCTTTGGCGTGAAGAAAATGGAAGAGTTAGTGGCAAGTTCTAAACTGGTGCATGCGAGTTCTCAATTGGAGTAACTAAATCACCATGGATAATTTGGGAAAGGCTTCCCAGAACAGAAGACCCTTGGTTTTAGAATTGAGAACTGAGTACTTCAGTAGGCAGGAAAGAGGAAGATGGCTTTCCAGAAGGCGAGCATAATGTGCGCAGATGTATGGAGTTTATTCTAGGGTTGATTCTAAGAAGCCCTGGTGGCCTAGTGGGTTCACTATTGGTCTGAGAACTGACAACTCGTAATGTGAACACAGCCACTCCATGGAAGAAAGATGAAGTTGTCTGCTTCTGGGAAGATGTCCATAAAATAACAAGCTCACTCCCATGAAGTCAATTCTGATTCATACCAATCCTGTAGGACAGGGTAGAATTGCCCCTTGGGGTTTCAAAAACGATCACTCTTTACGGGAGTAGAAAGCCTCATCTTTTCCCCTCAGACTAGCTGGTGGTTTCAAACAGCTAACCTGGTAGTGATTGTCCAGCATGAGTAGCCTACTGGACAATCAATATACCACAATCCTTTGGAGCAGGTCTATTCTGTCGTACAGGACAGTTTGGGGTCCAAATAGACTTGACAGCGATGGATTTTAGTGGAGCACATATTTCCATGTTGTCCCATTTTAATTGCACTCCAATGCTTTTATCTGGAAATCCGCGTGTCCAGTTTTACTAATAATGGGGTATGAAAAGGTAAGGAGAAGTCATGTTTACATCCTTTAGCTAATGTCCTTTAAAAGAAAAAAGTGCTTTTCCTTTGATTCTTCCCATTCTTCTTTTCAACATTGAAATGGAAATATGCTGATTCAGTCTTCTACATGAACATGAGAATTGGTCCAGAGTGGGGGGGAACCCCTAAATTTAAATCTACTTTATAGAGACCTCTTTATTAAAATTTAGAATGGACAAAATCAAGACAAAGATAACTCATTCGAGTGAGGGCATCTGTCAGCAGGGGGCCAGCATGATGCTCAAAGGATGTGTGGCCACGTGGCTAATTATAGAACATGGGAAACAACAAATATGATAAAATCATGATTTGCGGCAGATCAGTTTATCCTTGTCATAGACGGGACTATGGAAGCAGGTAAAGGGGGCAAGATTGGGATAAATACACAATTGGAGATTACCAAGGATTGGTTCTGGGGCCTTGTGACCACTTGACTACCTAATAGTCAGGTTATGGCTCCTGCACAAAGGATCTTGATATCTTAATGTCCATTAGGGCATACCTAAGCAAGTACCTCAAGATAAGACTGTACCCTGATGTTCTAGTTGGCTCTCTGATTTACTCCTTCACTGCCATGGAGTCTCAGAGAGAACGTACAGGGCAGGAATCATGGAGTTTGAGGTGCCACGTCCTGGCCAGAAAGTCCATCCTTTATACTCCCTCGGGATCCCTTTGCTCTGCTTCCTCCGCTGCTCCATTGCATGCCCCCAGTGTTTTCCTCAGTGTGGTGGGGTCAGCTCAGTCGCACATCCCCCACTGTGTCTCAGGTGCTGTCCCGTGTAGGGCCATGGGTTGGTGCAGGATGTTGCATCTCGCAGTGTGGCCAGCTGTATGGTCCTCTCTGTACGATGGGCCCTTCGAGCCGGGCTATCGTCCTTGACTGTAAATCTTTGCAGGAGTAAAAAGCCTCATTTATTTCCCAGGAAGTGGGTTGGTGGTTTCAAACTGCTGGCCTTGGAGTTAGCTGCCTAATGTGTAGCCCTGATGCTGCCAGCGTTCCTTGCAGACGGCTAGGGGAACCGAAATCTACTGAAAAATACTCTAGGAGCAAAGTTTTCTACAGTCCAGTTTATGCTCAGAAAGAACATGAAAGGAAGGTGAATCAGGTGAAAACGGAAGATAATTAAGACCCCTATTGCAAACTGGGATTTTAATTAAACAAGTGCTTAAAACTTAAACTCGAACACAGGCTGCTATACCAGCCCTTGGCAATTTACACATATTCAAGTTATAAGAAAGCACACACACAACCCTCATGTTTTTGTTGTGGCTGCCGTTTGGTTTTGTTTTTGGTGCATTGTTAGTACATTATTGTCAGGACTGTATACCACATACAGTGTTGCCGTGTGTAATTCATGAGTGCAATCAGTCTCAGATTTTCACTAGCAGATGTTCAGTGTCATTATTTGCTACAATACTCTCTATATTAGGTTATGGCAATGCTGATTCAAACAACCACAACAAAAAGGGTATCCAACTTATCTCTTTACTGACCTATGACAGAGCACTGCTCAAAGCCATGTCATGGGTATTCCAAATACCAGCAGGGTCACCCAAAGTGGACAGGTTTCAGAAGAAACCATTTCTACACTCTGGATTGTCTCTCTAAATCTGGGCTGTCATTGCACCCCATTAGAAGTGTTAGGTTTTCCATTCAGTAGTTTCTGCATCTTTGAATCATGAGATCAGAAGGCATGCTTGGAGAAAGTATAGAGCCACGGAGGCAGTTCTCTGGGCTAAAACTGTCAACACACATTTTGAATACACTCATGGAAAAATTTACACTGTCATATGTAATCTTGAATAATCAGATTTTCAAGCAGGCTACTATGAGGAATAGTGTAGTGTCCATATATAGTATTTAGGTCATTATAATTACCCAACATGTGAAAACAACATCCCACTTTTCCTTAGAGAATTACCCTATCCCTATGAGCTGTATAGTACAAAGATAAGTACAGATGAAGCAGTAGTCCTTGGATGAGTGAGCCAACTCATTTAAGCAGGTTGAATCTTTCTCTCAGGACTTTACATGCTGAGAGAATTAATACAGTGTTAGAAATAGTTTTTAATTAAGTATGTGTCTGTAAAGCTTTACACTGTGACAGGCTATATGATAGGAATATAGATGAATGTACAAAAGAGACAAAAATCCTCTTGTTTATAAGATGAAAAGTCAACAACTATTCATGTGTATTGAATCATTTTAGCAGTGGTGCACAGATTAATTTAATTGAATAAATCCTGACTGTGTTATCTTGGTCCTCTATTTTCTTACTCGTTTTCCCCGAGCTTTCCTGTCAAGCCTATGAATAAGATAAAAAAACTTTCTCCCTATTTCTCTAATTTAAAAAATCTAGAGTTCATTGATTGTAACAATAACACCCAAGTTGCTCTTGTTATTGATAAGTCACATCGAATCAGTTCCAACTCAGTGACCCTGTAAAACAAATAAACACTGCTTGGTCTTGCACTATTTTGCTGTGTTAGCTCATTGTGAAAGGAATTTTGCCAATTCATCTTGCTGCAGTCCTCCCCCTTTGCACATAGTTTTCAGCTATGATGGACTTACCAGAATAGTCCCTCCTGATAATGAGTCCAAAACATGAGAGAAGAAACCTCACTGTCCTCATGTCTAGGGAACATTCTGGTTGTACTTCATCCAACATAGATTTGTTTTTCCTTCTACTATTCTTCACCAACACCGTGGTTCACACTCGCCAATTCATCTGTAGTCTTTTTATATTGTCCAGGTTTCATATGCACCTGCTGCTGTTATAAGGTGCCATCAAGTTGGTTTTCACTGAAAGTGCCCCCATCAATGCACACAGAGCAAAACACTGTCTGGTTCTCTGCCTGCTTCACAGTTGTGTTTTAGGTTGGAGCCCATTGTTGCATCTACTTTTAAACCATCTCATTAAGTGTCTCCCTTCTTTTCACCAGGCTTCTGCTTTACCACTCATAATTCCCTTTTCGGGGATTGGTCTTTCCTGATAACATGACAAAAGTACACGAGATAGTCTTGCTTGAAGAACATTCTGGGTATGCTACTTCCAAGACAGGTTTGTTTGTTCTTTTGGCAATCCATGACACATGGAATATTCTTCTCTAGCAACACAGTTTATATGCACCATTTCTTCTTTCATCTTCCTTTTTCAATACCAATTTTCCTATGTGTATGAGGTGATTAAAAATACATGACTTAATCTGGCACCCCTGAATCCTCGAAATGACATCCTTGACTTTAAACACCTTAAAATGATCTCATGCAACAGA
Organism: Tenrec ecaudatus; assembly: GCF_050624435.1. Classification (NCBI taxonomy): domain Eukaryota; kingdom Metazoa; phylum Chordata; class Mammalia; order Afrosoricida; family Tenrecidae; genus Tenrec; species Tenrec ecaudatus. The sequence goes on from NC_134533.1 coordinate 87,861,484, forward strand.
TTTACCCAATGCAGTGCATCATTTGATTTCTTGACTGCTACTTTCATGAGCATAGATTATGGATCCAAGGATTATCAAATCCTTAACAATTTCCATATTGTTTCTGTTTATAATGATGGATTAAGAGGTAACATGGATAGGAGGTGGTTGAAAAATTGTGTCTTGCATCAAGTGTACTTTCTCTTCAAAGTATTTTCACACTTCAAGAAGTTATCTTGTAGCACACTTGCCCAATGCAATGTGTTCTTTGGTTTCTTGAGTTATACTTTCATGAGCCTTGATTGTGGATCTAAGAAAATGAAATCCTTGACAATCTCAAACTTTCCCCCGATTATTTTGATGCTGTGCATTGATTGATTAGTGTGAATTTTTATTTTCTTTATATTGAAATGTAATCCATCTTGGAGGTGTAGTCTGGCATTTATCAGTACAGCCCTCTTTATTTTCAGTAAGCAATTTCGTGTCATCTGCATATCACAGATGGTTAATGAAACTTCCTCTAATCCTAATTATTCTTCAGATAGTCTAGCTTTTCAGATTATTTGCTCAGAATGTTGATTAAATAAATACATTGAAAGAATATGATCCCGATGAATCCCTTTCCTGATTTCAAACCCTGCAATATTCTCCTGGTCTTTGTACAGTGTCCACTTGAGCACAATTGAGTGTTCAGAGTTCCCACTCTTTTCAGTGTTATCTTTGACTTGTTTTGAACCAGACATTTGCATGCCTCTTCCGGGTCTTTGAAACATATGTAAACATCTTTCTGATATCCACTTCTTTCAGTCAAGCTCCATCTGATGTCAGCAATGATATCCTTGGTTCTGTGTCCTATGTGGTGGAATGGCAATGGAGGAGGAGGGTTTAATAGGGTCACTTCTCTTCACATAATGTAAAAAACATACCGAAAAATTATGCATCTAATATTTCTCTTAAAATCCCCTGGTAAGCATGTGGTCCTTTAATTTTTCCAAGTTATGTCTTATATTTTAGCTTTTAAGATTGCTTTAAAGTGAGATAAGTTATAAAAGAAGGTGTGTGCTCATATTAGATTTGAAGGGTGGGGAAAAAACGAATGAAATAGAATTTTATTATTGAGAAGCTGCTTTAAAAAGCTTTATGTATACATGAACAAATTGCTGACTGTGAAGCAAAAGATACCTCTGTTGAGTTGGCTGAGGTAGAAACTATGGTAACACATTCTAGACTCAGTGAAGATAGGACTGTGAGCAAATGCAGCCTGAGATTCTCACATTGGCCCTACCCTTCCTGGCCCTTAACTAACATTTTAACCAGAAAGGAATCCCAGCAGCCTGTAGCCAATTAACTGTGCAAATCTAGAAATGTCCAGACCTCATGTACCCTGCCTCTCTTTTCCACTTCTAGATTTTCTTTCTTTCCATTATTAGACTTTTTCTTTTTAGACAATTTTAATGAGAACTAAGGCTCCTGTCCTTCTAAGTCCACATCTTATGTCACCCTCTTTTGTAATGCATAACAAGATTCATCTAAATTCAGTATTTAGGGAGTGTAAACGTATTTTCTGTGCTTTCCCTCATTCTTAGATGAACTCCGCAGGCAAGCTTCTCAATCTGGTCCAGTACTGTTTTGTTCTGAGTTTCACAGCTGCATGCTATTTTATGTTGGAGAGATGGTAATATATTTATAAAGCCTTGTGAAAAGTCTAAATGGGAACAAAGGCTTTCTCTACACTTTAATTGTTTGTAGCATATTTGAAATTTTATCTGAAAAGAAAAATAAATCTCAAATAACAAGTCTTGTGGTTTCACAGCACTGTTCAAGCTTGAATCATTAAGAAATATATTCAGCATTAACAATAAATCACTTGAAATAAAGACACTGTAATGAACACTTTCTCCTTTCCTGATGGATGATGGCTTGGGGATAAGTGCCCCAGAATCATTATTCTTAAAAGAAAAATAATACTTTATTCATAAAACAAAACTCAATCGTCTTTTGTTTAAGGGCTTTTAGTTACTTTTTTTCCTGAGAGGAAATTCTGAAAACAAGGAAATGGCTGTACATGTTAAGTGATTTATCCCAGGTCTGACTGGATGATTTAGAATTACCCTCTGTTGTTATGTATGTCCTTTCTGGGACACCCCTCTGGTGTCCCTCCGCGACATATATCCCCTTCAGCTGCTGACTGGCTACATTTCTCTCGTGTTTTCTCTCTTTGGACTTCTGGGAAGAACAGCAATATGACATTGAAAACTAAAGCTCAGTGTCACGAGTCATTTTGAGCATTTCTAATCACAGTTTTTGTTCAGAATTTTACTTTCCACTGAGAAAAATAAGAAATTCTGAAATTGAAAGTAAAGCTGATGTATTCTTTTAAGTCCTTTCCAATAAGAAATTCCAGTACAATAATGTATTCTTGTAAGTCCTTTCCCCCTACCAGTAGACACAATGCAAATGTTATTTAAGTGTTAGCAAACACTTAATCTATTTGGCTGAGAAAATCATCATAGAAGCTGTATGATAATAAGAAGAATCCAGTTTCAGGAATGGAGGAAGGTTTATTAAAAATCTGTGGTACACAGGTGATACAACTTTGTTTGCTGAAAGTGAATTGAGGAGGACCCAACACCCTTGCTGATGAAGACCACAGATTGTAGCTTCCAATAAGGGTTCTGATTTAATATACAGAAAACTAAAATCCTCAAAACTAGACCAGTAGGTAATACGATGAATGCAGAAAAGATGGAAGTTGCCAAGGAGTTTGTCTTGCTCGTACCCACCAGCAGTGCTCACGAAACCAGTAGTCAAGAGAACAAAGGACACTTTGAGATGGGCAAATCTGCAGCACGGGATTCAAGGTGATTCATCGTATTTTCAATTGACTCATATTCAAATGAAAGTTGGACATTGAGCAAGGAAGACTGAGGAAGAATTAATCCATTTGAAATATGGTGTTTGGGAAGAATCTGATGTGCCACACTCTACCAAAAAACCCTAACAAATCTGTCTTAGAAGAAGTGGAGCCAAAATGCTCTTTAAAATCAAGGAAGATAATACTTCATCTTAAATATTTTTGGACATGCCATTAGGAGAGATCGGTCCTGGGGAAGAACATCGCACTTAGGAGAGAGCAAAGAGGAAGACCGTTGTCAGGATGGATTAACATGGTTGTTGTACCAATGGGCTCAAACATAACAACTGTGAACTGGTACAGACTAGGCCGATGTTTCTTCTGTTTTACACAGGACGGTGATGAGCCAGCACACTCAGTGACACCTAATAACCACAAACAATGTTTGGATAAGACAATGATAAAGAGGTGAGGGAAATAGAACGTGTATTATAAGTATTTGTCATTTTACCTCAGAATATATATCTGAGGGCAAGACTCAAGTTTGGTAGGCTTCTTACAGATAAGAATATCAGCAAATCCATGAATTATCCTGGGTTCCCATTTCTAACTCACACACTCCCCTCCATCATATCTGTGTTATGCTTTTAAGGCTTTTGAAAAAGATTAATAAATAAAATCCTCTTTAATTGTACAAGTGTATTAAAACGTCACCATTTTGTATTTCATCTCGGGCCATCACACCTTTTTACTGACAATACTTGTGCTTCAGTGATAAGGCAGAATGACATTTGCTAACATTTTCTTCTTGATTGCTATTAAAACCCAAGACTGGCGCATGGATATGATTTTTATTTATTTATTTTATTGCTTTATTTTATTAAGATGTGCTGGCCTTGTGAATACTTTTGGCAGATGAGCGTGCCTCCCCATGCAGAGGAAAAGGCCAGACATTGCTCTAGCACAGGGTCAAGTCCAAGAGAACTATGAAGCACCCTCGGGTGTTCACTATGTGACGATATGATTTTATTATAACCTGGAAATGTTTTCATTTCCCTTATGTTTTGGAATCATTATCTGTATAGAAACATAAATACAAACCAATAAAGCTGTTGACAACCACTTTGATTCTGTTATCTACAATCACTAACGTAAATTATCAACGGTTACCTGTAGAATAGCTACTCTAAGCCTATCAGTGAACTAAATGAAATGTGTCTGCAATAATTATCTATAAATCCACGTGCCTGTGCCTTTTTTCCATGAACCACTCCTCTTTCTCACAGATGTGATCTCTTTAGTCACTGACATTGGTTGAATTATGTCTCCCCCAAAATATGTTTCAAATTGGCTGGGGCATGGTTCTGAATGGTTTGGCAGTTGTGTCAAGAGGCAACATTTCGGCCTCATAATGTGATATGATATAATTAGGAAATGAGATATAAGGGTGTGTTAGACAGGGTTCTCTAGAGAAACAAAACCAGAATACTAATAATTATATATATTTATTTATACAGACAGATAGATATATAACATAAGAAATAAACAGTTAAATTATAAACCAGTACAAATGGCTCAGTGCAACTCACCCAAGTGAGACTGTTGTGAGACACTGGCAGTCTAGAGGGCCACCGGGTAGTCCTCTGTAGAGCAATTCAGGCTATCCGGGCACAGGCAGCAAACAGCAAGGCAGGTCACCAATAGCCAGATGACAGGGCCCAACAGTCCCCAGCTCAAGAGATGTAAATTCCAATGGTGTGGTGAAGCGAGTCTTGAAGGAACCTCAAATTACAACAACATAGTCCATGGGTTAGGTGTCTCAAAGGTAGTGTAGCTTGCAAATTGAGGCACAGAACAAGCAAGGCGGCTGCACACTGGTCCGATGATCAAAGAGCGAGAGACAAGAAAGGCGTGGGTCACTGAGCCATTTATCTCTCCGCCCTTCAATTAATCCCACATGTGCTTATAGGTCAGGCTGGCACAATAAACTACCTCAAAGGGTATTAGAGTAGATACAACACTCTTACTCTAGTCACAGCCCTGATCTTGTATCAGAGAATCTTGCCTGGGTTGTTGCCTGTGTCACACTGTATCTTACTAAAGATAAAAAGAGAGAAAGCTTTCTAGGCGGGGTTCTCTAGTGAAACAAAGCCAGTGATACCTGTATATGTAGAGAAATGTATACCAAGGAAAGGACTCACATGAGTGTAGAAATACTCAAGTCCAAGTCCAGGCAGATTCCAAGTCCCTTGGTCAAATGTTAGGCTGGAGTTTCGCCTGACTTTTGTGGCTATTAAGTCTGATGATAGAAAGGAAGACCATAGGCTGGAGGTGCTGATGGATTCAGGTAAGGATAAATCCCATTTCAGCTGGTTTGGCCTGTGGCTGCAAAGCCAATTAATCCAAGTTCTTCAGGTCAGAGGCAGGTCGATGACCACTGCCAGGATCAGCAAGTAATATGTCAGACCACTGGCTCAAGTCTAAAGAACTGGAAGTCAATGAACAAGATGCATGACTCAGAGTAAGGAAAAGAGCTAACAACTTTCCCACAGAATCCACCTGTTTTAGAAGCCGGGTCCAATACCAAGGCAATGGATTGCATCAAGTCTGTGACCTGAGTAAGGGTGTTAAGTTCCACCCTAGTCTTATCCCCTTTTGAGATTGATATTGGCTGTGATTAAATTGAATTAGGTCAGGTCATGGGTAATTACTAGGTGTTCACTGAAAATTAAAGTCAGCCCAGTTGACACTAACCATAGCTGTCATAGGAGCACCGAGAGAAGGACTGGGCTGTTGCCAAGAGACTAAAACTGGAAGTCGTCGGCATATGTTGGACTCAGCATCCCCATGCTGAGAACCTAGTAGCAAATCAGTGCTAAGATCACAGAGATCTGCAATGGATGCCAAGCCCAGAGGACAAAGTCTGTACCCCAGAGATGTCAGAGAGAGAAGCCTTCCCTGGAGATGGCACTCCAAAATGAGACTTCCTAAGCTGTCAAAGATGAAAGCCATCATTTTTCAGTATTTCAGTTATAGTAGAAATCAATACAAAGACTAATTATTAACCTCTCCCCTGTTTACATTTTTTGTCCATAGTCAATTCAAGTTTTATTAATAAATTAGTATATTAGAAACATACACGTAATTCTGGAATTTCCCCGGTACTCTTATTTTCCACAGTATGAATCTCTTTTAATTAGGGGTCCACATTGTATCAAGAAGGGAGGAATAAGCAACAAGAAGGTTGTGTTGGGCATTTTTTTTTAATTTATTTTTCAAAATCATTTTATTGGGGGCTCATACAATTCTTATCACTATCCATACATATATCCATTATGTCAAGCGCATATGTGCATTTGTTGCCATCATCATTCTCAAAGCATTTGCCTTCTACTTGAGCCCTTAATATCAGCTGCTTGTTTCCCCCTCCCTTCTCACTGCCCCCTCCCGCATGAACCCTTCATAATTCATAAAATATTATTATTTTGTCATGTTACACTGTCCGATGTCTCCCCCTTGCCCTCTTCTCTGCTGTCTATTCCCCAGGGAGGAGGCTATATGTAGATTCTTGTCATCAGTTCCCCCTTTCTACCGCACTTTCCCTCGATGCTTAGAGGGAATTTATTTTATTTGGGATTTTATCAAGAATTGTTTACCATTTAGAAAAATATACTTATAGATAACAATGCCGCTTATGGGTATCTGAATGATTAATAAAAACAGTATGAATTGATGAATGATTCACTAGTACTAATTCTATTTATAGAATCAAGTAAATGTCTATTTCATTTCATATTCTTATGTCATAACATTTTCATATTTAATGGCAATTATAGCAATGAATTATATATTATTTTCTCTTGCAGATTACTGTCAGGATAGCATGTTGATTTTTAGGCAATGGGAATAATTGCTTAATATTTTCTGTGAATTCCATTAGGAGAGTAATAGGGATTTTATTTCATAAAATTGAGAGAGAAGAAAATTGGGCTTGATAGGACTTCAAAGAGCAGTAATTTTATATTTTAAGGGAGTATTATCAAGAATAATCAAATGAGAATTCAAAAAAGAATATGAGGCAGAAGAAAAAAAGCTGAATTGAAGTAAAGGAGCAAAGTTTCATTCTGGCCCCAATGGAGTCCGGTGCAAGAGGGGGCTTGAAGGGCCTGGCTGACTAACTCAAAGAGGCAATTCTAAGAATGGGGAAAAAGAAGAAGGTAAATCAGCATTAAAATGGACAGAGTTCGAAAGAGTTGCAAGCCAACTTTGGGTGCATGCAGTAGGACAATGAAAGGGAGCAATTCAGAAGTCATGAGCCACACAGAGGGTTGATAGGCCCCTGGTCAAGTTCATTGGCTTTTCCTGAAAGGAAATCTGCGGAAGAGTGTAGTCTTCCTCTAGTACTTTCTATCTATTTCCTTTTTCATTGTCTTCTGCCATATATTTTTTTGTGATTCTCTCCTTTCTCGGTCACTTCTCTGAATGGTATTTCACCTACATTGCCTTTAGATCTTATTTAAAAATATCTATCATCAATTTATTATTTTCCAAATTAAATTTTTATTCAACTTCAAAGTATATTTTTTGGAATCGACGCCATGGCAATGAATTAGGTTTTTGGTGTCCTTTGTTGTTGTTGCTGGGGAATCCATACCCACCCTATATACAGAAGGAAACACTGCCCGTCTTGCACCATTGCCGATTGTTCCAATGTTTGAGTCTATTGTTGCCATCACTGTGTCCGCCCCCTTTCTGGGAGATCTTCCTCTTTTTTGCTGTCCCTCAACTCTATTAGACATGATGTCTTTCTCCAGGGACTGTCTCTCCTGAGAACAAGTCCAAAGGAGAGGAGACAAAGTCTTACCATTGTAGCTTCTAAGGAGCCTTCTGGCTGCCCTTCTTCCAAGACAGATTAGTTTGTTCTTCTGGCTGCCCAATACTTTCAATACTCTTCAGCAGCACAATTCATAAGAATTCAGTTTTCTTTGGGTTTCCTTACTGAACATCTAATTTTCACATTCATATGAAGATATTGAAATACCCTGGCTTAGATTGGGCACACTGTGGTCCTCAATGTAGCATCTTTGTATTCCGATGCCTAAGATCTACTGTAGATTTACCAAATGCAATGTGCCTTTTTATCTCTTGACCGCTGCTTTCATGAGTATTCATTGTGGATGCAAGCAAGGCAAATTCCTTGACAACTTCAATCTTTCCTCTGTTTATCATGGTGTTACCTATTGGTCCAATAGTGAGAATTTTGGTTTCTTTACATTGAAGTGTGATTCCTATGTTTGATCTTCAATCTTTGATCTTCATCAGCAAGTGCTTTAAGGCCTCCTCACTTTCAGCAAGCAAGACATATCATCAGCATATTTCAGCTTTTAAATAAGTCTTCCTCCAGTCCTGATACAGAATTATTTATCATATAAGCTAGTTTCTTGAATAATTTGCTCAGAGTTCAGGTTGAATAAGTATAGTGAGAGGATAGAACTCTAATGTACACATTTATTTATTTTAAATCATGCAGTATTCCTTCTTCTGCTTCCACAATTCACTCTGTGTGGTTGTTACATAATTGAATGTCAACTTGGAAATATATGAAAGTCCAGAGACTGTATTCAACCTGACAATCAGGTCACAGCCTGATGGTACCTCTTTGTAGGCAGGGACTTCTCAGAAGGAGGGTCCTGGGGACCTCCCCCTGCTGTCTCTCTGCCTTTACCTTCTTGCTGGTGGCCACTCAAGAGACCTGTTGCTTCCACTGCCATTGGATCCACATGAATTTGCACCTATCAACCTGTGATATTTCTTTATTTTTCTTTATTACTTGTGACTCTGTAAATCTGAAGAAGGATTTATGGACTACTAATTGGACTTATCGACTTGAGTTGAAATGGGCTAGGTTGTTTTCTCATTACATAATTAATTCTTGATATAAAGCTCTCGCTTATAAATATATGTGTGTTATTGGATGTGTTTCTTTAGTCCACCCAACCTAAAACACTCTGGATCCAGGCACATGTTATACATGAAACTTAAGTGTTTCAGGATTTCTCCTCTGAATAAGGTTACCCATTGTTTATTGTAGTCTACACAGTCAAATGCCTTTACATATTTAATAAAATGCAAGCAAACACCATTCTGCTATTCTCTACTTTCAGTCACGATCCATCTGATATCAGCAATGTGATCACTTGTTTTGAGTCTTCATCTGAACCAACCCGAACCTCTGGCAGCTCCTTGTCAATGTGCTACTTCAACCATTGATCGATGATCTTAAGTACAATTTTATTTCCATGTTATATTAGTGATGTTGTTCTAAAGGAGTCTGTTGGGTCACCTTTCTTTGGATTGGATATAAACATGGATCTCTTCTAGTAAGCCGGTCAAGTAGCTATCTTCTAAATTTCTTGGCATAACCAAGTGAGTGCTTCCAGTGCTTCATTAGCTGATTGAAACGTTTTAATTGTTATTTCCACAATTTTTTGACTAATGCTTTCAGTGCAGTTTGTATTTACTCCTTCAGTATAATTGGTTCTTGATCATATGCTACCTCTTATAATAGTTGAATGTTGACCAGTTCTTTTTTGTAGAGTGACTCTATTTTTTCCTATCTTATTTTGGATGCTTCTTGCATCATTAAAGATTTTGCCCAGAGAATTTTAATACTGCAATTTGGGGGTTGGTTTTTGTCTTTGCTTCTATCAATTTAAGGTATGCTGAGTGTGTTCTTCATTTTGATTTCATAATTCTAGGTCTTTTCACATTTCATTATATTTTGCTCTGTCTTTCTGAGATACCCTTTGCAATTTTCTGTTCAGCTCTTTGACTTAGTCATTTCTTACATTTAAATTAACTACTCTCTGAGTAAGAGCAAGTTTCAGAGTCTCTTCTAACACTCATTTTGTTCTTTTCTTTCTTTTTTGCCCCCCCTTTCCCCTCCCCTCCTCTCCTCTAGCATCCTGTTACTGTTTCTGAAGGGTTATCTTGACTTCCCCGCATTGCATGATCTTAATTATACACATGAGCATACTCATGTCTAACTAGGTTAATGAGGTAAAACCAAAACCATAATGGTGAGGGGAGAAAATATTAAAGAACTTGATAGTTGTGTTTTTCATCATAGATACACCACAACCTGGACTTAACATCCCTTCCTTGTGGCCCTTCTGTGAGGGGCTGTCTAATTATCTTTATGTGGGATTTGGGCTTCCACATTGTTCATGCTCCTGAGGTTCTATTTGATTGTTTATTATTTATTGTTATTATTTTTAAAGCGCTTCTGATACCTCTTTCTGTCAACACATCATGAGCACTCAGGCTGGTGTGCTTCTTCCATGTGAACTTTGTTGCTTCCCTGTTAGATGGCTACTTGTTTAACTTCAAGCCTTTAAGACCCCAGACACTGTACCTTTCAATATGCAGGTACCGTCCACTTCCTCCTCCACATGTCTTCAACAATCGTATCAGGAAGGAAAGTTACATAGAGTACCAAGTTATTAGAACAAGTCATTCTTGTACCGAGGTAAGAGCTGAGTAGAGGCCCAAAGTCCATTTGCTTCCTTGATTGAATATATATATATCTATATATATCTATATATATAGATATATATATATATCAAGGAAAAATATTCATGTGTGTGTTTACACACAGCCGTATAAACATACACACACATGTACATATATATTTCCTGCTTTCCAAACTACACTTTTGAATATGGGAGGTAACTGATTTTTCACTTGATAAACTCTAAGTTGGCACAGATCATCATTTGAATATCCTTTCAACTATTCCTGACCCAAAGATTAACTCACATACACAGATAGGCTAGATTAGATCTTTTGAAAAAAGATAAACTCTTTCAGGTTAATTTAATACCATTTCCATTATGGCTGTATTATTAAGATGAATGAGAAATGTTTCACCCCAAATTCTTAATGTTTGCTTTTGAGCCAGGTAGTACTGCATTGAGAATTATCAATAGCAGATGTTAGCTTAGCACCCAGTGCTGTATTACAAAGTGAAAGCACTGAACAATTAGAGGAACGAGCACTCTTTTGCATTAAAGGAACAGATAGTAAAGATGTTAGATTTTGTGGCCCAGGTGGGATTTGCCAAAACTACTCAGTGCTGCCACTGCGATGAGAAAGCTGCCATAGGCAAAGCATAAACAAATTAATGTGGCTGAGTTCCAATAAAACTTTATTTATAAAAACAGGTGGCCAGCTGAATTCATCCCACAGGTCATTTTTTTTGTTGTTTATCCTGGACCATCAGATATTCAGTTTTATGGTTCAGTGAGAATTAATTTCAATTTATATTCATTTTTACCTCAGCGCAATCTATGCTCAAGATGTTGCAAATGTGAAACTACCACTTTTTATCAATTCAAGCATAATGTTTAAGAGTGTTTGAAATGTTTATCAATGTACGTGTCAACTAAAAAAACTAAACTCACTACCAGCGAATTCAGGCTGACTCATAGGCACCCAGAAGGGAGGAAAGAACTGCCTCTGTGAGTTTCTGAGACTGTAACTCTTTAGTGAGCAGGAAATTGTGTCTTCCCTGAAGCATCTGCTGGTTTAGAACTATGGTTAGCAGCCCCACATTAACCACTGCACCACTAATGGCGTGTTAGGTAAGAAAAGGAAACGAAACAAATGCATTGCTGTCTAGTAGGTTTGGCCTCATGCTTTACAGAATCACACTGCACCAGAGAGTGTCCTTAGTTATAAACATTGTGGAAGCAGATGTACAGGAGGATTTTGCCCGGCACTATTTAATTCATGGGCATCAAGTTGATTTTGACTCATAAAGACTCTGTAGGATGGAGTAAAAATGCCCCTGTGGGTTTCTAAGACTGTACGTTCTTTACAGAATGCAAAACCTCATCTTTCTCCTGCAAAGAGACATGTGGTTTCAGGCTGTGGACCTCGATGCTTGAAACCCAATGGATAACCCACTGTCCCATAGGTGCCCCTACAAGACTGCCTGAGGTGTTCAAATGGGCAACCTTTGGGTTAGCAGCTGACTGAAAACCCTCTGGACCCCCTAGAGATACTGGCAAGGCACCTTGGTGCCATAGTGGGTTACTCATTGAACTGCTAAGTGTGAGGTCAGCAGTTTGAATCTACCAGCCCCACGGAGGGAGAAAGCTAAACAGTCTCAGCAACCGCCAGGAGCAGTTCTAGCCTGTCTTTCTGAATCACCCAGGACTTGACAGTGACTCCATAACAGAGCTTGTAAGAAGCGCCTTTAAAAAATGACTAAAACCTGCCCAAATTCTGCAGCGACAATATAAATAAAACGGCTTTATAAGGGGAGGGGTTGAATGTTTGTTTTTGTTTTTACATACAATGGATCCTTTATCTTCTCCCCTTTGGATTTTGTTAACTGCTTAAACTGTATTATAGTTGATACATTGAACAGTTCAAGTGCCACTTTCCAGATAATGAGCGCTAATTTAAAGTGTACCAATGCACTACAGTGAATGAACAGAAACATAAAAAGAGTTAATAAAAATAAAATAATTTGAGAATTATATAACCACTAGCATTATCTTTCTTGAGCCTATTTCAAGAAATTGTGTGTGTGCATTTGTGATTCCCAATGAAAATGTGTCTCAAGGTTTTCTTCCATTTGTCAAATATTTCTTCATGAGGAATTGAAGCAATGGCTGCCAAAATGGAAATGAGATCTGAAAAATGACTGATGTGTGGAAGGGTACTTTTTTCTAACTTGATTTTCATTTAGTATTTGTGTTTCTAATTATTTTCATTTCAGAATGCAGGGTACCTTGCTCAATATTTGACTCAAATTATTTCAGGTGAATGTAATCTAAGCAATTAAAAATCTCTGCAAGCGTTTATTATACTCTTCAGGAAATAATACTGACGGACACGAATGCCCAGCTGCTTATTCTCTACCATTGTTAAATTAAATCTCTGCGATTATCTTCTAATGGATCTCCACATTTATCTCACCCAAGAAAGGAAAATTCTGTCAATGTTTTCTTTTTAATTTTTCTCATTTTTGGATTCCATTCTCATTAAATTACTATTTAATACACTATTAAATTGTTATTTAATTCATTCCTTCAATTAAGAATTATTTAACGAGAGCTTACTGCATACAAGCCTAGGTGCACAAAGATAAAAGAAAGTAAATCTTTTTCTTATGGAGAGTCCATCCTGATGAAAGAGTTAGGGAGCACAAGTGAATGCAAAAATAAGTATTTGTTTAAAATGCCACCAATTATATGACCAAAGAAAGGAGGATGCTGGGTATTAAAACATGAGTTGAACATGCCCAAAGGGGAAATATGTTCCTTTCATGATTCAATCACCCGAAGATTCCATTCACATAGCATTCGGGGTGAGTGATGTCCCTGAAGTTAACAGAGTGCTCTGTCTGATTCTGTGGCAGAAACTAGCACCATTATAGGTATAAGGAGAAAGGGAAAATAGAGGGAAGGGAGAGATTTGTTTTGCTGATGGTAGTCAGGAAATATTTTTCTGGGATGTTGAAAATAATCATGAACAAAGAAGGAGGCAAAGGCAAACCAAGTGCAGAGTAAGAGTTTTCTAGGCAGAAAAACATAAGGCTGTGAATGTTGGAAAGGATGGCGTTTCTTTCAGGAGCTCCACCTGCCGATGTGATTGGTACCAGACCCTGCCATGTGCTGAGACAGCAAGAAGCCCAAGTGGCTTTTGCAGTCACGCTGAAGATTTTAAAATGTCATTCTTAGAAGCCATCGGGTCACAAATGATTAATATTCTTGACAATTAACCAAATGCTTGGAGATTCTAGTCTACCCAATTGAAAAAAAAAGGGTGACATAACTTTCAGAGGAAGTACTGACTACATGGTAATAAGTCAAAAATCCTGGGAGGAGACCATTGTGGAATGTATTAAATTTGGCCACTCTAGTAGTAACAGATTGAGAGAACTAGGTGGGTCTGTGATTGATTGTAGAGGAAGTGGAAAGACATGGGAGCCATGTCAATCTGGCCCTAAATTGAGGGGTATCTAAAACTTGCCCAAATATGTAATCAGCCTTGCTTACTAATCTGGACACCAAACTTAATTCCAATTCACGGTCACTCCATATGTTACAGAATAGAGTAATTTCATAGAGTTTTTGTGGCTTTCACCTTTATGGAAGCAGATCTCCAGGTTTCGCATGGTGCCTTTAGGCTGGTTAAGAATCAACCCTTAGGATCGCCACTCAAAACTCACTGCCGTTGAGTTGATTCCTGTCCACAGTGACCCTACTGAAGAGAGTTGAACTGCCTCTGTGAGTTTCGGAGTCTTTAGCTGTTTTCCAGAGCACAGCATCTCCTTTTTCTCCTGTGGATTCATCCTGTCACCTCCCAGTGATCAGCCCGACTCATAACCTACTGTGCTCACAGGGCTGGAGTGAAAGCACTTTGTGCCATCCTAGAGGCCCCGGACTTGCTTGAAAATGCAGAATGATTTGGCTCTGAATTGGAATTGCCATTGTCTTTAATAAGCTTAAAACATGTAATTGATAAATAATTGAATAAAAAATGATAATGAAAATAAGTACAAAAAGGAAGTTTTTGCATACCAAACAAACTCTTTGTTTAGAATTGAGTGGATAAGAGGTAGACAGACACCTGTCTCAGAGTAGGACAGTGGAAACCATTTTTGCCATTTAGGATGCATCAGTCACAAAATCACAAATATTCTATGATCCCCCTCATATGCAATATCTAGAATAGGCAATTTTATAGGGACAGATGTATACTAGTGGCTACTGAATATTGGTGGGAATAAGGAAAGAGAGTCACGGGGAAGAGAGCTTCAATTCAGGTAAATGGGAGACTTTGGAGGTAGACTGGTGATTATTGACTAACACAATGAACATAATTAATGTTACTGAATTGTACATGTGAAAACTGTTGGCACGATAAATGTCTTCTTATTATAAATCCTTCTGGCAATTTTAAGAAATGAGCCCAGTAAAAATAAAGCCTTCCTTTAGACAAAAATGGAATGAAATCAGAGTAAAAACACTGCTGTATGAATCTAAATGATTAATTTTAATAATATTCCAGTGGTTGCTTTGTGTTTCACTTTTAAAAATAGGAAATGTTAAAGTCATTTTAATGATTAAACTAGATATTTCCTAACGTTCTATCCAAAATGAATTTTAATGAATAGTCATTCATTAGGCAACGTTTAGAATGATAAATAAATGCCAAATTATTGCTTTGCATACTGATGTTCACTGACAGATAAGGGTAATAAAATTCAAAATGATTACTTTCTTTTAACAACGTATTCTAGTAGCAATAATTAAATATTTTGTCCAATACTGTGGTCCATTAAAAAGGTAAATACTGAAGTAAAAATTAGAATTTATATGTTAGACCCTGGAATTATTTAGTAAATTAAATATTATTTCATTCAATTTTGATACTTGCTTAATATTAGATTTGAAATGAAATATTTTTATTTTGAAGGTTGTTTTTAAACTCATTTTAAAGTATGTATTTACTAAGGTTATTGATATAGCCTTATTTTTCAGCTTTTTGTAGAATTTAAACCTTTTTCTTGTTAAAGAAATTTATACTCTCCTGAGAAATAAAACAAATAATCTTTCAGATTTTAAAATTGGTTTTTCATGGTAATTCTAAAATACCATTCATGTGAGTATTTTAAAGATTCTGGTATTATAATCCCTTGGAAATAATATCAAGACTTAAAAATTGAACACTGCATAGAGAGTCATACGGCTGTATCGATGCATGAAAAACACTCCCAGTCGTGTTCAGTTTCTTTAGGGACATGAATTTGATGTTTCCAGCCAATCACACAGAGAGTTCACGATCAAGGCCATAACCATGAGTTATTAGCCTTTTGTCAATTATGTCTGAATTCAAACGAACACCCCTGAAGTTTTCTTGAAGAAAAACAGTCGCAGGAAAGTGAAGTATTACCTACTCATGTAATGGTCTTTCTTACAAAACAGCTCCAACCAATCTTGTGTGATTTCTAAAGGAGTAACGTGACAGCTTCATCCTGTCCTTATCCTTTGAAATTCTATATGCATCTCTTTTTATATACAATTGAGCCCCACAGAGGAGGCATCTATGGAACTGTGATATTTTTGCAAAAGTTAATGAAGACTCAAAGTCTGGCTAAATACCTGCTGTTAACAAAAGTTTCATACATAATTGGTTCTCCAGAGCTCCTAGAGATTCCAGGCCAGAATTGCTCCAATCACTTTGAGACTCCTTTTCCAATTTGTCTGCTATAATTCCTGTGCCCACTACCAGGCCCTCCCTTCAAAGTCCTTCAGCCAGCAATCAATTAAACAGCACCTCCTTCTCTGAGTTCCTGAAGAAGATGTCAATTTTGGCAGAATGAGTTCACGGAAAGAAGAAGTTGCCACTTTCAATGTCTAGTTCATTTGTGAAACACCAAAATTCTGTTATTTATATAAGCAAAGAAAGAAACAGGCAAGGAAGAGAATATATTCGGTATTCTAGGCAAAATAATGGGGAAAAACAAACAAAAAATAAAAGATAACCTTTTCCCTTGAGAATCAGCCCTTCTTAATGGATGTGCTTTTCCAATTCCGTCTTGCCTCATTCAATTCTATCTAAAAAAATGTAGAGTTGGCCTAGAATTGAAAATTAGCCTATGTAGGAAGGGTTTCAAAAGGTTCACAAGAAAAAATCTATCACATTTCAATTACATTGTTCATAAACTTCATGAATCCCCATAGTATCTGAACATCTTTTAAAAATTGTAGAAAATGGAATTAAAAGACAGAAAATATAAAATAAACTTTATTACTCAATATAAGCTCCATTAAGATTAAGCAAGCTTTGTAAGCAATAATACCAGCCATTTAGTGTATCCCTAAAGACCTTAGGATCCTGTGATTTTAACCAGGTCTATGCATTCTTTTAAAAATTATTAACTGAAGAAAAATGGGTGCCTTTAAAATTGTTTTGTTTTTGTATTTAGGTATGAAAAAGAAGTCAGAAAGATCCAAATCAGGACTGTAAAGTAGACGTCTAATGATTTCTCATCTAAACTCATAAGAAAATTGCCCTTGGGTTTAATGAAGGGAATGAGCAGGGCCACGGTCTTGTGTCTCTGATGAAGTTCTCCTGGGTGCTTTTCTGCTAAAGCTTTGCAGAACTTTCTTATAACATGCTCATAATAAGCAGATGTTATCATTCTTTGGTCCTCCAGAGAGGCAATAAAAAAAATGCCCTGAGCATCCCCCAAACTTCTTGCTAAGACTTTTACTCTTGACAAACACACTTTTACTCTGGCTGTACCATTTCCAGTAGCAGTTTGTGCTTGTCTTCAACATTACACTCATATACCATGTTTTACTTCTTGTTACAATTCTTCCAAGAAATGCTTCGCGATCTAATCCCATGAGTTTCCATTGGAATCTCTGCACCATCTGTGGGAAAGGCAAAGACTTGTGGTTAGAGATTTAGATTGATATTGTGACATTTATATCTTAAGCAAGTTACTTAAAATGCTTCTGCCTCCTTACCCTAACCTAAAAACTGTGCATAATAATTTTGATGAGTTGTGTTATATTTTATAAATAGCCAGCTTGTTTTCTATAATAAGGTAGAGACTAATTATTTTTAGATAGAGCTCATTTTAAAGGAATCAGTTGGTATGAGAGGATGTACTTGATAGGCTAGCTGAGAAAATGGAAGAGGGTAAACTGAACCTTTGTGAGACGCGTGACTAATTGAAACAATTGTAGCGGCAAACAACAGCTAACATATGCTGAGGTCCTTCAATGGATTTATGTGTTTAATACCTGACATTTTTGCAATCCTTGGAAAAAAATCTTACAAAATAAGAACTATTACTTTCAATTTGAATAGGAGAAAATTAAGGCAAAGAGTGATTATTTTAATTGTCCAAGGTCATCCTAGCTTTCTGATACCCAAACGCCTCATCTTAAGTACTGTGTGATAATATTGCCAAGCCAATTCTTGCTATATTTAACGGGACAATAGTGATATTTATTATCGGCTTCCTCAGTGCTAATAATTTTGAAACCAGCCATTCAGATAATTATTTCCTGCACCAAGAATGATCCCCCTTGCATACTTCTCATTTTCCCAGGTAACTTATTGTTGCTAGATTTTTTGTTCTATGATTGCGTAAGATTTGTTTGTGTAAGATTTTGACTAAAATTTTGGATCAAATCCAAGAAGACACTAAATATATGATCTTACATACTACCTGAGAGAGTTCCAGAAACAAACCACATAGAACCATAGCTTCTCATTCTCCTTCCAACAGTTATGCTGATCCCAAAGAGCTTCCGGGGATGGTTCTTTTTTCTTTTCTTAGAGTTCAATACACCTGAGTCCTTTGGCTTGTTTCCTGCTGTAGAAGTACAGTGGTGGACAACGGTCTCTATTTTTGCTTTCCTCTCTCCTTCAGGCAAAGCTTATGAGTTTTGTGCCTCGTTAGGTATTTAGATCCATAGGTAACAGGCTTAATGTCTTTAACAGGAGATTGTGTAGCCACATCCTTGATGAACATCATAAGACAAGTGTTCCTAGATTGTGCAACAGAAATTCCAAAAATTTAAGTTTTTCTTTGATTTTGCACAGTTAATTTTAAAGTCCATCTCTTTCCTCTCTCATTTTTCTGTAAGTTGCAAAGAAAAACCATGTAGCCCCTTTGTTCTTCATTTACAAATTCTACTTTCTCACCAAACATTTAACATAATTCATTGAAATTCTTTATCATGACATAAAAGATTCTGAGTTTCTTCCATTGTTCAATTTCATATCCATCATATTTTCTTTTCAAACCTCTCCAGGGCACACTTTCTATTTACATGTCTGCTATGTGTTACTGGTGCTGGATGCATTTTCTAAGAGGACAGTCTTTCTCTTGAACTCTTCATTTTTCCCGAGTCACTTCAGCAGTGATCTAAATTGTTATCATTAAACCCAAACAAACGAATGAAAACTAGTTCGCTAAAACGCAGTCAATTGCTACTTACAGCACCGTGGAGGACAGAATAGCAGCCCAGCTTCCATCCAGTTGCTCCTCCCCCAGGATCTTCTTATGTGTTTCTTTGTGTCTAAACAACTCTCTTTTAACTATTCACCTGGCTACTTCTTCTTGTTCTCCATGCTTGAGATGGCATCTCTCCTCTCCAGGGAGGCCCTCACCCAGCACCTCCACACAGGATGGGTCCCTGTCAGAAACAGCTTATATGTTATGTTAGCCTAATTGTTCATAAAAGGCCTACTGGCTACTTTCCAACGTCAGCTATTGAAAACCCTGTGGAGGACTGTTGGGTTCTGACGTACGTAGAGTTATCAGGAGTGAACATAGACTAGACAGCAACTAGCTGGTTATTTCAAACACTAGTATTTGTTCTGTCCCTCTACCAAAAATGATGAGCAGAACAAGAGGCGACTCTTGACGAGAAGGACTGACCCAGGGGCTGTAGTGCTGGGCTCAAACAGAACAACAATTGTGAAGATGATGCAGGACCAGGGAGTGTCTCCTTCTGTTGTATATAGAGTGTCTACGAGTCAGTACTGACTTGACCTAACATAACAAGTATGTGTGTATTTTACTAATAGAACATATGTGGTAGTTATAGAATTTGATGTCAACTTGAGTCATTAAGCGTGAAGAGGTGGAATTTAGCCTGTCAATCAGGTCACAGATTGATGACTTCATTTGGAGGCACTACAGAGATAAATAGCTCCCACACTCACTCTCTGCTGCACATTCCTGTTGACAAGCCATATGGAGCTACCTTGATAGAGTCAGAGTGCTGGAGCTAGAAGAGCCACATGGAAAACGCTGCTAGTGCTGAGATGCTTCCATTGCCACTGAATCCACAATACTTTCCACCCACTGGCCTGTGATCTCCCTGCATTCGGTGTCATTGTATGTGTTGCGTGAATCTGAAGAGAATTTATAGATTGGTATTGTACATATGGACTAATATCAGACTTGTGGACTTGATCTGGACTGGGCTGGGATATTTTCTCAATACAATTGCTCTTTGATATAAAGCTTTTTCATATATATATATATATCTCCCTGGATTTATTTCTGTAGTCAACCCAGACTCACACAGTGTATCAAAGTTTTGTAATTACACGCTAACTTTTGTTTACTTTATGTTTTCTGCCTCACAGAATGGTAAAATGAGATCCAGCCCTATTTTACTTTCAACCTCAGACTATTTATTAGCACCGAACTTTGTATGTAGTAAACAATCAAGTACAATTTTTCAAAATGAACGAATGAATGAATGGATATTCATCTGATTTTTTGGGTTCTGTTTGTTTTGTTATTGTTGTTGTTTTTAATGAACCCAAACAAGAATTACAAAGTTAATAAAGGGCATTCAGATGGGAATTGGAAGCATTGATTTCCAGCCATGTTTTGCCAGATGCTTGAGATGCAATTTTGAAAATATAGTAACTTCCATATCCTCATGTATGAAACATATGGTTTTCACTACATTGCCCTTCTAAGATACCTTTTAAGGGGATTATTAGCAACCTTAATTGGACATGACCCTTTTAAGGAGATGTATATGTGCATGGACCGATGTGAAATATTGATACAATTTTAAGAGTTTTCACAGACCATTGATGTCCATCCAGAATCCACTAGGGATCCATAGACTTCAAGTTAAGAAAAACCTCTCCTTTACAGCATAAACATTCTATTAAGTTATAGTAAACCATAGGACTTGGCAAGTCTTCAATTCACTTTGAATTCAGCCAGAAAGTTAATCTGACTTAAGAGTTCATAAGGGTAAGTATGGAGATATTATGTGGAAGTTTCATTAAGAATAAACTACTGAGAATAAATTCTCGTTTCGTTTTAGTATTTCATTGATCTTTTAGGAAAGGTACAAATTAAGAATATATGATACTAGTTCTTTTTCTTCCAGAAAAAAATAGAGGGAACTCTTTTAATATAATAGACAATTATAATCACATATCCAAAGCAGAAATGTTTCAATCACTCTTCACTGAGCAGTGATTATTCACTGAAAATTGCTCACTGAACATTTGTTCACTGAAAATTGTTTTTATTTCCAAGCATATGATAGCATGTTTCCTCCGCCTTCCCTACAGCCAATAGGCAGAGATCAGACATGTCTCCAAATTCCATCTTTCTTGAAGTATTCTGACATACACCTTTCCTCCCAGAGCACTCTGCTACTCTGTTGGCTCTGAGACTTCTTTGCAATGGCCACAGATAATTTTACCACAAGTTTGGATCAGTCAACAGTATGAAAGCAGTTGTTGGCTCACAGAAACCTGTCTCAGTCAGCAGCTAAGTCTCTTCTAGTCCTCAGTCACTCAGTCATGCGGTCCCTTGGTTTGTGCCTCGGTGGGCCAGGAAACTTGGTTGTTGTCTGCCTCACAGTCCCAGAGCCTCAGTGATGCCCTTCCACATCAAGGTCTCCTTGCCTTGGCCTCTGGTCTCAGCCTCCACAAAGTCAGACAGAAATGTCTAATGTGCTGCACTAGCAGCTCTACTTCCAGGGGTGCTGTGACTTTTTAGTGCATCCTCGATTCTTCCTTGAGCACGGAGGAATAGCTTTGATGAAGGTGTGCTTATTAGTCTTTCAATGGCTATATTCCCATGGAAACAAATAGTGGTGACTTGGCGCACACCCTCTAGTAAGGTGGACACACAGAATACACCCTACTTTAATCTTGGAAATTAGCATAATAGAAAACTACCTCTAAATGGGATTATAACCACAGACATACAACTAAAATCCATATTACAAAGAAGATTATGCTTAGGAGGGACATATTCATCAATTACATCTCAATCACAAGGACTTTCACTTTATAAAATAATATTGTGGACATATGTGTATATGAATAAATAAATAAAATTTCCAACCAACATTTCTGTTCATATCACTTCTCAGATAACCTAGATTTTGTGCTTGAAACCAGAGTCCAGAGTGGGATTCTCAAAAATCCTTTAGGAGAAAGGTTGGTTTTGAAAACTTAATTAAATATACTTCCATTTGCTTATAATTTATATTTTATAGAAAAAAATGGGAGTTTAATATTCTTATGATTCAAGACCTTTATGCATCATAGACCATATGGAATTAAATATGTAAATGGAGACTGATGTACATGCTTTCTCATTCTGATTATATCTATCATCTATATATATACATAGATATACATAGATGCATCTAGAGATATATGCAGAAGGAGACAGACAGATTTTAGCTTATCTGCTGAGTACTCACTTTAAGAAGCCTTCATATAACACTGAGAAAAAATCTGTTTATTATATATTTTTACAATATATGTGCCCAAAACATATGCTATACAACAGATGATAGATAGATCCAGACAGACAGACAAAATAAGTGACAGAGCCAAAAAACAAAGACAAACTTTTCTTTTTTAAATTTTTCTTCAGATACTTTTCTTATTGGTACAAAAAAAATGTTTGCATGAGAATACATCTTTCACACAAAATGTACAGTCATCATCCCAATCAGTTTTAGAGCATGGTCTTAATTCTTGTACTCATTATTATTAATTCCTCACTTTCCCCCAAACTGGCCTTGCCAAACCAAACCAAATTCACTGCCATTGAGTTCATGCTGACTCATAGGGACCCTATAGGGCAGGGTAGAACTGTGCCTGTGAGTTTTTAAGACGAACCCTTCACTGGAGATCAAAGTTCATCTTTCTCCTGTGGAGCAGCTGGTGGTTTTGAAGTGGTGACCTTGTGGATCACAGTTCAACTCACAACCACTGCTTCACCAAAGCTACTGCATTTTTGTTGTTGGGTTCCATCAAATTGGCTCAGTCGCATAGCAACCCTCTGCACAAAAGAATGAAACACGCCCCGCCTTGTGCCATCCTCACAATTATTCCTATGCATGAATCCGTCAATGCAGCCGCTGTACCAATCCATCTCTTGAGGGCTTTGTCCTTCTCGAGTGCCCCTCCACTTTACCAAGCATGTTGTCCTTCTGCAGCAACTGTTCTCTGTCTGTGGGTTGAGATCCCTTTGGAGGTCGAGCAACCCTTTCACAGGGGTCGTCCAATTCATATCAGTAGCAAAATTACAGTTATGAAGTAGCAATGAAAATAATTTTATGGTTGGGGGTGTCACCACCACATGAGGAACTGTATTAAAGGGTCATGGCATGAGGAAGGTTGGGAACCACTGTTCTATAGGGACCGGTTTCTCCTGATGATATGTTTGAAGTATGTAAAATGAAGCCTTGCCATCCTTGCTCTAAAGAACACGCTGGCTGTACTTCTTCCAACACAGATCCACTTGTTCTTCTAGCCAACCATGGTACTTTCGGTATTTTTCTCTAGCACACAGTTGAAATACATCAATTCTTCTGTCTTCCTTATTCAATGTCCAATTTCCACATGCATGTGAGCAATGGAGAATACCGTGGCACAGCCTGGGTATGCCTAAGTCCTCAAAGTAACAGCCTTGCTCTCCAATACTTTAAAGGTATCTTGTGCAGCATATTTACCAATACAATATGTCTTTTGATCTCTTGGCTTCTGCTTCCATGACCATTGATTGTGGATCCAAACCAAACAAAATCCTTGACTTCAACCTTTTCTCCATTTATAATGATGTGCATTAGTCTGCGTAATGTAGGGAAGCAAATCCACAGAAACTCATAAGTATAAGAGAGATTTTATATAAAGGGTAAGTGTACATTAAGAAAGCATCCTAACTCAGAGCTGTCCAAGCCCATAAGTCCAACATTAGCCCCTATGTCTGACACCAATCCACACGATAGCACCAGCACCCAGGGCTGCATCGCGGTAGGACCATGTAGCTTCTCCTTAGGGATGTCTTTCAGGAAGTGAGCCTTGTAAGGTGAAGCCGGGAACTGCTCAGGAAGGTGCACCCTGGTCCAACCATCAGAAAGCAAGAGACCGGAGAACTAGAAAGGTGAAGCTCACAGAGTGATTTATCGCTCTGCCCTTCAATTAACCCCACATCCCCAGGTTGGCACAATAAACTATAACTATCTCATGGTGCAACCTATTATTACTTGTGAGTATGTGGGTCTTCTTTACATTGATTTGTTATCCATATCGAAGGCTACAACCCTTGATCTTCAATCAGCCTTTCCTTCAAATTCTCCTCACTCTCAGTAACCAAGGTTGTGTTGTTTATGTATCGTAGGTTCTTAATTAGGCTTACTCCAATGCAGATGCCCTATTGTTCTTCAAATAATCCAGTTTCTCTGATGTTTTGCTCCTCTGTAACCCTTAGAAACGATTAACCTAGTTACTGTCTCTATGGATTGACTGTTCTGGAGAGTCAACAACAGTAACAATAGTACAACAATCAAACACAGAAAAATCTCAATCCAAAGGAAAATAGAAAATAAAAAGTAGTACTAAAGGAAGAACAAGTGATAAGGTGTTAGCATTTAAAAAATTGTTGCAACTGTTACATGCTAATTAACAAATATTGAAACTTTTTATTAATTTAAAAGTTTCCTGGACATAATTCACACATCGTAAAATTCAATGGTTTAATTATCTTTAAGGGGGTTGTGTTATCACTATAACTTTAGAACATTTTACTCTTTTTTATTCATTATTATTAGCTTTCCATTTCCCCTCTACTTCCCTTGGTATAACCCTTTGTTGTGGTTGTCAGGTGCTGTCTAGTAGTTTCCTACTCATAGCCACCCTACAGAGAACAGAACAAAACACTTCCTGGTCCTGTGCCATTTTTCCTTACAATTTCCTTATGTTTTAACCCATCAGTGCAGTCACTGTGTCAATCAAAGGGGCAGTGGCTCAAACCCACCAGTGGCTTCAATCATAAAGGATGAGACTTTTTGCTTTGTAGCTACTTGATGGCAGTGAGCTTTGATTTTTGAGTGGCTGTGTAAGATAGAGTCATAACAGTGAACATATAAGTCATTGAGATTTTTAGGAAGGTGTACAAATTTCATTTTACTCTGAGAACTAATAACTTTTGCTTATTCATAATTTGAAATTTTCTACTACATTTTGCAATGCAAATAAAAGGGCACACACATCCTGATTAACTTATAGCAGATGTGTTATTCTGGGTAGATGAGAGAAACAAATACAGGGAGACTCATGTGTATAAGAAAGAGCTTTGTATACAAGAGCAGTTGAAAATTGAGAAAACATCCCAGCCCAGTCCAGATCAAGTTCATAAGTCTGATATTAGCCCATATGTCTGATACCAATCTATAAAGTCCTCTTCATACTCACAGAACACATGCAATGATGCTAAATGCAGGAAAATCACTGACCAGTGTGCGGGAAGTCTTGTGGATCCAGTGGCATTGTAAGCATCTCGATGCTCGCAGGGGTAACCACGTGGTTTCTTCGGCTCCAGAGTTCTGGCTCCATCAGCCTCTCTCCATGTGTTTTCTCCACAGTTATGTCTCACAGAGAGTGAACAGAGAGAGTGTGTGTCTCCCACCTCCAGGGAGGAATGCTGGAGTTTCCAGATACATCAGGAGAAGGCCATGCCCACACAGAGCACAGAGGCTTGACCTGACAGGCCAGACTCCACCCCTTCACTCTTAATCCTCACATTGACACCAGATTATGTACCTACCACAGTAGGAGTTCTAAATTCTTTCAAGTCATCTGAGCACATAAGTAACCAGAACAGAGGTTCTTAACCTCTGGGTTATGACCCCTTTGTGGGTCGAACTACCCTTTCACAGGGCCACCTAAGACCATTGAAAAACACATATTTCTGATGGTTTTAGGAACCAAGACACCGCTCCTCTATCCATCTCCAGACGGGTCTGCCCACATGCAGATATACCCACATAGGAGTATCTGGCCTGAAGACTATTACCATGCTACACCATGCTTCAAGACAAAAATTAATTTATTTTTAATTAGAAATAAATATTTTACAATAAATAATTACATATTACTTTGTGATTAATCCTATGCTTTAATTATGTTCAATTTATAACAATAAAAATATATCCTGTATATCAGATATTTATAATAACTCATAATAGTAGTGAAATTACAGTTATAAAGTAGCAACAAAAATAATTCTATGGTTGGGGGGTGTCACATGAGAATCTGTTTTAAAGGGTCACAGAATTAGGAAGGATGAGAACCACTGAACTAGAGTATTGTATGAAACTTATGAATTTGTATGAGAATAAATGTGTTCCTTTTAGTTTCTCTGTGTGGAGGAGAGTGGTGAAGGAGCAATTAGACTTTTTCAGGGGACTTTGCCAAGGTTTAGACTTATGTGTATTGATTTTCACATGGGCTTACATTCTTCAGTCACTCAAGTGTCCTTCCCACTGAGGAGGTGCGGCTTTATGCAGTCGCTAAGGAAAAATTGAATAGTTTTTTAGATAGCCTTTTTTTTGTTTCATTGACATATTAGATGATGCTGATTGTTTTATTTCACAGCTTGTTGATCATTCAACCACTCAGCAATTATTTAACAGTAAGGCAAAATGGTGGATGATCTTGGAGCTTTCCCTGGGAAGTGCCACGCAAACTCTTGTAAAAGGGAGAGGGGCCTAACTGAGCAACTTCTACAAGGCTATACTAAAAGTCCCAGAAATGTTGTTTTTTAAGCAAACATGTGATTGTTTTGGTTAATATATCTATCAGAGGTCATTAACTCTCTTAACTACCTATTAAATTATGATCCATTGATATTTTCCTGGAATAGTAAGTTTTAAAAAATATTTCTGTGATAATTTGAACGAGAGAAAAAACTCCATGAACATTCACTGCCAGGGAGTCAATTCGGACTCGTAGTGACCCTATAGGACAGGGTAGACCTGTCTCTGTGAGCTTCTAAGACTGAAACTCTTTAGGAGGGGAGAGAAGCTCATCTTTCTCCCCCAGTGACGAGTGATTTTGAGTTGCTGACCTCATGGTAAGCAGCCCAATGTTTAATACACAACATTTCCAGGCTCAGAGTGTTTTACTGGCCAATTCTGTATTGCTTTGTTCCTTCAATGAACCCTTTATTTTAACAGAAACTACAGTTTGCTCTTGAACAGGTAAACTTGAATATGCAGACAGAAAACAACAGCACAGTATTTATAGAAAGATGCCATTTGTTAATTCAAATAGCATAATAGCACATTTTTTAGATTATTTTATGTCAGTGTAAGGTCCTTGGGTTGCTCAAATGGTTTTCTCTTGGTTACCCATCCAGCACCACCACATAAAAAGGAACTGAAGATCTGGTTTCATAAAGATTACAGCCAAGAAAACCCCATGAAGCTCATTTCTATTAACACTTGTAGTCACCAAGGGTCAGAAATCAACCCAAGGGCGACAGATCTGTGTTTGTGTGTTATATTACTGTAATTAGTCTCGGACAAGTTTGGAACTTTCAGGAATAGCCAGTAATTACTTTATGTGTCTCTGGATGTTATGGTCTATAATACTCAAGTTTTCCCAATGGCACTTCATAATTCTTGTATCTAACACATGATTTTATCTTCTTTCTAAATGGAAAATGGAAACATCAACATATGTATATCAGGACACAGGCTCATTTTTCCCCCTTTCCTTTTAATCTATGGATGAAGGACCATTGCAGTTTTCCAGGCCATATGATAACTATTTGTTGAGTTAATCTCAATTCTTAGACATGTGACACTTTAAATGATTCGCTTTCTTTTGGAACACTCTCCTCCTCATATTCTCAACACTATTCTCTCTCAGCTTTACTCATAGTTCTCTATGGTTGTCCATTCTTAATTTCTTTATAGGACATACGTCATTCTTCTCCTTGATGGTACAATGTTTTAGCATTTGATTAACCCAACAGCTAATCGACAGGAGAAAAGATATGGTGTGCTGCTTCATTCGGATGAAGCACTGGAAAGCCATAGGAGGCAGTTCTTCCCTCTCTTATAATTTCCCTCCCTCTGTGTCAGAATAGACTCAAGGATACACAACGCTATTCTCCACTATTAAAATACTGGGGTATCTAATGATTCTATACTTTCCTCTTACATATTACACTTACTTTTTTTTTTTTTTTTGGCATAGTGGTGCCTCCATAGCCCTGGGAATTGCTTACAGGATCCATTGGAGAATAAAATCTGAAGTCTGTTGCTTTTGTTAGGTGCCCGCAGAAGCAGTTCGCACTCATAGGGACCTGATGTTCAGCTTGGCCTCCTCCTCCCAGTTGTGGTCACCATTGTTGCAGCCATGGTGGCGATCCATCCTTTGAAGGTCGTCCTCTTTCTCACGGGCCTCTGCTTTACCAATCATGACGTCCTTTCCAGGAACCAGTCTCCAGTTAGACCGTGCCCAGAGCACCTCTGATGAAGTCTTAGCGTCCTCACTTCCAAGGAACATTCTGGCTAGAGCACTTCCAAGCAGCTGTCTTCGTTTTTGACAGTCCAGGATACGTTCAGGATTCCCCTCTGGCACCACATGTAAAGCGCATGGTTTCTTCTTTGGTCTTCCTTATTCAATACCAACTTTCACATACAGACAAGGCAATGCAAATACCGTTGCTTCGGATCCTTGCTTTGCAACCCTGTGAAGAGGTCTTGTGCAGCACATAAAATCCCTTAATATATGAAAATAACAGATGCTCCCATTCCTATATATGTTAAATCATATATAGGAATATATGATTGACAGAATATCATAGCTAATAAAATATAAAACCTATTTATATTTGCACAAATATAAATAGCACTCCTTCTTAGCCTTTGCAGGGTTGCTTTGACGTGTTCATTTCTTCTTCCCTCCACATCCCACATTGTATGCACTTGAATGCAGTACCTGCCTCCACGGAGTGCCCGCTCTGCTTAGCTTTGTCAGGATTCCAACTGTACTTCCTGAGTGCAAATGTCCATTAAACCTACCATTTAAATTCAGTCCTGTCTTTGTGATCCACGAAATTATCTTCCTGGGTATACTAAAAGGATTTGGAATTTAATAAGCATCATATTAAAAGTAATTTAGTTCTGCAAATCTGTTGCTTCCACTAATTTGTTTAATTCCATGAAATACACTTCAATCAATATGTTCACATAAACAAATTTGGAAATTAACTCTCATGAAAAATTTTTTCATTCTATATTCCTAGTTTCTATATATTTTCATAAGATGCCACTTTTCTGCATCCTATGCTTTAAAAGATTCACTGATAGATCACTTACAGAATTGACAACAATTAAGCTCAGAGCTAAATTTCTCATTTCCTTAGACCCAGTTGTCAGTGTGTGTCATAATTTCTTGCCTTATTTATTTTGATTATTATAAATATAATCTCTGAAGTTCTCTTGTGAATCTCCAAAATTTAAGAATCATCTAGAATCAGTTCCCACCTAGCTTTAAAAAATATTGAGCAGATGTTCCTTTGCTTTCTCTGTTCTTTCAGGCCTCTCTCTCTGCCTTGTTTCTTCTTTCTAGAAAATTTCCTCCCTCTTTTATGCAGTATTAAATCTCATTTCACCTTTCTTGCATTGAATTAAATATCATATCCCTTTTATGGCTGCCCCTTCATTGTGGGAACATGTGATGATTCACTCTAATTTCCTTCAAGACCAGATGCTGAACTGACTGTTGCTTTCCCAGTATCCTTGTATGTCCTCCAACAAAGTATGAATAATTGACATGTGCCTCAATACTCAGCCCCCAATATTGTATCATTTATTCTATCTTTAGGACTAGTTTTTGAATTATTTGAAAGGAAGCAATATGCCTCTTAATGTTTTACCTCAAGTCAGATAAGCATTGGCTGCTAACCACAATAGGCGGCTCAAACCTAGGAGCCAGCCCTTAGGACAGAATGAGGCTGTCTAGACTGTCAGGAGAACATGAGGCTGTCTAGGCTGGCAATGATTTACACCCCACAACACCCTGATGGAGCGCCTGCAAGTGGAATAGACTCGATGGAAGTGGGTTTTCTACATATAAACACTTTGGAGAGCAGGTCTACCTTGACATGACATCTCCATTGCAAAGACAAACAAACAAACAAACAAACAAACAAGCAAAAATCTCACCACCAATGAATCAATTTTTACTCACAGTGACCCCAGGGGTAGGGTAGAACTGCCTCTGTGGGCTTCTGAATATGTGAATCTCTGTAAGAGCAGCAAGTATCACTTTCTCCTGTGAAGTGACTGGTGGTGTCAAACTGCTGACCTTGAGGTTCATAGCTCACCTATGCACTAGGGCTCAGGTGAGTTCTCCATTAGTTTGAATCACTTCAGTGCCAACTTGTACTGGTTTACATAGCAAAAAACTGTGACATGCTCATAAGTTTATTTTTCTTATTAAGAATACAGTTTTACAAGTTAGTATACTTGTTGGTTTTAGTTGAATTATATCTGTCAATGTTTTAGTCTTTAGGGAAAAATGGGTTTGTTTGTGCATTGTTAGTGCATTACCACCTTGGCAAATATATCTTGTGAAGGAAACATACTTGACCGGGTATCAACAATTCTCTTCCCCACACTCCATCCAAAGGAGGGGGAAAAATAAAATCCAGAAAGTAAAATTACCTTTCTTTCTTTCAACTACTGAATGGCATTTAAAATAAATATCACTTTAGTGGAAATAATTGAGAAAACACACTATCTATCTAATCTAATCTACTAATCTACCATTTATTTTCCTGTTTGTGTTTTAAGAGTCAGTCTTTGAAAAGACAAACACAAAATCAAATGTTAAAAATCAAATTGATAAATGTGTTATGGTTGGCTATTTAAAAATCATGCAGACCGTAATAGAAAGGAAAAAAATTACAATTGTAGAAACCAGCAGGCTTTTTTCTTTACTTTTGTCCCCCTCAAGTTGTTGCTTCCCTTTATTCAAAACAGCTACTGTAGGGTGGGGCATAGGTATTAGAATTATAAAGTTATTTTTAATTAAAAAATAAGTTGTAAATAAATACATTGGAAAACATTTTGACAACCTATGGACAATGAAGAAAAAATACTTAGCGCTCCATCTAGATGTAATATTTTTTAATTTGTTCTATGTAGTGCCTAGAGGGAAAATAGCAACAAGGCATAGTGGTCAGTTGCCATCAGATATGTGTTTGCAACCTGGTATATGCTATCTTTCTCTGGAAACTCTTCCATATCGATTGACTTAACGTTAAACTCTCTATGGACCTCCACATCCAATGCATTTAAACAGACATATTTATTAAGGGTATTCTATGGATGTACTACTGGTTAGGTTCTAATACTTTAAAAATATTTATGAAGAAAATAGCTCTGTGTTCAAAAGTCTTCCTGGAAGTGAAGTGGAGCACGGGGGTGAGGCTGGGGAGGGTTAGTAATGAACCAGTAAGTAGATTACAGTAAGATTAGTGTAATTATGAGATTGGCATGGAATTTTATTCGAGTAGAGATGGGAGTGCTAGTGAGGTAAGAGTAGAAATATAATTATCTTAGTAATTTCGGCCATAAACCACATTTTTCCTCTGTTATAATGAACTGACTCACCCTAAAATTGGTTCCTTCTCCATTGTGCATTGTATACACAGAGCTCTAATCTTAAAGCATCATTATCCTTCCCTTGAGAGCCAAACTGTGTGTTTCAACTGCAATCCTCAGACTTCCCAACTCCCAGGCCCCTGACTTGTGTAGCAGCCCAGCACGCCCTCCGATTACGGGACCCACGAGAGTGCACGTTGCCAGGAAGCACAGACGGGTGGCCGCAGTACACTTTCTTCCCCTTAGCCTGGTGATTATGTAAGGCACATCAGGGAAGTGGCATCCAGGTGTCAAGAAAAAAACACTAAATGTATCAGACTCATTTGAACCCATTGTATTGCCCAGAAACCACTCTGAACACCAGCTGCCCTTCAGCCTGCCGGGGAGCGCCATAGCAGAACTTGGGAAAAGCACAAAAGAAAATTAGAGATGCTCTTTAAAAATATAAAAGAAGTCTGTCTCAGCTAGCTAAATCGGAAAGAAAGGCTTATTGAGTTTTTCTTTTCCACTTTCTCTTAATTATTATTTTAGAAAGAGAAAACACAGTTACAGAACATTGTTATGGGAGAATAACCTCCCCAATACCACAACACTCTTTTCCTCTGTTGTCAATACATATTCTGGGGGATATAATGTATTTTTCTATGGGATTTGCTCCCTTCCCTTCATTACTTACTATCCTCTTTTCTTCCTTGATTTATCCTCCTTCTCTCCTTTTCTTTCTATAACTTTTTCTGGCTTATCTTCAAACACACAATGTCTTGATAAACCCATGTTTTATCATTTTGCAATCATATTATATATATATATATATATATTACAGACTGACATCACAAAAGTGACAATCTCTGGTCCCTCAATTTCCTTATCCTCAATCTGTGTGTAAAAGACAAACTTCTCAGCTAGTTCTTATGTGAATTACTAATTATACAAGATCATAACTCTAACACAATTGCTGTAAATAATAGATTCTTAGTACTTTATGCTATCATCATTGTACATCACTGAAACAAAGTTCTTGTTTTAAAGATTTTTTTGTAAAAGAAGTTCTGTGGAATTGCTATAATAAAATGCATATATATTTTAATGTAATTTAAAATATTGCTAAATAGAATTATAAAAGTTTTATGCTAGTTAAAAATATTTTCATAAAACAAGGATAAAATTGTTCTCATTTTTTCCTTTCAAATAATAAATTAAAAATTATTGTATATTTCAATAAAATAGAGTGACTTAGAAAATTAAAAACAATATTTTAAAAAGTCTCTAGAAGGGGAACATTTTCTCACCAATGAATAATGCAGAAAGTTGAAACTTTTATTAATTCATTTGCTTCACATTTACAAACATAGGATGGAAAATAACAAACTTGGAAAGGTATTTGTAGACAATTCATTGGCATATAAAGTCATTTTCTTAATATACAGGGAATCCTTATAATTAATGAAATAAAAGACAAATTGAAAGAGGATGGGGAGAAGACCTTTAGAAAAGAAATACAAATGAAAGACCTGAAAACCACAAATGCTGGAGAGGGTGTGGTGAGGCTGGAACTCTATGCACTGCGTGTACTTGTAAATATGTACAGCCACTGTGGCAAGTGATATGGTAACACCTATAGAGATGGCAATTGAAATACCATGTGACCCAGCAATACCATTACTGAGCTTATACCCAAAACAAGTAAGAAACAGATTATGAACAGATGTTTGCTCATGGGTGTTCATTGCAGCACAGTTCACAGCAGCTAGATATTAGAAACAGTGTAACATCAGTGGACGATCGGATCAAATAAACTCTGGTATCTACACACAGTGGATACTACACATCCCTAAAAAGACAGTGATGAACTATGAAACACATCAAGATATGGGAGGATCTGGAAGACATGCTCAGTGAAGTTAGTCAATCACAAAAGAACTAACGCTGTGTGTATCAGTCCACAGCTGGAGGACCAAGCAGCAGAATGGGCACCAACTCAGTCTTTTAGGGCATCAAGTCTGCTGACGGGGGTGGGTCAGACAGCTTGGCAAAGAGCCTGACCGGCGCTGTGCCGTACCAATGGACTAGACACCACCTGCTCAAGGTAAGTATTTTCAAGGTCATTTGGCAGAGGGTGCCTCAGAACAGCTGGGATCAAAAACTCAAGGGAGAGGAAGGGATGTTGTCTGCTGTGTGGCTGCCATGTAAATCTATGATGAGGACCCAAGAAAAGGAGACAACCTGAGCAGAGGGATGAGGGCTACTGATCAATGGAGGCGAGGGGAAAGGGAGCAAACACGTCTAGGGAACAAAAATGCATGTCTGTTGGTAGTAAAAGAGGGAGGACTGACCTCCAATTGGCGGGAAGAATGAAAATGTTTTTGGAGATCCTAGAGGGGATGTCTTTGGTGGTATGCACTGAATGGGACACATTGACCCAGGTTTCTGGGAGCACTCTGGGGAACTAAGCCAGGTGCCGTGGAATGCTGGGACACTGAGTCCTGGATCTTCAAGGAGCACAGCATGCTCCAGAGGCAGCATCACTGAGATCCCATGTGGAAACTCCACTGGGGGAATTTGATTCTTTCTCAGACACACTTGTCACCAGGGTGAGGGTTTACATCTGAAAATACATGATGTCTGAGGACATGGAAGACAGCTGTACCAAGATTGTTGAACGGTTGGTTGGCGGTCTTGCTCAATCGTGGTCTTGCTCCATCAATGCCCTAGATACTGTATTGAGATATATATTACTCCAGCAAACCTATGATGGACATTCTGCTTTGTTTTGTTATGTTTGTTCATGTTAGGGTGTATCTCAGAGGTATTATGTTATTAGAGGTCACCCTCATGAAGTTGTGCTGTATGTTTGTCTGCATTTCTGTATATAAAACCTAGGATTGATAAACCTATAGGGGCAGAAAGTAGAATAAGGGTTTTGGGGGTGATGGGGTACAGTTGCTGTGTGTAGGCATAAAAGGGAGACAATGCCAAGGAGTCTGGGAAGAATATGAATGTCTGGAAAGTGTTTGTGGTAGCAAGATTACAATTCTGCTTGTTGCAATTGAACTATGGAATGATATATATATATATACACACACACATTAACTCCCAAGTTAAAATATAAATAGACAATAAATATATAAACCTGTTTAATCTTACAAGATAAAACAACTTTCAACTTAGCCAGATAAAGCATGCCCAGTATTATGACATTTTTAAGATGTAACATCCATAAACAGAGACAAGTATAAATGCCTATGTAGTGTATTATTTATGCAGGTACCCATATACATGCTTTTGTGAATATAAATGCAAGCATTGGTATAACATATATATGCATATTACCACATAGTTTAAAATTTATGTATACTTATAAATGCATTTTCAGTTGTCTCCTTGTTCTACTATAGTGTCTTGTATGTAGCGGTGATGCTGGAAGCTATATTGATGATATTTCACACATCAGCAGGCTTATGGGTCACACATGGTGAACAGGCTTCAGTAAAGCTTACAGATCAATAAAGACAGTTTTCCTCTGGTAGAATACGAAATTAGGGGGAAATTAGCACAGGTGAGTTTGCACTTCATCTGTCTGTGTACCCAGAATCCAAAGAGGTGTCATCTATTTACCCATTGGCATATGTCCAGAAGGGAATAGCTTAAAAAGCCCCTGTGCCCAGCGCTGACATGCAGACACAGTGAATACAGGAGGGGTCTGTGAGCAGGAAGTGTCTTGGATATTCTTGTCTCTGCCCCTTCGGGTTAAATGGATTGGCCATTGGCGTACATTGCCTGAAAACTCAGGAACCACAATTGAAACCAGGATCTTGAAAGGGTAGCACTTAATTCTTTCTTATACTCAGTCTCTGCTTGACATAGGCAAGTGCTGAATGACTTAGCCACCCTTAATTCTTCCAGGTCTACAACACATGTGTTGGGAGTGTGCTGCCTAGCCCAGAGACACATAAAAAGAACACTATGCCTCAGAGGCAGCAACCAATCTCTGTGTATGTGAAAAAAAACCCCAAAATAAGCAAACAAATCAAAAAGCCAAGGTAAAATGGCACAACTGAGTGGAAAACACAGAAATGCACACACAGAAGAGATCTTGGGAGAAGAGAAACCTTTAGAGTTTCCTGCGAAGGTGTTTAGGAGAATCATCTTCCCTTGCTTTAAATGAATGGAGAAAAAATTGACAGAAGTACAGAAGACAACATAGACATACTCAGAAAGAACTAAAAGACAATTTGACAAAATAAATGAAAGTATAGGATTAGTGGAACAACTCGAAATAGAAATTAAAAAGGAAAACATTAAGATAAAATAATTGGTTAGCATTTTGAAAGAGTAAAACAGAAGAATGGATGCAGGAAGCAGTGATCTTGAAGACAAGTCTATTGAGAGCAAAATATAAGATCAAACTATAAAAAAGACCAAATAACCTGAAGAAGCCTACGATGTTTTTATGGGGAACAATCAAAAGGAACAATTTATGTGAGATTAATATCCCAGAAAAGAAAGGAAGAAAACACATAGAAAATAATTGATAAAGTAGTAAAAGTGAATCCCCTAACATTATATGACAGAGCAGAAAAGAAATACCCAAGAATCCCAGAGAATCCCAAACAGAATTAATCCAATGGAAAAAAATTGCAATGACATATCAGAGAGCAACACAAGAGAAAAGAATAGTCACCTCTAAAGGTGAACTAATAACAAGATCAACCTTTACTACAGAAACCATGCCAACAAGCAGGCAAAGCTTTGATATACTCAAGATCTTGAAAGATAAAACAAACCTTCCAACAAAGATTCCTATATCCAACTATTTCGAGAGGTAGGCTATGAGCAAGAACTAAAGGTACTGAAGGAAGAAGTTCAAGCTGTATGCATTAGTCAAAACTAAGGCCCCAGAAATTTATGGAATATCAATTAAAATGTGTCAACAAGCTGATGAAGCACTGAAAGCATTTACTGGTCTATAACAGGAAATTTGGAAGAAAGCTACTTGGCTAACTCACTGGAAGAGATCCATATTTGTACCCATTCCCAAGAAGGTGACCCAACAGAATGTCAAATTATAGAACCATGGTATCACATGCAAGGCAAATTTTGCTGAAGATCCCTCAACAATAGTTACAGCAGAACATTGTCAGGGAACTTCCAGAGGTTAAGGCCAGATTCAGAAGAGGACATGGAACAAGGGTTATCATTGTTGATGTCGAATGGATCTTGCCTGAAAGCAGAGAATACCAGAATTATGTCTACTTGTGTTTCATTGACTGTGCCAAGTCATTCAATTGTGTGGACCATCACAACTATGGCTAACCTAGAGAAGAATGAAAATCCGAGAACACTAGGCTGTACTCCTGTTAAATCTGTGCTTGACTCAAGAGGCAGTGGTGTGAACAGAATAAGGAAATGGTGCATGGTTTAAAATGTTGAAAAGCGTGTGTCAGGTGTTTCCTCTCATCATAGTTATTCAATCTATGTGCTGAGAAAATTGTGAGAGAAGCTGGATTATATGAAGAAGACTGAAGCATTAGGGTTAGAGGACGGCTTATTAATAATCGGTATACTGATGATACAATGTTGCTTGCTGAAATTGAGGAGAACCTGAAGCACTTAATGACAAACACAAAGGATTTCAGCCTTTATTATGGGTTACAATTCAAATGTAAAGAAAACCCAAAACCTCATCACAGGGCCAATAGGTAACATCACGGTAAGTAGATAAAGACATTGAAGTTGTCAATGATTTCATCTTGTATCCATAATCAATGCCCATGGAAGTAGCATTCAAGAGCTCAAACAATGTGATGCGTTGGATAAATCTGCTGCAGAAAATGTCTTAAAATAAAAT
Organism: Tenrec ecaudatus; assembly: GCF_050624435.1. Classification (NCBI taxonomy): domain Eukaryota; kingdom Metazoa; phylum Chordata; class Mammalia; order Afrosoricida; family Tenrecidae; genus Tenrec; species Tenrec ecaudatus. The sequence goes on from NC_134533.1 coordinate 87,898,673, forward strand.
GTTGAAGAGCAAGTATGTTACTTTGAGGACTATGGTCTAAACCTAAGCCATGATGTCCATCTGCTGCCGTAACACTTTATAAATAAACATATATACATAGATCTATTCTCCTGTCATTGTATATAAATGCCTTAGACAATTTCTATCAATCATATATTTGTTTTATTTTCCTTTGGGTGTCTTCAAAAGAAAGGTCCAATACAAGGTTAGTTCTGGAGCAGATAAACTGGGCCAGTTAAATTCAAGTCAGTAGGCAAACTCAGAAGGTCATAGTACATTTTTTGGAAATCCCAAAGTAGGATTACATATATATATATTTCTTTTTCAAAAGACAGAGGACAAAGATAGGAAACTTTTAGTAAGTAGTTTAAGAAAGTTGTAAACTGTATTGGTGATAAAATCGCAAGGGAAATTTCACTAAGTTTATTATTATATTTTTCAAAACACACAGGACAATGGTGGGGGCTTTTAGGAAGAAGTTTAAGAAAACTGAAAACTGTATTGGTGATAAAATAGCAAGGGAAATTGCACTAAGTTTTTCAACTTTTACAACATACCTGTTGATTTGGTGGAGAATATGTTGAAAACAATGAGTTCATATTTTGATATCTCTGTTGAATAAAAGTTTTTATGCTTTTATAGTAATCCTATTTTCTTACCTTCCTATAAATATAAATATATAGGTCAACTTACATATTTATGTGAAGTCAGTAACAGTATGTTCTTTCAAATATAAATAGAAGATATGTTAATAATTGCATTAATTTAAATTTATTTTGAATGATTTAAAAACTAACTTATGACAAATGTCTCTGTACATTGCACATAATCTTCAATAGACAATATTTATAATAAGAAAACAAATTCATCATGGCAATATATTTTCTTTATGTCAGCAATGAATGTTTTATTAAAATTCTTCTTGTATTAATCTCATGCAGATGTAAAACACGTGCTTCTCATTGATAAAAATATGCAAATGGGAATTTTACAATCCATTTTTGGTTCTTAATATGGCAGGTCTTTTTTCAGACTTTGTTAATTCCCTTACTTTTCTGTTAAGTTGATTTACTTATAAGAATTTTAAAAATTAAAACAGGAGTTACATATATAATGATTATTATTCATCTTGATCATATTTATTACTTGCATTTTTCTGTGCAAGTTTTAGTATGTGGTTTACTTTATAATTGATTTTTATACACACATAAGCAACTATTACATAGTTAATCAGAAGAGCTTTATCAACTATATAACATACATTTGACATAATTAAATTCTATATGATAGGTAAACTATATAGATATTTTACACATAGATACACATAGATATTAACAATGTAGTTCTTTAAATTAGTTTGTTATGATTTATTGAGCAAACTATGAATTTGGGTCAGAGCAAAAGCAAATCTAGGACCCATTTGGCAAGATCTGCTCTGGCCTGATATGGACGGTAGGATGCCCAGTGGCATATTCACTATTCATGGACTTAGTAGGTGAGCATTTAAATTTCCCTTTAAAATCTCAAATACATTCTTTTAAAATAATTAAGACAGTGGAAAAAATGACTGCATAATCTAATACTCTATTTGGATCACATCATCATGCATGGACACATTGAAAATTGAGCTAAGCAATTGCATATATAAAAGTGCCAAAGGATGGCAGACTTCTTTGTACTATTAACTGGATTTGTAACCTTTCAATACAAATAAGTACGACAGGTATATATACATACACACACACACACACACACACACACACACACACATATATATATATATATACCAATAATTATGCCACACAATTTTGATAGGAAATGAGAAATTCAGGTTTTAACAATGAAGCAGGGGTTAGCAAGAGATAAAGTAGAGGAAAATATCAGGTTGGATGTTGGGGATTCTGTCCTAATGGTCTAGCCTAGAGTTATTTTGTGCTATCAAAGAGTATTCATGTATAAAAATAAACTATTAATGGATAAAGACAGCCCTGTTATTGTGGAGCTTGTAAGAGCCAGGTACTGTGCTAACCACTGATGACTCACACATGTTTGACTCCCCTGAAAAGCAATAAAAAATGGTAATCAGCCAATTGCTACCACATTGATTTTGGCTCATGATGACCTCCACATATGTCAGAGTAGAGCCCCCCAACTCCCAAAATGTTTCTAAAAAGGCAAGTGAGCTGCTGGGGAGAAAATCAGACTTTCAGGAACACATAATCAAGGTTACCTAGTAAAAATGCAAGGATGCTATTAAAAATAAACAAGGAACGTTTAGATCACCAAGATTTTGGGGGATAGAGATGAATATATCTGGACTTTGGGAAAGATTTACAGCCTCAAATCCTTATGCAGGGTCCTTGTGAGTCAGAATCGACTCACTGGCAGTGTTGTTGCTGTTGTTATTAATGAACTAATAAGCACAAATGATGGGTAATTAAACACTAGATATATTGATAACACATTTTAAAAGGGATCCTACTCATGAAGATAGAACCTTTTCTCGTTCAACACAAATGCACTGTTAGACCTATAATAGTTGGTTAAAGTTAAATATGATATCTCATGCACATAGTGTAGAACATGACTGACACAGAGTAAGAGCTCAGATAATAGTGAAACTGAATTTGTATAATGAATGAATTTAAATTCAGATAATTTCCCTAAGTTTGTTTGTTAAATATTGCAAAGTCTTAATAGGAAGGCAGTTCTTCTAAATCTGCATGGAACCTAGGTTTCTACAAACAATAGAAACTGGAGCTAAATTGTTTGGTATCATCTTCTCAAAACATGTAGAAAACAGCTAGGAGCTGGCCATATCTGAACTCGTCTGGCTTCTTCTTGCCACAAGGCAGAGATCAGACAGGCATCTACCCTCTATCCTCTTTACTTAGTCTGACACCAACATTCCTCCCAGGGCACTCCGCAGCTAAGCTGGCTACAATAATGTGTTGCCCTGGTCACTCTGAATTCACAGACAACACACACAATTAAAGGGATCTGTTAGGGGAGTTAACAGTTTGGTCCACAGCAACCCCTCTCCTGAATCAGCAGGCAGATCTGTCTCTAGTCCTCAGCCGATCAGTGGATCCACTCTGGATCCTCAATGGATCAGGATGCCAACTCATGGCTCTGCCTCCTGGTCTCATAATCTTTGCTGCTCCTTTGTGTCATGGTCTTCCAGTCTAGACCTCTGGTGTCTTTAGCTCCAGTGGTTCTGGGATTTCTCGGTCATATTGACCTATAAGGAGCCCTCTGATCAGACTTCTTCAAGGGCAGATCTGTTTGTCCTTTTAGCAGTCCATGGTATTTTCCATAAACTTTGAACATCTTGTCAGGGAGAGAGCAGTCGCTGGAGAAGGACATCTTGATAGAGTAGAGGGGCAAAGAAAGAGGAAGGCCCTCGATGAGATGGATTGGAACAGTTCCTTAAACAATGAGATCAGGCAAAGGGAGAATGACGCCAGGTTACATCGCGTTTCATTCTGTTGTGCATGGGGTCTCTATGGGCCAGAACCTGCTCGATGGCTCCCAACAATAGCAGAGAGAGCATTGACATTGCTACCCCAAATGACTATGAATGTGGAGATATTTAGTTGCTGGATTTTAATATAGTTGCCAAGTCACAACGTCACATTGTCACAGCGGCAGTCTATATTAAAATGATGGAAATGATCCATCTGTGTTTAAGTCTAAACAGGATTAGTGGGCACAAGTGAATTCTTAGGGCAGGTAGTTCAGACATCTAAATGTATCAGGCATCTAATTTGATCCTTGCAATACCTGTGCCACTTATTTCCTAATTCTACTGCCGAGTCAGGTACTATTGATAACAAAACAAATTCATAGCCATCTCATTGATAGCTGGTGGCATTGTGGTTACATATTGGGTTGCTAAGGGCAAGGTCAGCAGTTTGAAACAACCAGTTGTTCCTCGGGTAAAGGACAGGCTTTTCTATTTCCATAAAGAGTTAAAGTCTTCAGCGATTGTGTTGGGAAACTAAGCATCACAGAAGGCCAGGTTATTAGAACAAAGTGTTCTTGCATTGAGGAAGTACTTGAGTAGAAACCCAATGTCTGTCTGCAATCTTAATATTTAACATATAACTACGTGAACATAGATATATTCCCCCATTGTTATATATAAATATATTTACAAATGTATATGCCTACACTTAGACCTCTATAAGTGCCCTTTTCCTCCTGGTTCATTTTTCTATTTCCTTTTACTTTCTTCTTGTCCCACTATCATGTTCAGCCTGCATTTGTGTTACAGTAATTCCTCTCAGTTACATTTCATTTGATCAAGCCCCACCAGGCTTCCTACACCTTGCTTGCCTTCTATTTTACATTATTTGTTGTTCCCTTGTCCCTGGTTTGTTAACACCCACTTCGTTTCCCCCACCTACCCCTCTCCCATGTCCACCCCTCCTTCCCCCTGCACTTAACCCCCCTTGCCCCTGTGAACCATCTGTCCCATTATTTTCTCCCAAGGATTGTTTATCCCACCTATCGTATCTAAATAGAGATGCAGAGACAATAATAAGCACAAAAACAAGGCAGAGCAAAATAAAACAACAACAACAACAAAAAGAAAAGCCTATAAATAGTTCCAGGTATGTTTGCTGACCTTTAGGAGTGTTTTCCAGTTGAGTCTGATGGGGTGCCATACTCTTGACCCACAGTCTATTTTTAGCATTCCACAGGAACTTCATTGCTCTGCTCCCCTTCTGCTCTGTTGCATGCCCATAGTGTTTCACCCTGGTGTGGTGGGGTCAGATCAGGCACAATTTCCACACTGTGCCTCCAGTTTTGCTCCTCTAAGTGCTACAGGTCTATGAGGGATGTGTCTTGTGGTGTGGCAAAAGAGGTGCATAAGTAAATGGTGAAGAAAACTGATGGTGCCCAGCTATCAAAAGATACAGCATATGGGGTCTTAAAGTCTTGACAATAAACAAGTTACCATCTAGCTGAGAAGTAACAACATCCATATGGAAGAAGCACACCAGCCTGTGTGATAATGAGGTGTTGATGGGATCAGGTATCAGACATCAAAGACCCAAAACAAAAAATCACATCAATATGAAAGGGGACATGTGGAGTGGAGATCCAAAGTCCATCTGTAGACAATTGGACGTCCCCTTAAAGAAAGGTCACAAAGAAGAGACAAGCCAACCTGGGTGCAGTAGAGCACCAAGGAAATATATAACCTTCCTCTAGTTCTTTAATGATTCTTTCTACTCTTAAGACCCCAATTCTACCTTACATATCCGACTAGACCAGAGCATGTACATGAGTACAGACAGATAAGAGCTGGAAACACAGGGAACCCAGGACAGATAAAACCCTTAGGTCCAATAATGAGAATAGCAATATGGGGAAGGTGGGGGGAGAAAAGGGTAACCAATCACAATGATCTACATATAATCCCTTCCCAGGGAGGCAGGCAACAGACAAGTGGGTGAAGGGAGACATCAGTCATTGTAAGACATGATAAAATAATAATTCATAAATTATCAAGGATGCATGATGGAGAGTGAAGGAGGGGAAAAAATAAGGAGCTGATACCAAGGGTCAAGGAGAAATAAAAATGTTTTGAAAATGATGATAGCAACAAATGTGCTTGAGTCAATGGATATATATATATATATATGGATTATGATAAAAACTGTATGGCCCCCCCAATAAAATGATGTAAAATAAATAAATAAAGAGAAACAGTCTAGGAAACTCACAGGGGCAGTTATACCCTATCCTATAAGGGTCGCTTTGAGAAAAATATTAACCAGTGCACTCAAATATTCTCATACACTTTTTCTACATTATTGCTTTTCATGTAAGATTTTCTTTCTTATTTTTCCTTTAATCCTTTATCGCAATGACTTCTTTTTCATAGCTTTTATTTCTTTACATGTAACTCATAACTGAAAGAATAGAATTTATATGATTGATTTTGTATAAAATGCTCATGAATAATTTTATAAATCAAATATAATTTTAATTGAGTTTTTTAAGAAAGTTTTATTGTCCCTACGTGCTGTCGAGTTAGTTCCCACCCATAACAACCCTTTGAACAACAGAACAAAATGTTGTCTCGTCCAGCACCATCCCATAATCGTTAGGTTCAAGCCCATTGTTGCAGCCACTGTATCAATCCATCTCATTTTGGGGCTCATTATTTACACTGACCTTCTACTTAACAAAGGATGTTGTTCCTTCCCAGGAACTGGTATCACCTGATAATATGACCAAAGTAAGAAAGATAAAGTTTCACCATCCTTGTCTCCATGGAGCACCGCAGTTGTGCTTCTTCCAAGACAAATTAGTTTGTTCTTCTGACAGCTCATCGTACTTTCGAAATTCTTCACCAGCACCATAGTCCAAATAGAGAAATTATTCTTCTGTGTTCTTTATTTATTGTCCAACTCTCACACGAGGGAAAACATCAACTTTCAAATGCCCGCAGCGTGGGGCCTGTGCATCTTAGTCCCCAACGTCACATCCTTCCCTTTAACATCTTAAAGAAGTCCTATTTAACCAAACTGACCAAGGCAATGCATCATTTGAACTCTTTCCTGCTGCTTCCATTCACATTGATTGTGAATCCAAGCAATATGAAATACTTGACAATTTCAATCTTTTTTCCTTCTATTATGGTGGAAGGTCTACTAACACCTGAGTGATCCTGCTGGTGTTTGAAATAGCAGTGACATAGCTTTCAGTGTCACAGCAGCACACAGGCCACCACGGTATGACCAACTGACAGTCAAGGGGTGTTTGTATTCTACTTGGAAGAAAAGTACATAATAAACTAAGAATTATGAATATTTTGTATTAAAACAATGTCACTCAGAGTTTTATTCTATTTATATACAAATGAATATTTACAAATAACTTTCTGTGGTGTGATTATTTCCAAGTATTTGCTTTTTAAACTGGTTTATGGACATAAAATTCATGTAACAGAAATGCAATGATGTGATATATGTATTGACTTCCAATTAATAATACATTTTTAAAAATTCAGTGGTTTAAATGTATTAAAAAAGATTTATATCATCACCCCAATAAATTGTAAAACACATTCTTAATTCTTGTACCTATTTTACCCCAGCCTTCCTTGCCATAACTATTAAGAAACTATTAACCTACTTACTATCTTTTTTTTACTATCTTTCATATAAAGAAAATCATACAAAAATTCTAATATGACAAACAAAACAAAAAAACACAGGAAAACTTCAATTCAAAAGAAAGCAGAAGATAATAGAAACTAGAACAAATTTAAAATGACTCAAAGGGGAAAGCAATTGAAAATATGTTAATGTTTACCTAATTCTATCTGTAGTCATCCACCTTCCAGTGCCCTCTGTTGGAGTGCAGGACCATTCCATCCTTAGTACATGAGTATGTTCTGATGGAGTCCAATGGAGGCTTAATTTGAGAGGGAACTTGGCAAAACGGATTTTGGGTTTTCACTGTCATTCCAAGCCTCTGTAAAATGGTATCACATTTGTATTTTTCCCCCTCATTTTTTTCCTTTGCAAGAAGCTAGGTATTCTGGAAGGTATGTGTCAATGACACAAGTGATAATTCTACCTCCTTTGAATTCTATTACTGATGCATCATGATTATTAAAAATGTTTTGATTGTAACTATGTACTCCAAGACTACTTTTATTTATAAGTAGTTAAAATGTACATTTTGGTTATACTGTCTATAAAATGTAGCTATGAAAAATAATTTGTCATGGATTTCTCATAGAAAAACTATGAAAGCAGGTTAGAAAGAGCTAAAGTTGCGAGCAAAGCTGATGGTGCCTGGATATCAAATGATGTGACATCGGGGGTCTTAAAGGCTTGAAGACAATCAGGTGGCCATCTAGTTAAAAAACAAGAAAGCCTACTAGGAAGAAGCACACCAGCCGACCCCGACGCGAACGCTGACAACAAAGCGGGTGCATGGACAAGTGCGGTGTAGAAAGCTGATGGTGCCTAGTTGTCAAAATATATAGAATCTGGGGTCCCATAGGATGGAAGATAAACAAGGGGCCATCTAACTGAAAAACAACAAAGCCCACATGGAGGATGCACACCAGCCAGTGAGATGACAAGGCACTGAGGGGATCAGTATCAGGCATCAAAGACAAAAAAAAAAATCATAGCATTGTGAATGAGGGGGAGTGCAGAGTGGGGACCCAGTGCCCATCTTGGGGAAATTGGGCATTCCCTTGCAGAAGGGTTGTGGGGAGGTGACAAACCAGTCAAAGTGTAGTGTAGCAACGGGGAAACATACAATTTTCCTCTGGTTCTTGAATGCTCCCCCCACACACACACACACTATCACGATTCCAATTCTACCTTGCATATCCAGCTGGACCAGAGCATGTACACTGGCATGGATAGGAACTGGGAATACGGGGAATCCAGGACAGATGAGCCTTCAGGAACAGTAGTGAGAGTGGCCATATCCGGAAGGTGGAGGGAGGGTGAGGGAGAAACGGGAAACAGATGACAAGGTTTACATGTAACCTCCTCCCTAGAGGACGGACAGCGAGAACTGGTGTAAGATATGATAAAATAATAATTATTTATAAATTATCAGGGGGAGGGGGAAGGGGGAGTGGGGAGGGAGAGGAAAGGTGAGGGGCTGATGCCAAGGGCTCAAGTAGAAGGCGGGTGTTTTGAGAATGATGAGGGCAAAATAAGTATGAATGTGCTGGACACAAATGATGTATGTACGGATTGTAAAGAGTTGCATGAGCCCCTAATAAAATGATTTTTAAAAAGAGCTAAAAAAATAAAATCTAAAACAACTCAGAATTATCTGTAATGTGGTACAAAGGGAAATAACTGATGATTCTGAAACTATAGAAAATATTTTAGAATACATTAATTTGTAGTTCCAGAGGAATTGAAAGAGAGAATGGGACAGGTAGAAAAATCAAAAGAGATTTTGTTTTCTGAGTGTCTTCTACAATTTCAAGAGACCCCAGGAATACCAAGAAGAATGTACAAAAATGTATGCCCATCTAGATGCAGCATTGTGAAGTCACAAAGCACCAGTTGTAAAGATAGAAAGATAGGGGTAAATGATGGGTGGCAAAAGCAAAATTATCACCAGGTGTTTGAGTCCTAGATTAATAGCTGATTTAACAACATTAATAATAGGAGTTAAAAACAAAGGATTACTGTCTTCAAAATATTGAAGGGAAAACTTTCTGTCAAGAATTATATATCTATCAATCAAAATAACTTTCAGGAAGGAACCACAGACAATGTTGAAACCCTCTTGAACTGGTGTTATACGATTTTCTGTTTTTCTGTATATGAAACACAGGATTGATGAATCTATAGGGACAGAAAACAAAGTAAGGGTCTCAGGGAGTGCGGGAGTACAGTGGTTCGGGGCAGTGTAAAAGGGAGACAATGTTAGAAGTCCAAGAAGAAAAAGAATGTTTGGAAACTATTTTAGTAGCAACTGTACAATTCTGCTTGACACGACTGATCTATGAAATGATATATGTATTTACTCCCAATCAATAATAAATTAAAGAAGGAGCTACATGAAGACTTGTCAGAAAAAAGTGAACAGAAAGTTTGGTACTATTATTCTATCACTGAATTAAATAATACTATCTCTTTTCTTAAAAAATAATTTTATTGGGGGCTCATACAACTCTTATCGCAATCCATATATTCATCCATTGTGTCAAACACATTTATACATTTGTTGCCATCAACATTTTCAAGACAGTTTCTTCCTACTTGTACCCTTGCCATCAGCTCCTTATTCCCTACCCCCTCATAACCCTTGATAATTTATATTTTATTATTATTTTTTCATGTCTTACACTGACTGATGTCTCCTTTGACCCACTTTTTGTTGTCTGTCCCCCAGGTAGGGAGTTATATGTAGATCATTGTGCTTTGTTCCCCGTCCCCTAAACCCTACCCTCCCCCTTTTCCTTACCCTCCTGGTATTGCTACTCTCTTTATTGGTCCTGAGGGGTTTATCTGTCCTGGATTGCCTGTGTTTCCAATTCTTATCTGTACCAGCGTACATCCTCTGGTCTAGCCAGATTTGTAAAATAGAATTGGGACCGTGACAGTGGGGGGTAGAGAAGCATTAAAGAACTAGAGGAAAGGTATATGTTTTATCTTTGCTTCACTGCACCCTGACTGGCTCATCAACTCTCTGCGACCCTTATGTAAGGGGATGTCCAGTTGCCTACAGATGGGTATTGGGTCTGCCCTCTGCACTCCCCCTCATTCACAATGATTTCATTTCTTGTTCTTTGATGACTGATAGATACCTAATCCTATTGACACCTTGTGAACACACAGGCTTCTTCTATGTGGGTTTTATTGCTTCTTAGGTAGATGGCCGATTGTTTAAATTCAAGCCTTTAAAACCCCAGATGCTATATATTTTGATAGCGGACACCATCAACTTCCTTCACCATATTTGCTTATACACCTGCTTTTTCTTCAGCCATTGTGTCGGGAAGGTGAGCATCATGGAATACCAGGTTACTAGAACAAAGTGTTCTTGCATTGAGAGAACCCTTGAGTAAAGACCCAATGTCCATCTGCTACCTTAATACTAAACCTATAAACATATGTACATAGATCTATCTCCCCATCATCATATATGAATATATTTACATATGTACATGCCTGTATGCAGACCTCTATAAATGCCCTTTGCTTCCTCAGTCTTTCATTCTTTCCTTTTATTTTCCTCTTGTCCCACTATCATGTTCAGCTTTCATTTTGTTTTCAGTAATTCCCCTTGGTTACATTTGATACATAACAAAGGTGATTTTATTTGGAAGAACAAATACAGAACAGTAAAAATATAGGTAAATCATAAATTATAATTGTTTATGTAAAGCAATATTTGTAAGGAAACATGGTGGAATCCAGAGATGAAATTGAAATACATGACAAAAGAGAAACCACATGAGAATTTTTAAAAATTTAGTTTTGTAACCTTTAAAGAAAATGCAAACTGATTAACTTTAAATTGTTATAATTTATCATATTAAAGTTCATTTTTATTGAAATTCAATATCAAAGTTGATATTTTTGAAGACTCCACTAAGTTCATAAAAACAGAAATTGTTATTCCCAACTAGTTGTGATAAAACATTAAAAATTAATAAGACACAAAATAAATGAATTTGTCAGAGAAAATAAAACAGAATGATCTACTGTACACACAAAGATTGAGAATGTTAACTTTTGAACATACATAATTTTACTAAATGTCTTAAGATACACAGAAAAAGGAAAGAATAAGTGAAAATAGAAGAATACAAAAAATTAAAGCATATTCCAAAGAAACTTATAAAGTCCTGTCATTAATTTTTAGGCAAAGTATATAATTAAAAAATAAAGAAGAAATCCTATGAAAATGTATACTCAACAAAAGGTATGAGAACACATTGATGCATTTACAGCAGTATGTAATTGGTTGCTAAAGTGGAAGGCTCATGAGGGAGGGGGTAGCGGGGAGGGAGGGGAAAAAAAGAGGACCTGATGCAAAGGGCTTAAGTGGTGAGCAAATGCTTTGAAAATGATGAGGGCAAAGAATGTACAGATGTGCTTTATACAATTGATGTATGTATATGTATGGATTGTGATAAGAGTTGTATGAGCCCCTAATAAAATGTTTTTTAAAAAAAGTAGAAGAGGAAGATCAATTGGCAAAATGGCTGCAACCATGTGGCTTAAACATGAGAACAATTGTGTGGATGGCACAGGACAGGAAGAAAGGGGCTGTACTTAATTCTGTTGTACATAGGATTACTCTGAGTCAAAATGATTCAGTGGCACTTAGCAGCACTACATGGTATATAATAATATAAAGCAAAAATGAGAAGTTATAGGGAATATTAATAAATCTTAATCATATTGGCATATTTTAAACAGAAAGAAATAGAAAAATATAGACAAAAATCTGTGAAGAAATAGTGTACGTAAACAACATATATAACAGTCTGTTCTTCATGGACATTTTATGGGATGTCAAATCACAAAACATAAATTACATATTCACTTACAGCATGGATACTACAGTAAATAATTTTTTATGTACCCTATCATATTGGCCCTGACTGCCTTGATGGGAAAGCCCTGGACCAATTGTACAAACCCTTATCTCTGAAAATGTATGTTTCCCAATCATGGTCCTGTCCCTGCTTCTGCAGTCCCACTTGTAACCACAATGTAATCACCTGAGATCAGTCTTGCTTTTGTGACCATTTCCTCCCACTCTCATACCCTATTTATTTTGAGTCTCACAAGTGAACCCTTGTATTTTTTAAATATTTGGAATGCTGTTAAAATAATACTTAGAAAAAAAACACCCTAAAATAAAATAAGGATGATTACTAAATTTCTAACAATCCATATCATAGGATTATGTAATCAACAATAAAATAAGCCCAACAACCCAATATTTATAAAATATGATTCCATATTTTATAAAATAAAAATAAATCTATGAAGATTAGGCCAAATTGTGGTGTTTGTTGGGAAACATCAACTTTAAAGGAACATAAAAAACCTGCTGAGGAGCTGAATATGTTTTATATCTAGATCTGAGTAGTAATTATATGAATGTATAAATAAGTAAATATTCATCATTTGTACACTTGATTTTTATCATTTACATTTCTATAAAATGAGAAAAGAAATATGAATATAATTATACTAATACATTTAAAAAGAGATAAATATGGAAATATTTAGATAATTTTAGCTGAATGTAAGTGAATCAAGAATAAATTTAAAACCTGAATTATCTTGAAACCATTAAATAATGAAAATTACTCATCACCCCACACTTCACCGCATAATCACACCGACATCAATTAATGCTAGTCTTGTACAAATTACACACGTGTACTTGAAATCAGAAATGAAAAGATAAAGAACTGATATTTTATTGCTTCCCGTTTGGTGTTATTGTTTGAACTTACCACAGTGACCAGAATGAAGACATGACAGGATGGAGCATTGCCCGTCCTTAGGTCATAGTCGCGGCAATTGTACCGATCCATCTCACATGGAACCATCCTCCTTCTCAGCAAGCCTGCCATTTAGTTCACATGGTGGTGTTCCTCAGGGATTGATCCCTGCTGATAGCATATCGAAAAAGCAAAGCATTCTTGCCGTGCTTACTTCGAAGGAGTCTTGTTTTGTACTTCCTCCAAAACAGAGAGCTGCTTCCTCAAGCACTTCATGATGTATTAAATACATTTCACCAGTATCATAATTCAAATTCATCGATTCTTCTGTGGTATTCCTTATTCATTGTCTAGTTTTCACATGCATTATGGGGTGATTTACCATGTGGTCAGGCACACCTTAGTGTTCAATGTAACATACAAGGGGTACACCCCAAAAAATGGAAGGAAAAAAAGCTTCACTGGTTGGAGCTGTCATAGCATGCATTTTTCCCATGAGGCAAGCATCAAGCAATTTGCTCTGAGTTACTGCACCAACTGTGTTGCCTGGGAAGGTTCTCTCTGGTCACAGTGAGCGTTTTGGTGAAAGCAGTTTTGCTCACACCTTGTTTTTGATGGCTGATTTAAGAGAACAGAGTGTAGCTGTAAAATTTTGTTTCCTGCTCCAGAAAAATGCTTCAGAAACAGTTGTGATGTTGAACAGAGCTTACAAGGACAGCACTATGGGAAAAAGTCGTGTACGAGTAGTTTTCTCATTTCAAAAAAGTTGAGTTGAATTGTCCATTGATGACAAACCTCATTCTGGACATCTGTCAAGTTCTTGAATGGATAATGGACAAAATGTTGACTCATAGTGAATTTGGAGTTCCTTCCATCAGGTCAGACTATTATTCAAACTTTCTATTTAGAGTTTCTGAAAAGAGAGAGTAACAGTGTGAGACATCAAAGGCCTGCTTTGTGGCAGAGGGGGGCGTCCACCAAGGCACTGCACCTGCTCACACAGCCATCTCAGTCTGCCTGTTTGGGCAAAACACAGCATGCCTCTCTTACCCCTCACACCTAACTCACCTGATCACACTGTGTGACTTATTTTTGTTTCCACAAATCAAAAGGGACATGAAAGGACAGAAATTTGATGACAATGACAAGGTAAAGAAAAAAACAAGGGAGCCACTTGTGATAGCTAGTCTTATTGTGCCAACCTGGCCAATAGGAACATGTGGGATTTATAAGGTCACAGTTTGATTGGAGAACAAAGAGAAATTGCTTGTCAAAGTCTGCTCTTCTCTTTTTTGGTCTCTGGTGATCGGACCAGCATGTGACTGCTTTAAATAGTTCTCTGCCTCGACTTGTGAGTTACACTACTTGTGGAACAGTCAAACCATGGATCGTGTTGCTAGGGCTTGAGGTCCTTTCAAGACCTGCTTTGCCACGTTGCTGGTGTGTACACTGGTTGAGCTTGAGGCTGTGAATCCTGTCATCTTCCATTGTTGAAGTTTGATATCCCATCCCATCTGGGCCTCGCTAAGCTCCAGAGTTGCTGACTGGTGGCAACCAGCCTTGCTGTTTGCTGCCTGTGGGCAGAGTGCCTGCATTGCTGAGGTAATACTCAGCCGTCTGCTTCCTTTGCTTCAACCCAGCAGTCCTACTGAGTTGAAGGACTTCCAGCCTATTAACTGTTGCACAGAAGTGAGTTGAACTGAGCCTTCTGTACTGCTGTGTGGACTAATTAGCTTTTATATTTCTTTGTGCTGTATGAATATATATACATATACATATACATATATGTATATATCAGTTTCACTTCTCCAGATAACCCTGCCTAACACACCATCCAAACAGATGAGTCTGAAAAATGTTTCCAAGAATGGAAAAACATTAAGTGTAATTGAGAGTATTTTGAATGTGATAAGGTTGTTTTGTAAAACAATTTAAAGACGGGGAAGGAGGGATGGATTCTGTCTTTTGGAGGGGTGGTACCCACTCATATTTGTTAGAATCCTTTTGTGAATATTTTCTCAGTGATATTTTTGAATGGCCCTTCCAGGGGCAAGGAGCCCTGGTGGTGTGGTGGGTTATGCCATGGACTGGTAATCTCATGGTCAGCAGTTCAAAATCACCAAGAACTCCTTTGGAGAAAAATGAAGCCTTTTCATATAGATGAACCTATGAAAAGTTACAGTCCCAGAGTCCCATAGGACTCATTCTACCCTGTCCTGTAATATTCCTATGTCAGAATTGACCTGACTCTATGGCAATGAGTTTGTTTTTTGGTTGTGTTTACATGGGTTTTAGTTGTGGACTCAAGTTAAATGAAATCATTGGCAAGGTCAAACTTTTCTACACTTATGAAGTTGCTTATAGGTCTGGTTTTGTTTATGTTGAAGTTCAATCCACTTTTAAGTCTATGTAGTGTTTGACCTTCATCAGTAATGGCTTCATGTACCTTCCTTTATGGCTGTAAGCAAGGTTGTGCCACCTCCATGTTGCAGGTTGTTAATGAGTCTTTCTCCAGACTGAATGTGACATTCTTCATTTTATATTCTAGCAACACATGGTATTCTATACTTAAATTGAATAAGTATGGTGAAAGAATACTACCCTGATACACATCCTTTTCTGGATTAAACATTGTCTCACTAAGTTATCTGTGAGGTCTATGTGGACAGGCAATGTGTAGATCACCTTCGTGTGTGTGTTTTCCTAAGATGTATTATTGTAATGTATATTGTAGTTAAGCATGTCACTTGGCTCAATCCATAGAATAATTGAAATGAAGAATATTAATGTTGCCAGGCATGGCTAAAAATTTGCAATAAATTGAATGTGATGTGGTTATGTTAAACTTCCTTTTTATTTTGAGAATTCATAATATATAATATTTGGTCTAAAACCATAATTCCCAGAATGTGTTGGTTATTTGTTATGTACTATTCCCGACTGGGGAATCCTAAGAACGTGCCAGGGTTCTGACTCAGATGATCCTAAAGGTATTAGCCACACTTCAAAAAAATTGTTGCATTAATTTTGTGATGCTACTTATTATTTGAATGATATTTTGAAACAGAATTTTATAAGAATGAGTTCCCTAACCTCTTAATGCATTTGGCTCTGGAAATTGCTGCCGGTTTAGGCAATTAAGCTAGGAAGGTGACTTTCTTAAAATGTGTGTGTTTAAGTGTGGATTATGTGATCCCTAATTTTGGATAGCATCACAGTCATAGAACTTTAATCAAATTGCGAAAGAGAAGGGAGAACTGTTGATTAAGGCATAATTCAATTCTAAGGGCTTCTGGCTACTTATTACTTTATGAGCTATGGTTTTTAATGCTAAATTCCAAGTACTGAAGCTGGACTAGTTGTGTGTATTTGTAGTCTTGGCTCCCAGGTTTTTGCCATCCTAGTTTATGTTCTTCTCTTCCAATTGCAGTTTCATATTTTATTATATCATAATTGACTATGAGTTCTAAGATGTGAATTTTAGTAAATGTGATTGATCCCAACTTCCCCTTTCTCATTCTATTATAGTGGTCCTCAAATATCATTCTAAAGACCTATTTAGAAAGCTCAAAATGGACAAAATTGTAAATAACAACTGTTTCTTTTTAGAAGATTGTGAAAAATATATTTACCACCACTGGTAAATATATCATGATCTCACGTATAAGAGTTGCTATAGGCTGGTGGAAGTGTTAAGTGTTAGCAAAGGCATAAGTTCAGTTCAAACCTAACAACCATTTCATGGGAGAGGGGTGAGGTAGTCCGACCCTGTAGAGATTTACTTTCTTGGAAGCACTATAAAGCAGTTTTACCCTGTCCTATGGGTTTCCTAAGGGTTGGAATCAACCTGATTGCTGTGGATTTGGTGTGGTTTTTGTGATAGGCATAGTTAACTGAGAGAGAACTTCTCATGAAATGTTCTTGAATTGCTGGATCAATACTCCATGTCCAACTTGATGGAATAAGAAAGAAATTTACTATGGTCTAGTCACATGGTTGAATCCCAGGCACTGTCATTGTATCCTTTCTTTTCAATGACTCTTTATGTTCTTCATGAATGATGGTCTTGATGTCATATCACAGCATACAGTTTTCAGTGTTTAATGCATCTGATCTGTTTTTGAGATGTTTTCAAAAATTCAGGTGGAATACTTTTGATGTTGCATTTTGGTTCTACTTGACTTGTTTTGATTTTCTTCAACATCAATGTGGACTTACATATCACCAATTGATGGTCTGTTTTGACATCAGTCCTGGTCTCATTTTAACTGTGATATTTAGCTTCTCCTTCACCTCTTTTCACAGATGCAGTCAATTTTTATTTAGCTTCTCCAACGCCTCTTTCCACAGAGGTAGTCAATTTTGTTTCTGTGTATTCCATGTATATAGCTACATTTTGTGTTGTAAAGAGTACTTGCAATGAAGAGATCACTGTCTTTCAAAATGCTCCCATGACATGTACAGCTTCCTTTCCATCATTGAGACCACATTCTTCCACTGCTGTGTCTTCCTCTTTGTTCCAACATTTTAAAATGCTGTTTCAAGATTTATCAATGCATCTTAATTGTATGTTTATCAGTTTCAGGCTGAAGACATTGGTCCCAAATCAAACTCACTGCCATTAAGTCATTTCTGACTCTTAGCAACCCTGTAGGACAAGATAGAATTGCCTCCATTGGTGTCCAAACTGTAACTCATGAAGGGAGTGGACAGCCTCATCTTTCTCCTCTGGAATTGCTGGTGGATTAAATTATCAGTCCAGGGAAAACCCCATGAAACTCCCAGAGCTCTGTTTCTGCATCACTAGCTTTAGTGGTTGGTTTGCAAATTTGAATAATAGTTGTGGTGATTGGCTTTCCTCTTGTTTGGATAAATATTATCCCATCACACACTTCATTGCACTTCAATATTGATCTTAAAATATCCATTTTGACAATTAATGCTACAACATTCCTCTTGAACCTGCCATTCCAAGAATACTAAACCATATGGCCAACTCAAGTCCATTTCAGTTCACTGGGAGCTAAAATATTTTTTTAAGCATTCATTTCAATTTTGAAGACTTCCAATTTGTCTAGATTCATACTTCATACATTGTAAATTCTGATTATTAATTGCTGTCTTCAGTTGTTTTTGTTTTTGTTTTCAATCTGGAATTCTACCCATCCTCAAATTAAGTTTCCAAAGAATTTACTTTGAAGGCATTACTCCATCCGTGTCATTCATTATGATCAACTCTGAGGAGGAAGTTCTTTCTTTTGTGTGTGTTTTCTAATCTGAAGTACTCATCTTTTGTCACAATCTCTGACAATAGACTACATTTTTTATCATGAGGTTTTCAGTGTCTGGCTATGTCTCAATATCATCCATAAAATTTTCCTCCAAGGTGGACAGCCTATTCATTTTTCATAGTCTGTTTAAAGAGAGATTTATCTCAAGAATATAGCTCATATAATTGTGGGGGCTGCTTCAGATGACTCAGTTGACAAGTTGGAGTGGTAGCTGGCACTGATGAAACCAAATTCTCAAAAGCTGCAGCAGCTGGCAAATTCAAAACTTGCAGGCCAGGCAGAAGACTAAATACAATTGAGTGTGCACACACAAAGTTGTATTATATATAAATTGAATATATATGCATGTGTGTATATATGTGTTTACATAATATACTATACATAAAATCATATAGTAATTACATGAAAATATGTTTATATAATACCTCCAAGGGGCATATACTTTCACAGATCTTGAATTACAAACAACTGTGAACATTTGAGATTTGTTTACCATATACAAGGGCAGAAGTTAGTCTCTAGTAATTTGATAGTTGCTGGTGGAAGAGAACAGTCTTCTAGATCAGAGACAGGGGATTTTATTACTCATAGTACACCACACAAGGTTAATGTCGCATTCGTTCTAGTTTGATTTGCCTTCCCACATGTATGGACTGATGTGGGGTCATTTAGCACGATGATGTGAATGCGATAGAGTTTGCATTATTACTGAGGATTCCAAGCACGGAGCAGTCTAATATTTTATAATATGCTACAGGCAGAAATGCTCAAGTCTTACCATAAATAGAGACATCATATTTATTCTACTGGGAAGCAAAAATACCAGCATTCTGTTCTGAGAGGAGACACTATTTGTTCTCTGTTCTGAGAGGAGACTTTTTGCTATCAAAAGAACCTTGAAAATTTAGTACAGTGAAAACACTGGCAATACCTTTGTGTATACAACATGTTGAGAAACAAAAATAACCAAGGGAAATATTTAAAAAGCAGTAAAAAGATGAATATTATGTCTTTGGAATGTACATAGTAGGACAAAAATAATATGTTTGACAAATAAGGTTTTTAGTAGATTACAATATTTAGGGAAAACAATAATATTGCTAAACAATATGGAGAATGTTGGGAGTATCTTTTCTAGTCATTACCCATCATGTTCTCCCAACTCACAGTTAATTCATCCAAACTGACTAAGGGAAAACAGTAGTACTCAGGGAAATTATTTAGGGACAACGACATTATTTGCTAAAGAATATTAAGGATCTTGGGAGTACAAGAAATTGTTCCAAGTAGGTCTAGAAAAGGAGGTCAAGTGAGAAAAAAAATTAACATTTGGGGTTGAATTTCTCCCTTTTAATTTAGTTGTTCTTAGGGGAAAATATATGAATTATTATGTGTTTGTTGTAAATCAAGGTTTCACCTGTAATATCAATTCACATTTGGACCTATTTAACTTTCTCTTTATTATGAAGTTGATTTGTGGAAATTTCAAGCATCCTACTAAGCTAATAGGATTGAAAAGGGAAAATTATCTTATTACTGCCATTATTTTATATGCAGTTTTCATTAGATGGAAGAATATATACATATATTAGGAGTTTGATAAATGGCTATATTCAGGTCCCAAAGATGTTGCTCTGGTAAAGCTATTTCAAATCCCTGAAGTACGTTGGCCTTTGTTAAAATCCTTTTGGTACCCACTTTATTGTAAATGAAAAATCAACTCTTCTTAGAAGACACAAACAAACAAACAAACCATAATATCACATCCCCAGAGATTCAGTTTGATTTGGTAAGTCAATACTCCCGAGGTGAATGTATTTCCAAGCTTAGAATTGTCCATTCTTCCTGCCTGCGATAACTGTTCTGGCCTTACCCATCTTGTTCTCCCGACTCACAGTTAATCCATCCAAACTGTTTCGCATCCTTTGGACTAAGCTGGGACATTTTGGCCTACCTAGGGCTGTAGGAAATACCATTCTGTATATTTTGAAGGAGCTGGGAAGATCGTTTGGATAACAATTCTGCAACCCCTTGAAGACAGTATGCATCACAGAAGGTATAACAATAGAAAGAGTTGACTCTGATCTGCCAAAAACGTGGTCTAACATCATGATAGAAAAATTTACTTAGTCATATTACTGCTTATAATATATATGTTATATATATATATTTATATGTGGTTTAAAGATACTGAAAATTAATTTATCCCACATAATTTACTAAAACAACTTTCCCATAAACTCAGCACCTTTGAGACTGCTTGCTTGACACAGAGTGTAAGAAATATAGTCCAGGGTAAAGGAATTATTTCTTTTCCATTAATCTCAAAAAATAAAGTTCTATTTATGACCTGAAGTCTTACAAGCACTATAGATTTTTGAGCCTGCTAATCTTTAAAATTATTACTTACAGGTCCAATATTTCTGAAGAGTAAATTTGGCTCTCGCAGTATTGTCAGAAGTTGCAGCAAGACTTTCTGGTGCATATGGGAAAATTGATTTGCATTCCTGAGGAAGTGCAGTAACTACTTATCCCATGGAATAGGTAAGCACTGTTTCTATCTTCCAATCATGCGCATAAGTGCATAATAAAGGAAGTGCTTGCCTGATAAATGCATGTAAAATGAATATGCATTGTGACTTATTTAACTCATCTACTTATTCTGAAGTTGATTTGCAGCATTTTCATAATATGCTTCTATCCTAGGGTATTGGAAGTTAGGGAAACATTTTGGAAAATCAAAATAGTCTACTATTTAAAGGAGGTAATTTTCAAATGTTTGGATGATTTATTTTTTTGCTATTACATGGCATTTTGACAAAATTTATTATCCACTGAAATGGATTTTGTTATATATTCAAATGTAATAGAAACTAAGAGATAATACAAACTACAGAGTACAAAATATATTTATACTGTATGACAATTTCATTTTATGTGGTGTAGAAAAAATATGACCACTGAAGAAAGATGCTGAACATTTTATAATAAAATAACCTGAGTAAAACCAATAATAAAAAGAGGAAACATATATAAGACACACACATGTAATATATTTTATATATATAAACATACAAAGGGCTTTCAAGAAATTCATCAAGAAATTGCATTATCTTTCAAACCTATTTTTCCAGAGGCCCTTTGAAATCCTCTTCTATATTATAACTGTTTGATTAATATTATTCACTTGATTTCATGAAAACATTAGTGTGTACAATAAAATATCTATTTAATACTTTCATAAATTTTGAAGATACTTCTACATATAATCTCATTTGAGATTCATAAGAACTATTTATATTAGAAAGGAGGAAATATTATATTGGTTTTATCATCTGGGTCTAGAAATTAATTAGTACTCCCTTTTTCCTAATGCTTTAAACAATAATAAGATTGAACAAAATTTGTGAAGAAGTTGCTAACAGTCATTACAACTCACCTCACTACCATTGAGTAGTTTGAAAAATCCACAGGGCCATTCTATCCTGACCTGTCCTCAGGTCACCATGCTTTTCTCCCACGTAGTCATTAACTCACCCCATCTAGTTTATTCAAATCCACAGTGACACTACAGCACCGGGTAGCAACTTCCCTGTGGGTTTCTGAGACTGTAACTCTTACAGGAGTAGAAATCCTCATCTTTCTGCAGCAGAGCAAGGGGATTCGAGTTGCCGCCCTTACAGTCACTGGACAATGTAAAATAAGAGTGCTATCTATTCTAGTGGAAAGGATACTCTTGAGGTAAGTCTCCTTTGTCACCTGGCTCTCTGGAAACGAATTTCCAATAGCTACAGCAAGAGGTGTCCAGTTGAAATATGATACTCCTTTTGAGAAGAAGATTTAGAGAAAAGTATCTGTTGCTACCAACGAGGGCAGAATTAGTGGAATAAGTACTACGGCCAGTAAAAAAGTGGCAAGCATTCTGAGTGGCAGTTTCCTCTGATGCCCTTGACTGAATGTTGAATTTACGTGCTAAGAGTGAGATTACATATACTTACAGTCAGGAGTGGCTATGAGGTTAAGATTACATTGAGGACACATTTAGAATATTGGTAAGAAATATTGGTTAAGAAATATTGAGGACAAATTTAGAATATTGGTAGTCTTCCCCAGTTAAATGATTCTTTTCTTGCCTAAAATAAAATGGCATTTAAGCACATACTAATGATGATAAGGATAAGAGGAAGGCTTATTAACAACCTGAGTTATGCAGATGACACAATCTCTCATGCTGAAAATGAAGAGAACTTGAAGCACTTACTGATGAAGGTCAGGGAGTGCAGACCTTTCAGTGTGGATTACAACTCAATGTAAAGAAAATCAAAATCCTCACAAAAAGACTAATAGGTGACACATGAAATATGGTGAAAATATTGAAGTTGTCAAGGATTTTGTCTTGCTTGGATTCACAATTATTGTTTATGGAATCAAAAGACAAGAGATCAAAGACTAATGGCATTAGGTAAATCTGCTGTAGAACTCATTGGAATATTGAAAAGCAAGGATGTTACTTTGCACCTGACCCAAACTCTTGCCTTGTGTGCATGTGAAAGTTGGACAAGACTGAAGAAGAATTGTTACATTTGAAGTGATGCTGCACAAGAATATTGAACATATTATGAACTGGTAAAAGGATAAAATGATCCACCTTGGAAGCAGGGTAGTCATCCTTAGGAGCAAGGATGGGAAGGCTTTGTCTTGTAGACTTTGGACAGGTTGTCAGAGAGATCAGTCCCTGGAGAAGGACATAATGCTCAGTAAAGTAGAGGGGCAGCAAAAAAGAGGCAAGCTTTCCACGAGATGGATTGTTACAGTGACTGCAATAATAGACTAGGGTAGGAACAATTGTGAGAATGACGCAGGACTGCTGTGAGGAGCATTGCTATGGGTTGGAAGGGACTCAATGGCAACTAAAAACAACACTGAAGATCAAAGACTACATACTTCTCTATGGGTTATGGGTGAACTCAAGACAAACAAAATATTCTCACAACTGAGTCAATACACATTATGCATTATGATTTATGTGAAAAAATTAATCTTGTCAGTGATGTTATTTTACTTGGATCAACAATCAATATCCACGGAAACAATAGTGAAAAAAAGCAAATGACATATTGCATTAAATAAATTTGTTTTAAAAGACCCTTTGTAAAGGTGTTCTTTTGTTTCTTTTTTAAGCAAAGTTGTTATTTTGATGAGTAGGGAACGCATGATCCAGTATATGGTGTTCTAAGTTGCCGCAAAGGCATGTGGAAGCTGGACAATGAAAGGTGGTTAGTTAGCATTGAATCAGCTCTGACTTGTGGGGACTTGAGGCACAACAGAGCAGAGCATTAGCTAGTCCTGCAACGTCCCCACAACTATTCTTATGTATGAGATCTTGTGTTTTTTTTGCATCCACTATGTTAATCCATTTCATTGAGAGTTTCCCCCTTTCTTGCTGCCCCTCTATTTTGTCAAGCAAGAAATCTTTTCTAGGGACTGGTCTCTCGATAACATGTCCAAAGGGCCTGAGACAAAGCCTTGCTAGCCTCACTTCTAAGAATTATTTTGGTTGGATCACTTCCAATTGTTTATTCCTTGGAAATTTTATGATTCTTTCAATACACATTGCCAATATCATATTTCAAATGTGTCCATTTTTCAGCTACCTTCCTTAGTTATTGTCAACCTTCACAGGCATAGTAGGCAAATGAAAATGCTACAGCTGTACCAGGCACACCTTAGTCCTTCCTCAAAGTGACATAGTTATTTTTATACTTTAATAGATCTTATGCAGCATATTGGCCCAATGTTATATACAATCTTTGATTTCTTGTCTTCCATGAGCACAGACTATGGATCCAATCAAAATTAAATACTGGACAAGTTCAATATTTTTCTTTTATCATGATGTCATCTATTGGTTCAGTTGTCAGGATTTTTGTTTTCTTTACATTGATGTGTTGGTCCAGGTAGGCTACAGAAACAAATCCACGGACACATATGTGTGTATAAGAAAGAGATTTATATACAAGAGCAATTGAACATTGAGAAAACATCCCAGCCCAGTACAGATCAAGTCCATATGTTCGATATTAGCCCATATGTCCAATACCAATCTATAAAGTCCTCTTCAGACTCACGAAACACATGCAATGACACCGAATGGAGTAGATCACAGGCCAGTGGGTAGAAAGTCCTTGGATCCAGTGGCAGTAAAAACATCTCAGCACTGGCAGGGGTCTCTGTATAAGAGTGAGTCCATGTGTCTTGTGAGCTGCTATGTCTCCCAGGGTATGAGCAGAGCGAGAGATAGTCTCCTGCCTCCAAGGAGGAAGTACCAGATTTCCCAGAATTCTCAGGAGACAGCCATGCCCACACAGAGGCCATTGGCTATGATCTGATTGACAAGCTAGACTCCACCCCTACACTCTTAATCCTCAAATTGACACACGATTATATGTTTACCACAATTGACTTGTGATCCATTTAGAAAGTTTTAGTTTTTGAGTTTTATAAGAAAGTCCTTCAAGTCCTCTTATTTTTAGCAAGTGAGGTGTGTCATCTGCATATTGCAGTGTTAGTGAGCCTGCCTTCAACCCTCTTCATATAATTCAGCTTCTTGGATTATTTGCTCAGCATACAGATTGAATAAGTATGAAGCAATGATATGACCCGAATGCACAAACAAGCAGCATACCTTTGTGCTGCTTTGACAACTGCCTCTCTTCCTGTGGACAGGGTGCCCGTGAGCACTATAAAATGAACTGGAATTCTCATTCGTCTCCACATTATCCACTTTGCTATGACCCATTCAGTTAAATACCTTTGCATGGTGAATAAAACACACAAGCATTTTTCTAGTATTCTCTATATCAAGCACGCTATCCTTCTCAAGGAATTAATATCTTTTTATTATACACTCAAACTACTGAATCCCAAAATTTTTGCTGCAAAGGATCATTCTGGCTCTATTTCTTCAAAACCAGATAGATTTGTTCTTCCTGTAGTCTGTAATTAATTCCTGTTCTTTGCCAACATTTTATTGAAATGCATCACTACCTCTCTGGTCTTCCTGATTCCTTGTGAAGTTTTTGCATGCCCAAGATGCAAAAGAAAAGACCGTGGTTTCCATCATGCACTTCTTCAAACTATGTAATAGGCATGGGTTGAGTCAGAAGTCATCCTCAAAGTGACATCTTTGTTTTCCAACATCTTCTTGAAAGATATCTTTCCAGCAGATTTTTCCATCATTTGATTTCCTGAATGCTGTTTCTATGAGGTGTGATTGTGGATCCAAGTAACATGATCTCCTTAACAATTTTGACTTTCCTTTGTTTATTAGGAAGTTGCTTAATAGTATAGTTGAGAGAACTGTTGTTTTCATTATGTGAGGTATGATCCATACTGATCTAATCATTGATCTTCATCAGTATGTGCTTCAAGTCTTCTTCATTTCCAGCAAGCAAGGTTATGTTATGTCCATATTGTTGGCTGTATTATAAATATATTTGATTAGATTTTTGAAATTAACAGCTAATTGTATCTAATCATTGTCAAATCTAGCAGAGCCCATTGTATACGGGATTCTAAAACATTAGAGATTTTTCTTGGTAAAGATATCAAATAAAATAAAATTTTACACATTATTAGGTAAGAAATTAAATTTTCTTTTAAAAGTCATTAATTAGAAGGTAGCAAAATTTGTGCAAGCTTACATTTAATTTTACTTTTTGCAGTGTCATGTATAATTTTCCAATGAATATTTTAAACAATACCTGCTCCAATGTAGATATGGCTCATGTTGAGTATTGACTTCAAAGCCCTATTTGTGTTCAAAGAAAATATCCTTCATAGCAAGAATTTTAAATTATACTCTTGAAAACAATCCTGCTTCAGTTGTAAAACAAATTATATTGGTTTCTGAGAGAGTTGTGGAGCATTTCAAGAACATAATCTATAGAATTAGATCAATTATTTAAGGTTCGGTCCTAATTAGTTTTAACAAAATTAATAATTAATAATTCCCCAAAGTCATAGCAAAAGTGCTTTATTCTGTTCAAAGTGCCATCATTCTGCTTCCTTATTAGATACATCGAATCTCTGCATCTTGGGGATGTGTGGAGACAGGCCCTTTATTTTCGGAGTGCTTAGGGAAGACTGGGTTTTCTGCTCTTTGGGGTAGCATCATGACAGCCTTACAAAGTGATAAAATTACATTTTTTCCCCCAGAACCTACATTATCATCTGTGTGAGGTGGTAACATTTCATGTGTGCCCAACTGTTTTTTCTGGACCCC
This sequence comes from Tenrec ecaudatus, assembly GCF_050624435.1. NCBI lineage: Eukaryota > Metazoa > Chordata > Mammalia > Afrosoricida > Tenrecidae > Tenrec > Tenrec ecaudatus. Next base: position 87,925,224 of record NC_134533.1, read on the forward strand.
TACAGACTTTGATTATTTATAAATCCAAGAAAACACATTTGACACACTTAAATATGAATCAAAACACCAATGTAAAGACCAGGGCAAAACAACCACTATGACTACAATTTGAAGGAGTGTTTGAAGAAAAGAACATGATCAATTTAGGGGGTGGGGGAGAATAAAGAAATTACCTGATGGAAACCAGAAGGATTTCTGTATCCTCCAGTGTGAAAGAAAAGTAGTCATAACCAGAGAGGGAAAGAACAAAGTGGGACTGACCAGTGTAAAAACGTTCATATTCACTGCTCACTGTGAAATCATTGGTCAAATGCATACAACAGGAGGATGTGCAGTCATGCGAGCTTTCCACTACTAATGCTCAAATAGACCGAATGGGAAGACACATTTGCTATTATTTTTAAAAATCTGGAATGAAAAACCCTAAAGAAATCTTTCACCCTAAGTATTACAATTGTGCCAACACCGACATCACCATGTTAGTCTACTTTCTCTTTTTCTCCGTGTCCTTCTTTTACAAAGCTAATATTTTAAATGTGTCAGATTCATTGCTAACTGCTTTGAAGAACATTATCTACTTTAATCTTCAATTTAGGTCCATGTATATTTTGTATTTGTATGAAGCATTTTGTATTTTATATGTGAAAATTGAAACTTCCCTTGGATCAAAATTCTATGCTTTTAACCATCAAAATAAACCTACTCACTCGTCAGCCAGCTCTGAAACATGCAGGAATTCAGAAATACATACGATGACACCCTTCACCCAACAGGAATTGAATCAAACACTTCCCGAATGACGACATTTTGACATGCGGTCTCTTGTGAGTCATATTCAGAATGGCCTCAGGAAAATGGTACCCCAAATGTAAGACTTTTACCCTGATGTATCAAAGTAAAATTGAATCATGTTCTTAACTCTCTTCTCCATGAAATGAGGAATTTGGAACTGTTCCTTTCCCCCTCGCTTCAGAATCTTGAGTAAAAGGAATTCTGAACTAATAGGTACTGGTTCTTACCAAATCATCCTCAAACTTCATGTCTTCTCTACAGGATAATCTGTGTCCTATCTATTTAGGTTGCAGCCATATTTTGAGCACTGGCCTATGGCCAACATGTGTTTTACTGCTATAACTGACAACTCTTCTACATAATGTTTATCCCATTTTAAGATGATGCCTCTCTGTTAACTATAGTAACATTTTTCAATGCATATCTTTAATATTCCAAATATATCTACTTTAAAATATTTGATAGATGAGACATGAGTCAGTCTCCTAATGTCTGAAATGTTTAATTTATCTGTAATATTTCAATAATTACCTGGGCCTCTTCACACCTTTGGCTATTGTCTTCACACCTTTCATTATTACCTTTACAGCCAAATCTATTCAATCTATAATTTTATGGGCCTACTTCAGCGAGTAGTATCTTTCTACATTCTAATTGGAATCCCACATTATTTTACATCTTCTGTTTTAGTATACATTTTGAATGTCTAGATTCCAGGGTCTATATAAATGTTAGAGAGATAATTGTGATCAAAATTTAATTCCTGCTGTCAGAGAATAAGGAAGAAACCACTATAGGACAATTCTATCAGGTTGTCCTTTGTTGTTGTTGTTATTGTATTATAGTATCTATTCATGAGGATAATTTCTGTTTTAAATTTTATATAATAATAAATGGGGCAATATTTGCACTCATAAATAGATTGTGATTTTCATTGGTAGTATTATTTTCTAATTAGTGGGTCATACAAATAGAATTTCTGGTGATAAAAAGCATATAAATCATGGTACCTAGGATAATGAAATATATTTAATAAAAAATAAATCAGATTTCAGTATATGACTTGACAGCCCTTATTGGTCTACCTAGAGTAGTGGTTCTCAACCTTCCTAATGCTGTGACCCTTTAATATAATTCCTAATGTTGTGGTGACCCCCAACCATAAAATTATTTTCCTTGCTAATTCATAACTGTAATTTTGCTACTGTTATGAATTGTAATGTAAATATATGATATGCAGGATGTATTAGGCAACCCCTGTGAAAGGGCCACTTGATCCCCAAAGGGGTTCTGACCCACAGGTTGAAAACTGCTGACGTAGAGGAAAGAAGTTGGGCTATTTATGAGGGGCAAGTATTGTTCCTGTTACATTCCTCATTGTGAACTACCACTTGCCATTCTGAATTTATAAATGTCTTAAGAACTTGAATAATGAACAATCTACCTTTGAGATATTAATGCCTTCTTGTATGGATAAAATGAGTTTGCTGAGCCACCAAAACAAAGAACAAAATCTGAAGCTTAACGTGCACACTGCTACAGATAAGAGCCCACAACACAGGGAATCTAGGACAGATAAACCCCTCAGGGTAAACAATGAGAATAGAGATACCAGGAGGATTAGGAGAGGATGGGGGAGAAAGAAGGACTAGATCACAAATATCAACGTACAATCCCTCCCAGGATGACCAGCACTGGAAAAGTGGATGAAGGGCAACAGAGGATGATGTAAGATATGAAAATAATAAATTATAACTTATCAAGGGTTCAGGAGGGAGGGTGGGTGGGGGAAGGAAGGGGGAAATGAAGAGCCGATATCAAGGGCTCAAGTAGAAAGAAAATGCTTTGAAAATTATGGCAGCATGCATGCAAATGTGCTTGACACGATGGATGAATGTATGGGTTGTGATATGAGATATAAGAGCTCCCAATACAAATAGTTCATAATAAAAAAAGACAAAGAGATTTATCAATTAAAGGCATCTTGACAATAGTTTTCTGCACAGTACCAAAACAGGTGACTCAAAAGCAATAGTACTTTTTCTCTAAACATGAGAACTAAACATTTTGTTGGTCTGATTTCCTATCATTCAATGTAATTTGCAAAGGAAAGAAAACAGATATATGATAGTGTGAGTAGTCCAGACAAATTAAAATTAAATAATCCTTGAAGGTTGATCTGTACAGTTACAAATACTGTAGGACAGTATTTCATGCTAGAATATAAAATCCTCTGGGAAATAACAGTAAATAATTCAATTTTCTCTACAGTTGACTACAGTTACTGCCACATGGTAGAAGCATAACAAAAATGCTTAGGAGTGAATATTTTCATGATAATGAACTATTAAATTAACAGATGTCTAATAAACATATTACTTAATTGAAAGCCTATTCTTATACATGAACCTGAGTACAATGAAGTGCTGAAGAAAATATTAGATATGCTATGTCTGCACTTGCTCTTTCATGATGTGTTAGTCTGGGTAGACTAGAGAAACAAATTCATAAACACACATAGGTATATAAAGGAGAGGTTTTTTATACAAGAGGAATTGAACATTGAGGAAACATCCCAACCCAGTCCAGTCCAAGACCATAAGTCTGATATTAGCCCATATGTCTGATACCAATCTATAAAGTCCTCTTCAGACTCATGAAACACATGCAATGAAGCCAAATGCAGGATGATCATAAGCCAGTGGGTAGAAAGTCTTTGGGCCCAGTGGCATTTTAAGCATCTCAGTACTGACAGGAGTTTATCTGTGGCTTCTCTGGCTTCAGAGGTCTGGTTGCATCCATGTGGTTGGTCTTCTGCAATGTCTCCCAGGAAGTGGCAGAGAGAGAGACAGCAGAGTCTTCCGCCTCCAAGGAGAAAGTACCAGATTTCCCAGAATTCTCAGGAGAAGGCCATTCCCACAGAAGTCTCCTTGGCTATCTCCAGATTGACAGCCTAGAGTCCACCCCTACACTTTTAATCCTTAAATTGACACCAGATTAGGTGACTACCACACGAGTATCTTTTTATTATTAGCTTATCATATTTTGTGATTTAAATGGGCTGATCAATCATCCTCTTTTCTACTCTGAGTTTATGACCAATTAATGGATATAAACATGCATTTATTGAGAATAAAAATAACTTGAATGGCACTCTTTGCTTAATGAGCATGATGAATTTGAAATTGGTCTATAATAAGGTCTGGAGGTGGTTCCTCTTTCCCTTTCATCATTGCAAAACAGACCATGTGGATATAGTTGAAACTGAGGCTGCTGGTTGTGCCTCAGTATGCTTCTTCCCTTTTTCCTAGTAGGAATATTTTCAGTTTTCAGCTAAGGATATAATTATAAACAAATAAAGAGTAAATATTGCATATCCTAATTTTGTTTATAAACAGGTATCATCAGGTAACATCATTGGCTTAAAGTAGTATTGTTTCATAACAGATTCAGACATTGTTTTATATTTTTCTCTTCCTTGACCTTTCTCCAGCCATGTTTGGTGATATAGATACACTAGGGGGAACTCTAACCCTCATTTTGTCATCAGTGGGTGAAGCATACGTTCTAGGATAATGAGCTTCAGAAAGAGCTAATCCTTTGTTATTTAAGGTTGCAGGGTTGTCACAAAAGAACTAGACTGCTTATATCCAAACTGTTAAAAGAAAGAAAGTTATATATATACATATATATTCATTCCACTGTTATTTTATTATATCTGATACACACAACTGAATATAATCTAACACTGTAAAACAGAGACACACACAGGAACAGAGATTGTTGCCTTATTGTCTTACATCCATCAAAATCTTATAGTAAGAGCAGTCAAAGACAGAACTCAACAGTGACCCAAATATTCTTGCCTCATGAAGTGGAAGCAGATAGGTTACACTCCAGATAACACAAAAAAGGATATTCCAAAAGAAAGAGTCCTACTACTCAGTTTCTCCCCTTCTTTTCAGTCAGATAAGCCTTTTCTTTTTAAAGAGGCATAAGAGATTGGGAAGAAGGCCAGTATGTTACTCTGAGTAAGTCTCAAGTGTCACTATAAAAAACTGAAATTCAGGATGTAGTTACGTCCAAAGGGAAACTTATCACAAAGCTACAATAGTGAGGAGAAAAAACTATTCAGTATAGTAGCAGAAAAGAAAAGAGAAATGGGAAATGGACTGGTACACTATCAAAGCTACATTGCACAGAGTTACATCAAAGGTGGGAAGAGAAATACAAGCCTATTTAATAAATACAGGGTACAACTGACCCTGTGAATTAATGAGAGTGTAACTCTTTAGGGGAGTAGAATGCCCTGTCTTTGTCCCAAGAGAAGATGGTGGTTTTGTGCTGCTGACCTTAAGGTTGACAGCCCAACTCAAACCCACTACACCACCAGGGCTCATAATTCCTTCCATAGAGATGATAATTACTATTAGTTGCTCTTCTATATAAGTTTATACATTTATACAAGTTTTTGGTAATAAGAGTTGGGTCTCTTTTTGATTCAACTGGCAGGACAAAAAAATGATAATGGACCTGTGTTACACTGGGTTCTCTAGGGGAACAAAACCATGACACTTATGAATATATATATATATATATATATATATATATATATATACACATATATATATATATATACATATGTATGGATATCTATCTATTCTCTCTCTCTTTCTCTCTTTTACAAATGTAAATAAACAGCTAATTAGTCCACAGAGCAGTACAGTGGGCTCAGTTCAACTTTCGTGGGATAGTTAATAGACAATCAGTCCTTCTACTCATGAGGGCTGTTGGGCGCAAATCAAGGAAGCAGACAGCTGAGTCTTCTGTAGAGCAATATAGGCAATCCTGCCACAGGCAGCCAACAGCAGGGCAGGTCACCAACAATCAACAGATGACAGGGTCTGACAGTCTCCAGCTCAAATGATGTATATACCAGCAGTGTGGTGAGGTAAGTATCTAAGAAACTTCAAACTATAGCAACATGGTCCAAGGGTTGGGTGACCCACAGGTAGTGTAGCTTGCAAGTTGAGGGAGGGAACTAGCTAAGGCAGCCACACACTGGTCTGATCAACAGAGAACAAGAGACAGAAAGATAAGGCTCGCCGAGCCATTTATCTCTTTATATTTTATTAAACCTTATTAATCCTATTTGTGTCTATTGGCCATGTTGGCACAATAAACCTACCTATAACTTACCTCTATCCACATATCTAAGTTCTGAAGAGGACACCAAATAGGTCAAACTCTCTAATCATTTCTCTGTGTGCACCTATTATCTTTCCCACAGTCAAACTCCCTCTACCTGCCTTCCCAAATTTATCAGACATTTATCCTGGTTACTGTATCTATCTTCTGAGATATTTACTCTGGTTACTTTGGCACTTCAGTGGTTAGAAGTATGTGTGTACAGTATTCAATATGGCAATTGGGTTAATTGAAGATTATAAAGGAATAAGCTTTTTTACTACAAATCATAGCCTTCCACAAACCAAATTCTGTAAGTGGAAAGAATATAATTTTTATGTTTCAAGATTTGAGGAGTGGATATTAAATGTCATATGTACTAAAAAAATAGAAGTGTCACCAATTTACAGTGGAAGAACATTGGTGTGTTTATATAGCATAGACCTATCTGGGTAATAAAGTGGTTGGTGGATTTAAGATTCCTAAGTCTCATTATTTCTTGAAGACAAACTTATTTCTGCTTTGTGGTACCAGAAGTATCTAATATGCATGTAATGCATTCCATATGGAGTCAAGCTGTTATTTTTCAAAAATAAGTCAAACTTCTTTAGACATAATGACAAAAAAGTAATTTTTAACGTTAGTTTATGCAAGAAGTAGATTTATCCGAACTAAGATGTATCTATTCTTTCATAGGAAAACTACCTCTAACCTGCCTTCCAAAATTTATGAGAGATATTCTTAATTTAAATTCTATTATTCTTACATACTTTGAAAACTTAATATGAATACTAAACAGAAGTTGTTCATGAGATTCCTAAATTTTATATATCTACATGATGAGATATCAATCAAGTTGTGCTTGACTGGTAGAATGTAACTGCAAAATACCTACTTGAACTTTATTATCTCATATAACAAAAGCCAGACTATGGTTAAGCAAATATATCATTAGTGAGCAAATATATTTCAATATTTTATATTTTGCATTAATATACATGGCATTGTCTAATTGCTTGTTGTATTTGTATCACCCTAGCCTCAAGTCCACAATTACATACGAAGATAGGTGGGGAAAGAATGATGAGGGGGAAGAACCAGTACAAAGGAAGCAAAGGGTTTCCAAGATATTTTCAGAAGAATCTTGGTTAATGTTATGAGGTGGAACTTTAATTTATGGCCACACTTAGATTCAAGAGAGTCTTGGGAAATAATTGTTTCTATCTGGGCATATAAGTACCATCAGAAAATAGAAATCTGCTAATACAAATTAGGGGAGCATAGATATTAAGATCCTGGGACCCAAATTTAAGTAAAAAACTAAATGAAGTAATTTGAAGTAATTAAAATATGAACATATACATATATATATACATATAATTTTTAGTTGATGTTTTTGATGTTGGGTACCATAGAGACATCTCCCATCCAAGGTGACCCCATGCACAGTAGAACAACACACTGACAAGTTCTTCACCATCCTTAAAATTGTTCCTATGTTTAAGTGCATCATTGGCAGCCACTGTGTGAATCCATCTCATGAAGAGCCTTCCTGTTTTTCATGGACCCTCTATTTTAACAAGCCTGATATGCTCTAAGAACTCATCTCTCCTGACAATATGTCCAAATTATTTAAGATGAAGCCTCAGATCCCTGTTTCTAAGAACCACTCTGGCACCTACTTCTTTTTTTTTTCTTCCTTAATTTTCCTTTTTCTTTTTAAAACATTTTATTAGGGGCTCATACAACTCTTATACATATACCTACATCAATTGTATAAAGCACATCTGTACATTCTTTGCCCTAATCATTTTCTTTTTTTTTTCTCCTCTTTTCTTTTTTTACATTTTATTAGGAACTCATACAACTCTTATCACAATGCATACATATACATACATCAATAGTTTAAAGCACATCTGCACATTCCCTGGCCTAATCATTCTCAAAGCATTTGCTCTCCACTTAAGGCCTTTGCATCAGGTCCTCTTGTTTTCCCCTCCCTCATGTGCCCTTGGTAATTTATACATCGTTACTTCTTTCAAGACAGACTTGGTCCTTTTGACAGTCCACGGTACTTTCAATAGTCTTCGCCAGCATCACGATTCAAATGCGTGGCACTTTTGGCCTACTTGAGGGGATATTTTCACACACAAGCAATTAATATTATCAATATTTTGTTATTGTGGTGGTGTACAATTGAATTAATTCCAACTCACAGCAAGCCCATAGGACAGAAACCCAGAAGGTGTCCTAGGCTGTAATCATTTTCCACATCATTCGGCTTTACCACTTTCTCTCTCCTAGTGCAAAGTGTTGGTGTTGTCCTTTTCTTGTTCGATTCTGCCTTAAGCAGGTTTTGACTTTCCCAGGCTTTGCAGTGTATGTGTGTTTGCTGGGTGAGTGGCACGTGTCTTCTGAATGACTTTCTATCATTTGTTTTATGATCATACATAAAATCCCCTCTGGCATATAGCTAACAAGTTTGCTCCTTCTTTGGGTGTGGGTGTAGGGAATGAAATTAATATCTTTTGTCTACTGGGTCGCTTTGAGTTGCACTCAACTCAATGGCAGTGAGGCTTTTTTTCAATCAGGTAAGATAATCTAATATTTTTCAGAGCATTAAAAAGATTGCATATACTTCAACGCACAGTATTTATCACAAAGATCTTAAATAAGTCCTTATACTTAACATTAAGGGTTTTTTTTACCATACAATATTACTACTAACAAAAAAGAGGAAATATATTTTGCCTTAAGTGAGGGATTCCTTATGATTAGCTATGCTTCATAGTATAATGGGAACTACATATCTTGAGCTCTTCACAGTTTCTAAGCAGAAATATTCTCTACTACTCATCAGAAAGAAGAGTATGTGAGTCATTTTTTATCGGCCCTTTTCTATTGTGTCCCTCAGAACCCTGGAGATGTAGTGCGTTGTAAATTGGGCTGCTAATCTTAAGGTTCAAACCCACCAGGTTCTCTCAGGGAGAAAAATGAGACTTTTGGTTCCTGTAAAGATCTACAGCTTCAGAAACCCAGTCTGTTCTACTCCGTCTTTGGGGTCATTGAGAATTGGAACAGACTCAATGGCTTTCCATGAGTAAGACTGTTGGAAACAATTACTTTTCACATTTGGCTTATTCTCTCCTTTTCCTTTTTAAAGTTTGTCACAAAATTAGGACCAGTGTCTGTGGCTTGGGACGGATTAATTTGTGAGAAATATGAGGGTGCTTGAAAACTTTTGTGGAGAAGTGGAATTAAACAATAACGGCTTTTGTTTCTATGAACTTTTTGAAGGTTCTTTGTAATGAGTTCAACTCTAAATTCATGATAATCAATATTGTGTCCTCTAACATATTTAAACTTTTTTCTCAGTGTACTCAGAACTCAAATAAAGGAGAAGGGTGAACGCAATGATTAAACTTCAAGGACTAATACATTGGCCCTTTCTTTTACAGAGGGAGCTATTTCAAAATACAGGAATGATCTGCTTCCTCAGATCGTTGCAGAGCCATTGGCCTTCCAGGGTTGCTGCTGGTTAAATACCTTCTCAAAGCTATCCACTCTACTCAATGTCAACTGGCCCATCACTAATAGACACTTGGATAATAAAAACGAAAGCCCAAAATACACACACCAATTTACATGTACGTAATAGTTAAAATGTTTATGGCTAATATTTAAAATTTTCAAAAATTTACAAAGGGAAGTTGGTACCTTTGAACAATCAATTGACTTGTTGTGGTTAGCAGTCCAGTAGATAACCAACTACAGCACCAGGACTTCCTTCATGCTGCTTTAGTTAGAGAAGACAACAGTGAGAGGATTATTCATATGTACGTGTGTCCACTTGCATCATTTCAACAGGCAGGCTGTGTTGCAAACTTCCAGGAAACTATAGGACCGCAGGAATGAGAAGGATACACAACACTGGCATCAATCATTTCATTCAATTGGGATCCAGCTGAACATAGGAGACAGTTACATTATGATACCAAAGTGAAAACCATTATTTTTATTTATAGAACACAAACAGTAATCAATAGCAACAGGTTCCTAAGGGGAAACACTGTCTGGATGCATCTTTTGTACAAGAAAAGATATGCTTTGGTTCACGTCAGGTGGTGTTAAGCTCATCGCTTCTTCTGGTTACACTCACGGTGCTCAGAGCAGTTGCATACTCCTGGTGCTGATGTTATGTTTCTAGACCGCTTTGCCCTCTGCCTCCACTTCTTCTCATAGCACCAGCGCCTACTGGATCACCTTAGCATCACTGCCAGGCTCAAGTCGCCCGAGCTGGAAGGAACTAACCCCTTCAGAGTTGCAAGTGCTTCCCATGCACTAGCCATGTAATACAGATCGCTTATGTCTTCAGGACTACTTCCTACTCGGAGCCTTTGTCTTTGCCTTGCTGTACGAAGATCCTTGCACAGGAGCCTCTAAGGCACCGTTTCTCAACCTGTGGGTTGCGACCCCTTTGGGGGTTGAACAACCCTTTCACAGGGTCACTCAATTCATAACAGTAGCAAAATTACAGTGGTGAGGTAGCAATGAAAATAATTTTAGGGTTGGGGGTCACATGACATGAGGAATGGTATGAAAGGGTCACAGCATTAGGAAGGTTGAGCACCTCTGCTCTAAGTCCACTCCTTCATAAAGCACACTCAGATCTCTACCTTGGACCAGGCAAGTGATACTGTTCTTTTAGCTCTACCAGAAAACCTACAACCCAAAGGCAATCACCTCTCACTCCTTAGTGAGCCCAAGCTAGCTACCGCTGTTCATAAGCAGACAATCCAGCTGCCACTTTCTCTTGCTATCCTGCACAGTCTACAATGTTCATTTCCTCTTCTGTATTTAGATGGTTCTCAGAGTAGACGCCTCAGGTCCTAATAATTCACTCTGATCCACATGCAAGGTATTTTCAATTGCATCATATGCATGTGAAAATTGTTATTGGATAGGGAAGATGGAAGAAAAACTGATGCACTTGAATTATGAAGTTGGTTAATAATACTCATAATTCCACCAATTCCTGGAGCTTTATTTTTGGCTAATGCTTTCAGTGCCACTTAAACTTTTTCCTTCAGCACCATTGGTTCTTGCTCATGTACTACCTCTTGAAATGATTTAATGTCAACTAATTCTTTTTAGTAAACTGATTGTGTATTCTTTCCATATTTTTTGATGCTTCCTTCATCATTTAATATTTTGCCAATGAGAATCTTACTATATTGCAACTTGAGGTGTGAATTTTTTTCTTGAGTTATTTCAGTTTAAGATAAGCTGGACATTTTCTTCTCGTTATAATATTTAATTTTGTCTCATTGAGCTGCCTTTGAATTTTTTTGTTAATTTCTTTGATACTTTCATTTCTTGCACTTGTCTTACCTGCTCTACAGTTAAGAGCACATTACAGAGTCTCTTCTGATATTCAGTTTGACCTTTTCTTTCTTTTCTGTCTTTTTAGTGGTATTTAGCTCTCATATGTATGTTGTCCTTGATGTCACCCCACATCACATCAGGTCTTCTTTCCTTAATACTAAATGTGTCAAACCTCTTCTTGATATATTCTCAAAATTCTGCTGGAATAGACTCAAGTTCATATGCCGGCTCTTGTGAACTTATTTTACTTTCTTCAGCTTCAACCTGAACTTGTTGTTAGGTACCCGTTGCAGCCTTATGTACAACAGAGAGAAACACTGACCAGCCTCACACCATGCTCACAACTTCTCCTATGTGCGAGCCTATTGTTGTAGCCACTTTGTTCATCCGTCTTTGGGGTCTTTCCCCTTTTGGCTGAACGTGCATATGAGCAATTAATGATATGTTCCACAATCAGTCTCTGGCCTTGTCTAGCTGTGGAGATAGAGCTTCTCCATCATCTTCCTGTGTATGTAATCAATTTGATTTCTGTGTATTCCAGAGGAGTCTACATGTACAGTTTCCTTTGTGTTGTTGAAAAAAGATACTTGTTATGAATAAGTCCTAGGTCTTGCAAAATTTCATCATGTAATCTCAAATTTTTTTCTATCACCATTTTCCAACTACTCTTCCTTCTTTTTTTGTTTTTAGCTTTTGTATTCTAATTTCCAATAATTATTTATGCATATTGCTTGACTGCATATTTGCTGAAGACATTGAAAGAACTCAATTTCTTTACCAGAAGCTTTAGTTGTTGGTGCATACATTTGAATAATACTTGCATTGATGGGATTTCCTTGTATATAGATAGACATTATTCTATCACAGACAGCATTGTACTTCAAGATAGATCTTGGATGCCCTTTTTGACTAGGAATGCAACACCATTCCTTTTGATTGTTGGTCCTAGCATAGTAAACCATACTTATTCTGATTCAAAATGGTCATTACAAGTTCATTTCAGCTCACGAATGCCTTGAATATTGATCTTTATGCATTCCACTTAATTTTTAAAGACTTCCAATTTCCTTAGATTCAGTCTGCATACATTTCAATTTCCAAATATTAAATGACATTTGAAGCTATTTCTTGTGCCACATCAGCAGATGAAGGCCTCAAAGACATTACTTCCACAGACTTTACTCGATCCCAGTCCCTATGGTCCACTCTCCTTTGAGAGGCTGCTCTGCTTTGTTGTGTGTCCTCTAACCTGAAGGCCCCTCTGGCACTATCTGCTGTTAGTATACATATGAATTACCTATAATTTAATCTAGCATAAATTTATATCATTGTGAAGAAATTATCTTCTAACTTGTTCTTTTTAGTTATTGAATGCTGTATTCATAACAAAAACATCAAGAATATCTCACTGCCATCCAGTTAATGTCAACTCATCGCAGCCCTATAAGAAATAAATACCTTTAGGACTTCCAAAACTGCTCTTTAAGGGAGTAGCTTGCCCCATCTCCCCCATCAAACAGCTGGTGGTTTCAAACTGCAGGCCTTGTAGACTATAGTCCAACACATAACAAGTACGCTACCAGGACTCCTGAGTTCTAGATGGAAAAAGTAAAAAAAAGAAGAAATATAATCGCCATTCTTATTTACTGTGTAGTATTCAGATCAGAAATTAAAATATGAGTTTACCACATGCAAATAAATTTAAATATCTGTATAAATGCACAGAAGGAAGTAGTTTTTTTCTTTAAAATGTTGATACCAATTATATTAAAATAAAATTATAAACTTGAAACTTCATTTGAAAAAAGCTTCATTAAAAGAGAGAAAAAATAGATATTTTGCATTTCTCAAAGAATGAAAAGAGAACAACTAAATAAATCCAAAGAAACCTAAAATGGCAACAAAATATAAAAGTACATATAAATTTAAATACTAGACAATAATAGAAATTATGCATAGTATAAAGGAATTTTATGACAATAATTTCTGAACTTGTTGCTTCAAATTTTAAAATATATTAGACTATTTGAAGATTCTTGCAAATGTAAGCATTCAATAGGTTATTTCATTAGGGGTGTGGTGGGTGGGGGAAGATCACAATTGATCTAAGCAGAAAAAGAAAACTAGAATATACAAATGACATTGAATTGTTGGAAAAAATTCTATGATGAAAATTACTGTGCCAGAATCTGATTTATGTACAAGGGTTCTATCTAATTTCTGAGGGATAGATAATCTGATGTAATTTAACTCTTCCAGTTATAGGAAAACCTAACTATTTTCATTTTGAGAAGCTGGTAGAAGGTTAATTCTGACTACTCAATACTTAAAGTATAACTTTATAAAGACAAAAAATAAAACCAAAAATGATATCTTGCAATAATGACTTGTTTACATTAATTTGAAGGTATTTAGGTTGTTTTATAAATCAACTTGACAATTTAACAATATCGTGTAATTGATATTTTAACAATATTGTTTAGGACGATCCAATAATAATATATATCTCTCTCTACTTATCCTTTAATTTCTCTCAGGAATGTTTATATGTTTTCAGCATACACATTTATTTTATTGAACTTACCCAAAATTTCATCATTTCAATTTGTTTCTCAATTGTTTGTTCTTAGCATTTAGGAATACAAATATTGTTTGTGTATTGATCTTATATCCTGGGGCTTTCCTAAATGCTCAATAGCTTTTATGTAAGACATTTGGAATTTTTATTTAAACCATCATGTCATCTGCAAATTGAAATTTATGTAATTCTTTCCAATATATTTAACTTTTACACTCATATTTTCATATAGAACTGGATAGCATCTTCAATTAAATATAGAGAAGAAATGGCAGGAGTAGACATTCTGACATCACTCCTAATCTTAAAATCAGTCCTTATTTAATCATGAACTACGTATATTATAAACCAAGCTCACTGTCATCAATTTGTTTCAAATTCATAGTTCTACCCTTCATTCATTAAGCTGATTATGTTTTTACTACTCCTTATTTTTTGAGACATTTTACCATAGACGTCTTTTAATTCCTAATTTATTGATAATTATAAATATATAACATTTTCCACAATTACAGTAATTATATAAGTGGGCTTTAAAAAACTCATGGAAAATTTCCTTTTTATTTTAATTCAATTTTTCATAAAATTTTAGCTCTCTCATATTATGTAAATATATATATATAGAGAGAGAGAGACATATATGTATGTGTATACACACATATTTAAATGATTGCGTCACTATAGAAATCAACCAATCATAATACAGCTATAATAAACTAACTTCTAGCCACAATGAGCCAAGTAAGTTCATCTGGGTAAAACACATTGTCTTTGAGCAGGGACTGGAATTTGGAAGCAAATATTAATATTCAATGTCACATCACATGAAAGCGAAGGTTAGGGGTCACAAAGGCTTCTTTCCAGCCATGCTCACAGTTGTGTAACAGCCAACTTGATATTAAGGGGAGATAAAAATAGGACAGATCCAGTTCTAATTTAAGCAGGCATGCTTGAAATAAAATAGCATAATCCTGAACATGTTTGGATCATTAATCTGTCAGCAATATGAGTAAATCTCATTTTGCAAGACATTAATAGAAATATGACACTGAAGAGATGCATCTCATATTACTTATGTTGTATATTTAATCCACAGTTAAGATTCTTATGAGCCACAAGCCTAAGTAAGATAGACAACAATTAATATACATCAGTATTGGGTGTTGGAAAATAACTCCGATTATATTCCTGGGTAGCATTACAGCATGTTCTAAAATTGCAGAGTGTCATTAAAACAGAACGTCAAGCAGTTTTTTTGTGTGAAAGAAGAAGCAGAAGTTTTCTTTCAGTTTATTGAATACAATCCAGATGCTTTTGCGAAAATTTCTGGGTGGCACAAATGGCTAAAGCACTTATTATGAACTAAAATGTAGGCAGTCTAAACCCACCCATTGGCACACCAGAACACAGGCCCCACAATCTCTGGGAGGGTCACATCTTTAAGAACCATGTGGCGAAATGCTCCTCTACTCTTTTTGATTCGCTACAAATCGGAATCAACCCATCAACAGTTATGAACACTTCCTTAAGCACGACATTATTTTTTGAGGGTTAAAACAAAGCATTTCATTTATAAAGCTCCCCAAGGAAAGCTGTTCTGTAATCTCTTTTGATAAACCAATGATCTTGCTGGCAAGTCAATTCCCACTCAGAGCAGTCCTTGAGCACAGAAGAGAGAGATGCCACACGGTGTCTTCTCCTCAGAGGCAGAGTGCCTCATCTTCTCTCCCAGAGCAGGTGGTACGTTTGAACCACCTACCTCTAGGATAGCTGTCTAATGCTTAGCCCTCTGCACCACCCAATCTCTGATAAATCATTTTGTAGTTTATAATCTTCCTGCCTATAACATCCACCTTTCTATTATGATTTTAACTTGAATCCCACTCTTAGAAAATAGAACATAACTCCTTAGTGAGATTTACATAGAGCTTTTTTTTTTTGCAGGGGAGGGGGATGAGGTGCAAAAGCAGAAAACTATATTTTATGCTGGATTAGGGACTACAGTGTATAGGTTTGTAACTGCTAGAGAGATTGTTCTGAAACAATCAGAGATTTACTTCTGAAAAGGAGACAATAGGCCAAATACGTCTGGCAACCCATGACCTGATGGAATCTTTTGCAGAGTAATTTGTTGTGTAGTCAGGAACCATCTGTGTCTTCTTATTTCCTAAAAGATACTAGGTGTAAAAGCCAGCAAAATATTTTGGGGATCCCCAGCATTATAACCCTTAATCATCGTTTGGATCTGAAACTGAACTCACGCCTATACTTGAATAGTCAAACTGCTAAGATCCAAAGGACAACCTTTACCCAAAGGACAAAGTTCAAAGGATTAGGAATGGAGAAAAGGAAACAGGAAAGACAGGGAGGAAGTGGGATAAATGATGGATGGAACATTGAAAATGTGTATGAATTGTTGAATGTAGATCTGCTCTGTAAATTTCCACCTCATTCACACACACAAGGAACTTTTACAAGGCCCTTATTTATGTGTACACCCTCACACCCCCTACACATACACTCATATACAAACACATATACATGCATATCTCTTTACTACTTTGGATTTGGGAACCTTTTCTCATGTATATATATAATTCTCATGTACATATAATTCCAACATACTTCTTTAATTTTTGTACCTAGTTGAATGTACCTAGTTGAAACTTTTGCTTTTAAATTTTTTGTTCTCAGCACTTTAATCCTATTTGATTCATTTTTAAGTCATAAACTTTCCAACACACAAAGGAGAGCTGCCAACCCATCCAATTTTCGTTTAACAGATACTATTGAACAAGTTACTAGGTTCTTGGAAAACACTGGTGAGAAAACACAGGTCACTGCTGTCCTTGATTGTGGCCTCACTTGGCTCTTTCACCCTCAATATGATTCCAGCAGGGAGCCAGCTGACTTTGTGCTTTGACTTGCATTTGATTTGCTCACCCAAAGTGAACCTGTTTTCTCCTAGCTCATGGAACTCTGGGCGCCTCTGCAAGGAAGGCTACACGCCAGTCCGTGTCCCCACGGTCAGCATCGCATTTCAATCACGTTTATTTCTCCATTAACCGGTTCAAAACGACCCTTCCCATAATCTGTACACAAGCCCACTCCAGCAAACAAAGCCGTGAGAAGCCTTCGTGGCGTATTGGTGACTTGGATTGCTAACCCCAATGTTAGCAGTTCAAAAGCACCAGGCCTCCACAGGAGTAAAAAGAGGCTCTCCAGACTCCAGAAGAGTTACAGTTTTTGAAACACACAGCGGGACAGTTCTACCCTGCCTGTAGGATCTCTGTCAGAATTCACTAGTTGGCAGTGAGTTTGATTGGTTTGGAAGCAAAGCCACAGGACCCACTTGGAAAGACTATGTAATTTTCAAGTCTGCATATTTTAGCAACCTCTCTGGCTTTTCTTTCTTCACCCCACGAAGCATCTGCCTCCTTTTACCTAACCAAACTCATTTTCGCTCACAGCCCGGATTAAATATATGTATTTTTAAATCTTTATGTAGAAATTTATATTGTTGTCCTTATTTTATCAATCTGAAAACTTCTTAATTGCTTTACTTTCAAGATCTCAAAGCTTTAACATTTCTGTAATTTACATTTGTTATTGAAAGTCTGAAGATTTATATTCACCCAGAGATGGTGACTTTGGGTACACTTTTACAAAACTGAGACGTTAAATGAATAAATTATAAATGAATGCATCATGTCTTGTACATGTGCCCAGACGCAGAGGGAATCACTACATGTTCACAACCGGAATATAAATAAATAAGTATTTTAAAATCCGGGTGCTGAGTGCCATTATGCAAAGTACATTCTTTACTTCATTTCACATTTTGAAAATGTCACCTTCCATATTCAATATAGACAACAACAGCAGTGCTCCATGAAAACCACGGGATAAAAATGGTCAGTGTTTCCATTACTCACTCTCATTATCATCACTTCTGGGAAATGGATTCTTGGTGCCTTTTTCTCTGGTTGGTATAACACTGACAAGTGAAGGAGGCATCAGAATTTTAATGTCTGATGTCCTACCTGGAGAATGGTTGACAGTCTCTTGACAGTGACATCTCAAAGGTGGTGACACCCACATCTCTCTAAGGTCCATGGCAGCAGTGTGAGGGTGAGTAGACAGGCTTGCAGGGGGCAGGGCTGTGAAGGCAGTAGTATCACTGGAGTTTGCTGGAATGCTTTCACCCAGTATCATAATTTGTCACCACCACCAAGCCCCTCTACCTACTCACTCTAACCCCTTCGTCCTACCTAGCACCCTCACCTCCTGTCACCCACCAGCCATGACTCAGGCTGGCAGGTTGTAACACTTGCCATTGGGTAGAGATGAAAGTCTCTGCCTTGGCCAGTGGAAAAAGAGAGAGACTTTGCGGAGCTGCCTCCTCAGGGATGGAACCCCATTGATCCAGCCACCAGAAGGTGGATTACTGGCCAGCCCTGTCCACCAGGAGAGCAGGGCAGGTGACAACACAAGTCATTAGAGTCGGTGACACCACCCCTTGTGATGACAATGTTGTTTCATAGGACTATGACTTTGGTGTGCAAGCTTTCACTTAAGTAGTCTCAACCAAGGCCACACAGGGATTCAGTAACCGCACTGCCTCCCCGGAAGGGCAACACACAGTAATTTGCTTTTCTCAACTGAGCATGAGCAACTGCGGGTTGTCCTGTAGGGGTAACGGTTGTAATAAAATGGGGCACAGCATAAATACATCCTTCTAAGAGTGAGAGTCAGGAGAATTTAAAAGAAAAAATAGATCTTACCATTTTTCAATGTTACCTGGTTATGGTAAACTTATGGGCCTCCTCCTGAGCTCTTCTTTTCTCAGCAAAATTGTCATAGCTTTCTTTTCATTCTACAAACACTGTGAGTCACAAAAGTGAAAGCTGTCATTCTATCCCTCCTCCTTTCCATTTTTACTGGACTAACCAGAGCATAGCTCATATGAGATACTGAATAGCAAGGCAAAACAGATAAACATCATGCAACATAAAATTAATCATGCAGTTAGGAGCAAAAGAATTGCTTAAAAAATATGTTTCTTTGCCTTTGCTATTTCACATAATCCCGATGCTTCAGGGGAAAAAGAAACTCTCCCTACGGTTTGTGCTGCATCTATCTTATAAATGATTCTCTTTGATCACAATCTAGCACAAGCTCTCCTTTTTTGGGAGCCATGGAGGCAATGATTTCACATCACAGTGCTTCGACTCTTGACGGCTCATTGGGAGTGGGGAGAAGCAGGAGGGGGATTCTCTAAAGTAGAGGAAAAGATGGGGGGAGAAAAATTCAGTCAGGTCAAAGATGACAGGCAAGGCATGGAAGCAGCTGAACAAACTAGTGCTTGATCTCTTCCAGAGGTTGGTGTGCTGGGGTGAATGACAACTTCTAATTAAAATGGTGGCTGATTATCATGTACAAAGGGGCACAGTTTGTCTTAGACCTGGAGAAGATGAATCACTTTTATTTGTAGAAAATTCTAATTTAAAGATATGCATTTTTAGATGAACATCTGTGGCATGTTTTTGACTGGAGAAATATGGTAATTAAATCTTTTTTAAATTTTGTGGTTGAAATGTTCATACTGTATTTTTTCCATGTCTTGACTTTTTAAAAATATATTTCCAACAGCAAGAATTGAAGCATGTCCTCAATACTCCCATGCAAATTTTAGAAGTTATACAATTCACAATTTTCAAATCCCAGTGTTAAAATTAAACTCCTGGGTCATGATTGCAAGATCATATCTCATAATAATACACATTGATATATTAAAATGCAAACATGCTTTTTTCCTGGCCTTATAGCTATCACAGCTATCATATGCACAAAAGTGTCCTCACAATACTTGCTAACAGGATTTAACATTTTTAGAGCTTGAAATTGATATTCTGGACATTTTTCTCTTTAGTACATATTTTGTACAGGTAGCTAAAACATTCTCTAAACATGGTTATACAGAAAATGGTTTTACTCTTCCAAAGGAAAGATGTATCTAATTCACAAACATCATCTATGCCTTAATGAAACTTGTAAGGTGACTTAAAATAGGCTATGTGGACAAGCAAAGAAATAAATAAAATAAACATAATGCCAAGTACGCTGATGTCCACAATATATTTATAAATAGAAAGAAAATCATGGCTATAGGAACTAATTAACTCCTCCATTTGTTTCAACCAAAACTCTCTTGGTCTCATTTACCCAAATGATGAATGTTGATGAGTGAAAGCCAAGAATCACCTTCATCATCCGCCCCTAGCAGGGTGGTCTGCTGTGAACCAACTGAATATTTTATTCTCATGCGATTTAGTTTATATGTTATACTAGATGGGAGTGGTAACATATTAGGGCAGAGGAAAACATGCAAGGACTTCAAAAGCTTGGTGGAAAATGGTATTGGAAAATTTTGGAATTTGTCCATGAATTTTTGAAGGCTCCCTATAAGGACAATATGTTCGCATGTGTTATCTCTAGTAATTATGAGTTGTTCTTTGGAGGAAATATTGGCATTCTCATTTTAGATGTGGTGGCAGGAATGCAAAACCAGGTTACACAGACAAGATATTTGGCGAGGGGTGGAGACTGGACTCAAGCTCTATTATGCTACTCTCATGGGCTTGCGTGGGGTTCCACCCTATGAGGCTAGTTGCTTGCCCAGTGTCTGTGTCGGGACTGGACCATGATGGACCAAGGAATATGCTCACCTGTCACTGCCCCATAGGCTCAGCAGGAATGTGTTTGAGTGATCCATGTGTTCTTCAATTCCTCTTTAAGGAAGAACCCTTTCCGCACCTTCTTGTTTCCCTTGCCTTTGCTTAATGTATATGTGAGTTTAGGCAACAACTGAAAGGAAGAATGTATCGGACGCAGCAACTAAAGAAAGGCCATTGTGTTAGATGCATGTTTTATGGCCCCCACTCTTACAATATGGGAATGAAGTAAATAAGCTTCCACCTAAACGATTGGGAGATTGCAAGTGGCAGATGCATTTCTGGAAAATGTTCATTGTTCTTGGCTGTAAAGTTCATCTGGTGCTAACTTTGAAATAGAGTTCGGCAGAGCTTCTTACTATGTGAATCTGAAATTACACCTGTCGTGGAGACAGTCTATCTCCCCTCACCCCCTCCAATTCCACACTTGCCCTTCACCCCCATTAGAGGGTTTCCTCTTTATACCAAGTATGATATGTGAAGTACATGAGATGACATCTTCTGTCGTCGTTTTTAAGGGGCATTTTTGCTGAATTTCTTCCAAGACAGATTTGTTTGTTCTTCTGGCAGCCCACAGTACTTGCAAGAATGTTCACCAACTCTATACTTCAAATGCATCAGTGGTACTGCAGTCTTCCTTAATCACTGTCCAATTTTCACATGCATGTGAGGCAACTGAAAATCCTATGGGTTGGGTAAAGTGCACCTTAGTCCTAAGTGGTACCCTGATTACTTTTCAATACTTGAAAGAAGTCTTGTGCAATAGATTCTGTCAGACACAGTTATGTATTTGATTTCTTGTGTGCTGCATTGATTGTGGAGTCATTGCTATTATCTTTTTATTGCTCTATGTCAACTTAAGTGAGAAATTTAACCTCTTTTCCAAGATTTCTTTCAGTGGGTGACTGTGTATAAGTGTGTATTGGTGTTCAAGTGAAATGAATGAGGAGACTGCAGATAGTTTTTGTAGCTGATATAATAAGAGGAATGAACTAAAATCTTTACATCATCCATTGAAATTCTCTGTCTGAATAACAGACTTAGAGTAACTGATTTTTGATTACTTATGATCTAATTAAAGAAGTCCTTGCTGCGCAGTAGGTAAGCACCCAGTTTCTAATTGAGATTGGTGCTTGGAGTCTGGTCAGTAGCTCCATGAGACAAAGACCTATTGATTTACATCTGTAAATATTGCAGCCAAGAAACTATTGTGGGGTTGTTCTTTTGTGTCAAATATGGTGCTTTGAGTTGAAATTAGTTCTATGATAACTGGTAAAAACAGCATGATTTAATCACTTGATGTTTATCATTGTTTCCAGATCATCAAGGGGTTTATGCGGTGAAGAAGCTCTCTTTCCCAAAATTCTATACAATAATAGAGAGAATTGAAATATGATGATTGGATGGGTAATGCTAATTCCAGTTGTCCCACCATTTATGTGAAATGTCTCAGCTCCGGCCGGACAAGGATCAGGCCTGATTTATTTGCTATATGTGAGTGCTTGCTGGACTGTGTAAGATGAGAGGGGATCAACATACGTTTGCCGCACTAAAACCGGGCAGTGTTCAGTTTAGGACTTTGCTAACCCGTGCCTGTAGGCTTCTGCTTCTATTCTGAAGGCCATGTATCGTGGTGTTTTTTACTTTTCAAGAAAATTCTGTCTTTTTGATAATAATTTTTTCAAAACCTCCCTATTTAAGGGGTACGAGCATAAAATGTGTCAGAACTCTGAAGAGGAAGTCCGTAAAGATCAGCCATGCAGGCAGATGTGGGAGCAACAAACCAAATAAGGATCAAAGGCAAATGGTGTAGGAAACCCTGACAGCAACAAATGGGGTAGAAAATGAGAAAGTCGTATTTACATTTACTTATAGGAATTATGCCACAAGCTTGACAGAAAATACTTCATTTTATCCATATTGCAATACAATGATGTATTTCTCGGAATTTCTAGTTCAAAGACAAAGTTTTAAACTCAGAGAAATAACTCAAAAGTTATTAAGCTGAGAAGTGGGAATGTGTAGTTCAAATTCCAATCATTTAGGTTGGAAGTGCCTGTATACATTGACATAACAAAGTGTTTCGTATGTTTAAATTTCCATCATCAATGGCTATGAAGGACTCTATGTGGCGCTGTAAGGTAATATTTGGGCTGGTAACCACAGGATCGGTGGTTCAGGGCCCCTTGTCACTCTTTGGGAGGAAAGGACAGCTGTAAGTGCTGGTGGAGATTATAAAGCCGTGGAGATCTTGCACAGGGAGGTTATGAGTCAGAAATAAGTTGATGGCAATTCAATTTTCCTGTACTTTCTGATATAGTCTGGAATTTCCTCAAAATGTTAACTGCAAAATAATCTATGGGCCAGCAACACTGGTCCTAGTTTTATGTCGCAGAGGCATTAAAACACCGGCCAAAAACATTTTGGTGGCTCAAATGTTAGACTTGTTATCTGTTGATTTCAAAATTAGCACCAATTTTCTACTATGAATCCTAGTTTTTGATACACAGAATATAGATCTTATACCAGTCTTCATTATGCTCAGCAATAAAAAATCAGGATATTTTAATGTTAACTAGTTTAAGATAAAGTACACACTTGCTTTATTTAAATTATGTGCTTTTGTGCTAAATATTTCAGTGAAGTTATACTTAGCGTGGCATCCTTTGATCCAAAGAGATACTTGAACGGTACAAACTACGTGAACTTGGAATTTTCCCCGGTCACTTCACCTATATTATAAACTGAATAGCAGGCAGTTCTAATTTGTTACTCAGAAATAACTTACTGCACAAAAATAAGGCACCCTGATGGTGTAGCAGGGGTCCTCAAACTACAGCGGCCCATCGGGTATTTTTGCCCCATTTTGTTTTTTACCTAAAAAAAAATTTGTGCAGTGTGCATAGGAATTTTTTCATAGTTTTTTTAAAAAAACTATAGTCTGGCCCTACAATGAGTCTGAGGTACAGTGAACTGGCCCCCTGTTTTAAAAGTTTCAGGACCCCTGGAGAGGGTTAGGTGTTTGCTAACCATGATGTCAGCTATGTGAACCCACCACCTTCTCCACAACAGAAAGAGGAGACTTTTCTACTGTCATAAAGAGTTATAACCTTAAACCTCAGGGAAATTCTACTCTTTTCTATAGAGTTTCTATGAATCATAATCTACTGACTGATAGTAAGCATGGTATAATAATAGAGATTTAAATATTCTGGAACCCTAAATGGGTTTATCAGAGTTCAAACTCCTTATTATAATTGAAATGTTCCCATTTTGTTATAAGATGAAAAAACTTCTCCACCGATAACCAGAAAACAAAATAAACAAGAATTAGAATTTTTCTTATAACTCAATTTGGAGTCAATATTACCATGAATTATCCTCTATTTCTATATATTAAAATATTCTGAAATATTTACTGCATAACTTGAAGAAAAACTTAGACCTTTAAAATGTGTTTTTATTATTGCTATGAAGTCTTACATTTGCCACACTTTAAATTACATGAACACTTTCCATATATATTCCTTTTCGGTTTTCTCTTTTATTTTCCACTCTTCTCAGATGTGGTCTGGCTTTGCTTATCCACCTTCTAGACTCTGTACAGATTGCACAGCCTCCCTACCAAAAAGAAAAACCAACTGCTATTCCATTGATTCCCACTCGCAATGACCCTGTAAGACGGAAAACTGCCCCATTTGTCTTGCCAAACCTTTAAAAATTTTAAGGACTGCAGAGTGACTTGTGGAT
Organism: Tenrec ecaudatus; assembly: GCF_050624435.1. NCBI lineage: Eukaryota > Metazoa > Chordata > Mammalia > Afrosoricida > Tenrecidae > Tenrec > Tenrec ecaudatus. The sequence continues at coordinate 87,949,650 of NC_134533.1, forward strand.
TCAAACTACTAACTTTATGATTAGGAGCTCAATGTGTAACCAACTAGCCAGTGGTAGTTACATGATTTCATGTGTACTTGACCTAGAAAAGTGTAGGGCTGGAGTCTAGCTTTTCAATCAGGTACCTCCGTGTGGGTGTGGCCTTCTCATAAGGAGGGCCCTAGGAACCTCCCCGCTCCCTCCCTGTCATCCTCTGACTACTATAAAGCCACACTGAGACCTGCCAGAGCCCTGTGATGTTTCAGCGCCATTGGATCCATATAACTTTGCACTCACCAGCCTGTGATCTTCCTGCATTCTGCCTCATTGCATGTGTCTGAAGAAAGATATGTGGACTAGTGTTGGGCTTATGGAGTTAATCTGGATGGAGCTGGGGTGTTTGCTTGATATAAATTGCTTCTTTGTATATAACTACTTCTTGATATAAAGCTCTCTCGTACACAGATATGCGTGTCACTGGATTTATGTCTCCAGTCAACCCAGCCGGATGCATAGCCACTATGGGTCCATATATTGCTTCTTTTAGAAGTCCCTTAATACCCGATCCTTTTGCAAATAGTTCCTGTCCTTTTGTCTTATCCTATAAATTGTGGGCATGGATTCTCTTCATGTATAAATCTAGGTTGATAAATTAATAAATTAGTATAACTTAATTAAACATAGGGACTAGAGCTGATTTTGTAAATCAGCACCCCAAATAATTCCAGGAATATGCCTAAAAATCAAGACCCACGATAAAAATATGTATGTGCAGTTTTATAACAGAGAACTTTATGTTTGTATTACCCAACACAAATGCCTTTTACTACATGCATTATATAGTATGCATTTTTCTTATTTGCAGGAGAACCTTCTGTACAGTAGGAAAAATGCTGATGTAAGTTCCCAATCACAGTGAAAGACTGCACTTGTGCGATGGAGGTTTGAAGTATAATGACCATACAGAACCTCCGTGTCTTTAACTAACTACACTGGGGTATTTTTCTGGGTAGGTTACATGTGTAAAGAAAATGAGAAGGACAGCTGGTTATTAGAACTTAAGGACAAAGAGTGACAGCTATGTAAGCAAAGGATCATTATATAAGAAAAATGATGTCGTCAGATTGGTTTAGTTCTAACCCCAATACTACCATCTAATACTAATATAAACTCAGACATTGACTAAAGTCTACCTTGGTTAGTTTCTCATCTTTTAATTGATAGGATAGAATAATAACCCATTCTTCATGAAGGTGTTTGAGAACAAACAAAATAACCTGCCAATTGCCTGGCAAGATATGTGGCACAGAGAAAGCTCTCTCTATCTCACTCTCTCTCTCTCTCTCTCTCTCTGTGTCCTCTGTGTGAATGAATACATGCATAGTTTTTAACAGTTCAGTAGGAGGAGCACCGACTTCTCCCCAGACACCTAAAATGAAAGTCCATGTGTAACTCTTGACTCTCTCAAATCTAGGAAGCCTGGATACTAATAGCTTGTGGTTACTGTGGGCCAGAAGTTTACTGATGACATAAACAGTTGATTACCATATAGTTTATGTTACATGTTCTATATGCTACCTACGTAAAACACCAATTTACGATACACATTATTCTGCGAAGAGCACACGGCAGTTGTGCCTCTGGAACAGCTGTGGCAAGAGCTGCTCAAATTTCCTTTCCTCTTTTCCACACTAGTCTTTAGACTGAATGCATTTATCTTGAAATAGGGCAACCGCACCTTCACACCTCAGTCTAAGGTACATATCAAGCAAATCAACTTTCTTGTGATGTCATCACGTTCTCTGCTTCCTGGGATCAGTTCCATCACCACGGAGTCATTTTTGTAAGGACCCCATAGTGTTAGTCAAGGTTTACAGTACTGTGCTAAACATGAGGAAAAGCGCTCAAGAACCTAGACATTTTTTCCCTGTGATATGCAATTAACTAGAGAGGAGACCTACTCATGTAGAGATGGCTAGCTTTCACATGGTGTTTTTTATAAAATCCAAGTGTAAGTGGATATAGGTCGCTCAAATCTGTGTTGTTCAAGGGTTGACATACGCATAACTTATTTTTATGCAAATAACACATACCTTCCATATTTCTTTGTCAACTGCCCTCATCTTCTGAGAAGTATTGTCATTAGTGCTTCTGTACCATTTTCTCTTTCATATTTGGCTGCAAACAGTTTAGCAGAGTTTGCATGGTGTGTTTGAAAAATGCCCTTTAGAGGGACAGAGAAGCGGCACATAAAGAGAGAAGACTCAGGAATGTTAAGGGTGCAGTGGGCTATGCGCTGAGCTGCTAGCCACAATATAGAAGGCCCCTGTCATTTGTGTAAATGTATGGCATATCCATCAACATAGATGTGTAGAAAGAGAGAGAAATAAGGTCGTTAGCATGCCACTAATCAAATATTGACAGTTTGAATCCGTTTAGGAAGAAACATGTGTAGAAATTTTAATAGTAAAACATTATGATAATAAAATACAGGAATAAACAAGATATCCTATAATCATAAAGACAAAATAGATTAATTTTACATGTTTATTCCAGCTTCTCAGATCAGATTTCCAAGCAGGATTTCAAATAATAGAAATTGGAGCAAGGTATTTCAAACTAAGGAAAGAGTACTAAAAAACCAGGACTGCATACTTGTGTGAGAGGGAATAGGTTAGTTAGCTATAAATTATGGTATATAGGAAGATTTAAATGAAGATGAATCTAGAATGAGAGCTGGGTTAGATCATGAAGGACATCAAATTGAATTGTGCACTGGACTACATAAAAATTAAATTCAGAATTTAAAAAACATAATATTTTATGGATAAATTAGTAGCAACAAGCTTGCCTAAGAGTTGTTTTTGGTTCCCTGCCACATACCTCATAGCATTGTTATAAGATTACATTGACGATACACAATCGGATGTGTTCTTGGAAATCATGCAATACCAGATGTAAATATCAAGCATGTAGAAATCTGGTAAAATAAGCAAGATGAAGAAATCACAAATGTGAAAAACACTGAAAATGAATAGGCAGATTGTTTATTAATTCTATTGCTTAAAATACCTGATGTTTAACATTCAGTGTTTTACAATAATTAAATTTTTATATCTGTGAGAATTTAGTAATATACATGAAAGCATCTATCGATTTACAAAATGGGATTAAAAACAGCAAGCAATTATAAATTACATATCGTTTGGTATAAGGGTAATTTTTTTCATAGTGAATTCTTAATCACTTAATAAAGCACTAAAACCTCAGCAGGCCCACATAATATGTGGGAGACTTATGGTAAACAATAAAATCATGAAGACACTTCTTGGAATAAGTGAGATTTTGATTTGAGGAGAACAAGAGGTGAAGCTAACTTATTTAAAAAAACAACTCATTTGGCTTGTGTTTATTGAACATGTTCTATATAAAAGTCTTTTGGGTTGCTGTGACGACACAGACATGATACGATGATTGATTTTATGACAGCTACATTTGTTTTTTTGGGTGGTTTTTTTTTTTTTCAGTAAAATCCCACAGACTTCCATTTTGCAAAAGTATGGTGTCCAGAGCTAGGCAAGCCCTACTAAATAATCTTGCACGACATCTAATCATACTACATTGGCTCCCCTTGCCTGAGAGGTCTTAAATTAGCCACATTTCCTTTGGGATACATTGTCCACAGCTCAGCTCAGAACATCAGTCCAGAATCAATTGTGTCACTTCCCTCCTGTCTTCCTGCTCTCTTTCTGTCAAAATCATCCTCAGTGCTGCTCAGTCTGCAGCTCAGTTCTACCCTGACCATAGCTCCCGCAGACGTAAGTTGTCAACCAGAGCTGGGCTAAATGCCATGCAGATACGCAAATGCTGCTGGACAGAAGAAAAACTTCAGACAACCAACCAGTCTATATACTGTGTAAAGTCTTAAAACTGATTTGCTTTCTGTATTTTTTGAATTAGCATAATTGTTTATTATATAAACAATGATATAGGCCTGTATTTTTCCTACTATTCCCCACCCCCTTGGAATAAATGTTTCGATACAGCAACCTCTTTTTGAGAACCTATTGCACTATATGGGTAAGAAAGAGACTATCTTTACTCTGTAGGAGCTCTTAGTTTACAGGCAGTGAGAATCAAGCAAAAAAAATAAGACTTCAGAAAAGGAAAACAATACTAAATTAAGGGATAGGAAACTGCCAAGGATCTCAATTTGCAGTGGGAAATAAACTATGTAGATGCTGTAATGCCCTCTGGAGTAAAAGAAGCTGAAAACATTGTACTTGTCAGTTCATCCAATTAAGTCCATTTTAAGGTCATTGTCGGAAGTGTCGAGATAAGCCAAAGGAATGGAAATAAGAACTCCAAAGGGAATGCAATTTGAACTATTTCTGAATTGAGTTGTATGAGTGTGTGTGTGTGTGTGTGTGTGTGTGTGTGTGTGTGTGCACCGTACATACTAGGGTCTGGTTTTAAACTTTTTTCAATCATAGAAAAGCGACTGAAGGCAACCGTGAGTGTCTATTAACCCTGACATTCCCTGATATTTTGGAGATAGCAGCTGCTATCAGAGCACTATTAGCACATGGCTACCCCATGTGTGGCATAGTCGAACTTTTTGCTACAGAGAATTTTCAGTGGATAATTTTTTAAGCAGTAAATTGTCAGAGTTTCCTTCACAGGTGCTTCCTGGTACACTTTAATCTTAAACTTTCAGTGAGCAGTAAGGCACAGTTAACATTTAGAGGGCCTCTACTATGCAGATACTGTCCTGCAAATTAAAAACACACAAACAAACAGTATTTACTGTCATATCATCTTTTCTCCTTAAACCGCTACTAGCTTCATAATCACATTGAAAACAAAACCAAGTTCTCAGTAACTTCTGAGTGGCCCTTTTCCATTCAGGGCACATGGGACTGTGGTCCACACTGTCAGCAGTGCCAAAATACCTGCTGCTCCGTGGGAGAAAGATGAGGCTTTCTATTCCCACAAAGAGTTAGTCTAAGAATGGTCAATCTGCTCTGCAGGGCTGCTGTGAGCTTGAATTAACTCAATGGTAGTGAATTTGGTTTTGGTTTGGAAGAGATGATAACATTAATTGTTTATGACCAGTTAACTTTGGCAAGTTTTTTTTTTAATTTTAACAATTTATTGGGGCTGATACAATTCTTTTCACAGTTCATACATATACATACATCAATTGTATAAAGCACATCTGTACAGTCTTTGCCCTAATCATTTTTTTCTCTTTTCTTCTTTTACATTTTATTAGGGACTCATACAACTCTTACCACAATCCATACATATAAATACATCAATTGTATAAAGCACATCCATACATTCCCTGCCCCAATCATTCTCAAGGCATTTGCTCTCCACTTAAGCCCCTTGCATCAGGTCCTCTTTTTTTTCCCCCTCCCTCCCCACTCCCCCCTCCCTCATATGCCCTTGGTAATTTATACATCGTTATTTTGTCATATCTTGCCCTATCCGGAGTCTCCCTTCCCCCCTTCTCTGCTGTCCCTCTCCCAGGGAAGAGGTCACATGTGGATCCTTGCAATCAGTTCCCCCTTTCCAACCCACTCACCCTCCACTCTCCCAGCATCGTCCCTCACACCCTTGGTCCTGAAGGTATCATCCACCCTGGATTCCCTGTACCTCTAACCCTCATATGCACCAGTGTACAGCCTCGGTCCTATCCAGCCCTGCAAGGTAGAATTCGGATCATGGTAGTTGGGGGGAGGAAAGCATCCAGGATCTGGGGGAAAGCTGTGTTCTTCATCGATACTACCTCACATCCTAATTAACCCATCTCCTCTCATAAACCCCTCTATGAGGGGATCTCCATTGGCCGACACTTGGGCCTTGGGTCTCCACTCTGCCTTTGGCAAGTTTTTAACAAAGTCTAAACTTGAATAAATTTAAACTTTGCCTGCTCTGACCACTAGATCTGGAGTTGGCTTCACATTTAGCTACCATATCATCTGATTTTTGTTTGGTATCTATCTATCATTATCTATCTATCTATCTATCTATCTATCTATCTATCTATCTATCTAGCTAGCTAGCTAGCTATCTAGCTATCTAGCTATCTAGCTATCATCTATCATCTATCAGTTGTCTTTCTTTCCTTCATAGTTTTACCGTTTTAAAATTCACTATTACAAAAATTACTATTACTATTATTTTTATAGATTTATTATTTTCTTTCTCATTCAGTCAGTTCTTCTACAAATATATGGCTTACTAAGCACCAGATAGTATTCTAGACAAACAGGATACAACATGCTTATACCCACTAACAAAAGCAAGGATTTACTTATTTTGTTAGCACTTAAGTTTTCAAAAGAAAGACAATATTAACATAATGAAATGAATATCCATTCAAATAAATTTTAGCCTTCATAAGTGCTTTACATTATACTAGGGCCCAGACCATATTCATTATGCCTCATGCAAAGGAGACTATAAAGCACTTCTACAATAAATCAAAATAGACTTATACAAATGGAACACTCGCCTATGTTCCTGGATAGAAAGTCTATAGTCAAAATATCAATATTACCAAAGATATTTGATCTTTTAATGTAACTCGGTTCAAATCCCAGCAAAATTTTTCAAAGGAATGGTGGGGAGGAACAAAAATACCAATTGCCAAATTTATAGAGAAGGTAAAGAAACCTAGGACAAACAACATAGGCCTTAGAAAAATCAGCCTTCTCAAAGTAGAGTACACTAACACAGATGAAGAAAAGCCTGTAGAAATAAAGCCTTTGGGATTTCATTTTCTGCAGGGGCACTACTCAAAATGCTGCAAAAACCTACTAGTAATTAGTACTTGGACTGCAGAAAATATTAATCTAGGAAAATTAGAAGTTACGAAAAATGGAATAGAATACAACACATGCAAGATTCAAGTAGATATCTGAAGATACTGAAAATATCTCTCTGCATTAGCTAAGACACAGAAAAAATGATGAAGTCAAAGAGCTTAACAGAAAATTTCAAACAGTAGCTAAAGAAGATAAAGTAAAATATTATAATGAAATGGGTAAAAACACAGTTAGAAAACCAAAAGGGAACACTCAGCATATCTTAAACTAAAAGAACTCGAAAAATTTCTAGCCTGAGTTGCATCAAAGAAAGATTTTATGGGCAAAATATTGATCCATGCAAGAAGTATCAAAAGTGGATGGGCAGAACAAACAGTCAAGCTCATTGAAACAAAAATAAGTAGTCAATATTATATTTCAAGAGGTGGTGTATGATCAAGAATCAATAATATGGATGGAGGAAATTCAAATTGAAATATTACCCAAAAACATGGCTTTGGGGATTGATAGATACCAATTGAAATGTTTCAACAAGCTGATGAAGCATTGGAAGCACTCACTCCTCTCTGCCAGAAAATTAGGAAGTGAGCTAGTTGGTCAACTATAGTCTTCAAATCGAATGAAGAAGAATTGATGCATTAGAATAATGGTGTGGGACAAGGCAACCACTAAAGGCATGCAGCAGAGCAACCATGGCAGCAGAGGAGGGAGCCCCTGAGGGAGTGCAAAGGACAGACTCTGGGGCCAGAGCGTGGTACCCCATTGGACCTGACCGAGGGCATGTCTAGAGATCAGAAATCAGACCTTGATTTATTTACAGGTTTTTATTTCTTTTTAAAGTTTTTTTCTTTTAATTAATTTATTCTTCTATGGGTAATTCGTTTCCTTTTTTGGTGTCAATGTGGCGTTCTCACTCACCGCCTATCTTGCTATGGCTTGATTTTTGGTACATAGTATTATCTCTACAGATCTATCTAGATAAGTTAGACTGAATGAATAGTCTGGAGGAGAAAACAACAGGACCAATGGTTCCAGGGGGACATGGGAGAGGGAGAGGAGTAGTGAAGGTGGTGGTGCTGACAAACCCAGGGACAGGGGAGCAACAGGTGTTCCAAAATTGGTGGGTGGCAAGGAGGGTGTGAGAGGCCTGGTAGGGATTCAGCAAGGGCAAGGTAACTGAGAGAAATTACTGAAACCGAAATGAAGACTGAGCATGACAGCGAAACAAGAGGAAAGTAAAAGGAAATAGAGGAAATAACTAGGTGACAATGTATTTATAGAGGTCTAAAGACTGGAATGTACATATGTAAATATATTTATATAAGAGTATGGGGAAACAGATCTATGTGCATATATTTATAGGTTTAGTTTTTTTTTAAATCTTTTTATTGGGGCTCATAAGGCTCTTATCACAATCTGTACATACATCAATTGAGCAAAGCACCCTTATACATTCGTTGCACTCGTCACTCTCATAATTCACCTTCCACTTGGGTTCCTGGAATCAGCTCGGTTTCCCTTTTTTCCCCCCATCCCCATCCCTCCCCGATCCCACCCCTGGTCCCTTGATAGTTTATAAATAATTATTATATCTTATCTTACACTCCCCGGTGTCTCCCCTCACCCGCCTCCCCATTGCCCATCTCCCAGAGAGGAGGTTACACATAGACCTCCGAGATCGGTTCTCCCTTTCTATACCCCCTTCCCTCCTGGTGTCGCCACTCCCACTGCTGGTGTTGAGGGGTTCGTCTGTCCTAGATTCCCTGTGCCTCCAGATCCCCACTGCACCGCTGTACATCCTCTGGTATAACCAGGCCCGAAAGGCAAGGTAGAATTGGGGTCATGATGATTGGGAGGGGAGGAAGCGTTCAGGAACTAGAGGAAGGTTTTGAGTTTCATTGTTGCTACACTGAACCCTGAGTGGCCCATCTCTTCCTCACTACCCCTCTGGAAGGGGTGTCCAGCTATCTACAGGTGGGCATTGGGTCCCCATCATGCACTCCCCCTCTTTCACGGTGATGTGATTCTCACCACCGCCCCACCTTTGTTGTTTGAGACCTGGTCTCCTCTGTCCTTCACGGTCACCTATGTTGGTGTGCTGCTTCCATGTGGGCTTGGTTGCTTCTGGGCTAGATGGCCGCTTGTTTGTTTTCAAGCCTTTAAGTCCCTAGACACTATATCTCTCAATAGCTGGGCACCATCAGTCTTCTTCACCACACTTGCTTATGCATACTTTCATCTTCTGCGATTATGTGAGGAAGGTGATCACACAAAGATTGTTTTTGTTCCTTTGTATTTGCTACATGGTCCATTCAACACCTTGTATTCGCTTAGGCCATGTGCTTCTCTCTGTGGGCTTTGTTGCTTCTGAGCTAGATGGCCGCTTATTTGCCTTCAAGCCTTTAAGACCCCAATGCTATATCTTTTTGATAGCTGGGCACCATTAGCTTTCTTCACCACATTTGCTTACACACACGTCTGTCTTCAGTGATCATGTCGGGGAGATGGGTATCCTGCAATGGCTGTTTAGCAGGGCGAGGTGCTATTGTATTGGGGGATTATGCATGAGGAGGCCCAATGTCCATCTGCTACCCTACTACTGAACCTATAAATATATGCATATAAATCTATTGCCCCCATAATCATAAATATATTTTCATATGTACATGTCTGTATTTAGGCTTCTCTGTATGCACTTTGCCTCCTACTCCTTTCCTCTATTTCCTTTCGCTTTCCTCCCGACCCATTACCATGTTTAGCCTTCATTCTGGATTCAGTAATTCCTCTCAGTTACCTTGCTCTTGGTCACTCCGTTCCAGTCCTCCCCTCCCCTCCCTCCTCTGGTTTTGAACCACTCGCTGTTCCCTTGTCCCTGTGTTGGGCGACACCTCTTCCCTTCCCCTACCTCCCACGCTCTCATGTCCCTCAAGCACCGTTGGTCCTGTTGTTTTCTTCTCTCATTATTTGTCCAGCCTAACTTGTCTAGGTGGACCTGCTGACATAATAATATGTGCATACAAATGCATATGACTTTGACTGCACCCAAGTGGCCCATAAGAACATGGCTTTGACAGAAGCAACATCGACATGCTGATAAGCAGAAAAACCCCTAACATACAAAATTTACAAGGTAAAAAAAACAAAACAAATTTTAAAAAGACTAAACAAAAAGATAGCAAATATTAAAAGAAAAATTTCTAGTAGTTCAAGGTCAGTTCGTTGGCCATTAGGAGTGTTTTCTAGGTGTAGCTTGTGAGGCGCCACGTCCTGGCCCGGAAGACCATCTATAGGTTTAGATTTAAGGCAGCAGATGGACATTGGGCCTCCACTCAAGCACTTACTCAATGCAAGAACATATTGTTTAATTAAATTGGCATTCCAGGATGCGCACCTTCCCAACACAAGTGCTGAAGAAAAATATGTACAGAAGCAAATGTGGTGAAGAAAGCTTATGGTGCCCAGCTATCAAAATATATAGTGTCTGGGGCCTTAAAGGCTCGAAGATAAACAAGTGACCATCTAGTTAAGAAGTAACAAAGCCCACATGGAAGAAACACAACAGCCTATGTAATGATTAGCTGTCGAAGGGATCTGGTATCAAGCATCAAGGAACAAAAAATCTTATCATTGTAAATGTGGGTGAGTGCAGAGTGGAGACTCAAAGCCCATTGGTAACCAACCAGATACCCACTTAATGAAGGGTTGTGGGGAGGAGATGAGCCAGCTAGGGTGCAGGGTAGCAATGATGAAACATTTAACTTTCCTCTAGTTCTTAAATGCTTCCTCCCCCCTACTATCATGATCCCAATTTCAACCTTCCAAATCTGGCTAGACCAGAGGATGTACATTGGTACAGATAGCAACTGGAAACACAGGGAATCCAGGAAGATGACTCCTTCAGAACCAGTGGCGAGAGTGGCGATGCCTGGAGGGTGGAAGGAATGTGGGGTAAAAAGGGGGAACTGATTCCAAGAATCTACGTATAGCCTCCTCCCTGGGGAATGGACTGCAGAGAAGAGGGCGGGGGAGACGTCAGACAGTGTAACATATGACAAAATAATAATAATTTATGAATGATGAAAGGTTCATGAGGTAGGGGGAGTGAAGAGGGAGGGGGGAAATGAGCAGCTGATATTAAGGGCTCAAGTAGAAGGTAAATGTTTTGAGAATAATGATGACAACAAATGTACATATGTTCTTGACACAGAGGATGTATGTATGGATTGTGATAAGAATTGTACAAGCCCCCAATAAAATGATTTTAAAAAAGAGAATAATGGTGTTGGAAGAGAATGTGGAACATACCACGGACCGGTGAAAGAGCTAACAGATCTGTCTTAAAGAAGTACATCCTTGTCTCGTGGGAGGCAAGGATGGTGAAACTTCACCTGTTATACTTTGGATATCCTTTCAGGAGAGACCGTCCCTGGAGAAGGACATCATACTTGCTACCTTGGAGAACAGGAAAAAGAAGGCCTCCAACCATAAGTTTTGACAAAATGACTGCATCGGTGTTCTCCAACATAAGACGAATTGTGAGAATGGGGGCAATGTTTGATTCTGACGTAAAATGTGATTCAGAATCAACTCAATGGCACCTAAAAACAACCACAATCATGTTTTAAACCCAAAATTGAGCAAACATGCGATCAAGATGCATTGATAATTATTGGAGATTGAAATGTAAAATTTGGGAGCATAGAGGAAGTAACGGTATGGAAAACCATGGTTGTGGTGATAGAAAAGAAGCAGGAGATCACCTGATACAATGTTGCCAACATCAAAGCCTTCTTCATAGCAAATAGCCTTTCAAGAACACAATTACAACTTTAAAGGTGGATTGCTTCTTATGGAATATGCAGAGTTAAAATTGACTACATCTTTGGGAAGAGATGATAGACAAACTCAATATCTGTTGCTAAAGCCAAAAAATAGATAACTTTTAAAAATAAATATCCATATTATATCATAAAAGATTGGTAATGGGTGTATGTAATAGAATGTATATTTCCAGATATTATTGCATCATTAAAAGAAAGATTTATCTATTTGCTAGAGCATCAGAAAGAATAAGAGTATAAGGTAAAAAACCCAAAGTATATTGGGTTATTATATTCCTGGCATGGGAAAATGATGGAAAGAAATAAAATAGATATGTACATACCAACAGTGCAACTCTGCTTATTCCTATTCATGGTCCCATATTGTTAACAAGGAGCCCTGGTGGTGCACTTTTTACATGGTGGGCTATGATCCGCAATGAACTCAGTTCAAACCATGGGAGAAAGTCAGGACTTCCTATTCTGGTAAATAGTCACAGTCTCAGAAAATCACCCGGCAGTTCTACCCTGTCCTACAGGATCCCTGTGGGTGGACATTGACTCGATGGCACTAAGTACAGAAGTAAAGTAATATTCTTATTGGCTTTGCATCAAAAATAGGATCTGTGACCACTCTCCTTGAATCATACTTGATGTGTAACTACTTTAACCAAACAGTAGCTTTGTCTTAAGGCTTCTGAAGTGTTAGTCTCTTGCATTGGCTCCTTTTAGAGGAAGCCTGCTCACCAGAGTTTTCATCAGCTTACTTCATTTCTAAAACCCACATCTTGAAAGACAACCTGCACATGTTCCAGTTTAAAGACTCAGCTAAGGTACCAAATTACAGTCACCATCAACTATCAAATAAGTGAGTAAAGACGAATCTAGGTGAATTCAGCCTCTAGTCATCAAATCATACTCAGCTATGTAATTAGAATGCACGAAGTATAGAGACAAGTCATCTCTGCAGAGATCTTCCTGCAATGCTTATTCAAAAATACTAAAGGGAGAATATAGCAATTGTTTTACATGGATATATTTTGGGATTATTTGTTATACAATAGTAACCAGGTCCATGGCTAAATTTAACAACTATTTATAAGAATGTAAATAAAATCATCCTAATGATATAAATGGATAACAGTATTACCTGCTAACATGTTAATGCAGGCGATTGTTGGTTCAGTGGTTCTATTTTTGCCTCCCATAAGTGCTTGGGGGAAGCAAGAAGCAAGGTTCTAGTCCAAGGCAATGCCTTTCATGTGCTGGCACAACCCTTCAGTGATGATTTCAGCAATGCCGTGTTGCTAAGCATGGCATCAGGATCAAAATTAGACACATTAGCAATTTGTGATATGTTGATGAGAAAATGTTTCTTATTGAAAGCTGAGAACACTTGAAGCATTTATTGATGAAGAACAAAGACTACACTCTTCAGTAAGGATTTTACTTAACGACTAAGTAACATCACAATGAAATGTGAATAGACAGATATCATGGATTTCATTTTATTTGAATACATAATCAACACTTATGGAAGTCGCTGTTCAGAAATCAGACTTTGTATTAGATTGGGCAAAACTACTGTAAAATACCTGTTAACGATGTTCTTTTAAAAAAATCATTTTATTAGGGGCTCATCCAACTCTTATCACAATCCATACGTACATCAATTGGGCAAAGCACATTTGTATATTCATTGCCCTCATCATTCTTAAAACATTTGCTCTCCACTTAAGCCCCTGGCATCAGGTCCTCATTTTTCCCTCCCCATTCCCTCTCCTTCATGAAACCTTGATAATTTATAAAATATTATTGTGTCATAATTTATAAATTATTATTGTGTCTGATGTCTCCCTTCAACCACTTTTCTGTTGTCCATCCCCCAGGGAGGAGGTCACATGTAAATCCTTGTAATCAAGTCCCCCTTTCCAACCCACCCTCACTCTACGTTCCCAGTATAGCCATTCACACCACTGGTCCTGAAGGGATCATCCACCCGGGGTTCGCTGTGTTACTGGTTCCTATCTGTACCAGTGCACATCCTCTGGTCTAGCCAGACTTGCAAGGTAAAATTGGGATCATGATAGTGCAAGGAAGAGCAAGCATTTTGAGACTAGAGGAAAGTTGTATTTTTCATCGTTGCTACATTGCACCCTGTCTAGCTCGTCTCCTCCCCGAAACCTCTCTTTAAGGGGATATTCAGTGGCCTACAAATGGGGCTTTGGGTCTCCACTCTGCACTAACCCCCTCATTCACTATGGTAAGATTTTTTGTTCTGATGATGCCTGATACCTGATCCGTTTAACACCTCATGATTACACAGGCTGGTGTGCTTCTTCGATGTGGGCTTTGTTGCTTCTGAACCAGATAGCCACTTGTTTACCTTCAAGCCTTTAAGACCCCAGACGCTATATCTTTTGATAGCTGGACACCATCAGCTTTCTTCACCACATTTTCTTATGCAAAGTTTGTCTTCAGTGATCGTTCCAGGAAGGTGGGCATCCACTGATATGATTTTTAGTTCTTTGATGTCTGATAACTGGTCTCTTCTATACCTCGTGGTCACACAGGCTGGTGTGCTTCTTCCATGTGGTCTTTGATGCTTCTCAGCTAGATGGCTTAGGTGGCCGCTTGTCTATCTTCAAGTCTTTAAGGCCCCAGAGTATATATCTTTTGATAGCCGGGCACCATCAGCTTTCTTCACCACATTTGCTTATGCACACATTTTTTTCAGCACTCATGTCAGGAAGGTGTGCATCCTGAAATGCCAATTTAATAAACAACTTGTTCTTGCATTGAGTAGGTACTTGAGTGGAGGCCCAGTGTTCATTTGCTGCCTTAATACTAAACCTATAAATATATGCACATAGATCTATTTCCCCATCATCATATATAAATATATTTGCATATGTACATGTCTTTACCTAGACATCTATAAACATCCTTTGCTTCTCAGCTCTTCCTTCTATTTCCCTTCACTTACCTCCTGTCCCACTATCATGCTCAGTCCCCACCAGGGTTTCAGAAATTCCTCTTGGTTATATTACCCTTGATCATGCCCTACCAGGCCTCCCACACCCTCCTCACCACCAATTTGGATCGCTTGTTCCCTTGTCCCTGGGTTTGTTAACACCACTCCCCCCTCCTATGTCACTCCGGAACTGTTGGTCCCATTGTTTTCTCTTTCAGATTGTTCATCTAGCCTGTCTTATTTAGACAGACCTGCAGAGATCATAACATGCACAAACACAAGGCAGAGCAAAACCAAGCAACAATATACAACAAAACAATAAACCAATGACAACAAAACAAGAAAGGAAAGCTTGTAGCTGGTTTCAAGGATCGTTTGTTGGCCTTTAGGAGTGTTTTCCAGTCCAGTCTGTTGGGGAACCACGCACTGGCCCCAAATCCACCTTAAGCATTCCTTGGGGACCTCGCCACTCCATTCCCTTGCTGTTCTGTTGCACCCCTTAGTGTTTTGCCTTGGTATGGTGGGATCAGATCAGGTTCAATTCACATACTGTGTCTCCGGTGTTGCCCTCTGTAGAACTTTGGGTCAGTGAGGGGCGTCATGTCTCATAGTGGGGCTGGCCCTGTGGTCTTTTCTGTGGACTGACTCTAATTGGGTCATCATCCTCACGGCCTGGTATGCCAGGATGTGCTCTACTCCTCCCCCTTCATCAGCAACCATGTGCTCTGAATAGATATGTCCCTCTCCCGGAGCTGCAGATTCAGTGCGTTCCTTTGAAATAAATTCTTCTGAGGGGATGGGCAGGTGTCCACTTAGTAGTTGGGTTTGGGGCCGGCCCCCCAGACCTCTCTACTGGTTCCCTACTCCATTCCTGCATGTTGCATACACATCTTGGAGCACTGGGTTGAAGTCTGGTCCCTCTTTCCCTGTGGAGATATAAACAATAACCTCCCCTTGGGTGGGTTAGTGCCCTGTTGCCCTCAGTACCCATTTCTTTTTATTATTTTTATTTTTTCCTTTCCCCACCTCCTTTTTAGTTGTCTATCATGTGTATCCCTGTATTTGGTTTAGTGCCTGTCATATTACCTAGTCCTCACCCCAGGGATGTTTGTATATCCTTGCTTGTTCCCTATGCTCCCTTTAAATTTTTTTTTAAAGCTTACCTCAGCAGACTTTGAATTCTTTCTATCCTTAAGCCAATGCTATCTTGAGGTCTGTTTTCTCTTTTTGCCCTCTGTTGAGGTTGTTCTTTGTGGCAGTCTCTTACTTATGCTTGGTGAGTGTTGTTCTTTTGCCCATACTGGGTCGGCAAGGATCTTTTGTAGAGCTGTGTTTCTTCTAATGTATTCTTTGAGTTTTTCCTTGTCTGGGAAGACTCTTACTTCTCCTTCTATCTTGATCGATAATTTGGCTGGGTTGAGTATTCTTGGGTTTGCATTGCTTTCCTTCAATTTTTGGAATATGTTACTCCACTCTCACTTCTTCTTCATAGTTTCTGCTGATAAGTCTGAGCATTTCTTATTTGGGAACCTTTATATGTGATTGCTTATTTTTCCCTAGCTGCTCTATGATTTTCTTCTTTTCCTCAAAGTTCGATGATTTAACTATTATATACCTTGGTGACTTCTTCTTGGATTAACACTAGTTGGTTGTTCTTTCAGCCTCCTTACTGGTTGCCTGGTTTTCATTCATAAAGCTGGGGAAGTTTTCCTCCAAGAGTTCTCTCACTATTGTTGCAAATGGCTTCTTTGTTGTGTCTTAAGCCAATAATTCTAATGTTGTTCCGCTTCATAGCATCAAACATAGCTCTTAAGTTTTCTTCAGCCTCTCTGATGATCTTTTTAAATTTTTGTTCTCGTTTGTTAAAGTCTGCTTAGCTGTCCTCCAAGTCATTGGTGCTGTTCTCTGCTTCCTTCAGTCAATTCTCGAAGTCAATGTTTCTGCTACTGGTTTTTGTTATCTCCTCCCTAAGCTCCTGTATTTCCCTTTGGGTTATGACTTTTATCTCAGCTATCATTTCATCCTTCTTCTGTATTGTTTCCCTCATATCCTGTATGACTCCAAATAGCATCCGGAAAATTTTTTTCTGTGGCAGTTCAATGTCTGCTTCTTCTATGCATGTCATTATGTTCAGGACATCTTTTGTCATTGCCTTTCTTTCTCCTGCTTTTTCGGTGAGGTCATTGGGGCTGATGGCTGGTTGTGTTGTGTTGTTTTAGAGGATCCAGATGCCATTTTCCTGGGAGTCGAAGAGCACTGGCTCTCTCTGGGAAACTTGTAAGAATGCTTCTTCAAACTGCCTACATCTTATTTCACTTTGGAATTATCCTACCTCTTTATCCTCCTGTGGCTTCCCTCTCAGTAGAATGACCCAGAGGCTGGTGGGTATCCTGCTTTGGTGTTGCTGAGGTTGGGCAGAGGTTCCTGCAGCAGCTTGGAATGTTGAGGAGTGTTGGCCGAGCTACCTTAGGACCCCAGGCACACAAGTAGGGATTCCGCAGTAAGAAGTTGAGCAGAGTATCTCCTGGTGGAGGTCAGCACAGCTTTCTCCAGCTTTGGGATAGCTACACAGGGTGGAGCTCACCTAGATGGGTGTGGCACAGGCATAAAGTGGAGGTTAGCTGTAGTGTGTGAGAGACCAAGAAAGAGACAAAGAGGAGAAAAAAAATTAAAAGCAAACCGGCTGAGGCTAGGGGGGTGGGGAGGGGGAGGGCCGGGACATAGTGAAGAGATGGAAACAAATGCAACAGTGTAGTAGGCCAAAAGCCCCCAGCCCCTCAAAACCCCATGGGTCTGTGCCTACTTATCTTTATGATGCTACTCCAGTGGTCCAGCAGTGTTGCATTTCCCTCTGAGCAACTCTCCTGGGCTGAATTCTGCAGAGTCCCTCTGGTATGTGTGACTCTGTCGTCATCTTCCTTCCTCTCTCAACAGTCTACATTCTAAATGCCTAATTGTTCTGATTTATTCTGTTTATGGTTCCTCGTGATTAGCCAGCAATAAGGAAACTTAACTACTCAATTCTCCTGAATGTCCATGATCTTCCCAGCCAGGCCCGAACACAGCTTGGGCTGAGGAGAGGTGGGATGGAGACCTGACAGGAGGCTTGAAGACTGGGCAGGAGGTTAGAGAGCCTGGCTGTAGGCTGGAGCCCTGGGCACGAGGCTGGAGGACCGAACAGTGTTCTTTAAATGGAAAGGTGTCCCTTTGAGGGCTAAGGTATGCCTTATCCAAATTACAGTATTTTCCATTGTCTCATAAGCATGTGAAAGCTGCACAAAGAATGAGGAAAATTAAAGAAGAATTCATTATGTATTTGAATTACAATGGTGGCAGAGAATATAGAATAAACCACAGATTAAACAAATTTGTCTTACAAGTAGTTCAACAAGAATACGTCTTAAAAAGGAGATTCTAAGATATTGTATTTGGGCATATTATCAGGAGAAACCTATCCCTGGAGAAGGACACCATGCTTGATTATGGAAAACGTCAGTGATAAAGAGGATGAACCTTGATCATATGGATTGACATTTTAGTCACAGCCAAGATATGTGTTAGATTGATGTATGACTGAGCCATGTTTTGTTCTATTGAAAATAGCATTGGTATGGGTAGGAATAAACTCAAAGACACCTTACAAAAATAACATGATGCTGCACAGTTTATATTGACCCAATCTTAAGGTAAATATATACACTGGGTCAATATTGCAGATGTATTTTTTCATGTGAACCTTGATGTTCTATTGAACTCATATTTGATTTTAAATGAATACAAAGCATAATTTTCATAACAATCATATTGCTCAAATGTATTATATTCTACTCTCTCCTAATATAAAAAAGCAAAATGTAAGTTTAACTATTTATTTTCTCATCTAGTTTAGTTGATGGAATTGTTATTTTTTAAATTTCTGATCAGATTTCAGTGAGAATACACACACTGGTGCACACACACACATACACTTTTTCTTTTAATTCTGAAGAAAGGCAGGGAAGTGTGGATACTGTCTTAGATTTTGGGTTACCCATTAAGGAAAAATCTATTGTTGAGGATATGTGACATACATCAGAGACTACTAGACGCCTTGACTAATCGAGAGGAGATGGGAAACAGAGAAGAAGAAGAACAAAGAGGAGCAAGGGAGCAAAGAAGGGAGAGAAAGAGATTGCTGGGAAAGAGGAAGAGGGACATGTATTCAACATGACTGGGATTGCGTGTCTAGGCCTTGAAATTTACATGAAAAATGGTTTTGCTTCCCCATTCCCCTCATATATCTGCTTGTCTTGGAGGACTCCCACTCTGGGAAGGGATGGGAATCAGTCTCGGGGAGAGGCAACTGAGCTTCATCTTTACCTTTTGTAGGTGACTCTGGGTTCTTTCCCAACTGAGGAACTTCCCAAGTTTTAAATGTTTAATGAGAAATTTAAATAAGACATCAATTGAAAATTATAAAATGGCGTCAGTTACCCCTTTATAAAAATCCACAAGGGTCTCCTAATCAAAACAGTTTCCCGCAGGATTTATTTGAGTTTGAGGGGATTCTTTCTCAGTTGCTGGCCATGCTAGCCTCAATGCCATTGAGATGCTTCAGGAGCTCTTCCTGCCAGACAGCATACTCATTTTTCCTGATTTGGTGTCAGGAGAGGCATTTTGATGTAATTTTCTAAACACTTGATTTATGTTTTAAAAACTTCACTGTGCTTCATTTTAATGAATCACTTAAGAGAGGAAAAGTAGAAAGCAAAAAGAGGAAGACCATTTACAAGAGGAAGAGTGAGATGAGCATCTCTCTAAGGCTTCTGGTGACCATGTGTTAGTTTGCCTTGCCACCACTGACAAATACAGGCAGTCCATATTAAAAATTGAACAGCCTCTAGAAAAATCACTCTGAGATGATGGTTGGTAGACTTATTTTGTTACCCCCTTTTTGTTGTTTATGCTTCATGAATAGTTAATCTGATGGATCTTTGAAGTGAGCTAAATTTGTGATTTATCACATTCATCAAAGACTAAATCCTTTATTACTAGTATTACTAAAGTAATAAAATCCTTTATTACTTTAGAATTAAAGTCCTGTGCCACCTGAAATCAATAGACCAACCAATAAATAAAATCTCTACCACATTAGGGGTGTGTTTCTGGATTAAAGTTGGGTGAGTATTGATCAGTCTTTAAAGAAACTATCAAAGGAAAGCAGTAGAGTCTGCCCTGTAAGGGGGCGAGGAGTGGTGGGGATGAGAAGGGAATAACGAGCTGATAGCATTGATGACTGCATAACCCTTCTCGCTAAGATCGAATAACGGAATTGTATGTGAATGAATATATTGGACTGTATAAGATATGGCACACACATAAAAATATAGAGAGGGCAAAAGGCTTCTGGGGAGGTATGATGGGGATGAGAGTGGAAAGAGAGTGCTAATATCAAGGAGTTCAAGAAGAAAAAAACTCTTTGAAACTGATTGTGGTAGAAATTGATGTGGTTGAACTATGGAATGTTATGATATCTGTAAGAACTCCCAATACAATGATGAAAATTTAAAAATATATATATTACTGCCACTCTTTCAACAAAACCCCAAAGAACTTTGATAGTGAACTGTTATGACTTTGGAGTATTTTCTTGTTCTTATTTCCCGATTCTAGAGTTCACACGGTGTCAAAGTTGCCTGCTGGTTTTAAAAATTGGTACCTTCATGTTTCCAAAGTAGGTGAGTTTAGTCCTTAAAAAAATCGCACCTAGCTCTATTGTTGTAAGAGGTGGTAAGGAAATGCCTGTGTCAGGCTTAAAGCATTAGATCTCTGGAGAAAGGTACGGAGCGGTTCACAGACCGTGCAAGCTCAAGGTGTCCGATGACTAGATTCTGAGATAGCCCATGGTTTAAGATTCCGCATATTGATTCAGCAACTAAGTTCATGATAATTCAGAAATGTACTGAAACTTTATGTCCTCCCCTCCATTATGTTCTGGAAAATGACCTATTTGGACATATATGGTAACTATCCTTATCATGTGACTTAAGATAAGACATCCAGAGACCCTCCAAATTTACATCTATCTCTCGCTTAATAAACAAGTAGCACAATTTTGTGTCCCCACACATCTTGGGTATAAAAAATTTGGGGTTGTATCTGATGGTGGTTGAATTTATATTTCTGTAATAACTAATAGTATTGAATATCTTGTAATGTTCCAATTAGGCATTGGAACATCTCCTTTGGAGAAATATACTTCTTCCAAGACAACTCAACCAGTTTGTTCTTTTAGAGGTCCACGGTACTATCAACCTTCTTTTCCTGCACCACAATTCCAATGCTTTGATTCTTCTTCAGTCTTCCTTCTTCAGTGTCCCAATTTCACATGCATGTGAGCCCATGGAAGATACTATGAATTAAGTCAGGCACACCCAATTCTTAAAGTAACAGCATTGGACTTAATCTGCAAAGTAATAGCCTTGCTGTTCAATATTTAAAAGAAGTCGTGTACAGCAGATTTACCTAAAGCAACTTATCTTTTGATCTCTTGATTGATACTTCTATGAATACTAATTGTAGATCCAAGTAAGACAAGATCCTTAACAACTTCAAACTTCTCTGTTTATCATGATGCTACCTATTAGTCCCGTGGTGAGGAATTTGGTTGTAATTGAGTTGTAATCCATATTGAAGGCTGCCGTCCTTGAACTTCAACAGCAAGTGCTTCAGTTCTTTTCACTTTCAGTAAGTAAGGGTGTGTCATCTGCATATTGATGGTTGTTAATATACCTTCCTCCAACTCTCATGCTGAATTCTTCTTCATATATTCTTGATGATTTTCCCAGCATACAGATTGAATAAAATGGTGATAGGATATACGACCCTGTTCCATACCTCTCCTGATTTTAAACCATTCAGTATTCCTTTGGGTTTTTTTTGTACAACTGACATTTGATCCATGTAAAAATTCCTCAGGAGCCCAATGGAGTGTTCTGGAATTCCCAGTCCACTAAAGATTATCCATGTTTTGTTAAGCTCCACACAGTTGAATGCCTTAGCATGGTCAATGAGACAAGATGAAGCATCATTTGCGTGTTCTCTGCTTGGAGCCAGGATCCATCTGACATCAACAATGATATCCCTTCCATCTGACATAATGTCCTGTGCTGCATCTGCCCTGAACCTCTGGCAGCCTTTAGTAACATTTCACTTGCATGTGTTATCAATTATATTGCTCTGTTGTTTGAGCATTCTTTTGGGTCATCTTCCTTGGGCATAGTGGGTTAAATCTTGACTTCAGTAAAGTCTGACCAAGTCACATCCTTTGTTTTCTTGTTGGCCTCTTTAAGACCACTTTACCATAAAGTGTGACTTGGTCCCGCCATCTTTGCTTTTCCTGGGTGTATGGATAGCTAAAAGACAAAATATACACTTCCATCAAAGCCCTATTTGTTTCCTGACTGATTTTTTGTACATCCAAGACCTGCTTTGACTTGATGCTTTGGCAGCTTGCTCTCAGATTTGGGGTCCCCTCTGCCTGGCCTTCCAATTTGGAATGCAACAGCATCCAAAGCCTCTTGAGATATTTTCTTAATGTTCTGTTAGTTTCTTTGAGATTTTATATCAAATCAGAGAAGACAGAGACCAGGGTAATATAGTCAAAGGAGGAGTTTGGTAGGAGGAATGGAGAGGAATAACTTCTTGGAAAAGTTGGGAATTTAGGACATTTTAATTTCCAATTCTTTGGGCTTAGACTGGCATTAATTCTTCTAAAATCAATTTTTATCATTGATGGTTTATTTTTGGTGTTTAAAATTTCATCTGATTTTTTTGTGTACCCTGCATATTGATTATATTCATATATTAACTCTTAGTAGCTTTCATGAATATTCTTATCATAAATTACCTGTTCAATAACTTAAATAACATACATAGCACAATATGCTTATTTCAATCAGTTTTTCGCCATAAAGTGTGTAGGATAAAATTACACTTATAAATCCTAAATACATACAACTGACTCTTATATTTTCTCATTAATTTATCTTCAAACATTTTTCTGAAACAAAAAATACATGTCTTGAGTTATTATCTATCTTCATTTCTTTTCCAACTTAAGGACTCTATCATTTTCATACAGACTCCATAGGTCAGAGTAGAATGACCACCTGTGGGTTTCTGAGCCTGTAAATCTTTACAGAACTAGAAAACCTCATGCTTCCCCCTGTAGAAGTTAGTGGTTTTGAACTGCTGACCTTCTGATCAGCAGTCCAAGGTAAAACTTAATATGCCACAAACACTGAGTTGAAATTGGTTTCAGTGATTTAGTGAGTTGTTTTGAGTTTTAGTGTGTCTTGCTTGGCAGGTCTAGTCATAATGTGATCCTTTAGCTTTTATTAATCTAGAAGTGTCTTAATTTTTATCTCATTCTTGAAAAATAGTTTTGTTAGATACATAATTCTTTAAGCAATTTAAGAATAACCTTGTGAAAATTTGGTAGTCAAATAGTGCTTTTATTCTCATGCAAGGAAAAAAGTGACTTCTCTAGAATAGAGTGATGTAAGTTTCCCATGTTCATTCCACAAATCCGGGGGAGCGGCGGTGGAACTGGCATTTTATACTTTGATTCATGCACGTAGGAAATATACACTGAGCCACAATTATAGGTCTTCAAGTAATAGACAAGAAATTTTAACTACAAGAAACCAAACGAGGAATTACTATGCCGTATACTAGGCCTATGTTCTGCTAAACAAACAAGAAAACGACAAACGCTGTCCTTCTTCTTAAGAAGTACAATCACCAGAGCGCAGATTTTTATCGTCCTGCTCAAAACTTCTCCTTGGTACTCTTTCCACAACGTTTCACTTTAATCGGAGCAGAAAAGCCTCTGTTGCTTGTTATTTAAAAGTGGAAAATTCTAATCCTACATTAGTGATGAGAAAAGCAGTAGTTACTGCTTTGAACGGAGTTCTTATAGGCACCCAAACCACCCCAAACTGGGACTCTAAGCCAAGTGCTTTGGATAAATCACCAAATAAAAGTGTTTAAACAAGGTGATTCTAGGCAAAAGTGAAACTTGCTCATTTTCAAACTTCCAGGTTCAAGGAAGACTGAACTCAAAACTTTGTTTTAAAACTTCCGGCAACGCTTTAGTAAAACCACAAGGATTCTTTCATTCCTTTTTTGTAGTCACCATTATTGCTAGGCATGTTCTTTCTGTTAACATCCTCTCTCAGTACTACAGTTTTACAAATGTGCCGATGGTTATAAATGATGATTTGAAATGAGCAGAGACAACAGGCTATGAAATGTGATACAGATAAAACACGAAGTATCAGTTATAGCTAACATATTCTACAGAGGCTTT
This sequence comes from Tenrec ecaudatus, assembly GCF_050624435.1. NCBI lineage: Eukaryota > Metazoa > Chordata > Mammalia > Afrosoricida > Tenrecidae > Tenrec > Tenrec ecaudatus. The sequence goes on from NC_134533.1 coordinate 87,973,611, forward strand.
CTAAGAAAGGAGGTGTGTCTGAAGGAAACAGATGGTAGGAAACCTTTATTCTTGCCGTTGGTTACAGACTTTGTTTAATGTGAAGCAAGGAAGACCTGTGCTACTAATGGACCTCATTGTCATCCCGAGCATAGTAAGTGACTGAAGATGCAAAGATTGGATCAATAGCTGCTGTGGTGTTCATTGGTAGGATGGGAATGTTTTAGGATGGAATGAACAAGAATAAAAACAAACAAACAAACATGGGTAGAACACATGGAGTCCAATGAAATGAGTAAGTAGTTCATGTATACTTCAGAAGTGCTGGAAGTCAAGTACTGTCCTTGGATCAGGAGAGAAGAAAAGTGACCTGGGGTTAATCAAAATCGTTTATATTCATGGCAAGTTATAAAAGCATAGTAAGTGTCCACATCAGAAGTTGCTGCGGTTGAAATCCTCGTGAACTTTATAGAAGACCAAGGTACCCCTAGAGGGTGCCATTTTACTAGGCCGCAGAAAGAATTTATATTTGTAACATAAATTATAAATTGAATTGGGGGGGGACTATCAAGGAATTGCTTTATGTAGCACGGAATTTGTCATATACACACTATCATCTAGCATGGGAAAAAAGCTCTATTCATATACAAAATGTAACTGGGTTTTCCCTCACATTTGCTCATGTTATTTAAATAGGAGGTTCTTAATATTGCATTAGTCAGAGTCAAAACAAATGCAAAATTTATATATTAAAAATACAATGTGGGACTTACATTATGATACATTTTAATGATAAGTCTTTCTTTAATTTTGGAAAAATTTTCAATTTAAAAATATGGTTATCTCTAGCTTAACCATGAAATTTTGAGTTAGGAACAACTATTATATTTATAATTTCAGCTATCACTTTAGATAATTTAGTTTTATTTCAGTCTGCACATGTCTTCTTCTGTATCTCTTCCATAAAAAAAGAGAGAAGTCATACATTAATTTCCTTGTTCAATGATAGAATGTTGAGTACGTTTTAAAATGCACAGAGAGATTTAAATGATAGGATAAGAAGAGTCTTAAGTCAGAACTTGATAATAGAAAATCAGAGACACTTTAAACCAACTTAGATTACCTTTCTCAATTGTTGGTTCTTCTCACTAATGTATGCATGGTATCCCTGTAAATTATAAATCCTGAATCTCCTTTAAATTTCTCTGAAAATATTAAATTAAACCATCGATGTTAACTTAGCACTTGCCAAGTTCATTTACATTTAATAGAGAAAAAGATAAATATGCTATATTTAATAATGAGCTCATGTCAATTTAGAGGGGAATATTTCTAGGGTTTTTGGAAAATTGAGAGAAGGAAAATTTTTCTCCATATATCTAACTCCATGCTTGTGCTTATTAAAGTTACCTGTAACACTGTACCCACTCTTATAGCCTAGAATGTCCACAGACAAGACGTGACCAGGAATTCAAGATTAATTCAGAAGACATGGCGTGGAAGGTATCATTCATGATGTCAGATGGATCTTGACTGAAGTAGAGAATATTAGAGAGATATTTACTTGTGTTTTATTGACTATGCAAAAGCACTTGATTTTGTGAATCATACCAAAACAAACTATGGATAGCATTGCGAATAACGACAATATCTGAATACTTCAGTCTACTCATGCAGATTCTGACCATAGACCCAGAGACAGGCATTCACACAGAACAAGGTGATAGAGCGTGGCTTAAAATCAGAAAAAGGTGTGTGGCAAGATTCCACCCTTTCATCGGAACATTCACCATCAATAATCAAAGAAATGACTGTATGAAGGAGTTCATGTCTCAGGATTGAAGGAAGAGCTATTAAAAACCTCTTACATAGAGAGGACAAAACGTTTCTCACTGAAAGTGGAAAGCACTTGCAACACTTGCTTTGGAAGTTCAAGGACTGTAGCCTTTGGTATGGTTAACAACTCAATGTAAAGGAAACAACATTCTCCCAGCTGAACCAATATGATAGCATCATGATAAATGGAAAAAGACTGATATTTACAGGGATTTCATTTTGTTTCAATCCACTATCATTACACATGGAAACAGCAGTCAGGAAATCAAAATATATTTCATTGTTCAATTGTCTCCTATTGTATGCATGTAAAAGTTGGATAAAGAATAAGAATCAATGAATTTGAATTATGGTGTTGGTGAAGAACATTCAAGTTACCGTGGACTACCAGAATAACACACAAATCTAAATTTGAAGAAGTACAGCCACAATGTTCCTTAGAAGCAAGGAAGGCAAGCTTTGTCTCACATACTTTGGGCATATTATCAGGGGACAATAGTCCCTGGAAAAAGACAACTTGATTGGCAAAGTAGGATAGTGAAACAGAGAAAGTCATTAAATGAAGTGAATTTATTAGTAGCCACAACAATGTGAGCAGCATGAGGGTAGAGGTTAAATGGGGGGAATGTGGATCCCATTACCCTTTGTAGAAACATTTTTAAAATCATTTTATTGGGGGTTCTTACAACTCTTATCACAATCCATACATACATCCATTGTTTCAAGCACTTTTGTATATTTGTTTCCCTCATCATTCTCAAAAAATTTGCTTTCTGCTTGAGCCCTTGGTATCAGCTCCTCATTTTTCCCCTTCCTCCCCGTCCCTCTCCCCCATGAACCCTTGATAATTTATAAATGATTATTATTTTGTCATATCTTACACCATCTGACATCTCCCTTCACCCACACCTCTGGTGTCCATACCCCAAGGAGGAGATTGTATGTAGATCCTTGTAATCTGTTCCCTCTTTACATCCCACCCTCCCTCCACTCTTCTGATATTGTTACTCTCACCATTGGTCCTGAGGGCTTCATCTGTCCTGGATTCCCTGTATTTCCAGCTCCTATCTGTGCCAGTGTACATCCTCCAGTCCAGCCGTATATGTAAGGTAGAATTTGGATCATGATAGTGTGGGGGAGCAAGCATTCAAGAACTAGAGGAAAATTGTATATTTCATCTTTGCTCCACTGCACCATGACTGGCTCGTCTCCTTCCCTTCGCCCTTCTGCAAGGCGATGTCCAATATCCCAGAGATGTGCTTGATAAAATTGATGCATGTATGGATTGTGATAAAAGTTGTATGAGACCCTAATAAAATAATTTAAAAATAAAATTAGATAATAATTAATGATGCATTCATACTTAAGGCAATAGTATGTAACTATTGGAATAAGGTTGTTAAAGATTATTTAACAATGTCATAATATATATTCTTTACAAAAGCATGCATTTAAAATGCAGAGGAATCCAGTTTCAAAAAAGAACAAGTAAAATAAAACAAAAGTAACAGTTATCTTCAAAAATATAAAAAGCAAGCAAGCTTTTCTGCAGGGTCTCCTTATACTAGAAGCAGGCAATATTCTGGAGGATATTTCATCATCAAGGATTATATTACCACATAACTTCCAAGTCATTGTGAATCCTTGGCCCAACCATGTGATTCAAAACCTAAACTATCACAAATTGGGACAGCTAAATATTCAGATTTCAATTCTCATTTTGGGGGCAGTTATGTAATGATATCAATTTATACATTTGTAATGATATAGTTCTTCTCTATTTTGTGACATGGGGTCATCACCTCCAAGATATGATGAGCCCATCAATTATAAAAATATTTCTATTGAGACTTGTGCTCTGTATTCAATATAGGTGAATACTCTATATTCAATCACTAAGTTCACTAACTTTCTCTTCACTCTGGATTTTGCATCTAGCTCATTATCATCTGATCTCTGTTCTATCAGGTTTGAGCCAGTAGCCTGGCATATGGCCTGCCAGTGATCCTGACCGTAGAGTCGGACTACTAGCACTGTAGTCAATTGCAGAAGTGGAGTGAGCATAGCATATGTTTTATTAACAGATCTGCAAGGTCAGGGCATACTTATCCCAAACTGCCTTATCTTTTTTTAATTAATGGAATTTTTACACTTTTCTGAACTTCAATACATTACAATTTTTTACCTAAAGATTATGTCATCATCTGGGAACACAATCTATATTCTTATGTGAATGCCTCATTGCTGATTCATTATTTGAAGTTTTTCTGTTAACAATCTTGCACCACAAACTCAGACCACTGGGAACCTTCAAGGGAAGAAGGACAGGGAGAATTTCTGTGGCTGCAAGGAAATAAAACCTAAAATGTGATAAAATGAAACAAGGGATCCCTATCACATCGGTATGAATTTTATCCACTTCTATAGCTCATGAGCTAGCAGCTTGCCATCTTTCCTGTCATCTTGGATTTACTTGCCCCTGCACCATATGAGTCAGGAGAAGCCTCCAGAATGGCATCTGACTCACAGACTTGAGACTAATCATCTGAGCAATTTCCTTGAGATGAATCACTCTCTCTATACATACAGAAGACACCCTAGTGTCAGTGTGGAAGAAAATCTGGGCTGATAATCACATGTTGGTGGTTCAAACCCACTAGCTTCTCCATGGAAGAAAGAGGAGGCTGTTCCAATAAAGTTGTGCAGCTCTGGAGACCCAGCCTAGGGTCTCCATTAGTAAGATTCAACTCAATGTCAGTGGGTCTCTCTATAAATATAGCAACATCACTGAATTTTCTTCCTTGGAGAACCCAGGGTAAGACACCTCCCTCCACTACAACCAGAGTGTCTAGGGTAGGCATTATTAAGCCATAGTTTTGAAATTCAGAAATGAAGACTTATCTTCATTTAATAGCCTTTGAGTGATTTCCAGATCATATCAAACTTATGTACATGAGAACAAAACATTGCCCGACCATACCTCATCCCCAAAATTGTTCTTATGTTTGAGCCCATTGTTTCAGCCACCATGTTAATCCATCTTCTTCAAGGTCTTCCTCTTCTTCTCTAACCCTCTATTTTACCAAGCATGATGTCCTTCTTCAGGGACTTGTCTCTCTTGAGAACGTGTTGAAAGTACTCGAGACAAAGTCTACCATACCTTGCTTGGAACATTCTGGTTGTACTTTTTCCAAGACAGATTTTATTGTTGTTATTTGGGCAGTCCCGGGAACTTTCAACATTCTTCATCAGCATTATAATTTAAAAGCATTGGTTCTTCTTTGGTCTTCCTTATTCAGGCAGATTTGCCATAAACAATACATTGTTTGCTCTCCTGACTACCGCTTCCATGAACATTGATTGTGGATCCAAACAGGACAAAAATCCTTGACAACTTCAACCTTTTCTTTGTTTTGTCATGATGTTACCTATTGTTCCAGTTGTGAGGATTTAACATCACTGAGCTGCAATCTATACCAAGGGCTGAAATCCCGATTGGCAAGTGCTTCAAGTCCTCCTCACTTTCAGCAATCAGGGTTGTGGCATCTGCATATCGCAGCTTGTTAATAAGCCTTCCCTCAATCCTCTTCAGATAATCCAGCTTCTATGATTACATTCTCACCATACAGATTGAATAAGCATCGTAAGGAAATATGACCCTGACACACACCTTTACTGAATTTTACACCTTGCAATTTCCCCTTGTTCTACTCACACAGCTGCCTCTTGATCCATGAACATATTTCACATAAGCAAAGTGAAGTGTTCTGAAATTCTCATTCTTCTCAAGACTATCCATAGCTTGTCATGATCCGCACAGACTGATAAGGATCATGAAATGTGTCCAAAGTCTCCCTTTCACATAAATTAATACATCATCAATAACTTTCAAATATGTTTTCCCCAAAATAGGCTGAAAACGATGCAAAAACACTAATATCTAAATAGTATAGATCATCATCTGAATGGATAAAAAAGGCTCACATACATTTATTGACTTGAACAAAACACCTGCTATATGGAAAATGCTTCACTAACCTGAGTATTCTTTTAAAATTAAGTTATAATAATATCTTTGAAAGCAAAATAGTCTCTTGCCTTTCCCATGGAAACATTGTTAGTATTAGGTAACATCATGATAAATGGGACAAAAATGAAGTTGTCAAATATTTCATCTTTCTCAAATCCACAATTAATGCTCATGGAAGCAGCAGTCAAGAGATCAAAGGTCACATTTCATTGGGTGATTCTGCTCTACAAGATCGTAAAGTGTTGCTACGCTAGGTGTTACTTTGAGGAGTAAGATATGCCTAACCCAAGCCAGGATATTTTCATTCACCTTGCATGTGTATGAAAGTTGGACATCAAATAAGGAGGACTGAAGAATAATGGATGTGTTTGAATTACGGTGCTGGTGAAGAATTGAAGATACCATAGTCGGACAAAATGACAAACAAGTGTGTCTCAGAACAAGTACAGCCAGAATGCTCCTGACTTCGGACAGTTTGTTGGGAGAGATCAGTTTCTGGAAATGTCTCAGACTGGGTAAAGTAGAGGAGTGGGAACACGAGGAAGTCCCTTTACGTTGTGCATGCAATAAAGTGCTCAGCATAAGAATATTTGCGAGGATGTTGCAGGGTCAAGCAGTGTTCAAATTTGCTGCAAAGGGGTCACGAGTCTGAATGTCACCTAACCACAGCAAAAATGGAAATGTTCATCAAAGAGGAAAAACAACGGAAGTATTATCGGGAAAGACGAGTTCCAGGAAAGGACACCTGTTTGGTAACATGGAGGGTGAGTGAGAAGGAGGACCTGGGTGGACGTGAGTCAGACTGAGTTGACGGTACTTCCGACAACGGCAAAAAGTGTGCCCGGAAGTGTGAGCATTATGCACACACACATAATGGCAAATACGCAAATTTGAGGAAGCATTAGATGGCTTTGAAGGAAATTCTAGTTTTCTGAAGCTTCAGCTATATGGGGACAGTAACATAAAAGGGTGCTGTAGTGAGTGCTTCAGGCCACTCGTTTCCTACGCTCATTAAGTGTCCAGTGGCATGATTTATGAGGTCACTTTCCTTTAGACCTCCACTTCTTTTATTAAGCGGAAACATGCATAATCTTTAGACCCTGCTTTCATGATCTACCTCGGCCGATGTGATATTATGTCTACTTTAGGGCACCAGCTTTTTAAGAGAAGTCATCAAAAACCTTTGCAAATTGACTTAAGACAGATAAAATCAGTGATCTGAGGATAAATAACTTTATCCCTTTATATGAAATACCAAAGTTGTGATCCTTCAGCCTTTTCACCTTCTCTTATTTACGAGGACATGCTGATACATACCAGCTGAAAACTTCTAAAGCTCTTTCCTTTAATCTCGTGCTCTGAAAATGATCTCCAAATTCCAATATGAAGTTTATGTTGGCCTTGTAAATGCCAAAGTATTTCTTCAAGATACAATCATGCTGGCACTGAAGTTGTACAATTCCTTAGAAGAAACTTAATCAAGATATTTAGCTGAACATAGTTGAAATGACCATTTTAGGAATTTTGTTCCGTTAGGGAAATATTACTAGTTTGGGATTTTTTTGTTTGTTTATTTTTGTTTTTAAAAATATATATACCCTTTACTTAAAAGATTAAACAATTAAATAAAAATAGAGTTAATTTTTTGTTCTAAAACATGTCTATGCACAACTGTACTTAGCCAAGCACTGGAGAATGAAGTAAACTGTTACCACAAAGAGAAGGCCATTTAATCTGTTAAGGCTAATCAGTCAAAATAGGTTGTATAGTATGAATATTATGCTCACATATAATTAACAAAATCATATGTTTTTAAACAATGGGCACTTATTTATCACATACTCATTCAAGTAAAGTTTTGAAGCAGATTCTACTCTCATAGCTACTCAGTAATCAAGAAAGCTGGAGGTCTCAACTTGAATAATGACTACAGGAGTAGATGAGAAATGTTGCAAACTTTCCACTGGATCTTAAAATTTTCACCAGCATATGTGAGGCAGTTTTCCTGGTCACATCAGTGGCCACAATGAGTGACATGGTCACAGCTATCTCAAAGGAAGCACAGGGAGGCTATCCTACCATGTGATTGAAGAAGTTGAGCTGGAAATCAGTGGATGCACAACACAGAAGATGATCACTGGCTGCTACTTTTCAAGAGTTGGAGAATAGTATCACAAACTTAAAGGAATCTGGGTGGCACAGTGGTTAAGCATTTGGGTGTGAACTCAAAGTGTATTAGTTCGAACTCACCATCCACCAGAAAGATGTGGCAATCTGCATTCAGAAAGGTCGATGGCTTTAGAAACACAAAGGGAGAGAAAGCAGGAATTGATCACAATGATTGACCTATAACCCATACCCCAACCTTCCCACCTCAGGGAGAGGAACAACAGAAAAAAGGGAGACAGCGGATGGTGTAAGATATGAAAATAATAATTTATAATTTATCAAGGGCTACTGAGGGTATAGGGCTGGGGAGGAGGGAAAAAGAGCTGATACCAAGGGCTCAATTAGAAAGTAAATGTTTTGAGAATGATGATGGCAACATATATACAAATGTGCTTGATACCATTGATGTATGGATTGTTTTAAGAGTGTAAGACATGACAAAATAATAATAATTTATAAGTTATCCAGATTAATGGGGTCCAGGAAGGTAGGGGAAATAATAGGAGCTGATACTAAGAGCTCAAGTAGAAAGAAAATGTTTTGACAATGATGATGGCAACAAGTGTAAAAATGTGCTTGACACAATGGATGTATCTGTGGATTGTGATAGGAGTTGTATGAATCTCCAACAAAAGGATTTTTTAAGACAGAGCGGTAAGAGCCTGTAATAAAATTATTTATTAAAAAATAGGTTGAAGGAATATGCAATGTCATTGTACCAAATATTTTTTTAAAAGAGAAAAAGAAACACAATGCGTTGGTACTACTATGTTCTATGGGATCAGCAGGAGTCCGACTTGACCCAACAGCAAGAACTATTTATGGGACCACACGCTGATGTGCTCTGAGAATGGGGAAGGAACTTGGTATGCGAGGCAACAATTTTCGAGGCGGTGAATCATTAGTAGAAAGACACATAAAGCTAGGTCAGTGGCGGGAGGTAAGTTAGAAAGAGTAAATCTAATCACAAAGGCAAGAACAAAGTCACTCAATAAAATTAAAAAAAAATCAAAGCAAACAAACCCTGACTCATGGCAACCCTACTGACAGTACAGAGCAGGGCTGTCTGGTGGGTTTTGAGACTGTAATTTGTTAGCTGGGTAAAAAGACTCATCTTTCCCTTGTGAAATAGCTGTTGTGTTGAACTACTAGCCCAGTGGTTTTCAGTAAATGACAATGTTTCACAGCTATATATAGGATTTTTAGTGGGTAATTTCTTCTGAAGCAGGGAGCCCGTTATTTCTTCATAATCTGTTTTCAGTTGGAAGCTCTGCAGAAACCTCTTCACATTGAGTGGACCCATTGGTGTTTGAAATGCCAGTGACAGCTTTCAGCTTCACAGCAATTCAGATGCCACTAAAATATGACAAATTGAAAGACAAATGGTCGGAAGAGTAAACAGGGGGATGCTGCATGGTTTAGAATCCAGAGTGCAGTGTGTTAGAGTCATATCCTCTCACGAAACTTATTCAATCTGTTTGCTGAGCAAATCATCAGGGAAGCTGGATAAAAGGAAAAAAATGTAGCATGAGGATTGAAGGAAGGCTGATTTTGCTGAAAGTGAAGAGGACTTCAAGCATTTGCTGATGGAGATCAAGGATTGCAATCTTCAGAACGGATTGAAAATCGTAACAAAAAATGAAAATCCTCACTACTGGACCAATAAGTAATAATATCAAGATGAGATTGATGTTGTCAAGGATATCATCTTGCTTGGATCCACAACCAATGTTCACGGAAGCAGCAGTTAAGAGAGCAAACGATGCATTGTACTGGTAAATTTGCTGCATAAGACTTCTCTAAAGTGTTGAAAAGCAAGGGTTTTAATTTGAGGAGTAAAATATGCCTGACCCAAGACATGGGTCCATTGCCTCATGTGTATGTGAAAGTTGGACATTGAGTTAGGAAGACAAGGAAAAACTGTTGCATTTGGACTGTGGTGCAGGTGAAGATTATTGGCAATAAATACTACAGACTAACAAAAGAACAATAAGGTCTATCTTGGAAGTACAGTCAGAGGCAAGACTTTGTCTCTTGTACTTTGGACATATTATCAGGAGAGACCAGCTCCTGGGAAGGGAGATCACTCTTGGTGAAATGAAGAGGCAGGGAAAAGAGGAAAGCCCATGAGGAGAGACTGACCCAGGGGCTGCAACAGTGAGCTCACACAAAGCAAGAATGGGACTGGTCCCAGCACTGCTTTATTCTTTTGTACGGGTCGCTAAGAGATGGAACCTTTCTTTTCCAGGGAACTGAACAAGAACATACCACCTCGAGGGAAGCAGCCTAATCATTAACCCACTATGCCACCAGGACTCCTAAGAATGCTCCTCCACCCAAACCAAATATACTGCCTCCGAGTCTGAGCCAATTCTGATACAATTCTTCTTTGCACAGGATTAGAATTGTTCTTATGAGTTTCTGAGACTGTGACTCTTATAGTAAACATTGTGGTCTCACTCCTGTGAAACAAAAAGCCCCAGGCCTTTACAAAATCTCCAAATAGAACATTGAAAACAGCATTTGGAGTATTTTTTTCTCCTTGTTCATGTTCATGAATAGAAACATTTCACTGTATTTTTTCCCCAAGAATGGAGTGACTGGACACAGAAAGATTAGATGCAGTACTGTTGTTTTGTTTTAATTAATTTGAATATCATACACTAGTTCTGGATAAAGTTGACCCTTTATCAATTATTATGAAGCTTATTTTTATGGAGTAATTAATGTTGAAACTGGTCACATTAGCATTTGAAACAAGAAAAAAACTAAACCATGTATTACATACTTAAAAATAGAAATTAATTACTTCTTTATTTTTTTTACTCAACAAAGTTATACTATTAATTACTGATACATATAAGACATTCTTCCCTACAGGGAGAGCTGCTTGTTTTCCTCCTACTTAGGACAAAGTAGATGTTGAGTGATTGGGGAGGTGAAGAGCTACAAACTGTGTTTTAACAATATTTCCAAGATGAATGTATACTAATTATATTTCAATGGACTGCAGATGCATATACCTAATATCATCCTTAAAACCTTAATGTCAGAAAAGCAACACAATCTACAAAATAAGGGTATAATTTCAAACATCCCTGGCGTCTTAATGGAGAAGGAACCAAAGTAGTTCACTGTCCATTTGCATTTCTACCTCAAGACTCATAGACACTTGAAGGATGTTAGACCTATTGTCCTCATTAAACTGAGGGGTCTCAAGGACAAGGTTGTAGCCCTTTCCTCTCAGGATTCCTTGTGACTAGCAAATGTATAATTTTAAATAAAAATCATAAAGTTTGTTTTTGTGATTAGTGTAGCTTTTCTATGAGTACCTTTGTCATTTATTTTGAAAAAGAAAATGTTGGTATAAGTGACAGTATGTCATCCTGGGACAGAAGTTTTAAGAGCTAGCATGGCGTTTCCCATGTTCCCTTTCCTACTGCTGCTATCAGTGTCTGTCTTCGAGGTAGCAACTATTTTTCAACCTGGGTTTCCAGATAAAGATCGTGTGACCTGGGGTCTCAGCTGACCCATAATGGACAGAATGCCTTACTGTTACAAGGGACAGGAAATGAGGATTGCTTGTTACCACGGCATAACCCAGCTCATTCTTGTTGTTAGGTGCCTTCAAGGTGGTTGCACCTGACAGAACCCTATGAACAAGAGTGAAATACTGCCCAGTCCTGCATACACTTCACCATTGTTCTTATGTTTAAGTTCATTGTGGTAGCCACTGGCTCTGTCCATCTTGTCCAGAAACTTATCACTGCCCCTACTTTACCAAGCATGATGTCCTTCTCCAGGGACTCGTTTCTCCTGACAACAAGCTCAAAACATGTGAGCTGGAATCTCGCCATCCTTGCCTCTAAGGAGCATTCCAGTTGAATGTCTTCCAAGACAGATTTGTTTATTCCTTTGGGAGTCCGTGCTCCTTTCGGTATTCTTGATAGCACCATAATTCAAGCACACCAATTCTTTGTTAACCTCTCATTTTCAATACCCAACATTCATATGTATCTGAGGTGATTGAAAATACGATGGCTTGGGTGAGGCACATCTTAGTCCTCAAATGTACCTCTCTTTTCAACATTTTAAAGAGGTATTGTGCAGCAGATTTACCCAATGCAATGTGTCATTTGATCTTTTGACTGCTGCTCCCATAAGCATTGATAACGTGGGGTATCTTGACTGATGTATATTCTTTAAGCAAAAACAGAAGGTTCACTATAAATTAGTGGGGATTAGATTGAGTCAGCTGTAGCATGGCCAACTTCAAACTTCAACTCTCCCTTTTAGCAACCATTGGAATAGAAGTTGCACACCTATACAATGAGAATAAATAAATAGACAATGCCCCTAATATTCTATTTGAGCAGTGTCTTAGTGGTCCATGCAGCTAATGCCTTCAACTCCTAACCGACACTTCAAATGGACGCTGAAGCATCCCAGAGGAAGGGATCTGGTCCTCCACCTCCAGAAATCCCACCATGGAGCACTTGGCGGAGCTCCGTGCTACTCTGACACACTTGGAATCAGAGGAGTTGGTGTGCACCTGATAGTAACTTGGCTACCAATTACCCTACCTGAGATAAAGCAGGAAATGAGTTGATAGTAACGATCTGTGATTCCATCTTTTCTATATAAGAATGCTTAGCTGGTGAATATGCAGATAGCTAAATTTAAGCAGGCCACGTTTAGGGGAAAAAAATCTCAAAAATTAGGTGTGAGAAGTAACCCCTCCCCAAGCCTTGGACACCTACACAGCAGAAATCATGTTGTTTTACAATAAAAAAAAGATTTGGAAGTGGAGAACTTGGCAGATTGAATGAGATTAAATGTAGTTTGAATATTCCAAATGAAATACAACAGTCTACTTTATGTTTGAAAATCCTAATTAAGCTCCAGATATTTTCTGATCGACTTCAAGTCAAAGGAGATGATTGACAGGACTTATCAGGAATCCAGAGACTTGGCCAGTCAATATGAGAAAGTGGAGTCTTTTATGAACTGGAGGTGCCCTGTTTGTCACTCAGGCTTTACTTACCAGGGCTCAGAGGAAATGAACGATGTCCTATTGAGTTTACTGGCCCCTAATTAAATCAAGCAAAGCGGCTCACTCTGTCGGTCTTTCTTCTCTGCCTTGCCCCAAGACTCTCACTTTTCATCTGATCCCATAATCTAGAACACTTGGGGCCAGAGTGAATTTTGGTAGAGATCTTAAGAGGAAGAAAAAGCTTTCACTTGAATGAAAGTAGCTATTCTCAAAAGTACACTCAATATTCATATTCCATTAGCAACTTTGCCCAATTTCTACAATCCTATAATCCAGTAATGTATCTACTTGACATTTATAAAAGACGTCTATGCTCTATCATGCTCTTTCCTCTGGGAAATCTTTATAAAATTGCAAGGATGTCTTTTCTCTATGTCTACAAGATACTAGAAATTGTCGGTAGAAATACATTATTGCATTATCTACTCATTCCCTTGGTGAATAAAATTGTCAGCCCCACTTCTCTTTCTCAACTCCCTGTAGTATAGCACTGGCTGCGTTTGGATGGGGATGGTGCTCAGCCATTGTTCCTTATTGCTTTACATCAAAGTCTTCTCTTGGTTTTATTTTCTGAATCAATGATGACACTTAATGCCTTGCAGAAAGTGGATGTAGATGTTTTCCAAGGTTTCTTCGCTTTGTAGGCAGAAGAGATATGGGTTAATCAATTCCCATTTCTTTGCCTCCAAAGTACCCTACCATCTACTTGCTACACAGTGGGAATTTATCTGATGTATCTTTTTGATTTTTACACCAAACAGGAAGAATTCAAGCCAAGTCTTTTATTCTAGAAATGCTTCTCTTTTATTGCAGAAAAATCCTTATATTCAATGCTATTTTACAGCATTCACCCTTAAAATGGACTCAATTATTGACCAGTTTATGTGATAGTACAAAATGGTTACCATGTTGGCTAGAGAATTAATAAAAAGCAACCAGCGAGCTGCATTTGAGATCAGAAAATCAGGTCAGAAAGGGTAATCTTTTATTTCCTGTATGTTTTAGTAACTTCAGTTTAGGACCTGGTTAAAGCTTTTCCATCATTCTAACAGATCCATCAATGATCATGCATGACAAAGTCTATCCTTATCTCTTACAAGATGCCTGTGTAGACTCATAGCATCCCCCAAAGCAAGAAGCATCAATGATGTATTGTTTCCTATTTTTCTTCTTCCAAGAAGACATATATTGAAGCCTAGATTTTTAACATATTTGTTTTCCGCCAAGATATTCCAGTGCGTTTTGTTTGGGTTGTTTGCTTATTTTTTCTGGATGTGAAGAGTCAAGGGTTATGGATTCACAACCCCATATAAGCCATTTTAGTTTTCTTGCCCCTAGAATTCAGGAAATACTGTACTGAATGAGATAAAAATAAATCACCACTAGTGGACGACCAACAAGAAGTACATGCTTTCCTAGTGGAAGGTTAATCACTTCATTTATATGTAGGATGGAAATCCCTGAATACGCCAAAGTTATTTCCTGCATTGCTTTCTTTTGTTAATTAGTACAAAGTTGAACACTCTTGAAATAAGATATTTTATTTTCTATAATCTTAAAGCTGGAAGTCAGCTCAAGAGATTCTTTGATCTGGCTCCCTGTTTCGAACAGGTGGATTTGAATTCCATGTATTGCCTAGCTGAGATTAATTTTGGATATGGAAAAGAGCTGTTAGACAATTTCTTAGTAAATGCTTTCATAGTCTTAATGATCATAAAGTTGCATGTTTGTCTTTCTCTCGTGTCAACACAGCTTAACTTACACAAGGCTAACTATTCAAATTACATATTGCTCAGTTTGTTCTGTTTATCTTCTTTTTGACTCAATTTTCTAGAAAGCAATTTAAATAGGCATTTCCATTTTATGCCCTTGACTTGACCGATGAGGAGTCACTGGTGGTGAAAAGAGATGAAGGTCTTATTTTTAGCTCAGAAGTGGAGACCATGAGTATACCGAGAAGCACCTAGGGAGATCGCCTGGTAATCTTCAGAGGAAAAACCCAAAAATCAGAAAATGTAAAATCCGCTGGAGTGGGCTGCAGATGCAGGCCCCAATGGTTTTTCTCACCCAGAGTTTGCTCCGTCCTGTCATTGGGCTCTGCTCCTTTTGAGAAGGCAGCTCTTCCTCGCTCATATTTTGGGCAGTGCCTTCTGTTTTGAGGAGTTCATCTTCTGACAGAGTTCTGCTTCGTTTATGACGCCTTCAGCGTCTGACAGTGTTACAATGTTATGCTTCAGGTTTTCAGTGGCTAATTTCTCCAAAGTGGACAACGCATTTCTTCTTTGCATGTGTGTACGCCTGTGCCTGTGCGTGTGTGTACTTGACCTATTTCAGTGAGTATAAAGTGCTTGAGGTTCATCCATGTTACAGCAGAGATTATGTTTCTTTTCTCTTGATGGATGAATAGTGTCCATTGTTTATGTCTGCTACCTTTTACTTATCTTCACTTCCATGGTGGACACTGAGGTTGCTTCCACCCTTGGCTATGGTCAACAGTGCTCTGATGAACACGCGTGTGTATGTGTCTGTTCACATTGCTCCTTTTGTGTATTTTGTGTATATTCCTAGGAGTGGAATCAGTACTTCACGTACTAGTTCAACTTTAACTGTAACAAGAACTGCTAAATTGCCTTCCATATAATTGTAAAATATCCCATTCCAACCAGCAGTGGATAATTGTTCCATTTGTCAACATCCACATCAATACTTTTTATTTTTAATTAGGGAAAAAACCAGCTATTGTACAAGGCATAAAGGTAAGATTTCATGATAGTTTTGACTTGCATCTCTCTGACCTATCATGGCATTGAGCATGTTTTCACATGTTGGTTGACCATTTTAATATACTCGGTTCAAGTATCTTTTCAATTTCTTTGCCAAATTTTTATTGGTCTGTTTATGTTTTTGATACAAAGTTATAATAGTTTTATGTCTTTTCAATATTAGATATATTCATTTGTTTATACATATTTCACATATTATCTCCTGTTGAGTACATGACTCTCAAAGACACTCTCTTCTGTTGTGATCCCCAGTGGTGTAGTTGGTTACATGTTGGGCTGCTCACCACAAGGTCAGCAGTTTGAAACCTCAAGGCTCTAGGTGGTAGAAAGATGAGGCTTTCCACCCCCATAAAGACATGCAGTCTTTGAAACTCATGGGAGCATGAGTTTCCACTTAATTTGTATTTTGCTGCCCTAGCTTTTTTTTGAAAGAAACTATTGTCATTGAATCAATTCTTTATGACAGGAGAAAGCTTCATCTTTCTCCTGAAGACCTGCTGATGAATTTAAACTGTTACCCTTGGGTTAGCATCCCAACATGTAAGCTGCTAGAAGACCACCTGGGCGCCTTGTTTTTCTTCTCATGGCATGTGATTTATCATTAAAACAGTCTTATGAATCATATCCCGGCTTTTAAAAAAAAGAGTATAGATTAGCTTTAATCTTTAGTCTCATTCATTTGCAATTTGGTTGTTTTTTTCATATTTTGAGTTATGTATCCTGACTAATTCTTCTTCCTATGGAAATTTAATTTTCTTAGCATCATTTATCAGACAGACTCCTTAGCCTACTTATTAGTTTTAGTACCCATATAAAAAATTCATTTGACCATAGGTATCAATTCTGAGATAAGTGATGGTTCCAGTTGAATTTGTGTTCTTCCAAAATGAATTAATAAATACATGTCATAAGCAATCATGAAAAACTTGAGATATTTTTTGTCAGAAATGTTATCATAAAGTCATGTCTCTACCATTCAACAAGAGTATTGAGTCTCTTAATACACATGCCTGACAGCTAATGTGTTAACTAGACTAAGTATTGTTTCTTGGTAGTTTGGCCAAACACTAATCTATTCACCCTTTCATTCCATCCTACATTTCATTCAATTCAGTTGCTGATACAGAGAAACAATATAGAATTTAATAAATTGGCTTCATGTAAAGTAGAACACGTCCCATAATGTGAATGATTTCCAATCAATAAATTGGACATTATTTAAAAAACATTTTATTAGGGATTCATACAACTCTTATCAAAATCCATACATATATCAATTGGGTAAAACACATCTGTACATTTTTTGCCCTGATCATTTTCAAAGCATTTGCTCTCCACTTAAGCCCTTTGCATCAGGTCTTTTTGTCCCCCTCCCTCCCCATTCTCCCTCCATCATGAGCCCTTGATAATATATAAATAATTATTTTGTCATATCTTGCTCTGTCCGACATCTCCCTTCACCCCCTTTTCTGTTATCCGTCCTCCAGGGAGGAGGTCACATGTAGCGCCTTGTAACAGATTCCCTCTTTCCAACCCACTCACCCTCTACCCTCCCAGTATCGCCCCTCACACCCCTGGTCCTGAAGGTATCATCCGCCCTGGATTCCCTGTGCCTCCAGCTCCTATTTGCACCAGTGTACATCCTCTTCTCTGTCCAGACTTGCAAGGTAGAATTTGGATCATGGTAGTTGGTGGGGGAGGAAGCATTTAAGAACTAGAGGAAAACTGTATTCTTCATTGCTGCTACATCGCACCCTGACTGACGCATCTCTTTCCTTAGACCCCTCTGTGAGGGAATCTCCAATGATCGACAAATGGGCTTTGGGTCTCCACTCTGCACTTCCCCTTCATTCACTTTGGTAAGATTTTTTCTCTCTCATGATGTCTTATACCTGATGGCTTTGACACCTCATGATCACACAGGCTGGTGTGCTTCTTCCATGTGGGCTTTGTTGCTTCAGAGCTAGATGGCTACTTGTTTACTTTCAAGCCTTTAAGACTCCAGACACTATCTCTTTTGATAGCCGGGCACCATCAGCTTTCTTCACCACATTTGCGTATGCACCCATTTGTCCTCAGCGACTGTATCATGGAGGTGTGCACCCAATGATATGATTTTTTGTTCTTTGATGCCTGATAACTGATCCCTTTGAAACCACGTGATCCACAGGCTGGTGTGTTCTTCCATGTGGGCTTTGTTGCTTCTGAGCTAGATGGCCGCTTGTTTATCTTCAAGCCTTTAAGACCCAAGATGATATATCTTTTGATAGTGAGGCACCATCAGCTTTCTTCACCACATTTGCTTGTTCACCTGCTTTCGCTTCAGTGGTTGTGTCAAGAGGTGAGCATCATAGTAGTAGATGTAGTAGATGTAGTAGATGTAGTAGATGAAAGTATTCATGCATTGGGGGAGTGTTTGAGTAGAGGCCCAAGATTCTTCTGCCACCTTAATACTAAACCTATGAATATAGGCACATAGATCTATTTCCCCGTCCTCATATATATATTTGCATATGTACATGTCTTTGTCTAGACCTCTATAAATGCCCTTTCCCTCCTAGCTCTTTCCTCTATTTTCCTTCACTTTCCTCCTGTCCCACTATCATGTTCTGTCCTCACCTGGGTTTCAGCTATACCTCTTCGTTGCCTTACCCTTGATCATTCCCTACCAGGTCTCCCACACCCATGTCACCACCAATTTGGATCCCTTGTTGTTCCCTTGTCCCTGGGTTTGTTAACACCACTTCCTTACCCCCCACCTCGCCGTATCCCATGTTTTAAGAAGATGAATTCCTAGGAATTTTCCTGACTCCAGACTCTAAATAAAATATTGAAATAGCTTATATTATAATTTTAATATGAAGATTTGGGGGCCCAAATGTCTGTAGGCTGTCACTTGACTTTTAAATCTTGGACCTTCCAATCCTTCAAACTAATGTGAGCCATTTTCTAAAGTACATCTCTCTCGGTCCCTGTTCCTCCGTGTGTCTCTCGATCATTACCAATAAATAGGTTAAGTACATAGCTAGATCCCTGTATAGGAAAATAGAATTATATATACATAAATTCATATCACTTACTCTTTTTCTCAAGGGAGCCCTAGTATAGCTGGTTCTATAATAAGTACTAGAAATATAGTCATGAATAAAAGAGAACCCATTTCCCTCCTTTTGGAATGTAGAGTGTCACGTAAAGAGGGATAACACAAAGGTGCCTATAAATAATTCCAAAATCTAAACATTTATCCATCCTCCCACTCCTCCCACAATATTCTACCGTCTTCCTGTGCTGTGACTTCTCTTCTCCCTCTTGTGTTGCTCCACCCTGCTGTTCATTCAGTTCAGCACCTATCAGCCCTATGAGTTGATAGTCTGAAATGTAAATCTTTTAAAAAAATTTATTCTTCCCCCTCCACCTATCCCTCTCTCATGAACCCTTGATAATTTATAAATTATTATTATTTCATGTCTTACACCAAACACTTTCTCCCTTTATTCAATCTTGTGTTGTCCGTCCCCCTGGGAGGGGGTTATATGTAGCTCCTTGTGATCCGTTCTCCCTTTCTCCCCCACCTTCTCCTTACCCTCCTGGTATCACTACTCTCATTATTGGTCCTGAGGGTCTTATCTGTCCTTGATTTCCTGTGTTGCAAGCTCTTATCTGTATCTGTACATGCCCTGGTCTAGCTAGATTTGTTAGGTAAAATTGGAGTCAAGGTAGTGGTCGGGGGGGGGGGGAGGAAGCATTAAAGAACTAGAGGAACGTTGTATGTTTCATCAATGCTATATTACACTCTGGGTGACTTATCTCTTCCCTGTGACCCTTCTGTGAGGAGATGTCCAACTGTCTACAGATGGGTTTTGGGTCTCCACTCTGCCCTCCCCCTTATTCCCATCAATAAGATTTTTTGTTCTGGGTCTTTGATGCCTGATCCCATCGATATCTCATGATCACAAAGGCTGGTGTGCTTCTTCCATGTGGGCTTTGTTGTTTCTCAGCTAGATGGCTGTTTGTTTACCTTCAAGACTTTAAGACTCCAGACACTATATATTTTGCTTTCCGGGCACCATCAGCTTTCTTCACCACGTGCTTATGCACCTGCTTTGTCTTAAGTGATTGTGTCAGGAGTATGAGCCTCATAGAATGCCAGATTATAAGAACAAAGTGTTCTTGCTTTGAGGGAATACTTGAGTAGAGGCACAATGTCTGTCTGCTGCCTTATTACTTAACATATAGATTACCTATTTTTGTATAATATATTCCCCTGATGTGATTTCTTTTGTCCCTCTTGTGGTGTTCCTTCCTCCTTTTCATTCAATTCAGCACCTCTCAGCCCTATGAGTTGCTAGTCTGAAATGTAAATCTTTTTATTTCCCTATTGCTATAAATAAATATATATGCATATGTACATGCCTGTATTTTGCCCTCCATAAATGTCCTTTGCCTCCTAGTTCTTTCCTTTATGAATCTTACACCCACTCAATTCCCAATTTAAAAATACAATAAAATCTAAACACTCTCACTAGCATGTGAATATACACACTAGCATGTGAATATACACACTAGCATGTGAATATACAAAGAAATAAGAAAAATTATATTCAATAGAAATAAGAATAATAGAGATAATTACACAGAGAAGGAAATATACTAAAAGGCAAATAACTTTATAAGAGGTACTAAGTCTCATTTATACTGAGATAAATATATACTTGAACCTGGTATAAATAGCATACTATATCCACCAGAAGGGCAAAAATATAAAATGGGATAGCAATTTATGTTGGCAAGGATGTGCCAACATGGCCATATAGCTCTTAGAAAAGAAACTCCGGTAACACACTTGATCTTAACATTTAGTACAAAACAAACAAGCAAACAAAATAACAGTAAAAACCATAAGCAGCAAGCCAAGCGCCTGTCAATTGAATACACTTGGAGAGTTATCTATGATGGGGAATTGAATAAGTGTAAAGAGCAGCTATGAAGGGACAGGAATATAATGTAAAATGGAAGAGTTATTGCAAATAGCCGAATAGTTTTTATCTAATTCTCTGCATGTAGGTTCATGCCAAACAGCTGGTTGAAATAATAGGGAACAAAAACATCCAAAACTGTCAAGCTTTGTTTTTAATAATTATTTCTTGTTTAAAGGAACTTATACAGATACAGTTACTGAAAATCACTTTATTGATATGTAGACATGACTTCTAATGGGGAAATGATGGCTACTTTTTTAATGGTTTTAAAGACTTTATTTCTTTTGAAGTGCACCACTGAAGGCATAGAGGGCTTTACTCTTTCTTAGTGTAGCAAAGCTCATTCTCATTTTTGACCGTGGAGATCATGGAAAGCAGGGCTGGTAAGACGGATTCAAGAACTGTGAGTGCTTGTTTGCCCTGGGATTGGTTTACTCCCTCTGCCAACCATACAGCACACTACCAATGTGACTTCAAAAAATGTTGCAGCATACCTTCTTCTTCGTGACCTTATTTCAAGTTCTCATTTTAATTTCTTTGGAGCAAAGCAACATCAGAATTTTTTCAAATCTTTCTTTAAAATTTTGATGCTGTGTTACCTGCTTTTCTTTTAAACCATTTTACTAGGATCGAATCAAGGCATCATACCATTTCATACTTCCATCACATCAAGCAGTATTATGCAATTGCTACCACAGTTTTTAAAATTTTTGCTTCCTCCTTGAACTCCTTGGTATCAGCTCCCTTCTGCCACCCTCCTTACACTTCCACTGTACCCCTCCCCCCACCGGAGCCTCTTTTCTAATTATTGTCGCTATAGGTTCATCAATGTTGGGTTTGTTTTCCTTCTTTAATTTCACACTTTATAACTGCTTCTTTAAGTGAAAAACACCAAAAAGTCAGTAACTTTACAGATGTCATAGAAATATATACTCAAATACAAAGTACTGACAGAGACAGTTGATCATTTATTGTCTTGATTATTAGAAAATTTTGGGTTAATTAAACACCTTAGTGTTATTCTTCTCATTGATAAAAATAAGGATTTATTTTAATAGGGGAGACAGAGGCATTTTTTTCTTGCCAGTTAACTGTGTTTTCTTCAAAGCCCAGCTCAAATGTTACTTCCTCTGTGAAATTCTCTTTGACTCGCCCGCCTAAATTTTAAACTAATTTAATTGAAAGTTCTTCTTCTTTGCCCCTTCTTCTCTGATCTTCTTGCTGACCTACATTATGCTTCCTAGAGATTTTCCTGAGACTCATCACTTTCTGAATTATTTTGTCTCTGCCCTCAGTGATCACCTCCTTTTATATATTTAGTTAGTTGGTGGTGTTGTTCTTTTAGTTTGACTGAACCTTATTATTATTTTTTATAAAAGGAAATGTGGATTTTTCCATTCTAATTTTTAAGTTATATTCTATAATACTCTTTTACTATGTTTTATCAATTAATACCCTAGTTTGGGTTTTACACTTTTGTTAAACTCTTCAGTTTATTTTCTAATTAGTGTGTGAATCCCAAAAATGTTTCATCAAGATTTTACACTCCTATGTCGTAAACTATATTTCCAAAAACATAATTTTCAGAAATGCTACCTTAATATTTCTTAACATATTTTTGAACATATCTATGTATGACTAAGATACATAAATAACTTTATAACCTCTTCTTCATCTAAGATATTGCTCAGAAACTATTTTATTTGCACAATGATGATACAAAGCTTTCCCTCACCACACACCCCTTTGGAAAGAATCGCTTCCTCAATGAACACCCAGCTTCTAATGCTATCGTCTTATGGTAACTTCCAGTATCCGATTTCTTGTACAAAAGCACTAGATAGCTCCTCAGGACAGTATGCCTTTAGACCAAGGTAAGAGAATGTCATGCTTTGGCTAACTCTCCACTGCATACACAAATATCACATGATAATTCAACTCATGGGTCTCAAGCATTGGTTATCATATTTAACACTATCCAGATCTCCAAGAAATATTTCTCCCCACCCTCACAATATATCCTAGAAATAAAAAGCAGCTGTACAAATGGTTTGAAGATGTTTGCATAACGCTGCTGTTAATGTCAAGGAGTTTCTGAGTGCACCGAGGATGTGTTCAGGGAAAGCCCTTAGAAAAAGGATAGAAAAATTAAGTAATTTTCCAAATCTTGTTAGAGAGCTACAATGCAAAAATGCATAAAAATGAAATTAAAAGAGAATGACTTTTTCTGTAAATTTTAGACATCCCTTCATAGTTGCCTGCACATTAAAGTGTCATATCTTCTTACTACCAATTGCATTTCATTTTTTCCCCTGATTGCAGACTGAATGGCAGAATGTTTGAAAGAATTACATATGATGGCAATACTAACCCAAAGAATTCTTGTAATGTTAAATTCACCTTGTGCTTACATTTATAAGTATTCCCCAAAACCAAACCCATTGCCGGTGGGCAAATTCCAACACAGAACAACCAACTATGGTTTCTGAAAATATAATTTTTTCTGAGAGAAGACATTCTTAACTTTTTTGCTCAGGGTGGCTGAAGGAGTTTAAGCAACAACCTTGAAACTACTTAGCAGACAAACATTTAACCCAGCATACCATCAGTACTCTTTTTTAATAAAATTAAGGAAGTGTGATATTGATTCTCTGCATTGGCAACAAGCATGATCTTCAATGATACTTTGAAAATTATTTTATATTAAAAAATATTCTATAAATCTTTAAAATGTAATTTTAAAAATCAACTTCATTCACAGAAAATTAGTTTGATATTGTTACATTAATTAATACAAGTTTGTATTTGCCTTTTTATTTTAATAAATATATTGACCATCCAGTGAACTGTTTGAAAACATATAGAACATTTAATTTATATTTTGAAAAAAATCTAATCTATTTCATACAAATTTAATACAATTATTTCTTTTCATAATTTAGATACTGTTTGTGTGAAACTGAATTGAATGCAAGTAAATAATTTTCATATATAGTGCTTATGATTTACATATCCTTATTTTATCATTAATCTAATAATTATTGTCCATCAAGCAAAAAAAGCATATTAAACCATTAACTTCAATCATGTTTATTATTTAACTCAGATGCCATCTATAATCATAGCAATACATTTTTATGTCATTATCAAGATATATTGCTCTAGGTAGAGGATACAACATCCTTTATTTAATGAGTTGTTAACTTGATTAATGATTTCTAGATATTTAGGCACACATTGCGTTTACTCCATTGATATTGTAGCACCAGGCCCTGTAATAATTTAATACAGGTAACACATTATTGAACCGCCTGTGCAGCAGTCCTGCAATCTACACAGGGCCACCACAAGTCCCAGCCAGTTCAATGGGCTACCAGCAGATGCAATACGACACTACATAATATAGTTCATTATGGGCTTCGGCATTATCATTTAGGATGCGCACCTAGTACAATGTCTACTTTCTATTGTCTTCCATCAAGTCCAATTAATGCCAATCATTCTTCCGAGGCTTTGACAGCCACAAGGTAGCAATGGCAGCCCGACTACTGCTGCCAGTGCAGGGTCTGCCTGCCAACGACTGTATTCCAAATAGGCCAGCGTCCTAATATAGTGTCCTAAATATAGTGTGCACTCAATAAATACTGATTGTGTCCTAAATATAGTGTGTCCTAAATATAGTGTGCACTCAATAAATACTGATTGGATTGAGTTGTCTTGCTTTCTCAGGTGGTACAAAACAATATCCCACTGCCCTCCAGTCGATGCCAATTCACAGCGTCCCTGTAGGACAGAGTCGAACTGCCCTGTGAGTGCCTGAGACTGTAACTCTATATAGGAGTAGGAGAAACGACCTTTCTCCAGCAGAGCAGCTGCACCACCAGAGTTCCTGTGGTATATTGGTAGAAAAATCACTAAGATGTTAGAGAACTTGACTAAGTAAGAGGCTAATGAGAATTGTATTGCAGTATAAAGCTTATTACTTTCTTAAAAGCTTATTATTTCTCTCATAGACTGCAAGTCATCTTCCTAAACTTTGTCACTATCTGTCATCTAGTCCCTCCATAAATCTGTCTTTAATGGAGTTGTGTACTATGAAAAAAAAACCTTTTAGGAAAAAGTGTCAGGGAAAGAGACAGTAAGCAACTGACATTGTTTTGCTGAGCTCAGCCTTATGAGCTGGCAAAGAGAATCCTTGGCAGAGGGAAGAGCCTTGGTGTGCCAGCATTAGGGAAAGTGATGGCATGTTCAGAGATCATGAAAATGTCCATATTTAGCAAGATATGTGGGCGCACTTCGATGGGAATGATAGGCAGAGACCAAGCCATCATGATCTCCTTTAGAGCATAGGATGATGAAACAGTTTTATTTGAAGTTGAAATGATGTTGTATGTTTTAAAGAAAAGGAGGGACAGGTATAATTTACTCTTACAAAAATCATCATGATTCATATTAGCTCTATCTAAATCACAAACATTCCTCTTTTGCCTTGGTTATTAAACCTTTCAAAGTGTCCTATCACAAAAATAAGAAAGTTGAACTTCATAATGTTTAAAACCTTCTGCAATCAAGCTTCTGTCTTTGTATGCTGCTTCTTCTCCAACCATTCCCTTTATTGTCTTTATGTTTTCCCAAATGTGGATCTGCATGTACTTTTTTTGTATAAAACATGCTTCCAGTATATATTGCCACAACTTCTCTGTGACATCTTCAAAAGTTCCCTTCAGACAGGAACCCATAAGTTGCCAATCTAACTGAAAAGATTCTGGTTATTATTCTGCAAACTCATCGGCTACTTCATGGGAGACAAATGACGTTGTCTCCTTTTGTTTTCACATTTATTTTTCTAATTTATTTATTTATTTCAAACAGGAAAGACTGGATTCTTTAAATTTAGAGAACCCATTTCATATCTCGATAATGTCAAAGATATACAGCTGAATATGCTAGACTCTAACGATCTGTCTGACATCATATCATATCATCCTCTTTCTTGTACACATTGGACTGGAGCATCGACCTTCTTGTTTGACTAGACCAAGCTGACCTTTCGTGAGGATACATGCATTGCCTTTCTCACTGTTGAAGTGCTTTTTCCACATCTATACCCACATGAGCTTCTTCTTATTTTTCTTCTTCTTTAGTCATTTTTTACTGGGACCTCTTACAGTTCTCACCACAATCCATACCATATATCCATTGTGTCAAGCACATTCGTACATATATTGCCATCATTATTTTCAAAACATTTTTTCTACTTGAGCCTTTGGTGTCAGCATATCCTCCCTCTTTCGCCACCCTCCTTCTCTCACGAAACCTTGATAATTTAAAAATTATTTTTTTCATGCCTTACACTGACTGCTGTTTCCTTTCATCCACTTTTCTGTTGTTTGTCTCCCTGGAAGGGGTTTTACGTCGATCCTTGTGATCAGTTCCCCCTTTCTCTCTCCATCTTCGCCTTCCCCTCATGGTATCGCTATTTTCATTATTGATCCTGAGGGTTTTATCTGTCCTGGATTCCCTGTGTTGCAAGCTCTTATCTCTATCAGTGTACATGCTCTGGTCTAGTCAGATTTGAAAGGTAGAATTGGGGTCATGATAGTGGGGGTCTGAAGCATTAAAGAGCTAGAGGAAAGTTGTGTGTTTCCCCAGTGCTATATGGCACCCTGACTGGCTCATCTCTTCCTTGTGACCTTTCTGTGAGAGATGTCCAATTGTCTACAGATGGACTTTGGACCTCCACTCTGCCCTCCCCCTCATTCGCATTGATATGATTTTTTTTTCCTCGGTTTTTGATGCCCAATACCTAATCCCATCACCACCTCATGATCACTTAGGCTGGCATGCTTCATCCATGTGGGCTTGGTTGCTTCTCAACTATGTAGCCACTTGTTTATCTTCAAACCTTTAAGACCCCAGATGCTATGGCTTTTGATTGCCAGGCACCATCAGTTTTCTTCACCACAATTGCTTCAGCATCCACTTTGTCTTCAGCTGTCCTGCCAAAGGTGAGAATCACAGAATGCCAGGTTATTAGAATGAAGTGTTTTTGTGTTGATTGAGAACTTGAGTAGAAACCCAATGTCCATCTACTGCCTCAATATTTAACATATAAATATATGTACCTAGATCTATTTCCGTATCATTATATATAAATATATATATACATATTTACATGGCTTGTTTAGATATATATATATATATATATATATATATATATATATATATATATATATATATATATATAAATGTGCTGTGCCTATTAGTTCTCTCCTCTATTTTCTTTTATTTCCTTTTGTCCTACTATCATATTCAACCTTCATTCAACTTTTAGTAATTCCTTTCGGTAACATTGAACTTGATCTACCCCACCAGGCTGTTTCAGAATAAAGATCTGGCAACCTGCTTGTAAAAAGTCACAGCCATGCAAATGTTCTGAAACAATTTGGCTCTGTACACATTGATTAACCATGAGTCATAAAGAACCTTATGGCAACTTGTTATATTTTGTTTTGTATTTATAACCCTTGCAAGCTAAATGAGCTCCCACCATGTCTCACTATAAAGTTTCATTGTTCCTAATCACATATATCATTATGAATTTTGTTTGCTTGTGGAGCATTTTTAACTGCAATTTTTAATGCATTATTCTTATTGGTATTTTTACTTCTCCATTAGTAATTGATTTCCCTGTAGACAGAAACAATATCTTACTCATCTTTTCTAACGTATAGGAAAATGGTATTAAGAGAGATGGAATTTACCCACAAATTTTTGAAGTGCTTTCATATTGATACTTATATGTATGCATACACACATACATACATATATAGATTCCACAAATGCATTTTATTTCAATTGTTCGCATAAAACAACCCAATTGTTGGGGCAGTTGAAACTGTAGGCCTAAAACAATCTGCCTAAGTCGATTGTCCAAATAAAATGTAGTGGAATTAGGACTCAAATTCAAATTAGTTGAACTACATAAAATAATTTCACTCATCTCTTGTGTTAAATGCATAAAATTTATCGAGGTATATAAATTTCTCTATAATTTACAAGGTTGACTAATTGTAGAACCAGGAATATTTCTTAAATTTGGAAAAGACTCCCTATTTACAGTTCTAAATTACTGCATTTTCTCAGCCTTTAATTTTCCCAGACCACCATGCTTCCAGTAATCTAATTATGGTCCAATATTTAATTTGCTATCCAAATGTAACTTTTCAAAATCTGATAGTTACAAGTTATTAGAAGAAATTCCCACCAGGAGCAAATAATCCCAGAGCAACTTTTATTTAAAACGTAGAGATTGCAAATAATAATTTATGTTATTTTTCAGCATCCTAAAGCTAGGTAAATAACATCAATGTATCCATTGCATTTTTCAGTTTTAAAAGTTTGGAAGTTTTAGTATTTTGCATGCCAAAATTATAATACTATCTTAGGCTTTACAGGTATTTCACAGTATAGAAAATACATATGATTTATGGCATGGTGTTCTTCATAAACACTGTGGGTGGGGGAAGGGACTGTTGCAAATCACTCAGTGCCACAAATGGATGGCTTTATTGTCCTCCTTTACACACGAAATCCACTCCACTCTGTCGTTCATTATGTGAACTCAGATTCCCATTTTCAATGAACATACCTCTGAAAGAATAGAATGTGAGTGTAGTTATGGGATTCAAAGGAGAGAAAACAAGAAACAAATGCACTGTTCTCTAGTTGTTTCTGACTCACAGTGATCTTGTGGCTATCTAAAATATTGTCCTTTAATTGCATTTTCTAAAGTTCTCCTGACATTCCAAAATGGTTGGGTCATAATAAGAATTCTGTAACACAACTTTGAGAAGTTAAACAAAGTAACCCTTTTATTTTTGATGGTGGCAAAAGATTTGCCTCCATTTTATCTATAATGTTGCTATCTTGTCAAAGGTAGATAGATAGATATCTAGATAGACAGATAGATAGATAGATAGATAGATAGATAGATATGGATTCTGTTTACAAAACACCTCCTGTTCCTGCACCATCCTCACAGTTGTTCTTATGTTTGAGACCATTGTTGCAGCCACTGTCTCCATACATCTCATAAAGTGTTGAATACAATAGATGTCAATTTGAGGAGTTAGGTGTGCAAGACCTAAATCATGACATTTTCACCCTCTTCATATATATGTGAAAGATGGACAATGAATAAGGAAGAATATAGAAAAACTGATACATTTTAATTATGAGGTTAGAAAAGTATATTGGAAGTGTCATGAACTGCTAGAAGAATAAACAATGCTGTCTTGGAAGAAATACAGTCAAGATGCTCCTTAGAAGCAAGAATGGCAAGACTTTCCAAAACATACTTTGAACTTGCTATGAGAGGAGACCAGTCCCTAGAAAAGAACACCATGCATGGCACAGTAAAAGGTCAGGAATAGAGAGGAATACAGGCAGTGAGATGAAATTTCAGACACAGTGTTGCAACAATGGGCTCTGCCATACCGACAGTTGTGAGAATATGCTACAGCCTTCTCTCTCAGTGGGGTTGTCATGAGTCAGAGCCGACTGGGTGGCACCTCACAACAACACCTCCTCAGAGCAATTTAGAAACTCATTCAACTTTTATAAAGAAATGGAAACCCACCCAGAAAACAAACAAAAAGACACATGCCCTAGAATAATTCACACATTTCATACACACATTCTAAATAGGTAAGAGCGAAACACTTTTGCACAGATCTATAATTTCTGTTACTCACTTTGTGTAAAGTCAATACCCAAGTACTGCAATTTGTGTTAGCCTGCACTTGTACTCCAGGGAGCATAAAATAAAATACCAATAAAATATCATGAAATAATAAAGATCTCTAGCGTGAACCCGAGGCATATAAAACATAGCAATAGAAATAAATTTTGGGCTCTCAAACCTAGCCCCACAGTAAGAACCATAGTTCCTATGACATTACCCTGCTCAATATATGGTCTCATGAAGGAAATCTGAAAGGCATGGGGCCACAGAAAAGTGAAGTGAAGAGACTAGATGGAATCTGGCTCTATCAGAAAAACAAACAAACATAAAAACAAACAAAAAAAAAACCCCACAGTGTCTGGGGTCTGAAAGGCTTGTTTTCACATAAACAGTCATCTAAGTGTGATGTCACCTGAGGTCACATGGAAGAAGCACATCCACACACATTATCTGAGGACGGTAAATAATGTAATTCAAATACAAAGGAGGGAATGGTATCAGAGCTTAAATTATGAAATTTGGCTTTGCAGAAGCTAGGGATCACAGTGGAGGTCCTCATAAATTTGCAGGATCTGCAAGAAGAATTAACCTCCTGATTTCCTTCTCACCTTAATTGAGGGTTGTGAATGACTTGGTTATTAAAAAGACAAACCAGGCAGGAGCATATTTCAGAACCAAATAGTCTTCTAAGCAGTGACTAATAGTGATGCAGTGAATCAAAGATTGTTCTCTGACAAGTAATAAAAGACCCATAAGAATGATTTTTTACTGGGGATTTAAAGGACCTTCAGGTGTTCTTGCATTGAGGGAGTGCTTGAGTGGAGGCCCAAAATCCTTCTGTTACCTTAATACTAAACCTATAAATATATGCACATAGATCGATTTCCCTATCCTCATATATAAGTATATTTGCATATGTACAAGTCTTTATCTAGATCTCTACAAATGCCCTTTGCCTCCCAGCTCTTTCCTCTACTTCCCTTGGCTTTCCTCCTGTCCCACTATCATGTTCAGGCCCCACCAGAGTTTCAGCAATTCTTTCTTCAATTAAATTGACATTTTTTGATGCTTACCTTCTCAACACAACCACTGACAACAAAGTGGGTGAATAAGCAAATGTGGTGAAGAAAGCTGATGGTGCCCAGCCATCAAAAGATATAGCGTCTGAGGTCTTAAAGGCATAAAAGCAAATAAGTGGCCATCTAGCTCAGAAGCAACAAAGGCTACATGGAAGAAGCACACCGGCCTGTGTGATCACGAGGTGCTGAAGGGATCAGTTATCAGGCATCAAAGAACAAAAAATCATATCATTGGCTGCACACCTCCATGATAATATTGCTGAAGTCAAATGGGTACATAACCAAATGTGGTGAAGAAAGCTGATGGTGCACAGCTATCAAAAGATATAGCGTCTGGGGTCTTTGATGGCTTGAAAGTAAACAAGTGGCCATCGAGCTCAGAAAAGCAACAAAGCCCACATGGAAGAAGCACACCAGCCTGTGTGATCACAAGGTGTCAAAAGGATCAGGTATCAGGCGTCATCAGAACAAAACATCTTACCATAGTGAATGAGGGGTTGGGGAGTGCTGAGTGGAGACCCAAAGCCCATTTGTAGGAAACTGGATATCCCCTTACAGAAGGGTCTCGGGGAGGAGACCAGCCAGCCAGGATGCAATGTAGCAATGATTAAAAATACAACTTTCCTCTAGTTCCTAAATGCTTCCTGCCACCCCACCCACTACCATGATCCCAATTCTACCTTGCAAGTCTGGGTAGACCACAGTATGTACACTGGTACAGATAGGAACTGGAAACACAGGGAATTCAGGGCAGATGACCCCTTCAGGACCAGGGGTGTGAGTGGTGATACTGGGAGGGTAAAGGGAGGGTGGGTTGCAAAGGGGGAACCGATTACAAGGATCTACATGTGACCTCCTCCGTAGGGGACAGACAACAGAAAAATGGGTGAAGGGAGACATCAGACAGGTCAAGATATGACAAAATAATAATTTATAAATCATCAAGTGTAGATGAGTTTGAAAAATGATTACAAGAATTTCCACAAATATGACAAATGTATTAAATGTAATGGAGAGTACTTTGAAGGTGATAAGTTTGTTTCATTTAAAAAATTAAATGCATAGCTTTTAATAATTCCAAAAAAAGAAAAGCTAAGTCTTTTGTTATATTCATCCCCAGACATCTTATGATTTGTAATTTTAAGTGGTACGTTTTTAAAAAAAAATGCTGTTCCATAAAAATGCAATTAATGTTTATACAACATAAAAAATAAAGGACCTTCAGGACCATGAAATGTTAAGAGCATCAGGCTGTTTGTCTTCAAAACTCTCTTGTCTTCCGAATTTTATAGATACCAGTCAAAATCAAGGCATCATCCTTCTAGCACATCCAAGAAATAATAGCTGTAAGTGCCCATCCTACTGAGGGCTCAGCTCCTGAAATCTCTGTCTGTCGGACTCGCTGGAGTCACTGTTTTCCTAAAAGCAGACTTCCCTCCCCACTGCCTCTGATTATCAGTCTCAATTGTTTTCTTAACATATATGAATCAACCCTGATTTTTGACTCTTTTCTTCAGCTATCATTTTTTTATCCTCTCTTCTGCATTTTTCTTTGGAAGTCATTTTAATTGATTGTGAGGGTTTGTGCCTTGCTTCATTCCGTTGGTCTTATACCTAATGATACTAGTCTGACTCACCACATTTAAGGAAAGGTTGGTTATCTTCAGACCATTGTTTTCTGTTTTTTTGTTTTTCTTTCTGTTTTCCTTATCTCTTTCCTGAGTGTGTGCTGCATTCTAGAGACATTTTGCTATGAAAAGAGAAGGAGGAAAAGAAGGGAGTGGGAGGAGAGGAGAAAAAGAAGAGAGAAGAAGGAAGAACAAGGTATATTGTAAACCAACTCACATCAGCGCATGTATCCATGGCATTGACACAATACATTAGTACTTACTATGCATTTATAAGTTACTCTTTACTTTTAGATTTAATTGAAAAAAACAGCATAATTATGTATATCATCCAAACTAGCCCCCTCCTATTTTCTAATAAGAAGCAAATACATGTATTTATTTCTCTTCTTTGCCTCACTTGACTAAGCTTCTAAAGAAAGCTTTTAAACAAATGTTCCAGTTCAAGGATATAATTGAAATGACAGGAAGTCTACAAAGATATATTGAACTGAGACTAATACCTTAATCAATGAACTGGAAAGATACAGAAACAAAATTGCAGAAGTAAAACTTGCAAGTTCCTTTCAAGGTAGATAATTTAGTCCTGTTGCATTTATCTATAACAGAAAATCTGTACGGTTCTTATCAGTCCATTCCATTGCTGACATTTTGGCACCCGGTTGAGAAACCAACTGCTTACAATCATGTTGCACACACTGAAGAAAAGATTGATGATTGTCTAGCTCGCTTGACCAACACGGGCATGTTTACAAAAAGTGAAGCTCAGAAAGTTAAGTCTGAAATCCCAATAAAACCCAGACCTTCACTGCCATCAAGTTGATGCTGACCAGATGAAAACTATGACTAATCTCTTTTTACTCGGTGATCTGCATGGCCTTTTGTATTGAAGCCTTTTCATAAGTGCCATGAAAATAACACAACGTAAATGATTAAGTAGCATGGCAAATAAAAGGCATTTACACACCTTAAATAGTCTTTATTCAATAAATAGTAGCCAGTTTCAAGATTATTATAAGGCATTCATATATTGTGTCAATTAATTCCCTAACAACTGAATTGAAAATGATGTAAAGGTATAGTTTTATATTTATACCATTTTGAATTTTTTTATTTTATAAAATTAAAATCTGTTTACAATAATGAGAAATATTTTAACTAAATTATGCAGAATCAATAAAATATCTATTACATGTATATATTTTTGTAATGTATGAAATTCTATATAGAATTGGTTCATTGTGTTTAATCTTCAAGAGAAAATTAAGAGTAAATTTGGAAGTGTCTATTTTTTAACTTATAGTTTCAGTGTTATGAAAATTTTATTTTTCCCTTATAATGCACATGTGTGTGTGCGTGTGTGTGTGTGTGTGAGTGACTTGTGGAAAAATTGTATTTGGAGCAAATTGAACTTTTAAATGTATTAAAATACAAAACAAACAAAATATATTTGATCATGGGCAGCCTCATTGTATCAGAGGGATCTGTAGGCTTTTTTGTGGCTGGTTTTTCAGAAGTTGGCCACTAGACATTTTTGTCTAATGCACCTTTCAGTGGAAAGGTGAGCCCTCTCTGGGAAATTGACCAGAGTGTCCCAGGACCTCCAGGAGTGAGTGCTATGGGGTTGAATGCCAGACCTTTGGCTGAATTGCGGTTCTGGGGGATCCTGAGTGGGGAGAGGCTCTCACCTCATATCTTTTTAAAAAAATTTCTTCCCCATATCTTGATATGGTATTTCTTTTGCTGAAATTGGTCATTTTCAAAAGGTTTTACTCAACCTTTTGAGTTCTTTAGTGATTTTCATTACCCAGGGAATTGATGTGTGTACACAACCTAATCAACATTTACCATTGGTATTTTCTTGACAGGTGATTTTATTAATATTTATTTATATTTGTCTATTTTCTGTAAATTATGATAATTTGGGTTAGGAACTATGTAATCAAACGTATCTCAATTTGATTCTGGTTTGATTGCTTCTTAATCTTAAATTCATTGTTCACATGTTAAACTTTTAATTTTCGCATCTTCAAAATGAGGCTAGTAATGATGATGCCAATGACTTATTATAGGAAAATCTGGTTTAGATGAAGTAATCACAATCAATAGTGACTAAAATATAGACATTATTACTTCTGGAATGATGATCTATTAATTTTCAAATGTTTAAGGAACATAAATACTTTATTCCAAAGTATTTTCAAATTTAAAAGAATAATCTCAAAATTTTCATCATCTTCCTCTCAAAATGATGTATTCTTTTTCCTGATCCACTGCAATAACTTCAGTGAGCACTTTAAGCCTACTTGTGCTTTAGTTGTTTAGGTTTGGTCACTATACTTTCTCTCTGAACCAAACCTTATCCTGGTCCTTGAACGTTGCCAGAAGACATGGTGAATGACAAGTAATCATTTCTTTGGACTCAAAAGGAGACTAAGCTTCAGAGAGATCTATTTAAAAACTCAAGATTGTTTAGCTATTATGTGCTAATGTTTAGACTCAGGTTCTGTTACCTGAAACAAAAATGATAATATCTTAACTACATGAAAATGGGGTATACATGACAGACCTCTGTTATCTTGCTATCAGACCCCCCTCCCAATGGCAGATAGTGGGGAGCCCTGATGGTGTCGTGGTTATGAGTTGGGCTGCAATCTGCATTATCATCCGTTAAAATCCACCAGTAGCTCCATGGGAGAAAGACTGGGATTTTGACGCTCAGAATTACAGTCTCAGAAACCCCCAGTGGTCACTATCAGTCAGTAGTGACTCGATGGCAGTGAGTACTATGGTATGGCAGCTCTAACATCGTCCCTTGTTCTGTTCTTGCACTTCTATATAGGTGGAAGTCCTATGTTAATTGCTGGATTTCATATTGTTTTTCATTAATTCATTCATATACATGGTAATACAGTACAATTGGGGGTTTTCATAATTTAAAAACACTCTTCATTTGTATTTCAAAATATAGAGTGCTACAAATCTAGATTATATCTTAACAAAACTGAACTCGTTTCTCCAGTGCTAGGTCTTTCCGAAAGAACTATGTCTTGCATGCACTATAAGATTCAGAGGCTGATGATTATACCCACCCCTCCAGCACATCTTTGACGTTGGGTGCTATGGAATCGATTTCAATCTTTCGTGGCCCCTGAGACAAAGTAGAATTGGCCTTATGGGGAGTCTTAAGTTGTCATCTTTATAGCAGCAGCTCTCCAGATAATGTTTCCCTTCAGAATACCTGGGTAAAATTAAACTCCCAACTTTACAGTTAGTAGCTGAATGCTGCATCACTGACCTATCAGTGTTCCTTCTCAACACACCAATATTTCCCATATTAAAGAAATAATCACTATTGAGAGGAAGTTGTGAATAAATTTCTATGCCCTCTACTTAAAGCTCTGTTCATTAAATCCAGATCAAAAGGGCCTGATCAAGGGTAATGTAAGCAAAATGAATTACAGAAACCCAAATAAAGGCTAAACATGACAGTGGGACAAAAGGAAAGCAAAAGGAATTATAGGAAAGAACTAAGAGGCAAGAGGCATTTATAGAGGTCTAAAAACAGGAATGTGTATATGTAAATATACTTATATATGATGATAGTGAAATAGATCTATGTGCATATAATTATAGGTTAGTAGTAAGGTAGCAGATGGACACTGGGCCTCTATTCAGGAACTCCCTCAATGCAAGAACACTTTGTTCCATTAAACTGGCATTCCAAGATGCTCACCTTTCTGACATGATGCTGAAGACAAAGCAAGTGCACAAGTCAATGTGGTGAAGAAAGCTGATGGTGTCCGGCTGTCAAAGGATATAGCATCTGGGGTCTTAAAGGCTTAAAGATAAACAAGTGGCCATATAGTTGAGAAGCAACAAAGCCCACATGGAAGAAGCACACCAGCCTTTGTGATCATGACGTATTGATAGGACCAGGTATCAGGCATCAAAGAATAGAGGCCCAAAGCCCACCTGTAGGCAACTGGACATCCACTTACAGAAGGGTCACGGGGAGGAGACAAGCCAGTCAGGGTTCAGAATTGCGCCAAAAAACATATAACTTCCCTCTAGTTCTTTAATGCTTCCTCCAGCCCCACTACCACCACTATCATGATCCCAGTTCTACCTTACAAATCAGGCTAGATGTGAGCATATACAGATACAGATAAGAGCTCGAAACACAGAGCATCCAGGACAGATAAACCCTTCAGGACCAATAGGGAGAGTAGTTATAACAAGAGGTTAGGGAAAGGTGGGGGGAGAAAGGGGGAACAGATCACATTGATCTACATATAACCCCCTCTCTGGGAGACAGGCAACAGTAAAGTGGGTGAAGGGAGACATCAATCAGTATAAGACATGAAAAAATAATAACAATTTAAAAATTATCAAGGGATCCAGGAGGGAGGAAGGGTGGGGGAGGTAGAGGGGAAAATGAGGAGCTGATACCAAAGGCTCAATTAGAAAGAAAATGTTTTGAGAATGATGATGGCAACAAATGTGCTTGACACAATGGATGGGTGTATGCATTGTGATGAGTTGTGTGAGCCCAATGAAATGATTTTTTTAAAGAGAAAATATGAGTCCAAGTGACAATGAAACATAATTGTCACAGCTAGTAGGATGACAATTATAAAATGAAACGAAAAAAATAAAAGACCCAGGAGAGTCAGCAAAGAGAAAATATTACTTGAGAAAAGTGTTAACTTAGTAATTTAGGGTGAAAGTCATGATTATTAGAAAATTTTAAAGAGAGAAGTCTGAGATTCACAGAAGTTAAATAGACTTGGAAATGGTCACACAAACAATAGTTTAAAATAACGAATCAAGAACAAGTCCGCTGAACTTAACACATACTCCGAGAGCTCCCTGGTGGTCTCTTTACTGTGAGCCTTGTCATAGATGGTACGGTGAACAATAACAAGGCAGTTATGAAAGTATAGATCTTTTCAGAGGTATTGATATTAATGGCCTTATCCTGGGATTACAAAGTGATTTCCAACCACAAGATTGGCAGTTCAAACCCACCCGCCACTCCTCAGAACAAAGATAATGGTTTGTATTCCTGTAGAGATTCACAGCCTCAGAAACCCACAGGGCCATTTCTACTTTGTCCTGTAAAGTAATTATGAGTCATAATCAACTAGATGGCAGTGAGTTAATCAGGGATCCCTAAATACAGTTAGTATAGAGCAGGCAAGACAAACCCTTAAACATTTGCAACAGGGATCCTGGAGAGAAAATTAATCAACTTCATACATTTCTGATGGACAGCTGCCTCTATACTTTGTACACAGTTCCACATCTGACTAATCATTATCTAGTGCTCCCCAAAGGTGTCCAGAAATGTTGATATCTGCCTTCTTGAGAGTATTATCCTAGATATTAGTGAGTCTCTAAGGAGTCACCATCCTGGAAAAATTAGAATAATCACAATACTATTACTCAAGATTGTTTATCTCCTTGTATAAATCCCTTGTGGTTTTCATAAGTTTAAGAAGTTCATGTTCCTGCTTTACAGCTGCAGTAAGGCCTCTGACAACAATTGAAAAAAGAATAACGAACGTGACAATATGTCTGTTTCTGGAATACCAACCCAAGTAAAAAAGTCCCCATAGGGAATTGCAGGATCCTCTAATTTCATCACATCACCGCGTCATGCAAGCTAAAAAAATTGTCTTACACTTAGATATTAAAGTTTGAAATTTAAATTTTGTGCAAGGTTTCATAGGGTGGTAAAGAAGGCAGAATTGCAAGGTTTCTAATCATTTGCATCATCTAGTGTGTAATCATTTGCAGGGTGGTGTGTGTCTGCTATTGCTTCTGTAACAAATTATCACACATTCAGTGGCTTAAAGCAACACAAAATTGCTTTCTATGCCTTCCATAAAAAAACCCTCAATTCTGTAAAGGTGATTCCCTTTCGTATAACTTAATAGCATGTAGTACAACTGCCCCATAGTTTTTCTAAGACTGTAATATTTATGAAAGCAGATTTACATATCTTCCTTCTACAGAGCAATAGTGGATTTGAAGTATAGATCAGCAGCCAAGTACTAAATTTCTATCCTCCAGGATTATTCTTTCAGCCCCTATTAGGTTCTGGACAGTTGAGTGCGACTCACAGAAACACTATGTACAACAGAGCTAAGCCTTGTCCAGTTGTGCATCATCCTCGTATCCAGTGTGTCAATCTATCCCATGAGCCTTCCACTTTCTTTGTTGGTCCTCTGCTTTATCAAGAATTATGGCATTCTCCAGGATCTGGTCCCTCCTGATAACGTTTCCCAAGGCCACTTCTTGTCTTTGCTGTTTGCTATCGAGTTTAGTCTCTCTGCTAGCAACACTACGTACAACAGAACAAAACACCGCCTTGACCTGTGCCATCCTGAATTTATTTTGTCAAAGGTCTTCTCTTTGGCTGCCTTACTACTTTACCAAGTATTATGTCCTTCTCCAGTGACCAATCTCTTTCAACGATATGCCCCAAATCATTGCCATCCTTTCCTATAAGTAGCATTATGGTTGTATTCTTTCTGAGACGGTGTTTGTTCTTTTGATAGTCCATGGAATTTTCAATGTTCTTCTCCAGTACCATCATTCAAATAAAGTGATTCTTTTTTGGTCTTCTTTATTCAATGCCCAACTTTAACATGCACATAAGGTAAACCACGATTTGTGTCAAGTCAATCTGTCCTTACTTTCCAACACTTTAAAGAGTTTTTGTACAGCAGATTTACCCAATACAATGTGGTTTTTGATCTCTTGATTGCTGGATCCAAACAAGTAGAAATCTTGACAACTTCAATCATTTCTCCACTTACTAGGATCCTACCTACTGGTCCAGATGTGAATATTTTCGTTTTCTTTACATTTTACACTTTAATCTTACGAGCTCTAAATTATTGTCACTGCACTAATATCAAGAATAAAAACTCAAGGTTGATTGCCTGTGGAAATTTTGAGGCAATAATCCATTTTCTTGCCTTCCATAGAGATTTACAGATTTAGAAAACCTACGGACTAGTTCTATTCAACCAATGGGGTCAATGTGAATTTGAATCCATTTGAAAGTAGATTTGGCTTTTGATCTTATAGAGATAATTCACTGCAATAATATATGTGGTTTTTTGTTATTAAATCAAAAACTTAATTTTTCCCTAATAAAGCTTGCATAGCTTTACTGAAATATAATCCACATACCATATGTCAGCGGTTCCCAACCTGTGGATCACAACCCCTTTGGGGGTCGAATGACCCTTTCACAGGTGTTGCCTGATTCATAACAGTAGCAAAATTACAGTTATGAAGTAACACCAAAAATAATTTTATGTTGTGGGTCACCAGAACATGAGGAACTGTCTTAAAGGGTGCAGCATTAGGAAGGTTGAGAACCACTGCTGTATGTGTTAGGCCGTGTTGACTAGAGAAGCGAATCTGAGGACAATTATAGATGTGTAAGACATATGGGCTGTATCAGCTATCAGTTGTAAGTTTCATTTTATCATTGAATTTATAAATCCATTTATAGATGTGCTATATTTTTATATATTCATTAGTTGATAGGCACTTGAGTTGTTTCCACCTTTTGTTTATTGACATAGCAATGACTATTTCTGTCAAATGTTGTGAATGCTATTTTTTCACTTATCTTGGTTACTTAAAAAGTAGCTAAGAGAAAGCTCTCCTTTCCAGTTTAGCCAAAACAACAATGTTGTCCTTCTCCCTTTTAACCCTTAAGATTTATCATCCAATATTGTATTACATTCCTTTATATTATTGCAATCATTGGTTTATTTAAATGTTAATCAACCTGACTAAAAGTCAATTTCACGAGATTCAATAATGTTTCTGTTTTCCTTTTTTTCCAGCTATTCGTATTAATTTCTGGAAAGGTGCCTAGAACATGGAAGCAGATCAATATATTTGTTAAAGTAATTGATGCTCCTCCTTGTGCAATTCTGTTTTTTTTGGGGGGGTTTGGGGGGTACCCCTCATATATCCAACCATTTCAGCTGTCTCTTCTGGTCACGAATCTACAGTCACTGGTTAATAATTCAACACTTAATGGATAGTGCTTTAGTCATACTCAACTGTTGGATGTCTGCAGGTAGGTGTTTTGGTTACATATTGTTGAGACAGCTTCCAAAACAGTAATCAGGCACAATGGAAAATGCTACCAATTTCTGTGTTATCCCAATGACTAGTTGAAAATCAAGTATTGTGATCCATAGAGATTTTATTGGCTGCATTTTAAAAGTAGAATTCTAGGCCTTTCTTCCTTTCCTGCATTACTCTGGAAGTTGTGCTGAAACCAGTTCAACTTCATGTACGAATGAGTGTGATTGCACGTGGAACATTCATAAATTTAGATCTCCACATTCATCCAGCTTCTTTGGATACTTTTAATAATTCAAACAGTTCTAGTAAAATTAAGTATAGTCCTTTTCTTTCATAGAACCATTTGTGAGGCCAAGTCACATTTAAAACATTTCCAAAGAATCCTCTCTACAAAAACCGATCATCTCTACAAAAAACCAATTCTCTACAAAAACACGTCTCTACTCACCACTTCAACTGAGGACGCTGCACTGAGAGAAGAAAAAGAAGATCATATTTCATTAGAGCACCTAGTAAAATTAACTTGGTTGAGATTTTGAAGAGTGAAGTATTTTTATACTTAATATGTTTATAATTAAATTATGATTCTATGTAATCATAATTTGGACTGCTTACAGTGTATTCATTATTTATCCAGAATAGTCCAGATATTTTAACCAAAAGTTAAACAGAAATTTCTCATTTAAATGCTTAGATAAATAAATAAGATGTGTCAGGTGCCTTATATTCTCTAGGCAGTTTAGAATAGTTGGTATAACAGTTGAATACAGCCTCAGTTTCTCCCAAATCTCTAGCAACTTGATATCAAGCCTCAGGTCAGGTTGTTCACTATTCTGTTCTGTTTCCACCTATTCTGTAAGATTCTGGTGCTGTTTAGCTGTATGTGGGACCTCTCTCTCTCTCTCTCTCTCTCTCTCTCTCTCTCTCAATAAGTACATGCTCTCACTCAAATGCAACCAAATAAAAATATTTGTGTCCCAGTTCATATATACACCAACAAAGAAAAAGAAACTCATTTACATTGAGTATGATGGTTATATAATAATTTGTCAATTTGAGAGGATTAAGAGTGAAGGGGTGGAGTCTAGCCTGTCAATCGGGTCATAGCCAATGAGGCCTCTGTGTGGGCATAACCTTCTCCTAAGGATTCTTAGAATTCTGCTATTCCTTCTTGGATGCAAGACACAGTCTCTCGCTGCGCACTCCTTGTGAGACATCCCTGTGGAGAAGACATATGGAGAGAGGCTGATGGAGCCTCTGGAACTGGAGAAGTCATGTGGAGACCCCTGTCAGTGGTGAGATGCTTGAAATGTCACAGGATCCTAAAGACTTACCACCCACTGGCCTGTGATCTTCCTGCATTTGGCCTCTTTGCATGTGCTTTGTGAGTCTGAAGAGGACTATGTAGATTGGTATGGGGCACATAGGTTAATACTAGATTTATGGACTTGATCTGAATGGTGCTGGGATGTTTTCTGAATATTCAACTGCTCTTACATATAACTAATGGCAATTCTACAGGACAGGGTGAAATTTCCCCTGTAATGCTTTATTGAGGTAGAAAGCCTCATCTTTGTCCATACATGGGGGCCAAACAAAATGAGCCTAAACATATATCTGCAATTAGTAAATGCTTGGAGACTAATTATCTTTGTAACAAAATTGTCATTGTCTTATTAAGGTGCTCCCCCCAAAAATATCCAACCAGAATATTACCTTAAATTCAAGACCTGGAGATCAGCTTAGAAGATTCACAACTGCTTCTCGGTATTCCAAATTAATAATCTTGATAAATATTCTAAAACAAGACAAAACTGTAACATTTATTCCTTATGAAATTTTAAGAGAATTGAAGAGTACATTGTTAAGTAAAAGTCAAGAAAAGTTACATCAAGAATCCCCCACCCCCGGGCATGGGGTACTAACCTAGCCAAGGGGAGGGTATTGTTTATATCTCCACAGGGAAAGTGGGACCAGACTTCAACCCAGTGCTGCAAGGTGCGAATGCAATATCCTGGCGTGGAGTAGGGAACCAGTGGAGAGGTCTGGGAGGCTGGCCCCAGCACCAAACATTAAGTGGATTCCTGCCCCTCCCCTGAGAAGAATTTGTTTCAAAGGACATTGATTCTGCACCTCCGGGAGATGGACATATCTGATCAGAGCACACGGGAGCAGATGAAGGGGGAGGAGGAGAAAGTGGAACACAGCCTGGCCCACCAGGCCTTGAGGATGATGTTCCTGAGTAGAGCAGCCAGTCCACAGAGAGAACATGGCTGGCCCCACTATGAGAAATGATGCCCCTCAGTGGCTAAGGGCGATACAGGGGACAGCACCGGAGACACAGTGTGGGAATTGCACCTGACCTGATCCCACCACACCGAGGCAAAGCACTGGGGGAGTGCAGCGGAACAGCAAGGGACTGGAGCAGCAAGGTCCCCAGGGAATCCTGAAAGTGGACTTTGGGGCCAGAGCTTGGTGCCCCAACAGACTGAACCGGAAAACACTCCTAAGGGCCAACTAACGATCCTTGAACTAAAAAAAAGAATCCCCCACCCCCAATCACCACCCACCATTCATCTGCACATTCTTTCAGGATTACCAAGGCTGCCATATAAGAATTTGGTAGAAATCCTTACCCCATCACCTTATATCCCTGATCTTACACTTTCAGACATCTTTTTGTTCCTCACTGAGACAGTGAAGGTTTATTGTGCCAACACATGTGGGATTAATTGAAGGGTGGAGAGATAAATGGCTGGTCTCTTGCTCTCTGATGGTTGGACAGGTGTGCAACTACCTTGGCTATTTCTCTGCCTCAGCTTGCAAGGCTCACTTTCTGTGGGACATCCCTGGGGAGAAGCTATATGGACCTACTCTGATGCAGCCCTGGGTGCTGAAGAAGCCACGTGAAGACCCCTGCCAGTGCTTAGATGCTTACAACACCACTGGATTCAAAGACTTTCTAACAACTGGCCTGTGATCATCCTGCATTAGGTGTCATTGCATGTGGCGTGTGAATTTGAGGAGGACTTTGTAGATATGTGTCAGTCATATGGGTTCATGTCAGACTAATGGTCTTGGACTAGATTGGTTTGAGATGCTTTATTAATGTACACTTACCCTTTTATATAAAATTCTCTCATAAGCATATGAGTTTCTATGGATTTGTTTCTCTAGTCTACCCAGACTAACAAACTCACATTGAAAGATTATTGAAAATAAACATGATTTGTGTCCCTCCAAGAGAACAAGACTGCTGTTTAAATGCGGTTTAAATCAATGAGCCCGAAATTCAGTGCAGAAGCTTTAGTGAGAGGAAAATATTGTCTTCAGAAGTGTATAGACCTAGACAAATAAAAGATTTATCTAGAAATATTAGCTCCACCTGTTTTTTTGTTTATATTCTTGTTTTTAAAAATTCTATAATTATGTAGCCATACTTTCACACATGTATGTATTGATAGACTCATGTATGTATACCCACAATGAGCCCTGGTGGTGTTTTCAGTTAAGTGTTGGACTGCTAACCACATGGTCATTGGTGAAACCCACAGAGCACTTCATAAGGAAGAGATGAGGCTTTCCACGTCCATAAAGACAAGGAATCAGAAACCCTATACATGGGTCTATGAATCAGAATAGACGTGATGACAGTGGACATATATGCTTATGAGAAAAGAGACTAAGTTACAAACTAATAATTAGAATACCGATTTTTTCAGCAACAATAACACAATACCGAGCAATAATTATGTGCTAGGAACACAATTTGATGTTCTTTCTCTATAAAGTCAATGATGTGTAGGTTTCTTCAAAGATGGCCATGTGCTAATTTCCCATATGATTAAGTAAACTCAACCGAGAAGGACAGATTATCCTAATTATGCAGGTGGTCCCATGCAATCCAAATAAATTGAATTAATACAAGTCACAGGTGTGAAGATGCACCTCCGTTGAATTTGAAGATAGAGGAAAGGGACCTAACCAAGGGATTTAAATGACTTCGAAAGCATGAGAAACATAAGGAAGTGTTTTCTCTCCTGGAGCCTGAAGTAGAATACATCTTTGCTAGCACATTGATTTCATCCCAGTAAAGCCCACTGAACAATAAAACATTTACAAAGTTTTAGCCTTTACATTTGTGAAAAAACATTATAGTAGCAACAGAAAATTAAAATAGTATGAGAGAAATATTTCATGGACTCTTGGAGCATACAGTCTGGAGAGTTGCCAGCAAGTAAGTAATAAACATATGACAAACAGAAATATGGA
The DNA here is from genome assembly GCF_050624435.1 of Tenrec ecaudatus. NCBI lineage: Eukaryota > Metazoa > Chordata > Mammalia > Afrosoricida > Tenrecidae > Tenrec > Tenrec ecaudatus. Next base: position 88,018,289 of record NC_134533.1, read on the forward strand.
AATATATTATAATGTAATAAATGAAAATACTTAGGATTCAAAATATAGTTACTTATTTTGAGCCCCAGATATTTTCAGCGAAGAAACCATATGAGTCCTAAGGAATGCTTCTCACCGCCCCCCCTCTCCCTGCCCGCATGGTGCACTTGCAGGCCTGCCGCATGTACAACCTCGGCAGAGCTGCAGATCTTCGCAGAACTGGTACTTTCTGGCCCAACTCTGTGCACGGAGTGGCGCCCGCATTTCCCTCCCACCATTTCGCTGGCACCGAGGCTTTTAGCAGTCCCCTCCCCTCATAGCTCATGCAGCGCACTTGCAGGCCCTCCACTCACACACTGGCTAGGGTTGCAGATAGTCTCACACTGGGTGCCTACAGACATTCCTGGCGAGCACCCAGGGCCATGGGTAGGCGTGGAGATCTCTTTTTGAACTTGTGGATCATAGCTTTCCTGGACCCTCCCAGCCCATACAGCTAGTACAACAGTGGAGAGTACATCCCTGGTCCAGATGGCACCCTTCCCCAAAATATAGCCTACCTCTGGAACACAGGGGACCAGCAACCCTGTTTGGGGAGCTCCCCAGCTCATGCAGGCCACACCACCTTAGACCCCAACAGGATCACCACCAGTCCATTGACCCCCTAAAGCCCTTTCACTGTATTAGGAGCTACACACCAGTCAAACTGAGTCCCCCACAGCTGTCTCCAACAGTGCTCACAACCTCTCATTGCTGTTGAACACTGAGTTGCTGTGCCACCTGCCTACATAGCAGCCTGACCCACCTCCATAGTAGGCCATAGGCAGCCCTTGAAAACACTGTGGCCAGTCACACACAAAAAAGAACGCAGGGCCTCTTGGCCTCCCAGAAATATGATGTCCAGTTATTGAAAATCATTATGTAAACAACAGCATACCACATCACTCCCAACAACAAGAAAGAAAAACCACAGCAGGAGAACTGAAAAATAATCATAGAAGAATCTGATGTGGATCTACCACAAAAAGAATTTTCAGAAGGCTGCTTGGAGTAATACAGGAGCTGAGGGAAGATACACAGACTAAGGATGCAACAATAGAGGAGATGAAGTCCACAAAAAGGGGATGGAGTCCATGCATCAAAGGGAAATACAGGAGCTAATGTATGAAGTAACAGAAGCTGCACACAAGATCACGGATCTCACGAACAGATTAGAGGAGGCTGTGGACCATATCAGTAACCTCGAAGACACTCAGGCAGACCTCAGCAAACAAGAAAGACAAACAAGATAATGAAAGAGGTGGAAGAAAACCTGAGATCAATTACTGATGCTATGAAGAGAAACATCTGAATTATTGGCCTCTCAGAACAAGACACAGTTAAGAAGTCAACAGCTAAACTAAAAAGGGCAATTTCTGGGGAAAAAACTTCCCTACCTTAATGAATGAGAATCAGTCACTCAAACAAGAAGCAGAGAGTATGCCCATTAAACTAAGCCCCAAGAAGAACTCACCAAGGCTTATTATAGTTAAACTATTCAACTATGAGGAAAAAGAGAAAGTCCTCAGTGGCAAGAGAAAGGAAAACAGACACATACACTTGCTCTCCGTTAAGAGTATGCTCAGACCTATCAAGAGAAACTTTGAAGAGGAGGAGAAAATGGAGTAACATTTTCCAAAAGCTGAAAGAAAAAAAAAACACTTCCCCAAGAATCCTCTATCCTGTCAAATTATCTACTAAGATAGAAGTAGAAATAAGGGTCTTTCAGGACAAGGAGAAACCTAAAGAATATGCTGCAAGATACCCAACTCTGTGACAGATCCTTGTCAACGCACTATGGCCAGAAGACTGCCATCTACCTAATACAAATATGAGAACACCCTACAGTCCAACTCCAACCAGAGGCCAACGAGCCCATTACAATCACCAGGATACCATGGCCTCAGAGGGAAAAGAAGGCAACAGAGAAGCCACCCACAGAGACACAGCACAATTACCAGAAGGGTGATAGGAAACCACCCAAAACAAAAGGCATGAGATGACAGCAATGAATCCACAGATCATGATAATAACTAAATGTTAACGGCTTTACCTCCAACACTAAAATAAAAAAAGGCTAGCAGACTGGCTTGGAAAACATAACCCATTGATTTGTTGCCTACAGGAAACACATCTTAAGCTCACAGGCAAGCATAAACTAAGAATAAAAGGCTGGCAGAAGCTATACCAGGCAAATGACAACTCAAAGCAGGAGTCACAATCCTAATCTCAGACAAAATTGATCTCAAGGTTCAAGCCATAAAAAGAGTAAAGGAGAGGCACTAGGTGCTCAAATAATTATTTTACCAGGAACCAGTGAGCATAATAAATATATATGCTCCAAATGAGATACCTGTAAAATTTGTCAAACTATTCAAAATTTGAAAAAAGTTATCACAGATTCAACAATCATAGTAGGTGACTTTAATACACCACTTTCAAGAAAGAAGGATCATTGGGAAGGAAACTCAGCAAAGAGACTATAGTGCTAAACACTACAATTAGGAAACTACATCTTATAGACATATTTACAGCTTTCCATCCAAATGCAGAAAATATCACATTCTTCTAAAGCATACATGGCTCATTTTTGAAAATAGACCACATGCTGGGACACAAGTCAAGCTGAATAAATTCAAACACATAGAGATTACGTAGACATCCTTCTTGGATCACCATGCCATAAAGCTGGGGACCAATAAAAGGACAACCAGAAAAACAAAGGCAAACAATTAGAGGATGAATAATGATCTTCTGTGACATGAGTGGGTGCTGACCCAGATAAGAAAGAAGATCAGAAAGTGTCTAGGAGCTAATGAGAGTGAGAATACAACATATCAACTGTAAGGGATACAGTGAAAGCATCCATCAGAGGTACCTAGATAGCAATAAGGGCATTTATGAAAACGCAAGAGAGACTGATGACGGATACTGTTTCACAAAACCTCCAGCAGGTAGAGCAGAGTCAACAGAACAATCCTTCACATAGACAAAGAAAATAAATAATAATAATCAGGGCAGAGTTGAACCACTGGGAAGACAAAAGAATAATGCAGTAGATTAATGCTGCAAAAAATTGGTTCTTTGAAAGGATTAACAGAATCAACAGACCACTGGCAACCCTAACTAAAGAAAGGAAGGAACAAACAATAGCCAGGATGAGGAATGAAACAGGGGAAATCACAGCAGACCCTAAGGAGATAAAAAAGATAATCACAAAGTACTATGAAAGTCTATACTCCAATGAATTCAACAATGCGGAAGACATGGATAAATATTTGGAAAAATCATCCCTCCCTAGACTTTCCCAAATAGAGATCAAGAACCTAAACAAACCCTAAGCAAAATAAGAACTATATATGGTTATCACAAAGCTACCAACAAAAAAGCTCCCAGACCAGTTGGCTTAACAGCAGAATTCTACAAAGAATTCAGGGAAGAACTGAAACTGATCTGCCACAAAATATCACAGAGTGTAAAAAAGGATGGCAAACTCCCAAACTCATTTTAGAAAGCCATTATAACATTGATACCCAAACAGGGCAAGGATCCCACAGGAACAGGGAATCATAGACCAATATCTCTAATGCACATAGATTAAAAAATGTTTAACAAGAAACTGGCCAATATAATACAAATATATATATAACACATCATCCACTATGATCAAGTGGGATTCATCTCAGGGATGCAGGGATAGTTTAACATCTGAAAATCCATCAATATAATACACCACATATGACAAAATAATAATTTATAGATTATTAAGAGCTCATGAGGGAGGGGGGAGCAGGAACAGAGGAGAAAAAAAGAGGAGCCGATGTCAGGGGCTTACGTGGAAATCAAATGTTTTGAGAAAGATGAGGGAAATGAATGTACAAATGTGCTTTACACAATGATGTATGTATGGATTGTAGTAAGAGTTGAATGACTCCCTAATAAAATGATTAAATATATATATATATATATATATATATATATATATATATATTTATGGAAAAAAAGAAAAAGTATAAGCATCACACGATAATATCTATAGATGCAGAAGAAGCATTCGAAAACATCCAATACACATTCCTAATTAAGATGCTCAAGAGGATAGAAATGGAAGGTCAATTTCTCAAATTACTAAAAGCTATCTATGTAAAGCCGACAGGAACATCATAGTCAATGAAGAAAATATTAAATCAACCCCACTGAAAAAGAGGACCAGACAAGATGTCCCTTGTCCCCATCTCCATTCAATATCGTGCTGGAGGTGCTAGCTAACTATAAAGGACAATGGAAGGACATCAAAGGTATCCAACTGGGAGTAGAGGAGGTGAAATTATTGTTATATGCAGACAACATGATTTTGCACACTGAAAATCCCAAAAGCTCCACAACCAGAGTACTGACAGTGATAGAGGAATATGGAGGAGTGGTAGGATACAAGATCAACAAACAGAAGTCTATTGATTTGCTATATATATTGGACAAGACCATGGAAGAGGAGATCAAGAAGGCATATCCTACACAATAGCCAAGAGCAATATGAAATATCTAGGGATTTATTTAACAAAAAATACAAAAGACCTATACAAGGAAAACTACAAGACCCTACTACAGAAAACCAAAGGTGACTTCCATAAATGGTTGAATATCCCATGTTCATGTAACAGAAGACACAACATAATAAAAGTGTCTATATCCTACTCAGGGCACTTTATAAGTTAAATGCTATCCCAATTCATTCCAACCTAATTCATATCCTGATTCAAAACCAACACCTGCTTCAAAGAATTGGACAAACTAACCACCAATTTCATATGAAGAGAAAGAAGGCCAGAATTAGCAGAGAACTCCTCAAGAAGAAGGACAAAGTTGGAGGGTTCACTTTACCTGAATTTAACACCTATTAAAAAAACAAAATGTTCAAAACAGTGTGGTACTGGCATAACGACAGAAACTCTTAGCAATGGAAAAGAACAGAAATTCTAGAAATAAAACCATCAGCATATCAACAACTGATCTCTTATAAGGGCCCCAAAAGCATCAAGTCGGAGAGTGAAGCCCTATTTAGCAAGTGGTGCTGGAAACAATGAAAATCCACATGTAGAAAAATGAAACAAGAAGTCTGCCTCACCCCCATGCACAAGAACAAACAAGGTAGATTACGGATTTAGAAGTAAGACCCAAATCATCAGGACCATTGGTGAAGGAATCAGGACACACCTAAGAACCTTGGCCTAGGGAATACAAAGGCTAACTATAATAAAGCAGGTACACACACAGGGGAACAGGAAATGGACAAGTGGGATTTACTAAGGATAAAACACCTGTGTGCACAAAAAGACTACCAAGAGGGTAACAAGGCAAGCCACAGCAGACAAAGGGTTTACTATGATAATCTACAATACCTTCCTTGCCTGCATAAAGAGTAAAACAGTGAACTTCTTGAAGTGGGCAAAAGAACTGAAAAGAAGTTTCACTAGGGAGGATACCCAACATATCAGAAAATGCTCCCATTCATTAGCCATCAGAGAAATGCAAATTAAAACAACCATGAGATACCATCTAACACCTTTGAGGCTAGCCCAAATCAGAAAATCAGAGATCAAATGTTGGGGGAGATGTAGTGAGGTTGGAACTCTCCTACATTGCTGGTGGTTTTGTAGATATGTACAGCCACTATGGAAAGCTATCTGGCGAGACTTTGATAAAATGGAAATTGATCTAACTTATGACCCAGCTATCCCTCTATTCAGCATATAACCAGAAGAAGTAAGAAATAAGCCACGGCCAGTCATATAGACTCCAATGTTTATTGCGGCGCAATTCACAATTGCAAAGAATTGGAAACAACCTAAATTTCCTAAAAATGAGTGGATTAGTGAACTCTGACACATACACACAATGGAGTACTATGCATCACTTAAAAGCACTGATGAGCACATGAAACCCGTCCCTTCATGGAAAGAGTTGGACAAATTATGCTAAGCAAAGTCAGCCAAGCACAAAAGGGGAAGTACAGCATGAGCCCCCTGAGATAACTGCAATCAGTATGGTAGGTATAGAAGAAAAGCCACCTAAACCTCAACATTCGCCTCAGGTATAGGAAGTAGGGAAGAGGTTAGACAAAATCCAATGAGGTACATATTGGTCCAACACAAAAAAAGGGGAAAGGGGAAGGAGGGAGGGAAAAAATGGGGGGGGTTTGAAAGTAAAATGATGATGAAGGGAGCAGGGCACTAACCCAACCTTGGGGAGAGTACTAGTTTTGTCCTCACAGAATCGGAAGTGGCATGCAGACCCCACCATAATGTACCAAACCTTGAGAACAACCTGGCCACATGAAAGAATACATAAAAAGAGAGAGCTCCAGGGCTGGCCCCAACCAGACACACACTGATCCTTCCCTAGAAATAAGTGTGCACACCAGGCCCAGGAGGATGGCATCCCTAGGAGGAGCTAAAAGGACACAGAGAGGACTGGGCGACTGACAACAGCTCTTGTCACATTCTCCCCTTACTGGAGCAGATTGGGACAGAGGACAATTGTGGGGTCACACTGTAGAGAGGTAGTGTGGTCTGAACCCCCCACAGCGGGAAAACCAAGAAGGGAACATACCAGACCAGCAGATGGAGCAAAGCAAAGCTACAAAGTCCCCAAGGAGACCCCAAAAAGGGACTCCAGCCCAGGAGGGGCATATCCTGGACAGGCCTGTATGCCAGAGAATAGACCTGGGAATTTTGTATATTTCTTTTCTTTTTGTTTTTCCTTTTCTCCTTTTTCTTCTTTCTTCTCCTTTTCTCTTTTCAATCTTTTTATTTTTTAATCAGTTTGGGCTATGCCATAATTGGTGTGCCTACCTACATAAGATAGGCATGGGGAGCATACCTGAGGAGAAAGCAGTGGGCATACCTGAGGAGAAAGCAGTGGGACCCACAGTCCTGGGGAGGCCTGGGTGGGGGTGGTGGTGAGGGCAGTGGGGGAAGGGCATGGTGAGCAGGCAGCACCATAAATAGGGGAACAACTAGGGTATTAGAGTCAATAAGGAGGATATATGGAACCGGGGAGAAGAGGGGTGTCGGAGCAACAGCAAACTAGCTAAGTGGAGGTACCAAGAAGTAGAAATAAAGGGAAAGTGATGGTGGGGCAGGAGGAAAGTAAAAGGAAACAGAGGAAGGATGTAGGATGCAAAAAATTGGATAGAGATAAATAGAGGTGTACATATTTAAATATATTAATCCACAAAATAGAGGTATTGGCCTATGTTCATATATTTATATGGCAATACACTGAAATATTGGACAGATTCGGGCCTCTGCTTATACCCTCCCTCCATACAAGAACACTTTGTTCTAACCAACTGGCAATCTGAGATGTTCACCTGATAAAATTGCTGAAGACGAAACATGTGCATAAGTAAATATGGTGAAGAGGGTGGATGGTGCTCGGCTATTAAAAGATATAGCATCTGGGGTCTTAAAGTCTTGAAGTTACAAAAGCTGTGATTCAGTAGAGAAGCAACAAGCCCACTGGAAGAAGCACACTGCCGGTGCGATCATGGGGAGTCACCAGTACTGGGTAACAGGCATCAGAAGACACATAACAAACAAACAAACATACAAAAGTATATTATTGAGAATAAGGGGGGTTGGAGCAGAGATCCAAAACCCATCCCTAGATAATGGAACAATCTCCCCCACAGAGGCGCCACAGGGAAGGATGAGTCAACCAGGTTTCAGTAAAGCATCGATGAAACACACTATATTCCTCTGTTTCCTTGAGGCTTACACACACACACACACACACACACACACACACACACACACACACACACACACACCACCACCACCACCACCACCACCACCACCATCACCACCACCACCACCATGACCCCAGTGGTGCGTCTCAATTCAAACTATACTAGACATGTACACAGGTATAATAAGAGATGGGGCTCATGACACACAGAATCCAGGAACTGGAGTGGGAATAGCGATCCCAGAAGGGAGGGGGAGAGGAAAGAAGAAAGGGGGAACTGATCGTAATGTTCGACACATAACCAACCATACACCCCTTGCCAGGGAGAAGAACAATAGAAAACATGGGAGAAGAGAGACAGCTGTCGGTGTAAGATATGAAAATAATAGCAATTTATAATTTATCAAGGGGTTATAAGGGGAGGAGGAGGAAGATGAGTTGATACCAAGGGATCAATAGAAAGTAAATGTCTAGCAAAGAATAAAGGCAACATATGTACAAATTCGCCTAATGCAAGCAATGTCTGGATTGTGATGAGTCATAAGAATCGCCAATAAAATGATCTTTTAATGAAAACCAACACGATGTAATGCTTCTGAGTTTATCAGCTAAATAGAGCATCAGAAAGGTAGTTTAGGAACAGAGGAGAGGGTCTGAACATCGACAATGGTGCAATGGAGTCATACCCCAGCTTCCAAAGCAGGGAGGAAGTCGGTAGTAAGCAAGGCCTGGAAGAGTGAATACATAAGAGGATCATCCTGGTTCTCAAACGAAGGCACATACATCTTGGGACTGCATGCTGCACAAATGTCTGTGCATTACACAACCTTACAGGTAATTCAAAGCACAAGTCCTCCATAACCTCTTCAATGGAGCAGCTTTGGTGAAGTGGCTGCTTAAGAAAATTAATTCCAGACTTAGAAATAACTGGGTGTCATTTAAAATAATGTGGAGATATCTGGTAGTCACCCAAACTCTCAGTTCCATTGATTGGATTCCAACCATAGTGATTCAAAAGGATAGAACAGAACTGCCCCTGGGTTTTTTTTTTTGAGGATATATATACTGTGTGTGTATATATATACATACACACACACACACACACAATGTGTATATGTACACACCAATATATATGATGTATATATGTTGTATATATGCATAATATATACATTGCCTATATACAAAATGTATATATATTGTGTATATCAGAATCTATGTACATATATATAACAGAAGCAGAAAGCCTCATCTTTCTCCTATGGGGCAGTTGGTGGTTTTTAATTGCTGATCTTGTGTTTAGCAGCCCAAATCATAACACACTAAACCACCAGGGCTTCTTTCTGGAGTTCTATTAAAAAATTAAGGAAATGATTATTATTAACAGAGAATTCTATAGGCCATATATATGTATATACATACATACATATATGTACACATACACATACACATATATACACATACACACAGAGTGCTTAGAGTGAAGTGGAGCTCTTAACAATTATTAGATCCATATGGAAATCCAAAATTAATATGTAATTACACAGAAAACCCTATGCTTTTGAGCTGAGTGACTTAGATGGGATAAAGCATACTTCCATTGCAAGTTAAATGGAGCATTAAGGTGGTAATGGTGACGGTTTTCTTGCCTTAAACCACCTACTCATGTGTGATTTATTTTCCTTCAGATCTCTGCTTTGCTTCACACAGGAAGATAAAATTATCAAAACGAAACCAGCAACTGTTTTGCTATGATCTTTTCCAACATTCTATACTCATTAGAGTACGGGTCATATCAAACTGTCAAATACTTCACTGATTCTTTATTCTCTCCTGTGATTTACATTTCTCTTTCTTGACCTGCATTGCAATAACTGCTAGTTGCTTGCTGGAAGGGTGCACACTTCAGCAAATTAAACTTCAGCTGATGCGGCAGACTCTGAGAGGTGCTGCTGCCCAAATCACTTAACTCTTCATTGTGGATTTTTGATCTTAAAAATAGGAACAGAAATAGTAACCTTTCTCACCTACAGGGATACCCAACACTTTGAAAGCATACAGTAACAGTAAAAAAAAATTCCAATATAATCGAATGTAATGTCATTTCCCTATGTTATAACCAAGGGATTTTAAAGGAAAGCATTTTTAACTGGACAAGTAGAAGACAAGAAGGAAAAAATGCTGATCAATGTAGATTTCTATTTGTGTGGTGCCAAAGCCTTCCTTTGATATAAAAAGAAAAGTTAACAAGATGACAAAATATTTTAAAATTTCCCTGGTCTGAAAGGGGATGAAAATATTGTGCTATTTTATTTCACATTCATTTGACCTTATTAGAATGCAATGTACAATTTGTAACATGGTTCTAAAAGTATGAGAATGTTGATATATGAAAACTTGTAATGGAAATAAACACAAGCTGAAAAACAGACTACATGATGTAAAGATCAAAGAAAGAACACTAACCTAGTATTTCTCAAATAATTTTCATGATGTTACATGAAAATTGAAGTCATAGGGAAATGAGAATGTTGAAGTGATGAATAAGATAAAATTAAGCAACTTCTTTGCTTTAAATCTCTGCAGAGCTTCGAAGAGGTCAACTGACAGGCAACCAACAAAGAGGCAGGCTATGCACCAGTTACGGAATTCATTCAGCCAGGGAACATTTTGTGCTTTTCTCTTTGCAGCGCTAAAAACAAACAAGCAAACAAAAAGTATCAAATTTACAGAGTAAAATGCTGTTCTAGAATAGAACAACCAACAGTTTTGAAAAATAATTAAATATTTTGAGGACAGTCATTAATGTTATGTCCTCTGTCACCACAAATCGAAAAATCGTATAAATGAGCTTCTATTTAGAAATTGATAACTAAGTTAGAAGAAATACAAAATTTTTCAAAAGTGATTGAGCTGGAAAAATGTGTTTGGAGACAGGTAAAACTTAATGCATTAAGTACAAGAAGGAAGGGAATATGAATTGCAAATTACTTATATTTTATTTATGTAATGTCTATAATTATAATCTATATTTGAAAATGGGCAGAAATTGATACGCTATAAACATAATAATAAATTCTCCTTAGAATTGAAGACATTCAAAATATAATAGCAGCATCTAGAATAAGAATACGTCCTATTTTCAAGAGACTTGCTGGTCAGGATAATAATACAACATTTTCAAGGAATAAAAAGTGTAAACAATTTCTCTAAAAGTGTTTGATGGGTCTCACTCATTGCCAACTCATAGCAACCCTATAGGACAGGGTAGAACTGACCTGCAAGTTTATGAGATAGAAACCCTTCTCATAATCCCTATCTTTTTCCCTCTGAGTGGCTGGTATGTTTCAAAAAGGTGGCCTCTGAGTGGCTGGTGTGTTTCAAAAAGATGGCCTTTCAGGTTGCAGCCCAACATGCAACCACTACACAACCAGGGCTCCTTGGTTAATAGGTAGATAGTCATCAAATGATGAAATTCAAAGGAAAAAAACCCCTGAAAACCAAAGCACAAATTCGATGATAAATGAATAAAAATAACAGGAAACATTAGATACAAGTTATAATATCAGTTGACCCATTAGAAACTGGAGATTTAGAGCAGAGAAGGCTAAGAGTCAGTCAATCTCCCTAAGAGAAGGTGTATCTAGATAAAGCTATTTTTCAGCAGGTCACTTTTCTTTGGTTTGTTTAAATCAACCAAAACAGGCAAACAAAACCCTTGATTGAGAAGATAAATATGACAGTCTTATTTTTTAAAGAACTATTTTATGAGTCTATGAATATAGTTCACCAATGAAAAGGTGAAGAAATAGATGGCATTTTGGGCAGATATTATAGCTGGGGATATCATTTAATTTTATATTTACATTCTTAGCGATTTGGAGGTAAGCTTTTGTAATTTACTAAGATGTTTAAACAAGTAACAAGTAGCATAATGGAATAAAGGTAGACTAATCATGTTTTTAAAAGGGAGAATTAAATTACAAAGCTTGAGGCTAAGTGTTCCTAAACATACCTAATAAGTTTTACAAGAAAATCCTAAAAAAAGAAACAAACAGACAGAAAGTACATAGGAAAATGATTAAATGCTTGGAAAATACTAAACAAATTATGCATTTCATCAGAGGAAGGAATTTGGGTATATATATATATATTCCAGAAACATAAACATTGCCATCTTATAAGACAATTTAAATCTAGAATGACCAAAAAAGCTGCTGAAATATCTGAAGTCATAATATAATTATATTCTTCCTCTTAAATACTGGTTAAAATGTTTTAAAGTGGGCTATTTTATATAGGAGTCTCTTGGTAGTACTAATGATTAAGAACTTAACTACCAACTGAATGATCATTGGCTTAAACCTACCCAGAAGTGCCTGAGAAGACAGGCACGGTGCTTGCCTCAGAAAGGGTAAAGCCTAGAAGAATCAACTGAACAATTCTATATTGCACACATGGGCTCCTTATGAGTTGGAATTAACTTGCTGCAACTAGCGGCCATCCTTTTACACATCAGTGCAATAAGGAGACTATGAAAATTAAACACTCTCCAAAGACCCAGTTCAAAGGATAACTATTCAAGGAGACTTTTCTTCTCATTTCTCCTTCTCACTCTAAAGCAGAGTGAACCAGTGAAGACGTTTTTACATTTTGATATTGAAAACATGATTTTAAATTAATTATTTAAACAAGCACTGCATATGAGTGATACTATGTACCGGCCAGACCCACAGGTAATCATAGAGAGTGAAGAGAAAGTCACAGTTAATTGTACTCCTAGAGTTCATTCTAATAAATTATTTACTTTTTTTGCCCTGAGAGCTCTATTTCCCTCAGTTGAAAAATAAGTATATCATTTCATCAAGTAATTATGGGATTTAAATAAAATGATATAAATGACACTTAACTTAATCAATAGCTATTGTTGTGAGGCACCATCAGGTAAGGTTTGTAGGGAAGCCAGCCCCCCACAACTAATCACGGGTTCCGTAGGCTCAATATATTATAGTAAGGAAGGTCATAAAGAATAAGAGAGATAGGAGAGAGAGTAAAATGAGAGTCAGACACCTTTTGTAGTACCGTGCTCACCTCCTGGACAGCCATGATCTCAACAGCCAGGTCTGCGTACAACATGGGCAGAGAGGGTAGGATGGAGAGCCACTTATTACTAACCAAGGTTTACAATCTTTTGGGGGTGTACAAGCCCCTAAATTACAGGTAAAGACATATGTCACTGGAAGGGGTTGTACTTTAGGGAATACAATAATGGGAGGGGGCAATAGGGATGTATACACTATAGGAAGAGGAGGTATGAAGGGTAAGCATGTGACAAGATGGGCGGATCCTGTTCATGATGGTGGCCTAACCTTTCTACCCTTGAGCTAGAGACTTAATTTAGTCTAACCTTTCAGGGGAAGCAATCCATTGTCCCTAACAGCAGGGAGTGAGCCCCACCTATGGTGGGAGAAACATTAGTGTCTGATTGCTCTGGATGGCTGAATGCATCCAGGGAGAATATCTCTAAGCATCTGACCTCCCACCATGTGCTGGCAAACAGCCTCTACTGTTTGGCATGTCTGCGGGGGAGACAAAGCTGGGGGAAAGTCTTCATATCCAAACAAGGGTCCAACCCATAGCAGCCTTATGTACAACAGAAACACTGCCTGGTCCTGTGGCATCCTCACAATTGTTTCTGTGCTTCAGCCCATTGTTTCAGACACTGTGTTTTCCTTGGGATTTTTCCTCTTTTTGTCATCCCATCTACTTTACCAGAGCTTTACTCTATAATAACTTGCTATAAGTCCTGCTATAATATATAGTATGTAGTAAAGCTATGGCTATAGCAGGAGCTTCGTAATGGTGGCATCCATGATGCAAGTGTTCTATTTCCATTTACTATGTAAAACACCTTTTGCCATCAAGTCAATTTAGATTCACAGTGCTGCTACCAGGGTGGAGTAGAACTACTCCCTAGGGTCCATGAGGCTGTACATCTTAATGGTAACAGAATGCCTCATCTTCTACCCCCTGTGAGTTTGAATTACCAAACATGTGGTTAGAAGCCCAATACTTGACACAACAGTTTCCTCCATTGACTTCCTTTCTCTATATATTCTAATAGATCTATTTGGTTTTTTTTTCATTTTTGTATTGCATTTGTCCTACATTAATTATGATGTTTACCATGGCAGAATCTGCATTTTATTCATGCCTTTCTTCCTAGGGCGTAGCTCAAAGGCTACTTAAGAGTTATTAATGGAATAAATATTAATTAGAGAAAGGAAATAGAAAAAAATAAGGAAGGTAGGTAGCAGGGGAAAAAAGCATATGGAGTGGTCCCATTGTAGAGAAAGAAATGGAATACTTCAAATAATAAAAGGTAGCCTGGAAGACTAGAGCAACCAACAATCAACCAAATTTATATTTGAGAAAGTCGAGGGATATATACAAGTACTTCCCTATTTTTCTCTTCCAGGATATCTTCCAAGAAAAAGATTTTTGTGCTTTCTCCCCCTCCCCTGCATTTTTAAAGGTCATGTAAATACTCTTAGATTTTACCCTTTTTCCTTCCAATCACATTTGCCAACTGGCTCCAAAATGTCTTACTCTGGTGCATTCAGAGAACAGGTGTTCCTTCGTAAAACCTGGAAAATGAGTTCCTCAGAGATTTTTCGAGACAGATTGTAGAAGAAAAAATATAAAACATGACTTGAGAATGAGAATAAAGCACGTTATAAAGAATTGACCATATAGGAATATTGGGGGTTATTGTTGGGAACATACAATGTCAAAAATCAAGCAACTTCTCCTTTTTTTGTTTGATAAACTTGTCTTAACTTATTTCTATTGTGAATTAGCTGATGGTTTACCTATCACATCATTCTGTGTTCTACAAGTTTTACAACGTATTTGCCCCTCTTGCCTCACCCATCTCCCTTACGTTGAGTGTTATCCTCCCCTTCACCAAGTTAACACCTGTCCACCCTCTAGCCCCTCCCTCCCTATCCCTCTCTTCCTTTCCCAGCCCCCAGAGCCATCAAACGAAGTCACATCAATAGGAACTAGGAACACTTATACTAAGCACTGTATTCAGAGTTTTTAGGTACATTGCTAATTTACTTCTCATGACAAAGATATCCATTGTGTTTCCCATTTTTATAAGACAGAAACTGAGATTTATGTTTGGAAAAGTCATGCCCTATTGCCTAAAGTTTAGGGATTATCATTAGGTAAAATTCATCTATATTTTTCCTTAATTTTTATTCTAGATCAGTTATTTTTCTCTCTACACATTTTGTTATGATTTGATCCCATTTTTTCAGTCCCCAGTGAAGCAGTGGAAAAAATTTAACTTCAGAATATAGCAAGAATTCATATTTAAAACAAGTCCTACCATTTCCCTACCATATAAAAGTTCCAATTTCTTTAAATAGCTAAACTGCTTTACTTTTAAGAAGAAATTGGCCATGACTCACTCTTGCTTCTCTTGTTCAGTTTTATCTCTGACCACTTTCCAACGTTTGCGTTCCATTTGTGAAATGTTGTAATGTTATTTAAATATCAAAACATACCTTTGAGGAAAGAAATTTTTCTGAAAGGATGTTTTTCCCAAATGCATATAATTAGAAAACGTTTTTTTCATATTACAGCAGAAGTTTAAAAAAATCATACCTTTTGTATGATATCTCTCTTAATATCATGAGACAGAACAAAACATTCTTTTGTCTGTGATCATGCAATTCTCTTATACTATTGATGAACATTTTTTTCAAAACATTGTTGCATTTAATTGAGTCCATAATAAGCACTTAGTTTGCATTATATCAGTTCATTTATACGGCAAATTCAGTAAGTAGTAAGCTACGAATAAATGCCTAGAACAAAGACATACTATTTTTTCCCACCTTAAATGCTCATAGAAGCAGCAGTCACAAATTCAAATATGGTCCATCTGCCACAAGCCATGGTATTTTCAATTGCTTAATAAACAAGTGATAACTGGAAAATAAATAAGAAAGACTAAAAAATAATTGATGCATTTGAATTATAATTTTGGCAAAGAACAATGAATATACCATGGAATGCCAGAAGAACAAACCCATCTGTTTTGGAAGATGCACAGCAGGATTGATTCTTGGATGCAAAACAATGACTTGTCATTTCTTATGCACTTTGGATCTGTCATTAGGAGGGACAAATCTGTAGAAGGATATCTAGCTATATAGCACAGGTCAATGGAAGCAAAGAGGAGCTTCAAGAATGTGGATGCACATGCAGCTGCCACAATGGGCTAAGCCATAACAAGGCTGTGAGGATGACACTGGACCAGACAGTGCTTTGCTCTGTTGTTCACAGGATTTCAATTAATTGGAACTCACTTTAAGGCACTTAAGAGCAATGTTTTTCTCTAAAACATTCAAAATAAATTTTGAATGAATACTGGGAAACTGTCATTACTATTAGCATGACATATTCAATCATAAATAGATTCTTATTAATATATATTTACATATATACATTTAAAGACAGTCTACAACTCACAGATGAACTTAGATGTTAAGTGGGAATATTCAAAGCATTGTTGAAGAGAGAAAATATGTTATAAGAAATACAGAAGTAATAATAGGGGAGTTTCAGATATAAATTTTAACATGCTAAAACATTTGATACAGGAACAAACTAGAATAACTAAAAACAGAGATTTTTAATAAATTCATCATAGAAATTAATTTGCAGGGCCAGATACCATCTTTGAATCTCAAGAGAAAGGGACATCCATAGAATCAGAGTCAGGGTCTGTTTACCTGGACCTGGAATTTCCAGAACCATAAACTGCTAGGAATAATCAAATAGTAATTTTGGAAACTTGCAGAAGACTAAGTGTGGAAAGTATGAGAGTGCCCAGAACTCCGGGGCACTGCAATCTTACTGAGGGTTCTTATACTCTGTTTCATTTGGCACCAAGATTCCCATCAGGTTCTAATGTCAGAGCTCCAGAAAACATCTCCTCATGACTCTTGACAGTGGAAAGGAAGAGTAACCATTGTGAAATACTCCTGCAGCATTTTCTCGATCAAAGGCCCACTCGGCATCTACAGCAGTGTTTGTCAATGGCTTGTCCACCAAGTCTCCCTAGGTCACCAAAACACCAAAATCCACTCCATTGCCACTGACCTGATTTCGACATATGAGTACAGTGGCCATATAGGACAGAGTGGAATTCCCCCACAGGGTTTCCAAGTCTGCGCTTTTTTACAGAAAAGGTTCTCTAGAGGCAGATTGGAGAAGGGCTCAGTTACTAATTATTAGGGACCAGTGGAAAGGTCAGTAGTTTATCACACCAGCCATTCTGTGGGAGAAAAAATATGACGCTGTTTTCTGAAAAGATTCCAAAACCAAACTAAACTCATTACTATTGAGTCAATTTTGGCTTAGACTAACCCCATAGGACAGGGTAGAGCTGCTCCTGTGGGTTTCTGAGATTCTAACTCTTTTCAGGAGTAGAAAGTCTTATCGTTTTCTCCTGGTGAAGCTGGTGATTTTGAAATGCCAACCTAGCAGGTCGCAGTCCAATACATAACCACGATGCCACCCAGGTTTCTCTCAGGCTTTGGGAATCTTATGGGGCCGTTCACTGTGAGTTAGGCTTGAAGTCATGGTATTAGACAGTCACTACTGAAGTTGGTCGCCACATCCTTCTGCAAATATTGAATTGCCAATCTTTTAAATTGGCAGCTGAGTCTCACCAAAAGTGGGAGAGAAAAAAAAAAAACAAAACTGGAGGGATCAGGGTCAAGAACAAATTGGGAACGCTCCAACCAGGGAGGGAATGAAGGGAACAGGAGAAAGAAGCTAGGCCATCTAAGAATCACTTTTGAAAATTGGAGCCCGACAGACATGCACACTAAAACTGGAGTTTAATCATAAGATGAAAGAATGCTGTGAACACTCCACCCTCACAGATTTGATAGCTTTCTCCTAAAAGCTCACAATCCTTGTCTTATTTTAAAGAAAAAGCAGACAAGGTCTAATATGTGGACATTTTTAGATATTTGGATATGCATTTGTCCACTACGTCTGGAATAACTCAATTTTCTGTTTAACAAGAGAATAATTATAGTTATGCCAAAGGGAAGTAAGCTAAATTAGTTATAATTATATTAAGACCAGTCTTGTGTAAAACAAACCCCCCAAAATGGTTGTTAAAAATCTATTTGTTTTATTTTTATTCACTTTTAAAGTTTGACAGTTTTATTGACATATAATTTATAAACCATATGACTTAATGGATTAAACATATTAAAAAGTTATAACAATCACATTGCAATCAGTTATATAATATTCTTAATTCTTATATCCACTGTTAAAAGCCTATTGAGTAATATGCTCTTATCCATGAGTACTTATCAGCACTATCCAAATTGCCTTGTTTTTATCATAGTCTGATATATTGTTTCTTCAAATTGTGAATATCAGAAAACATAATGGTGGTATGAAAAGCTAGCAGAAATTCAAGAGGACACTTTTAACCATCGTGTGATACTTGAGATGGGGTTTTGGTCACAAAAGAGGTTAAAATTGAAGTAATCTAAGCAAAGCATGGCTTTCAGTTAATAGTAATAGTATTTAAATATATGGTTTCAAATTACATGATGCAAACTGCAAAATAAACTTAAATAATTTTCAAAATACAAGTGTATTGTATTCATAGGAAGTCAAGAAGCAAGTTCTAGCATTCACATATAAGACCCACAGCATTTATAAGAATGTAACTTTTAAAGCAATCAGAGGAGACCTCTATTTTTATACCAAAAAGGGAGGGATAATAGTAGTTGAAACTGTGGAGAAAAATGGGACAATACAAACTTACAGAAAGAAATATGATAATACTTGTTTTTTAATATAGCCCAGCAAAATAATTGTCTATTCTCACGATTTATACTTTCTGGTTAGAAATGGGTGCTCTAGGTTGTTAGCACAATAAGCATAGGCCATGCTTATTCAATTGTAGGGATAGTGGCATCAAAGTCATGCAGAAGGAAGGACAACTAAGCTACTAAGAGATGAGATAAGGGATTGTGTGTCAGTTGATACTCTTTCAGGTTCAGTAAGGAATGAGGAGAGTTATTTCCCTAATCAGGATTCATGACATGTAGAATTTTATGGAACATGTCTAGGGAATTTAGAAAACGTTCATAGATAGATAGATGGGTTTTTTAATGTTGTTTATTTTTTCTTAGGCCTAGTTCCAACAATATTGAGTATTGCAGCATTAAAAAACTGTGAACAAGAGAAGACACTTGACATAGTATCACCAGAGCAGAGTGATCAAGCTGTTAGGGTAGGGAACAGCTTCTGTGGCCTCCTTAAGAGGGATGTGATTAAGAGTGAAAAAATAACAAACATAAACCATTATAATAAAGCTATATGGACTTAAAGTTGTTTAATATATATATGCATCTACTATGTGAACACCTGCCCCTTCACCCAGAAGAATTTATTTCAAAGGATGACATTGAATCTGCAGCTCCTGGAAAGAGACATAGCTGACCAGAGCACATCAAAGAAGATGAAAGGGGAGGAGGAGAGAGTAGAGCACATCCTGGCCCACCAGGCTGTGAGAACGATGTTCCCAATTAGAGGACTCAGTCCACAGAGAGGACCACATGACTGGCCCCACTATGAGACATGACGCCCCTCACTGACCTGCAGCCCTACAGCGGACAGCACCAGAGACACAGTGTGGGAATGGCATCTGATCTGATTCTGCCACATCGAAGCAAAACACTAAGGGGGTGCAACAGAACAGCAAGAGAACGGAGCGGCATGGTCCCCAGTGAATGCTGAAGTAGACTTCCGGGCCAGGGCGTGGCACCCCAACAGATGGGACTGGAAAAAAAAACTCCTAAAGGCCAACAAACAGTCCTTGAACTAACTACAAGCTTTACTTTCTTGTGTTTTGTTTTGTTTTTTTGTCATTAGTCTTTTGTTGTATATTGTTGCTTGGTTTTGCTCTGTCTTGTTTTTGTGCATGTTATTATCTCCGCAGGTCTGTCTAAATAAGATAGGCTGGATGAACAACCTGACCTGGGAGAGGGGAAGATGGGACTTGAGAGGAGAGGGGAAGATGAGGGGAAAGGTAGTGGTGTTAACAAACCCAGGGACAAGGGAACAAGTGATCCAAATTGGTGGTGAGGTGAGTGTAGGAGGCCTGGTAGGGCGTGATCAGGGGTAGTGTAACCAAGAGGAATTACTGAAACCCAAATGAAGACTGAGCATGATAGTGGGACAAGAGAAAAGTAAAAGGAAGTAGAGGAAAAAGCTAGGAGGCAAAGGGCATTTATAGAGGTCTAACTAAAGGCATGCACATATGCAAATATATTTATATGAGGATGGGGAAATATATCTGTGCATATAGTTATAGGCTTAGTATTATGGTAGCAGAAGGACATTGGGCCTCCACTCAAGTACTCCCTCAATGCAAGAATGCTTTCTTCTATTAAATTGGCATTCTATGATGCTCACCTTCCTGACATAACTGCTAAAGACAAAGCGGGTGAACCAGCAAATGTGGTGAAGAAAGCTGATAGTGCCCGGCTATCAAAAGATATAGAATCTGGGGTCTTAAAGGCTTGGAGGTAAAGAAGTGGTCATCTAGCTCCGAAGCAACAAAACCCACATGGAAAAAGCACACCAGCCTGTGTGATCACGAGGTGCCGAAGGGATCAGTCATCAGGCATCAAAGAACAAAAAATTATATCACTGTGTGCTCACCTCCATGATATGATCACTGAAGACAAATGGGTGCATAAGCAAATATGGTGAAGAAAGCTAATGGTGCCCCGCTATCAAAAGTTATAGCATCTGGGTTCTTAAAGGCTTGAAAGTAAACAAGTGGCCATCTATCTCAGAAGCAACAAAGCCCACATGTAAGAAACACACCACCCTGTGCAATCATGAGGCGTCGAAGGAAGCAGGTATCAGGCATCATCAGAACAAAAAAATATTATCATAGTGAGTGAGGGGGGCAGAGTGTGGAGTGGAGACCCAAAGTCATTTGTAGGCCACTGGACATCCCCTTACAGAAGTGTCTTGGGGAGGAGATCAGCCAGTCAGGGTGCGATGTAGCAGTGAGGAAAAATACAACTTTCTCTAGTTCCTAAATGCTTCCTCCTCCCCCACTATCAGGATCCTAATTCTACCTTACAAATCTAGATAGACCAGAGGATGTACACTGTACAGATAGGAACTGGAAACACAGGGAATCCAGGGCAGATGATCCCTTCAGAACCAGTGGTGTGACTGGCGATTCTTGGAGGGTGGAGGATGGTGGGCTGGAAAGGGGGAACCAGTTATAAGCATCTACATGTGACCTTCTCCCTGGGGAACGGACAACAGAAATTTGGGTGAAGGGAGACGTCAGACAGGGAAAGATATGAAAAAAAAATAATTTATAAATTATAAAGAGTTCATGAGAGAGGGGGAAGTGGGGAGGCGGGGGGTAAAAATGAGGAGCTGATGCCAGGGGGTTAAGTGGAGAGCAAATGATGAGGCCAATGAATGTACAACTGTGCTTTACACAATTGATGTATGTATGGATTGTGATAAGAGTTGTATGAGCCCCCTAATAAAATGATTTAAAAAAATTAATATAAGAATACACCCTCAGTGCTTTTGAGTTGATTCTGATTCATAGTAACCCCACAGAATGGATTGGGTAGAATTGCCCATTTGAGGTTTTGAGGCTGTAAGTTTTTGCAGGGGCAGCAAGTCTCCTCTTTCCCCCGTAGAGTGGATGGTGGGTTCGAACTGCTCTATGCTCTATCATTCCCCTATCTAGCTAGTCAGCAGGCCAGTACACACTTTTTCATAATTTGGGCAGTTTCAAGAAATGTACTTTGGTCATATTAGGAGGTTCCACTCCTGGAGACAGACACCATGCTTGGTAAAGTAGATAGGAGAGAAGAAGAGGAAGGCCTTCAACAAGTGGATTGACACATTGGCTACAACAAAGGGCTCAAACACAGGAACTATTATGAGGATGGCAAAGGATAGGGCAGCGTTTATTTGTGTTGGGCATAGGGTTGCTATGAGTCAGAACTCAAGATTATAGTTTTATTTTTGATCCACACAGTCAGTGTCATTTCCCAGTCAATAAAACAAGTAAACATCTTTCTGTTATTCTCTGCCATCAGCCATGATCCATCTGACATCAACAAAGATATCTCTTGTTTTGAGTTCTCTTCTGAATCTCACCTGAACTCCTGGCAGCTCCTGGTCAATGTTGCTACTAGCTAGCAATGTTGGATTATATTCAGAAAAAAATTTATTTGCATGTGATATTTATCATATTGTATAACGTGATCATTCTGTTGGGTCTATGCATGATGATGCTACATTATATAGCTCCTGAAACACGTCTAAATCTTATTACCTACTATTCACCCATTACAAGTTATCAAATAAATTTGGCAAATATTTATTGAGATTCTGCTATGTCTTAGACACATTTATAAACACTGTAAGGAGAGCAGTGATTAAGAGAGATGGCTCATTCTGCTTATGCAGCCTGCATTCCAAGTGTAGCAGTGGAGGGATAATAAACAGAGACCATGTGGCATGTTTAGATAGAATGAGTGCATTATAAAATACAAATCTCATGAGATAGGAGTACCAAAATGGGAGACGCAATGTTACTCGGCCAGGAAAGACCTCACTGAGGCATTGGGGCTGTGTGATCTTTAGGGCTCAATTCTGCTCCTCTGCTAAAGGAAGGCATCTATGTCGGACACGTCTGGAACCCATGGACAAGTTTGTATTTGTTCCCTTCTTGTTTTTACCTTAGTCTTCGAGGATTGTCATTCACATCACATTTGTGTAATAAATTAAAATTTCTCTGGATACCCTGTCATCCTTTTGCTCATAATGTAGAAATAAGAATTTGTGCATGTGTGGATGTAATAATTTTAACTTATTTCTAATTACTGATTCAAGGAAGATACATAGTAAATAGCTGTGGAGTTGATTTCTATAAATTTGGGTTGGGATTTCTTGTAAGTTATTCAGTGGTTATTACATTACACATATTATAGTAAAATCATTCGTTCCTCTTGGACTTGATTTCTTCTTTGTAAAATAAAAATTCATGTCTTAGGAAAGTTTAGATAAAAAAGAGTGTTAAAATTCTGCCATCAAAATAATATATGCTATTATCTAGGATGGCCCCCAATCTACTCTTTAGAGAAAGTAAAATTTCTCAGAGGAAATCACTGGATAGCTTTTTCATATTATCATTTATTTTATATAGAGTTTGAAATTGGTTATATTTCCAGATCAGCGAGCTTAGCAGTAGTAAAAAATAAATCATTGTTACTCTGAAGTTTATTCACACCAAACTTACAGATTTTGCTACTTTATTTATCGAAATTTTATATCATTGAGCTTTTACCTCCAGTATGCTTAGGCATTTCCTACTAGGCCAGCCCTCTACCCATTGCCTCAGGTAATTTCCCACTCACAGAGCCCCTACTGGTTAACGTAGAACTCTCTTATGAATTGTCCAGGCTGTATTCTTTGGCGCTGACTCCCACACTTTTCTTCTAAGGAGCATCTGGTGAGTCCAAACCACTGACATAACAATTAGCAGTGAACCACTTACCACTGTGCTCTCACAGTCCCATCCCTACCAGGGATGACTTACACGATTTAAGGGAAAGGGAGAATGAGACCAATGACTTAACGGCAAAAGTAGTTAGATCTACAAGGGAATTGACATTGGAAAAGGGAACAAAATGTTAGATCCCCATTACTTGTCTCCTTGCCTGAGTGGCAGAAACCTATAGTAGATCCCAATCTGTGGAGATAAATTTATCGTGGTAAACATTTAAGGTAACCAGAGCTACTGGAAAAGGAGGGAATTACCCTAAAAAGAAGATAGACAAGAAAGATATTATGAAAATCTTGATGCATACTCTGACTGCTTCTGTTTGTTGGTATATGGAACCCAGGATTGATGGAGATGGCAATAATAAGTGTCCCTGAGGGGTACAGCAGGGCATAGGGATAGAGGGTAGCTGATATAACGGAGTTGGGGAAGGAGGGTGCTTTTAAGCACTTCTGATCTTCCAGGGATGCTGTATAGAGGCATTCAGAATGGTTCAGCCTCTTGTGTACTGCCACAAGCTGTCCTCCACTACAGTTTCTGAGGAAACTAGGCCGTCCTGAAGCCCTGGTAATAGAATCATCCCCCTTTACATGAAGAAGGTTGGTAAAGTATGCAATATGCTTATACTCTGTGCCCAGGGCAACTTGAAGGGGTCTATATGGTGAGACCAAAAGTTCCACTGATGTAGTCCTCAGGGAATGCTGAGAGTGGGCTTTGGGGCCAGGGCTTGGTGCCCCAACAAACTGGACTGGAAAACACTCCTAAAGGCCAACAAACAATCCTTGAACTAACTACAAGCTTTCTTTCTTGATGTGTTTTGTTTTGTTCTTTGTCAGTGGTTTGTTGTTGTTGTTTTGTTGTATACTGTTGCTTTGTTCTCCTCTGTCTTGTTTCTGTGCATATTATTATCCCCACAGGTCTGTCTAAATAAGAAAGGTGGATGAACTATCTGGAGGAAAAACAATGGGACCGACAGTTCCGGGAGGACCTGGGATAGGGCTTGGGGGGGGATAAGGAAATGGTGTTAGCAAACCCAGGGACAAGTGAACAACAAGGGATCCAAATTGGTGGTGAGGTGGGAGTGGCAGACCTGGTAGGGAATGATAAGGCTAAGGTAACGAAGAGGTATAGCTGTAACCCAGGTGGGGACAGAGCATGGTAACGGGGCAAGGGGAAAGTCAAGGGGAATAGAGGAAAGAGCTAGGAGGCAAAGATCATTTATACAGGTCTAGACAAAGACATGTACATATGCAAATATATATATGAGGATGGGGAAATAGATCTATGTGCCTATATTTATAGGTTTAGTATTAAGGTGGCGGAAGGACCTTGGGCCTCTATTCAAGCACTCCCTCAATGCATGAATACTTTCTTCTATTAAAATGGCATTCTATGATGCTCACCCTCCCGACACAACTGCTGAAGCCAAAGTGGGTGAACAAGCAAATGTGTTGAAGAAAGGTGATGGTGCCCAGCTATCAAAAGAGATGGTGTCTGGGGTCTTAAAGTCTTGAAAATAAACAAGTGGCCATCTAGTTCAGAAGCAACAAAGCCCACATGGAAGAACACACCAGCCTGTGTGATCACGTGGTTCTGAAGGGATCAGTTATCAGGCATCAAAGAACAAAAAATCATACCATTGGCTGCACACCTCCATGAGACGATCGTTGAGGACAAATGGGTGCATAAGCAAATGTGACGAAGAAAGCTGATGGTACCCGGCTATCAAAAGAGATAGTGTGTGGGTTCTTAAAGGCTTGAAGTTGAACAAGCGACCATCTAGCTCAGAAGCAACAAAGCCCACATGGAAGAAGCACGCCAGCCTGTGCAATCACGAAGTGTCGAAGGGATCAGGTATAAGGTATCATCAGAAAAAAAAAAAAGATCTTACCATGGTGAATGAAGAGGGAAGTGCAGAGTGGAGACCCAAAGCCCATTCGTCAGCCACTGGAGATCCCCTCACAGAGGAGTCTAGGGGAGGAGATGAGTCCGACAGGGTGTGACGTAGCACTGATGAAGAATACAACTTTCCTCCAGTTCCTAAATGCTTCCTCAACCCCAACTACCATGATCTGAATTCTACCTTGCAAGTCTAGATAGAGCAGAGGATGTACACTGGTAAAGATAGGAGCTGGAGGCACAAGGAATCCAGAGAGGATGATACCTGCAGGACTGGTGGTGTGAGTGGCGATACTGGGAGGGTGGACGTTGAGTGGGTTGGAAAGAGGGAACCAATTACAAGGAACTACATGTGACCTCCTCCCTGGGGGAACAGACAACAGAAAAGGGATTGAAGGGAGACTCTAGGCAGGGCAAGATATGACAAAATAATAATTTATAAATTATCAAGGGCTCATGAGGGAGAGGGAAACGGGGAGGGAGGGGTAAAAAAAAGAGGACCTGATGCAAAGGGCTTAAGTGGAGAGCAAATGCTTTGAAAATGATGAGGGCAAAGAATGTCCAGATGTGCTTTATACAATTGATGTATGGATGGATTGTGATAAGAGTTGTCTGAGTCCCTAATTAAATGTTAAATAAAAAAGCTCTGCAACGAAGAAATCTTCTGGAAGAGATGTGCTCACTGGTGAATTATATCAAATAGTGATGCCACATTTACTCAAACCCTTCCCAGAGATGCGCATGAAAGAAACCTTTTCCAACTCATAAGTTAATCATAACCTCAAATTCAAAAATCTTATTCCTTATGAACATATCTTAAAAATGAATATTAGAATTTTAAAATAGCAATACATATAAAGAATATGTATTAAGAACAAATAGAGTTAATTCTAGGAATTTAGAGTTGGTTAAGTATTTAAAAAACTAAAAACATGATTTATTATATTACCATAGTAAAGCAAAAAATAAAATATGATCTTGCCACTTTTGCAATGAAATATATCAAATATGTTTCTGCAGTAAATGTATAATAGAAAGGACATTTGTACAATGGTATATATTAAAACTAATATCCATCATCCTACTCAGTGTTGAAACCACGGATGTGTATATTATTTTTAAGACTAAGTACAAAATAAGGTTGATAACTCTTACCATTTATTTTTGCCAGTACAAGAAAACAAGAAATAAAATATACTTCTGTGGCGACTGTGGAGGAAATAAGTAAAACCAAGAAAAAGGAAGACATGTTTCTCTATGTAAAAAATCCTAAGAAATCAACAGTGAAGCTACTAAACACAAGTAAGTGAATCTTACATGGTGTGGCAGTTATACACTGTATATGCTCATGTATGAGTTGAGCTTTTCCAGCACATTTTTAATGCAGTTTTTGTGGTTAAATTAGGTGCTCGGCTGATATTCAGGGTCAGCTTATGCTGGAGTATATACAGTACATTTGTCAATTTGAGGATTAAGAGTGAAGGGGTGGAGTCTAATCTGTCAATTGGGTCATAGCCAATGAGGCCTCTGTGGGGGCATGGCCTTCTCCTGAGAATTCTAGGAAATCCTAATTTTCCTCCTTGGGGCCAGGAGAGACTCGCTCTCTTCAGTCACTCCCTTGGAGACTCTCTACTGACAAGGCTGACTCCCTGAGAGGCATCCTTTAAGAGAAGACACGTGGACCTATCTTGATGCTGCCCTGGGTGCTGGAGAAGCCACATGGAGACCCCTACCAGCACTGAGATGCTTATAATGTCACTGGATTCACAAGACTTCCCACTCACTGGCCTGTGATCTTCCTGTCATTGCATGTGTTTTGTGAGTCTGAAGAGGACTTTATAGATCGGTATTGGACATCGGTATTGGTATGGGCTAATTTCAGACTGATGGATTTGATCTGGACTGGGCTGGGATGTTTTCTCACTATTCAATTACTCTAGTATATATACACAAATGAATGTCTATAAATTTGTTTCTCTAGTCTAACCATACTAACACACATGGTCATAGGAAAAAAGGTCAGTATTCCAAATAAATTGTATTTCTATGTAGTAACAACATACTAATAAAACTTAACTTTAGGATCCTTTTAAATTTCATAAGATTATAAAATATTAACATAAATATACCAAAATATGTGCTGGAAAAATATCTGAATACTATTAACTTCCTCTGAGAGGTTTTTTTTAAAGACTCAAGGACATGGAGAATATACAGTGCACATGCATCAGAAAATTCAATATTTAATTGGTATGTGATCCCAAAATTTATTTTTACATTTGATACAAGCTAAATTATTATCCTGGTGCATATTTTGTAGAATAACAGGATGATTTAAATGTTATGAATTTCAAAGGACCAAAAACATTCACAGAATATTTTCTTTGAAAACAAAAAGTATGGTTTATATTACCTGACTTTAAGACATTGTCAAAAACAATTATAAACATAATGTTATGTCCAAACATGGTTCATAATGGATAATTGGAACAGAAAAAAAAGGTTTCATTTAACTAGATGCAATATAAAGAAACAGCTATCAGCAGAGTATTGTATAGACATTCGACTCAAAAATAAGTAATCAGAACAAAAAGAGTACAACTAGAGCCTTACTTCTATCATGACTATTTTCAACAAATGTGAGGTGTCAAATCAAATAGATAGGTTTGATAATGTAGTTAATGACTTAATATGACTCTTCTATCCATAAAATTCTAGCATCTACCCCTGTGGTTATAATCTCGTTTTTACAGGGAGTTATCTGTTATACTAATGAGACAGGATTGAAATAGGATGTATTATGAATCTCCACTAACCTAGAAGTGTGATTTAAGTCACAACCCTTTGTTTCTTTAGGGCTATCATTTGCAAATTTGCTCTAGATTGAATGCAAAAAACCACTTCCATCACAGTGTGTCAGGACACCATCTCTGTGACCACTCCTTCCCAACTCGGCCTGCAAAGGTGGCAAGTGCTGGGTCAGTCTGGTGGAACATCAACCAGACACCAGGTACCACTAAAACAATCTGCTGGCCTGGGATTCAGACAGCCTTCTAGACATAGGTCTCAGCAAACTTTTTGCCTTGCCAAGCAGTGAGTCCTACTTTAGGACATGTTTCCTGTACTGATCAACTTTGGCAAAGTTCACTCTGGATTTTGAGTCAGTCTCACTTCCATATTTTACGACATGAGTTGTGGTCTCTCTCCTCACCTGAGTCCCCAGGTTCCACAGCCTAATGAAGGAGGAGGAGTCTCCAGACGGTCATCTGAACTTTTGATTTCGTTCTTACCCACCGTTACAAGTTTGTGAGCCATTTCTGTAGTAGTCTTGAGTTTTTGTGACATGTGGTTGAAAATCATGAAACCCTGGTGTGTGAGGGAATATGAGGGGGTGGGGGTGACTCCCCTCTCCCCCAATCAGAAATAGTCTCTGTTGAGCAGCGCTTTCATGGTACACATTTTACCCACTAGGCAAGCAGTGAGCAACTCGCTCTAGGTTAGTGCACCCAGTGTAGGTGCCCTGGAAGGTTCTCTCTGATCACAGTGAGTGTTTGCATAAAAGCAGTGTTGCTGGAACGTGTGTGTGTGTGTGTGTGTGTGTGTGTGTGTGATGGCCAATTAAAGAGAACAGCATGCAGCTGTGAAATTGTTTCCTGTTTGGGAAAAATACCGCAAACATTGTCGTGAGGTGGAACACAGCTCACAAGGACAGCGATATGGGAAAAACTCGATTGTACGAATCACTTTCTCATTTCATTCAAAAAGGGTAAAAGGTCAATGGATGATAAACCTCTTTCTGAGCGTCCATCAACTTCCCAAAGAGATGAAAATGTACACAGAACCGGTGCACTTGTGCTCGAAGACAGATGGCAGTCCATTAAAGAGATGGAGGAGTTGTCTTGGAACTCAGTTCAGTGAATTTGCACGGAAGATCTGGGAATGAGAAGGATCACTGCGCACTGTGTGCCTTGGGCTCTGAGTGACCAGCTCAAAGAGCATCTACTCCCACATATGATGGCTCTGATAGAGCAGCTCGGAAGCAACACAGGCTTTTGTCCAAGGTCATTACTGGTGACAAAACTTGGTGCCATTCTTACAACCCCCAAAACAAACATCAATCAAACCACCGGAAGGCACGATTGTCACCTTGCCCCCCAAAAGCTTACCAAGTGAAATTAAAGATCAAGATGATACTCATTTGATTTTGTTTTTCTGATGCAGGGGGAAAGTGCATTCATAGTTCATAGTCTAACAGGTGAGGCTGTTTATTAAGCTTTCTATTTAGAGGTTTTGAAAAGATTGCATAACAATTTGCAACAACAACAACAACCCCCCAAAAGGCCTGATTTGTGGCAGATGGAAAACTGGTTTTGTCACCACAACAGTGCACTTGCTCACGTACCATTTCAATGCACCAGTTTTTAAACCAAAGCAGCATGCTTCTCTTACCCCATGCACCTTACTCACCTGACCTCACTCCTTGCCACTTCTTTATGTTTTCACAGATGAGGAGGGACATGAAAGGGCAGCGATCTGATAATTTAGAAGAGGAGAAGATAAAATGAGCGAGCAGTTGTCAGCCATCCAATGAGATGTGTTTGAAAAATATTTCCAAGAATGGAATACAGATTTGACAAAAGTATTAAGCGAAATGGAGAATACATTGAAGGTAACGAAAAATTTAAAAATTAAAAGAAATTAAATTTTAAAAAAATCTGGTTCTTTGTGGGTACTCCCTCAGATAGTAAGGTGGTTGATATCAGAAAAAATTGAGTAGTATAATATTTTAAAAGGTTGAACATTGGAATCTGTCATGTATTAAGCTTTCTGACAGAAATAATTTTTGCAGTCCTAATAACCATTAATGGCCCTGATACCTGGATAAGCATATTTTAAAAATATATTTAATACCATTAATGAATTATGAGGAAGGTTTTTAAATATAGATATATTATAAAAGACTAAATCACATATATACTAAGAAATACAAATAATAAATATTCATTAATAATTTAAATTATTTGAACAGAAAATTTATAAAAATATTTATTTTAGAAACCAAATGCATATTTACAAACAGACAGCTGAAAGACTGCTTAACAGGCATTACCCATCAGGGAAATTATTTTCCTGATTATAAAATGTTACTACTACACATCTACAAAAATGTCTAAAATTAAAGAATTACAGACCAGATCTGAGAGATGATGAAGAACTGTTTAACTTCCGTGCATTGTCAGTGAAGATATTGTGTACTACTATCATTTTAGAAAAGATATGCATTTTCTTATGAATTCAAACTTATACTAGTGATGCAGTAATTCTAGATGTTTACTCAAGTTTTGAAAACTTTCATAAGAATATTTATAACAGATTAATGTGTTACACATAAAAACTAGACACATCATATATGTATATATATATCATATTAAATGAAGGGGGAAGTGCAGAGTGGAGACCCAAGGCCCAAGTGTCGGCCAATGGAGATCCCCTCATAGAGGGGTTTAGGAGAGGAGATGGGTTAATTAGGATGTGAGGTAGTATCGATGAAGAACACAGCTTTCCCCCAGATCCTGGATGTTTCCTCCCCCCAACTACCATGATCCGAATTCTACCTTGCAGGGCTGGATAGGACAGAGGCTGTACACTGGTGCATATGAGGGTTGGAGGTACAGGGAATCCAGGGTGGATGATACCTTCAGGACCAAGGGTGTGAGGGACGATGCTGGGAGACTGGAGGGTGAGTGGGTTGGAAAGGGGGAACTGATTATAAGGATCCACATGTGACAGCAGAGAAGGGGGGAAGGGAGACTCCGGATAGGGCAAGATATGACAAAATAACGAGGTATAAATTACCAAGGGCATATGAGGGAGGGGGGAATGGGGAAGGAGGGGGGGGAAAGAGGACCTGATGCAAGGGGCTTAAGTGGAGAGCAAATGCCTTGAGAATGATTGGGGCAGGGAATGTATGGATGTGATTTATACAATTGATGTATGTATATGTATGGATTGTGGTAAGAGTTGTTTGAGTCCCTAATAAAATGTAAAAGAAGAAAAGAGAAAAAAATGATTAGGGCAAAGACTGTACAGATGTGCTTTATACAATTGATGTATGTATATGTATGAACTGTGAAAAGAATTGTATCAGCCCCAATAAATTGTTAAAATAAAAATAATAAAAAAAGAAAAGAAAAAAAAACTAGACACAGCCCACATATTCATCAATAGGAGAATCACTTAAGAATTATGGCATATTAATTTACTGGACATTTCATCGCCAGTTTAAAGGCACACATGACCTATATATACACTCCACAAACTAGTTTAATCTCTGAAATATTGAGTTGATTTTAAATTACCTTACAGAAAATGCATATACACATGATTCTCTTTTTAAGAAATTCCGGTGTAGACAAAACTCATTTATGAAGGGAGAATATCAGAAGAGAACTTTCCTCTGTGTTTCAAGGGAAAAAAATTCTGATTTGAGGTATTTGCCAGTTCCATGGTGTACATACTACCACAGTGGTCGACTTAAACTACCAACTTGATGGTACTGAAGGCGTCACTCAGAAAACGAACAAACACAACATTCGATAGCATCAATTCAAACTCATGGAACATCTGTAAGTATTGGAAAGAGGTACACACAATCGAGGTATGCACGAGAGTCATTGTCAGATGGCTACAGTACACAGAGAGGCATGAGGGAAATTAGTAAATCGGTAATAGTCTATATATAGTTAGAAGATTGAATTGTACAGTTATATGAATTTGATAAAATTCAGCAAATATAGTTACAATGGGTGCATTTTCCTTTATGGAAATTTATATATAAAATTTTAAGCAGTTAAATATTAAGAAAGTTGAAACAATTTAAAATTAGGGTAGGTTTTGCTGATGTCTGAAACTTTCTTAGAACTGTATTAAACAAAAAATGAGTTGGCAATGGATGAAAGGGAGGACAGATATGTTAATTTATCATGTTTTATAGCATTAGTGTTTGGGAAGCTATATCTGTTCTTCCATGACTTCAGTAGGGAGGAAAATCCAAATCTTTTATCTGCCTAAGGATGATTTCTATGACGCCAAGAGCAGACATGTCTTCACCCTACAACTTTGCTTATCTTTTTCTATCAACAAACTTCTCTCCTATAACACTCTAGTGATATACTGAGTTAGATAATCTATTATAAAAGCATTCCAATTGCAATGGACACACAGAAGTCACAGACAATATGATTGTTGGGTTTATTAAGGAAACTAACAAATTCCAAAATGTTAAGGATATATTCCGTATCTCCACAGAGCCTCTTGGTCATACGGTCTGGCATCTCTCTCTCTTATTCTTGGGCTGACCCCCCCCCCCCCTCGGCCCTTGGCCTCTGTCATGCTTGAGGAAGTGTTTTGAAACTCCTTCAGCACTGCCAATGCGTACCAGCACCTGATGTTACTAGAGCCTTAATCCGCATGGCCCACAGCCCTGCCTCACAGATTCTGCTGCTGTGACATCATCTGCTGCCCCTGCTGCTGCCGCTACTTCTTCAAGAAGGAATCTCAGAGGCACTCCGCTTCTGTCTTGTCTTTCTTGCTGGTCTTGGGATTCTCTCTTCCTCCTTCTGAAATGGCTCACTTTATATCCAATGCAATGGCACAACTGACTATTCCTTCCACTAGCAGTCCCTATTGGCATGCTCCTACTCAATCATTGGGTGTGAATTATAAAGGCTGTGGATAAATGTAGAACCATACAAGTACTTCACCTCTATGTAAAAAAATATATTTTAAGTAATTATGAATTCTACTTAATATATTGTGTTGTTTTTAATAAATGTCAGCTCCGTGTTTTGTATTTCTAGTTAAAGACAGCAAGGTTATATGATGTATAAAGTAATTATTTTCTATTACTGGAGGAAAATTTATATTTTATATGTTTACTTTTTTGTAGCATATACTAAAAACCATGAGCAATTTTATCTTCTTAATATGTATAGAATTCATTAAAATCACCACAGTATTCAAAGTTCTTCAATAACTCTCTAGGCTATTAAATTGATTTTAAACTACAAGGAATGTCACTTGAGACTGTCTGACTTAGTTTCCTATTGTTGCTTTTGTTAAAAATTACTGTACATTTAGTAGCTTCAATGATCATAAATTTACTGTTTTACAGTTCAGTGGGTCATATGTCCAACATGTGCCTCATTGATTAAAATCAAAATGCCAGCAGCACTGCGTTCCTTTTTTGTACGGGAATCTGATTGTCACTTGTTCTCCTTTCTAAAGACTGTCTGCATTCCTTGAACATCATCATTTTTGAAACTACCAAATGCGACTTCTAGGAGACCTGGTGACATTGTCAGTTACTCTTTGGGCTGCTAATCAAATGCAAGTAGGCCAAATCCACCATCCCACAGGAGAATTTCTACTCCTATGAAGTCTCTATGAGTTGGAATCACTCAATGGCAGTGAACTTGAGTTGAGTGAGACTCTACTCCTATAATCACATTTCCTGGCC
Organism: Tenrec ecaudatus; assembly: GCF_050624435.1. Taxonomy (NCBI): domain Eukaryota; kingdom Metazoa; phylum Chordata; class Mammalia; order Afrosoricida; family Tenrecidae; genus Tenrec; species Tenrec ecaudatus. The sequence continues at coordinate 88,052,134 of NC_134533.1, forward strand.
ATTTTGTTGTGTAGTTAGGTGCCTTACAGACAATCCTGACACAGGACTGTTGTGCCCAAGTGCGAGTCCTGGGCCATCCTCATAATTGTTCCCATGTTTGAACTCATTGTTACAGCTACTGTGTCCATCCATCTTATGGATGGCCCTCCTTCGTTTCACTTCCCATCTATTTAACAAAGCCTGAAGTCCTTCTCCAGAGACCAAACTCTCCTGAGAAAATGTCCGAAGCAGATGAGAGACAAAGACTCCCTATATTTGCTTTTAGGGAGTATTCTGTCCATAATTCTTCGAAGACTCATTTGCCGGTTCATTAGTCAGTCTACAGTACTCTAATTCTTCACCAGCGCTATAATTAGAATGCAGCAATTCTTCTCTGGTGTTACTTCTTCAATATCCAATTTTCCTATGGATGTAAGGTGGTTGAAATTACATGTGTTGGGTCAGGCACACCCTAGTCCTTAAAGCAAAACTCTGGGTTTACAGAGGTTGTACGGAGCAGTTTTACCCAATGCAATGTGTCATTTGATCTCTTGACTGCTGATTCCGTGAACATTGAGTGTGGACCCAAGGATGACAAAATCCTTGACAAGTTTAATTTTTTATCCATTTATCTTGATGATAACTAATTGTGGAGTTGTGAGGACTTGGATTTTCTTTATATCAAGTTGTTAACATCAACAAATACTTCAAGTCCTCCCCACTTCAGCAAGCAAAGTTGTATCATCTGTACATAGCAGGTTAATAAGATCTTCCTGGTTTAAATTGTGCAATATTCCCTTGTTCTGTTTGCAAAAATGCCACTCGATCCTTGTACAGGTTCCGCATGAGCATAAGGAAGGGTTACGGAATTCCCATTCTTCTCAAGGCCATTCATACTTTGTTATGATAACATCTTTCTGGTATGCTCTGTTTTCAGTCAAGATCACAAGACATCTTCAAATATATGCTTATTTCTCAGCCTTTTCTGAATCTGGCGTGCCAACTCCCTGTCAATGTAATATAACAACACTATTGCATGATCGTCAGCAAAATTTTATTTGCATGTGATATTATTGGTATTGTTTTATAATTCACACATTCTGTTGGGTCACTTTTATTTGGAATAGATGCAAATACAGAGCTCTTCCAGTCAATGGGCCAGGTAGCTCTCCTTCAAGTGGTACAAATAGTGAGTGTTTCCAGAGCTTGTGTTGAAACATTTCAATGGCATTCCATCAAGTCCTGGATACTTGTTTTTGGCTAATGCTTTCAGAAAATCTTGGACTTCTTACTTCAATACTATTGATTATCATATTCTGCCAATTCAAATGGTTGAATGTCTGCTAGTTATTTTTGGTACAGTGACTGTGTATTCTTTCAGGCTTTTTTCAGTACTTCCTACATAGTTCAATATTTTGCCTATAGGAGCTTTCAAGATTGCAACTCAAAGTTCGAATTTTGTTTTAGGTACTTCAGTTTAAGATATAGTGAACATGATCTTCTTTTTGATTTTCTCAGTCGATGCTTTTCACATTTCATTATGACAGTCTCCTTTGACTTCTTGAGCTAGCCTTTTACATTTTCTCTTCACTCGGCCATTTCACCATTTATTCCATATGCCTTAACTATTCTACTATCAGAGCAAATTTCAGTTTCTTTTGACATCCATTTTTTTATATTTTCTTTCTTGTCTTTTTAATAACTCTTAACTTTTTAAATGTATGATATTCTTGCTGTTATCCCACCGCTCATATCAGGTCTTCTTTCATTAGTGTTCAATGCAGCCAATTAGTTTTAGAGTTGTTCTGTGAATTTGGGGTAATATACTCAATGTCACATTTTGAACCTTGAGGACTTGCCAATTTTCTTACCAGCAACCTGAACTTACGTAGGAGCAATTGAGGATCTGTGCCAGTCAGTTCCTGTCCCGGTTTTAGCTGCTAATACTGAGTTTTCCCATTGTTTCTTCCCGCAGATGAAGTCAAGTTGATTTATGTGTTTTCCATATGGAGAAGTCCATGTAATTATCTCTTTTTGTGTTGTTGAAAAAAGATATTTGTGAAGAAGAATTCATTGGCCTTCCAAAATTCTATAATGCAATGTCCATCATCACTTCTGTCATAAAAAAAAACATGTTTTCTAACTGCTGCTCCTTCCATTTTATTTCCAATGTTTGCACTCGAGTTGCCAACAATTTCAATGCATCTTGACTGCCAGCTTATCAGTATCAGAGTGAAGATATTGGAAAAAATCTTCATTTTATGTATCACCAACTATTTACTCTAGGATGGTGTATGCATTTGAATAATACTTGTGTTTACTAAATTTCCTTGCATGCAGATACATAGTATCCTATCACATGCAGCATTGCACTTAAAGATTGACCTTGAAATGTCCTATTTGATAAGGGACACAACTGCATTTCTCTTGAATTTATCATCCCAGGAACAGTGAATCATATGGTTTACGGATTCAAAAAAGCTAATGCCCATCCATTTCAGCTCATTAACAACTAGGATCTGGATCTTTTTAATTCTCCTTAATTTTTGACAAGTTCTGATTTTCCTAGATTCATACTTCATGCATTTCAAGTTCTAGTAGATGTTTTCAACCATTTTTTCTCATTTGGAGTCATGCCGCAACATTAAATAAACAACGTTTTACAAAAGCTTTTCTCCAAATATGTCACGGTCTCAACTCTACTTTGAGCAAGTGTGCCTTCCTCAGTGATATTTTGAGTGTCTTCCATCCAGTGGGGCTCTTCTTTTGGCACTAGCTCGCACAATGATCTGCTGTGATGCACGAGGTTTTTAGTATTTTACAATGATCTGCTGCTCTCTCTAGGATTTTCAGTGACTTATTCCTCTGAAGTGAACAGCCTCTTCCTTCTCCATAGTCTGTTCTTAGTCTGAAAGCTCTGCTGACAATTGTTCATTTTGAACAATTTGAACAAATGGCCTAGTTTGGTATTTGAAATTACATTGACATAGCTTCCAGTATCACAGCCACACACCAGCGACTGCAATATAAGAAATTTACATTCAAGTGGCCTGGCTATAGCCCTGGGATATTCTTTTAAGAACTCATGTGATTTGATTCACTCAGATAATCTCTGCATTTCAATATTTCATAGAAAAGCCAATAAATAATTTCAGGTCTGTCTCTTGACCTTTATAAATGTTTTCCAATCAAGTCTGATGAGGTGCTAATCCCTGCCCATGAAGTCTATTTTTGGGATTCCTTGGGCAACTTCATTGCTCTGCTCCTTTTGCAGCTCTTTTGCATTCCCTTCGTGTTTTGCACCACTGTGGTGGGTCAGACCAGGCACAATTTCTGCACTGTGTCTCCAGTGTTGTCCCCGATAGTGCTATGGGTCAGTGAGGGGACACTGTGTCTCATAGTGGGGCCAGCCCTATAGTCCTCTCTGTGCAATGACTATTTAGAGCAGGAACATGGTCCTCAAGACTTGGTGGGCCAGAATGCAGTCCACTCTCTCTTTATCTCCCCTTCCCTCTTAGTTTACTCCTGCATGTTCTGAGTGGATCCACCCCTCTCCTTTTTTTAAAAATCATTTTATTGGGGGCTCATACAATTCTTATCACAATCCATACATACAGCCATTGTGTCAAGTACATGTGTACATTTGTTGCCATCATCATTCTCAAAACATTTGCCTTCTACTTGAGCCCTTAATATCTGCTGCTCATTTTCCCTCTCCCTCCCCACTGCCCCGTACCTGATGAACCCTTCATCATTCATAAATTATTATTATTTTGCCATGTATTACACTGTCTGATGTCTCCCCCCTCCTTCTTCTCTGCTGTCCCTCCCCCAGGGAGGAGGCTATATGTAGATTCCTGTAATCAGTTCCCCCTTTCTACCCCACATTCTCTCCACCCTCCAGGCATCGCCACTCTCACCACTGGTCCTGGAGGAGTCATCTCTCCTGGATTCCCTGTGTTTCCAGTGGCTATCTGTACCAATGTACTTCCTCTGGTCTAGCCAGATTTATAAGGTAGAATTGGGATCATGATAGTGGGGGGTGGGGAGGAAGTATTTAAGAACTAGAGGAGGCCAGCGAGGGCAGATGGAAGAGCGTGCGGAAGAGCCCCCTGGGCGGCGGCGGCGGCTCCGGCGCCTCCAGCCAGGCCGCCTGCCTCAAGCAGATCCTGCTGCTGCAGTTGGACCTGATTGAGCAGCAGCAGCAGCAGCTGCAGGCCAAGGAGAAGGAGATCGAGGAGCTGAAGGCCGAGCGAGACACGCTCCTTGCTCGGATTGAACGTATGGAAAGGCGCATGCAGCTGGTAAAGAAGGATAATGAGAAAGAAAGGCACAAGTTGTTTCAGGGCTATGAAACTGAGGAGAGAGAGGAAACGGAGCTACCAGAGAAAATTAAACTGGAGTGCCAGCCGGATCTTTCCGAGACATTTCAGGCTCTGCCTCCCAAGCCTTTCTCATGTGGGCAGAGTGGAAAAGGACACAAAAGGAAATCCCCATTTGGAAGTACAGAAAGAAAGACTCCTGTTAAAAAACTGGCTCCTGAATTTTCAAAAGTCAAAACAAAAACACCTAAGCACTCTCCCATTAAAGAGGAGCCCTGTGGCTCCTTATCTGAAACTCTTTGTAAATGTGAGCTGAGGAGCCAAGAAACGCCAGAGAAGCCCCGGTCTTCTGTGGACACCCCACCAAGACTCTGCACTCCCCAGAAGGGACCCAGCGACCATCCCAAGGAGAAAACCTCAAGTGAGATAGAAGATTTGCCGTACCTTTCCACCACAGAAATGTATTTGTGTCGTTGGCACCAGCCTCCCCCATCACCGTTACCATTACGGGAATCCTCTCCAAAGAAGGAGGAGACTGTACCAAGTAAGGCATAGAGAACACTTGCTCTTATACCCTAGTGGTGGCGGTCAAGCTAACAAGTTTGAAAATGCCTTTGGCATTTTTTAAAAAGTGCAATCAATAAAGCAGAGTTCTGTCAAGAATGAGTAAGTTAACAGCCAGAGACAGACACTGTGCAGGCATTGCAAATAGATGGAATTACAGCAAAACGTGCTCAATGTATTTGCCTGTTTACAACACTGGGAGATGTGTTTGCCAGTAAGTTGCTCATCAAAAGAGCACCAGACTTGGGGGTGTAATCTCCGGCAACTTGCATGCCCCCGAAAGAAGGGTTTTCTGTGCTGTGAAATGCATAGAACTTATACTTTGCCGTGCACGACTGTTCCTGCAATTGATACTGTGTGAAACCTGAGAGGGTGGTCTTTGGGGGTGCTCAGGGGCCAATGGTAATTTTGGGCTGGGGAGCCAGGTGGGGATGTGGAATTTCACCTGGGTCTCCACTCTTTAACTATATAAACATTTATCTGTATCTCTATGTCCCGGTCTGGGGGCAGGAGGAATCTGCCAAAGACCCGCCCACAGTCTTACTTTACCTTACTATACTTCACAAAGGTTCTAAAATGTGAAGAGTTTACTTGGATTGCAGTAGCCCATTGGTTGTTCATATATTTAAATAAAATGGTCTACAAACTATTTTTCAAACAAACAAACAAAAAAAAGAACTAGAGGAAAGTTATATGCTTCATCATAGCTATCCTGCACCCTGCCAGGTTCGTCTCCTCCCCACAATCCTTCAGTAATGGATGTCCGGTTGGCTACCATTGGGCTTTGAGTCTCCACTGTGTACTCACCCACCTTTTCAATGATATGATTTTTTGTTCCTTGATGCTTAATACCTGATCCCTTTGACAGCTTGTGGTCACACAGGCTGGTGTGTTTCTTCCATGTGGGCTTTGTTGCTTCTGAGCTAGATGGTCACTTGTTTATCTTCAAGCCTTTAAGACCCCAGATACTATATCTTTTGATAGCTGGGCACCATCAGCTTTCTTCACCACATTTGCTTATTCACACGTTTGTCTTCAGTAGTTGTGTCAGGAAGGGATCCACCCCTCTCCTAGAGCTGAAGCTCCAATGCTGTCCTCTGTAGTGCATTCTTCTGGGGAGGGGCTCCACGTAGATGGGATTGGGGCCAGCTCTGCAGACCTTTCTATTGGTTATTTTCAATGAACATATCCTAGTCAACATTTTAGGGGCCTTTCTGAATTTTTGCCTTCCTGTTGCAGGTGATCTGCTTGAACCAACTAGCCCTCAAGCCCTCCAGAAACTTAATTTTTTTTCTTTGCTCTTTTGGTTTTCACTCTTATCCAAGAAACGTCCTTGGAGGTATAAGCATAATATTGACAATGCACTATAAATTTCTTTTAGTAGTATCTACTGGAATGTCTTCCCTCACAGAATAATCACAAATGGCAATACTACATCGATGGTTTTATCAATCTAGTCAAAGTAATTAGGTTCCTTTATAGCTTGTTTTATAACTTCTTATAGAACTACTCCTAATCTACTTTGCATCATAGGTAATTATAGAACATTTTTATACATCTGTATTCCTCATGGCATTGATTTTATAATGCTATGATATAAAAGCAACATTTTTTTCTTATATGTGTCATCCATAATATACATTTAATATTAAGTGGTTGATTGAATTGTGTTGAGTCAACAGTTATGTGAAGAATGTATGCTTTGCACACATATAAATGCAAGGTTTTCAAGAAATATAGATCCACATTGGGACTTACAATGAAATAGAGATAAAAGAGAATAATGAAAGTATTAGGTATCAATTGCTTTGTTCCAAATGAATGGTACACATAATTATTGCTAAAGAATTATGATGGCCAGAATTTGAAACATCTGTGACTTATTTTTTACAATTTTGACCAACTAAACTGGACTGAAGGACAGACAAAAGTATTCTAATTCAGAACAGCTGTTTGTCTATAGCTCAGCCACATGTCCTGGTCTACAGTGATAAGGACACATTAAAGTGATGCACTCCACCCTGAAGAAGAACACAAGCCCATGTGACCAATGATAGCTAATAAGATGCAAACCCGGAAATGGGAATGTTTCCAGTGCCCAAACAATAAATATCGAGATTGTGGAAAGCAACAGATGAGTGTAACCGAAAACCCATTTACAGGGTCACCACATGGAAAAAGCCTCATACAAATCCCCAATGCACATTGACTAGAAAGGACAATAGCCCCCAAATCAGATGGTGAGCATTGTCACAGGGATATGAGCACCTGTAGTTGGGCTGGCATGTGACATCTTGTCATTCGATTGCCCAGATGGAGGTTACACTTGGGCTACTGACCAAGAAGAAGGCAGTTCTAAACTTCCATAGCTGCCCTGTGCAAGAAAGAAGGGCTTTCTGCTCCCACACATAGTTACAAACTCCGAATTCCTCAGGGAGGATTAACTATGAGTTGGCAAAGATAAAATGACAGTGAGTTTGGTTTGGTTTGGTTTATACTCCAGTAAAAGGTGACAGTCACAAAAACCCACAGGGGCAGTGGCATCTTGCCCTATGCAGTCACCATGAGTCAAAACTGATTGATGGCCATAGGGTTTTTGTTTTTATGAACCTAATGTGAATTTATTCTAAAAATTTTATATTCTTTGCTTTCTATTAGATTGAGGACTCTTTCTTTCTCTTTCTTTTTTTTATGGTCATTGCTGATCATTCCTTGTTTGGTATCTACCCTAGTCTTTAAATTCATCTGGAATTGAACATAATATGATGATAGTTATGCAAATAATATTTATTTGTTACACAGAGGGTGAGAGAGGAGGAAATGGGGAAACAACACTGATGTGTAAGAGGAGGAACAGAGTTCCAAAACTGATGATTACGCTGCCCTTCATGATATGATTGCACCCCTGAATTGGGTGATATATTGATTATAACTCATGGAAAAAGTCAAAAGTTATCGAAAAGCCCTTCTGAATAAAGACACGAGAAGTCAAAATTAAGTTAAATAAATACTACATATAGATGATTACAAGTCATCTTTAAAAGTAAGAAACAGCTTGTGAGTAAATGTGAAGACGATAGAAATATAAAGGAGGGGTTGCAGAAGACAGGAAAGAGTTTTGAAAAGGAACATTTTAAGAATTAAGATGGACTGGAAATTGACATGGTATCTGAGAGCCTTTCAAACAGCGGTTCTCCCATTGTGGGTGGCGACCCCTTTGGGGGTCGAACAACCCTTTCACAAGGTTTGCCGGATTCATAACAGTAGCAACATTGCAGTAATGAAGTAACAACAAAAATTATTTTATGTTTGGGGGGTCACCACCACATGAGGAACTGTATTAGAGAGTTGTGGCATTAGGAAGGTTGAGAACCACTGCTCTTGAAGCTGCGCATGATTAAATGACATTCTAGTCTGTCTCAATTTTAATACAGTCACCCAAGTCATCTGCTGCTGGAAGTGACAATTGTGCCTTTGTTTTGATCCTAAAACGTAGGCAATATTTGCTAAAAGTTTCTATAAGAGCATTTGCCTTATTATTTAAATGTCATTTAAACATTTATAAATCATAAGGTCAAGATATTTAGGAGCTATGGTACTCGTAATGAGTGGTTTTTCATTTTAATAACACTAGACATACTTATACTATTACTTCAGGGGTACATGGCTCTGACACAAAATATTTTTCTCTTTTGCGCTTACAAGGAGACAGTGCCTTTTACATTTTGTGAGTACTATTTCGAAATCATAAAACCAGAAGTCCAACCTTTCTTGGCCTCCATGTCAAAATCCAGAGAGTTACTTGAAGATTAATTTTATTCCACTTAATGCTAAACATTGGTCTTATGAGACACAGATGGATGTGGACAGGAGTAATAACTTTGGTTTCATACAGACTTGGTTAAAAATGAAACTCTATCACTTGCTTCTTGTCTCCATCTCCTCACCTATGATTGCTCTTCCTACACAATTAACTATGTGTCACCCCTGTGTGTAATAACGGTACCTATGAAGAACAACACTATGCATTTTTCTCCTGGCATGAAATTGGAACCCAATCTTTCTCAAACACATTTTTATTTAAATTCCTTATTAATTAAATTGTGAGGAAACATTGTAAATATGAGAGTTGAGGAACAGCAAGTTATACTCCTGAATTATAGGCACACAATGAAATAGGAATGCTTGTTAGATTACTCCTCATGATGCCGTCGGCAGTGCATTTTTGTGATTTAATAACCTGTGTGTTGTTTACCCTTCTTATGTAAAACTGTGTACCAATGTGAAGTTAACATAAAAAATGGCATCATTTCTTGATTAAGTTTGGTTTGTTCATTAAGTTCTAAAATTCTCTGTGTGTTTTTTGCATTCTGCTAAAAAGGATTTAACAACTGTAGTGCTAGGAAAGTTGCCTACATATGAGAAAATCACTGGTTTTGTATTCTACATAACTTTAATAGACAAGTATACTCTAAAATATTAATTACATTGAAAATGTTATTTTCTTATTCTCATACATTTTTACTATCACTATGTATTTATAAGAATATCTCTAAATTACTATAGTATGTTAGACTGATAATTTTTCCCTTCTTAATAATATTGGTTCCTATGTAAAAAATTAATGAAATACTTTGTTACCAGAAGAGAAAAGAGGTTCAGGTTAATCTACACAGTTTCAGTGACTTGTACCTTTTTCAATTGCTGTTGAGAGAAAGGTGTTTGCAGTAAATGGTTGGTTTCCCATTATTCGATGCACATTATGCAATCCAAAGCATCTTTTCTATCATCAAGGTATCTGTCCACCTTACACTACTAATCCTTCTTTGTTTCATTATGAATAACTTTGTTTCATTAGTGTGATATAGAAACATCATTATTTCAATCACCAGCAATTATCGATGAATCTTGATCGCAAGTTTGATTAATTTCAGACCACAGAAAATCTCCAATTTTCTCATCTTTGGTTTTAATGGTTGTCTCATAAATTCCAATTCGAGTCATATTAACTGGCCTTTCTTGTAGATATATGGTTGTTTTCCTACCACTGGCAGTGCTGTAATTCCAGAAAGATCTTGAAATATTCTTCTTAATAATGAATGCAAATTTCTTCAATTTGTCATTCTTGGCATAGTAGGCCACATGGTAATCTGAGTTAAAATGACCCTTACCAATCTATTTCAACTCATCAATCAATGCCTGGGATATGGATCTTTATGCCTGCCATTTTATTTTATTGACTTCCAATTTTCCAAGATATATACTTCCTACATGCACAGTGAAATTTTTCTGGGTGTGTGCAGCTGTTTCTTTGGATTCCACATCAGCAAATGAAGGTTCCCAAAGCTTTCCTCTGCCAATGTCTTCATAACTGACCATGCTTTAGAAAGACATTTTTCACTAATTGTATTTTGGAGGCCTTTCAACTTGAGGGGTTCATCTCTGGCACTGTTAGCAGACAATCTTGTGTGGCTCTTCCTGGCTTCAGAAGTGAATTGCCTCTTCCTTTGTCATAGGTAATCAAATCAGTTTTGAGTCATAACCACATATGTACATCGGATCAAATAGTTCCTGATTATATGTCACCTTCAAGATCGTAGCAATGGTTAGTGTTATAAAACACTTTTTAAATTCCAGTTTTTAGCTCGTTTTAAAGCTATCTGGCATTCCCTCTTGTGAAGAGGGAATTCCCTTTTTGCTGCCTTCTCACTTTACAAAGCATGAAGTCTTTTTTAAGGGACTGGCTACTTAAGAAAATGTGCCCAAAGTAAATGAGATGAAGTTTTACTATCCTCACTTCAAGGGAGTATTCTAGCCATACTTCTTCCAAGAGGTTCATCTTCCTGGCAATAGATTCTATGCACAATAGTTTTCACTAATGCCACAATGTAAACATATCAATTCTTCTCTGTTCTAACTTATTTGTTTTCCAAATTTCACCTGCATGTATGACACAATTGGAACACTGTGGCCTGGGTCAGGAGTACCTTACTCCTACAGAGCACATCACTGCATTTTAACATTTTAAAGAGGGTTTTCAGATAATTTACCTAATACATGGTTGACTATTTTAGCTACTGCTTCAATGATAACTGAGTGTGGATCCAAGTAAAAGGAAAATCGTTGGCAATACTCACATTTTCTCCATTTCCATGCTGTTGCTTATTGATAGTTGGTTTTCTTTATACCGGGTTTACTACACACTGCGGTCTTTGACCTTCATGACCAGTACCACGTTGTCTTTACGTTCAGCCTGCAAACGTGTGTCATGTGCATTTCACAGGTTGTTAGAATTTCCTTTCAATCCTGATACCACACTCTTTTTGATAGTGCCTGGTTTCTGGGATTGTTTGATCAACATAGAGATTGAATAAATGTGGTGACTGGAAATAATGTCGACAGAAACTTTCCTATTTATAACCCATACAGTATGCTCCTGTGCTTGAATAGCACATGAACACAATCGGTCCTCTAGAATTCACCGTTTCCTCTATGTTATCTATAATTTGAGGATCCACAGTGTAGAACTCATTTGCATTGTTAATGAAACCCAGCTGCATATCCTTCTGCTGGGTGAATATTAGCCTGCAAGTAAATAATCTGGAAGATTAACTCAATTAACTTTTTTTATGTACCATAGCTCTGTAAGTGTGAGAAAGATCACATTTTGGTTTGTGTTAACCCTGTTTAAGTACAATTAACCCTGCTTATTTGTTATCATTTTACTGAGCCCATTTCCATGAGCTTAGTCAGAATTTGAAATATTAATTAAAAACAAAGAAATGTTAATTGCTATTTGAGACTCTATTGGGATTCAAGGTGACCTCTCTGGCCTTCTCAGTCATTATATACAAGTGATATGGAACAGTCAGCTGGACAGTTCATAAATTCTCCTGTACCCCTACATTTTATTTTTATGTGCCTTGTGCCTAAGGCTTTTGTGACCTGTCAAGTATTATTAGAATTATAGCCCACCTGCATGCAATGTGTAATTGGTATTTATAAATGGCACAAGATAAATATCAGGTATATTCAAATAATTCAAATAATTGAATAATTGTGAATAATTCCAGCGACCATCCAACAGGCAAGTTCCTGAAAGGATCCTCAGCAGTAGTTAGTCTCTAATAAAATCCAGCTTTTCTGTGTCTCTATTCCACGTGGAGTGGTTATTAGTCAGGTGCAACCACTCCAGGGCAAGGACCCCATAATTTGTGGGAATAGCTACAGTACTAAAAATATATCTTTTCTAAGATATATTTATTCCACTAAATTACTGGTTGGCATCTCAGCAGAATCAGTTGCCAGGTCAAAGTGAACTATCCATGAGCACTAGACCATAACAAGCTTGAGCTGAAGCATGACGAGAATCGTGAGGTTGGTGAAGGGTCGTCAGTGTTTTCTTCTTTTGTCCAAAGAGTGCCAGTGGGTCCAAGTCAACTTTACAAAACCTACCAATAGCCATTAAGAAACCAAATTCAGTTTAGTCTGGTTTTTTTTTAACCTTTAAATATTTGGATAAATACAAATGAATATACTAGTAACAGACATTATTTTTATTCCAAAGTTCCTGTGGAATCTTGAGAGTTTAATTCTCTGGTTGACTGACTAAAAAGATGAAAATCAGAAAGCTCCTGACCTTTCATGAAATCAGACAATTTGGGAATCGCTGATAGTGTAATAGGGAAAACAAATAGAAAAGAGAGAATACAAAGGTTTCACTTCTAATTATGTACTCAATTTGAGATATGAGGAATGAATTGTCTACTAGAATGATATGATCATTTTCTACTTTGTGAAATGTTCTGTCTGTGAGCATGGTGGAGTCACATTGGGCTGCAAATGGCCAGGTTGGTTATTCAAACTCAGCAGGAGAAATATGTAGCTTTCTGTTCTCATTGAGATTTACAGACCCCAATCATACCCAATGTGAATGGGGCGGGGTTAGGGGGGTGCATGGAGTGGAAACCCAAAGCCCATCTATAGACAATTGGATATCCCCTTACAGAAGGGTCACAAGGAAGAGATGAGGCAGTTAGGGTGCTGTATAGCACCGATGAAACACACAACTTTCCTCTAGTTCTTTAATGCTTCCTGCCCCCACTATCATGCCCTCAATTCAGTGGGAAACAGAAAGATTTCTCCCAAGTTCTCTCCCCCAAAAAGGACACTGTTTGCAGCTAATGGTAAATAGTTATCAAGTTACTTCCCTGAAGGTAGTCAGCTGCCAGACTGTCTAGTCCCACCACTGGGTAGGCCTGCTCCCTGCTGTTAAGGACAATGGGCTACTTCTCCCTAAAGGCTTGCAGTCATCAATTTGGTTCCTGTAGGTGGAGTTTGCACCCTACTGGTAATGGTCTCTATAGTTGAGCCAGGGAACAGGTCAAACCAGCTCTGTGACATCCAAAGTTAGGCTGCCATCCTGAATCTAGGATCCGCCCATCTTGTCACATGTATATCTCCAATCCCTCCTCTTCCTATTGCGTGGATATCCCCTAGATTACCCCCTCCCATTACTGTATTACCTATAGCACAACCCCTTCCTGTGACGTATGTCTTCACTTGTAGGTAGGGGGATTGCATGTCCCCAGAGAATATATAAAAGCCTGGGTTAGCATTAGATATCTCTCTCCATATGGACCACCAAATGAGACTGAGGTGAGCATTGCTACTATGAAATTTGTCTGACCCCATTATTTCAATCTCTCTTCTATCTCTCATGCTCTTTATGACTTTACTATAATCTTTACTTAATATTCCTGTACAATTGTGCCTAATGAACCTGTGATGATGTGTTAGCGGGTTGATTCCCCTCACACAGTTCAACCTTACAAATTGGATTAGACCAGAACATGCACACTGCTACAGGTAAGAGCCCGCAACACAGGGAATCCAGGATAGATAAACCCCTCAGGGCCGACCAATGAGAATAGAGGTACCAGGTGGATAAGGGGAAGGTGGGGAGAGAAAGAGGGAATTGATCACAATAATGTATATATAATCCCCTCCCAGGGGGAAGAACAACAAAAAAGTGGGTGAAGGGCAACAGAGGGCGATGTAAGATGTGAAAATAATAATTTATAACTCATCAAAGGTTCATGAGGGAGGGTAGGAATGGGAGGGAGGGATGGGCTGATTTCAAGGGCTCAAGTAGAAAGAAATTCTTTGAAAATGATGATGACAGTTTATGTGCAAATGTGCTTGACACAAAATGTATGGATTACGATAAGAGATGTACGAGCTCCCAATAAAACTCTTTAATTAAAAAATAAAGAGAGAGCGAGAGCGTGAGAGATTTACAGCTCAGAATCCCCTAGAGAACTGTTTGACTCTGCATTATGTAAGGTTACTGTGAGTCAACCATGGATGTAGCAAGAGTACATTGAAAAAGAGCTTCCAGAAATTCAAGATAATTTAGAATTGGATGTGTTACTAAGTATAGCATGGCTGATGTAAGAGGGCTCTTGGCTAAATGCAAAGAATACCAAAGGAACGTTTACTTGCTTTTTTATTGACTATGCAAATGCATTCAACAGTGTGGATAAAAACAATTGCAATGGGAATTCCAAACCACTTCATTATGCTCCTAAGGAATATGTACTTAAACCAAGAGACAGTTGTTCAGCTAGAACAAAGGACTTGGTTTAAAATTGTTTAAAATGAGGAAAAGTGTGCATCACACTTGTATCATTTCATTATATGTATTTAATCTGTATGCTGGACAAAGGATTTGAGAAACTGGACCACAGGAAGAGGGGCACGGTATCAAAACTGAAGGAAGATTCATTAAAAATGGACAATGTGAAGATGACACAACCTTGCTTGCGGAAAGCTAAAAGGACATGAAGTACGTACGTCTAGATGGATATCAAAGACCACAGCCTTGAATATGGACTGCAACCTAATGTACAGGAAAAAAAGATCCACACAACCCAATAGACAACAAACCTTATGATAAAGAGACAAGATAGAAGCTGGCAAGTCTTTCATATTACACGGACCCACTACCAGTGTTCAAGGAGCTGTAGTCAAGATATCAAATGGCTTTAAAGGACCAAAAATCACACATGTCACTTTGAGGTCTAAGTTGTGCCGAACCCAAGCCATAATATTTTAAATCATCTCACATGAATGTGAAAGTTGGAAAAGGGATAAGGGATAAGGAAGAAAGCGGGAGGATTGATGTGTCTGAATTGCGGTGATTGTGGAAAATACTGAAACTTCAACTTCCCAAAGAACAAACATATCTGTCTTGAAAGAAGTACAGCCAAGGCAACTTTTAAAATGAATCATGGAGATACTCTGTCTCATGTGCTTTGGGCCTATTGTCAGAAGACCCCAGTCCCTGGAACAGAATATCATACTTGCTAAAGAGGAAGGTCAGTGAAAAAAGAGGAAGACCCCCAAGGAGATGGAGTGACTCAATAATTGCTACAAGTGACTCAAATGTGAAGTTTGGGAAGATGATGCATACGAAGCAGTATTTCCTTCTATTGTACATCGGATTGTTATGAATCAGAACCTAACACCCACTGAATGGCATTGGATAGGACTCTAGTTATTTCAACTCTGCTTTAAAAAATTCCTTTTTTTATTATTTTAAATAAATATTACCTTCTAAAGGAGGAAAAATCCTAGCAATTCTGTTTTCTTAAAATGTTGGGTTTGTCATGATAAAACATACTAAATTACTCACTACCTTTGCGTGACTTTAACCCAGTGACCCTGTAGGTTAGAAGAGAACTCCTCCACATGGTTTGTAAGAACAAGACATCCAAGTGCTTTGCATTAATGTTCTGACTTTTATTGTTAGCAGCTGGGTCCGATTTTGTGTAGACATAGAGAAGGCTCATAAGTTCACCCTAAACTCTATTAAATTTCCTCTTTTTTGACAAGGTTTCTTTTCCAAAATAGGATTTAAGAGAAGGTGGGATTATGGTATTCTATGCTGTGGGATTAGCAGCTAACAAGAAGAAACAGATGGTCTTGCACAAAGTGAAAAATACAATAGTTCTGTGCTTGAATATACCTATGAAGAATAACAGGAATACATGTCACTGACTTGGTAAAGTCCTAGAGAGCTAAATTGAAAGTCTTTGCACAAGGGTGTTAATACAGTCTCAATGCATTTTGAAGAAGGAAATAAATTAGTTTTTTTTTTAATTTTAACAATTTATTAGGGGCTCATACAATTCTTATCACAGTTCATACATATACATACATCAATTGTATAAAGCACATCTGTACAGTCTTTGCCCTAATCATTTTTTTCTCCTCTTTTCTTTTTTTACATTTTATTAGGGACTCATATAACTCTTATCACCATCCATACATATACATACATCAATTGTATAAAGCACATCCATACATTCCCTGCCCCAATCATTCTCAAGGCATTTGCTCTCCACTTAAGCGCATTGCATCAGGTCCTCTTTTTTTCCCCCTCCCTCCCCTTTCCCCCCTCCCTCATGTGCCCTTGGTAATTTATACCTCGTTATTTTGTCATATCTTGCCCTATCTGGAGTCTCCCTTCCCCCCTTCTCTGCTGTCCCTCTCCCAGGGAAGAGGTCACATGTGGATCCTTGTAATCAGTTCCCCCTTTCCAAATTAGTTTTGAAGAAAAAACACTTTAAAAAGTGAGATTTCAAAATGTATATACCCTGCATATGATATATAGGTATATGTGTGTGTATATGCATTTACATGTATATGATACAAAAGAGAAAGGCATAGAAACTATTTCCCTCTTAGTGACTGCTATATAACTGTTGATTCCAGGTACATGCCAATGACTTGCTATGAATATAAAACATGAAATTAATATGATACATTTCCTATTCTTACTACACTTGGAATCAAATGCATCATTTACTCAAAGTTTGCTAAAATGTCTGGAAAATTATTATTATTTAAAAAAATTTAAACATTTGACCTCTTATTTGCATAAAAGGAACCTGTTGCCAATTGATTCAATTGTGACACATAGCAAGACTAACAGACAGAGTAAAACTCTAATATAATATTTCCAGGGTTATAAACTTGATGGCAACAAAGTGTCTCATCTTTCTCCCATTAAGGTAGTGGGTACCAACCATAAGCTTCTTTTTGTTAACAATCAAGTGCTTGCCCACTGCTTTAAGAGGGCATCTTGTAGTACAGAGGAATGACTACCTAATAGGAGTATGTTGAGGGTCAAATAAATTAACAAACAGTTAAAAATTAATAAACACAGAAGTTCGTCTCATTTCAGACCACGGTTGTTATTAGATGCCTTTGAGTTGATTTCAACTCCCGTGAAGCCTTGTGAGAAAGTAAAACTACCCCATCGGATTTTCTAGGTTGTACTTTTTCTGCGATAGGAAGCCTGGTAGTATAGTGGTTCCTTGCTGGACAGTGATCTGCATGGTCTGCAGTTTGAAACCCCCAGCAGCTCTGAGGGAGAAAGACTCTGCTTTCTACTCCATGAAGAGGTACAATTTCAGAAACAGGGGGGATCAGTATGATTCACATTTGACTCCATGACAGTCAGTAGAATTTTCATAGGAGAAGGTCTTGGCTCATTCTCACTCAGAGTGACGAGGTAGGATAGAATTGCCAATGGTCAGTTAGCAGCTGAAGATTTCAGTGAAGTACTACTTCCACTTTAGATAACTTCCAGTTTCTGTTCCATTCTGTATTCTCCTGAGGTTTTCTGTGAACACAGTGCATATAGAGAGCTTCTCTCTGTGTGCACAAAGATACTGGGGTTTGATGGATGGAAGTCTTTGTTTGTATTGGCTTATAAGAATATTTCACATTATGGACACATTTCATTTGACCATTTAGTACTTCTTTAAAAAAATAAAAACTAAGGAAAATTAAACTTGATTTCTTCTCTGCTCTTGAGGACACCCAGAAAATAAAACAATTCAGAAGAAGCTTGGTGCATACTTCTCAGGGCTTCTGACAAGTTCATGTTGGTTTAAACTTATGGAGCTAATTTCCACCTCCACTCCAGGTATATTGAATGGGATTCTCATGCATTTTTATGTGCAAACATTCATAAAAATAACCCACAAGTATGCTCTGTCTTGTTTTGTTTTTTGTATGTTTTTCTTTACATGGAATCCAAAGATAGTAACTCAATAGGTCCTTAGGGCTGTGGCAGAGTCAAATGGTGGCAAATGGGGAGCTAATAGTGCGGAGAGTAACGAAAAAAGTGTTCTCAAATTGACTGCGGTGATGAGTGCACAATTCTCTTTAACATGTTTAAACCATTACATTGTATATGTGAATCATATGTCAGTGTAACTGTTAAATAAACAGAGAGTGAGAGAATTCAGAGATTTACATTTTTGTTCTAGTTCCCACATGCAAAGAGTTTCAAAGTTGTTACTCTCATTCTTATTTAAAAGAATGGACAATTTAAAAAATCAACTCTCTTAGTCCCATCAGAGAATTCAGGTCATATATAAACTATCGCCCAATCAAGAACTAGTTAATACTTCAAAATGGCCTTAAACATCAACTAAGTAGTCATTTCCTGTGTAGTCTTGAACCCACTCAGATGACGATCTCACCCCATAGTTAAGGCCTGAGCTCATCCCGTGGATGTTTCTTCTTCCTTCCCCCCTATGAGAAAGATATTGTCTTTCTGATAGCAGTGGCCAATATCAATGACCTAACAACCAATTTCTGGTACTAATTGTCAGGGTGATAATGGTATGGAGCTCACTAAAGAAGAAAACAAACAATTCATTGTCATCAAGTTGATTACAACTCTGGGAGAACTATCCCTGGGTGTTTTCTGGGACTTTTACTCTCTATGGAAATGGGAAGTCTCACCTTTCCCCCATGGTGTGGCTGTTGGCTCCAAACTACTTACCTTGGGTTAGCAGTCCAAGGTGTGTCCCCAAACACCACCAGGGAATCCTTAAATAGAGGGAAAGAAAGAAATTTATATCATGGATGTGGTTCATATAGTTAGAGAAGTAGGTAAAACTAGTCTAGTCCCTGTGTGTGGGTCACGTGCTAAACTAGAGGCTTTTCCTGACTCGTGAGACTGTCATGGGTTGAAAAACCATGAAGCAGAAATATAATGTGGAGTGAATGCAGAGATGGGTGAACCCAAAGTCAGCAGGTCAGATAGCAGACTTTAATGCCTCCAAGGGTTGGAGGCAATCTGATGAGCCATTGGATCGAGTCTACAAACTCAGAGATGGATAAAACAGATAGAGGAACCAGAAGAGCAAGAAGTGAAGACGCTTCCCCTAGTGTTCACTTATATAAGAGTAGGCCACATGTTCAAGGACACTGCCTTCCATTGCACTCCACCCTACTCTTACAACTGCTTGATCCTCACAACTAATATAAGTATGAAGTAGATTATACTGTCTTAGTTTATATCATAAACCCTAACTGTCAAACCACTGAGAATCTTGGCCAAGCCTAGTTGACCATCACAGCCCCCTCCCTCAAAGCTGTTGAGATAGTTAAAGCTTATTTTGCAAACCTGGCCGATAAAAACATGTGGGGTTAATTGAAGGAGGAGCGATAAATGGCTTGGTGAGCCTCGCTTTTCTAGTTCTCAGGTCTCTTGTTTTCTGATGGTCAGACCAGGGTGCAGCTGCCTTAGCCAGTTCCCAGCTTCAGCTGGCTAGGCTCACTTCCTGCAAGACTACCCCAAGAAGAAGCCACATGGACCTACCCCGATGCAGCCCTGGGTGCTGGAGCAGCCTTGTGGAAACCCCTGCCAGTGCTGAGATGTTTACACGTTCACTGACTCAGCTTTCCTCCTGCAGTCGGCATCATGGTGTGTGTTTTGTGAGATGGAGGAGGACTTTGTGGATTGGTGTCGGACATATGGGTTAATGTTGGACTTGTGGGCTTGGGCAGCACTGGGTTGGGTTGTTTTCTTGATGTGCACTTCCCCTTTATATAAAGCTCTCTCTTCTACATGAGTTTTTCTGGATTTGTTTCTCTAAAGTACCCAGACTAACACAGCTGTTTAGCGTAAAAAGAACGCTGACTTCTGGGTTCTTCCTCTTTTTCGTTGTGCTTCTGCTCTACTAAGCCTGATGTTCTTTTCCAGGGACTGGTCTCTCCTCATAACACGCCTAGGTACGAAAAATGAAGTCCTGCCACACTTGTCTCTAAGGAGAATTTAGATTTTACTTTTCCAAGACATATTTGTTTATTCTTTGACAGCATATGATATGTTCGATATTTTTTTCAACACCATACTTCAAATTAATGGATTTTTCTTCTGTCTTCCTTATTCAATGTCCAACTTTCACAAGCCTATGAGGCAACTGAAAATGGCATGGTTCGTCAGACTCACTTTATTCCTTGAAGGAACATCCTTGCTTTTCAACACTTTAAAGAGGTCCCGTGAAGGCTCATTTCATGAATATTGATTTTTGATCTATACAATATGAAACTCATGACAACTGCTTCAACCATTTTTTGATGCTCTTCAGCAAAGTTTTACCTGCATGTAATATCAATGATATTGTTGCATAATTTGATCATTCTTTTGAGTCACCTTTCTTTGGAATGGACACACATATGGGTCTACTTAAGTCAATTGGTCATCTAGCCGTCTTCCAAATTTATTGGAATAAATGCGTGAGTGCTTCCAAAGCTTCATGAACTTCTTGAAATATTTCAATTTGTATTCCATCATGCCCTGAAGTCCATACTTTCCATTCAACTTGGACTTGTTCCTTCAGCTCTTTCTCATATGCAACCTTCTGAAATGATTGAATATTGACTAGTTATTTTTGGTACAGTAACTGTCTGTTTTTCTCATCTTCGCTTGATGGTTCCTGTATCCTTCAATATTTTGCCCATGGAGACTGTAAATGTTGTAATTTGAGACTTGATGTTCTTTTTTTCTTCTAGGTTCTTTAAGATTTGTTGAGTGTGTTCTTCCTTTGTAGTTTTCTAACTCTAGGCCTCTGCACATTTCATTATAATATTTTACTTTGTTTTCTTGAACTCTCTTTTGAAATTTTCTGTTCAACCCTTTTCTTCTTCACCTCTTCTTCTATTTTCTTTATCTACTCTACAATCAAGAGAAAATTTCAGAGTTTCTGACATCCCCTTTGATATTTTCTTTCTTCATGTATGATTTTCCGGATGTCATTTTACAGCCCCTCGAGCTCTACTTCATCAATGTTCAATGCATCAAATCTTTTCTTGAGATCTTCTCAAAATTTGCATAGGGTATGTTCAAGGTCATAATTTGACTTTAGTAGACTTAGGAGCATTTAATGATCTGCTTCTGTTTATTGGATTTCCAGTAATTGATAATGTTTCCTTGTTATCCGTACAGTTTTCAGTGGCTTATTTCTAACGTGAACAACTGATTCCTTCGTTGTAGTCTGTTCTTCATCTGGAAACTGCTGAAACCTGTTCAGTTTGGGAGACCCAGCTTGTTTTTGAAATACCAACGACACGGCTTCAAGCAACACAGCAGCCCAGAAGTCACCACATTGCAGTAAAATTACAGATAAGTGGTGGATCCTATACAGAAGTTGCTATATCTTTATGCAAATAACACTCACAATGTATACACAATGTTTACTTTGCATGCTGTGCAAACCCTCATTTGTCATTTTTTATTGAAAATGTTCTTTATATGTGAATGACATTTAAATGTGTATGCCCATTGGCTCGTGGTTTTTGCTCTCAGTTGTAGACAGTTATCTAAAGTAGACCCTCTGTCAACAGGATTCCTTCCCTCCTCTGCAAATCACTTTCTCCAGTGCAGGATGAAATTAACGTTTCCACCAGCTGAAAACAGCCTTTCCAGATCTTTGGTCTCATTGAAGGAGATGCATGTGTCTGCCACACCTCGCCAGAAAGGCCAGTGACATGGATGGGCCTGGGCATGTAGTTCAATGGTAGCTTCAATGGTGTCACTCATCCTCACTCAAACAAAGTTGGTTTTACTGGACACCAAGGACCTATGGGTTAGGGTAGTGTGCAGGCAATGGTCTCTACTCATCACAGGACATGTTTCCTACTTTGTACTGTGGTACCCTGCAGACCACCCTTCTCCATACTTTCTACCAAGTCTGGTACAATGCAGCTGGAAGAAAATTATCAACAGGGAACTTCACCTTTCAGGTCCAGCTGAAAACTGACCCAGCGCCAACATATAGTTTCACTGACTGATTTTCCCATTGTTGGATGCTAGTGGATCCAAAATTACAAAATGATGGCCTATACAATTGTAATACAGACATACTAAAAAGGAATATTTTCAGATTACTATATGAGGGGAATCATGCCAAAATTCATTTCTGGAAATTCATAAAATATATATCAGAATTTTATTTTACATAGTATCACCATTACACCTGCCATGTGTCTATGCCAGGCATTTCTGTGATTGTGAAGATTTTAAGATATATCAAGCATATAAAAAGATGCTCATTAACTTAAAATGCAAATTGAAGTGCTGTTTAGTGACAACAAAAAGATACATGCCATGATGGGAGTGTTTTATATTTCAACTCGAGAGATGCAAATATTCTGTTGGAGATATGTCCTGTAGTTTTACAAGACAATACCAATGGCAAAACTTGGGTGAATGGAATGTGAGCGCTCTGTGTATTATTTTAAAATTTTTCATGAGATTCTATAATGTCAAACGTTAAATAATTTAATTCTATAATTACTCTGAAAAAATAATGGAGTGAAATACTGTTTTTAAAATATTTTAAAAGCTCAAGGAATATTTTATAAATGATACTAAAAACTACATCGCTGAAATGCACTTCAAAAGTGAATTGAAAATAGCTGAAACAAGATAATTGCCTTAGAAATGGAAAATTCATAACCAAGCATAGACTCTCATACTCTTTCTCTGATGTGAAGGTAAATTAGAGTAAAAGGCAAAGTTCAAATGTAGAAGCACATTAACCGTGTTAACTTTTATTAACACACAAGATTAATTACATGCCAAAGTGCCCACATACAAATATAAGACCACCAGAAATAAAGAATCAGGCTCACTCATAATAAACAGAGAGATGAAAGGAATTGGCAAGTGTGAAAATAAGGTATTTGTCATAACCTACATATTTGGGATAAATAAATGTATTAATGGTATTATACATTTCTTCAGATTGGATAGAATAAAACAAAAATCATAAGAAAAACTGAAGCATGCTTCAAGATAAATGAATGTTCAGTGTTCTCAAAGGAGTTTTTGTGTAACCTAAAAGTAAATATAAAAAAATTTAAATCCAATATGGATGAAAAATGATTTACAAAAATTAATCAAGTTCATGAGCAGCTCAAGTAGGTTATGTGGAATTGTGGGGAAGAGAGAAGGACACAGTGAGAAGAGTAAAAGGAAAGGGGCTGCCAAAGTGAAATAAATGAGAAATATTACAGGAGGTCAGAATATTATAAAATAAAGGACTAGAAGTTGCTCTAAAGAAGCCTACAGAGTAAGAATTATAAGAATAAATTATTGACCAAAGAAATCGATATTGCTAAAACATTAAATTAATTTCTTGCTTTCTTGTCTCAGTTTTCAAAATGAAAATAAGGGGAAAATACAGGGAACACACATTAATTTCCCTTGGGAGAGAAAATAAATGTTACAGGAAATGTTGATCATGCCAAAACAGGTAATCAAAAAGAATGCTCGAAACCACACACAATACAAATGCAAGAAGAAAAATATCAAGAGTCAATAACCAGCCAGGTTTGTCTTACACTTTTCATTAGAGATATACTGAAGAACAACAAAAAAAAAAGAATGCGAGTGGATAAATGAAGGATGCAATTTTGTCTGTAGTCTCTTTCTGCAACCTTGCATTTTAAGGACACTTATTTCTTTTTACTGGGAATAAAAGAGATAAGTTGAAGAGACCATTAACCTTCTAAAACTTTATATTTTTAGAGTGAAATCAGTAATAAATATTTATATAATCACTTATTATATGTACAAGTATATATCCTTGCTTGTGGCATTGTGCGCTAGAGATAAAATGTGTGTGTGTGTTTGTGGGGGGGCATGTCAAAGTGTTTATTCAATTAGAAAAAAAGGGAATGATAAGTCAGACAAGACACAATTAGGCAATTAGAAACAAGAAACAAAAGGATTTGTTTGTTCTTCTGGAAGTCCACAATAATTTTAGTATTCTTTGCCAATGCCATAAGGCAAATGTATCAAATTTTCTGTGTTGTTTTTTATTCATTGTCCAACCTTCATGTGCCCAAGAGGCCATTGAAAAGTGCCTTATTTGGATGAGGGCACCTTTGTCCTCCAGGACACATCTTTGCTCTGCAGTACTTTGGAGAGGTCTTGTCCTGCTGGTTTTCCTAATCTAATAGTTTGTTTGGTTTTTTCAGTGCCACTTCCAGGAGTTTTGATTATTATCCAAACAAAATGAAATCCTTGACAATGTTTACCTTCTCTGTTATCACGATGGTGTACATTAGTTGCATCATGTCAGGCCAGGTTGACTGGGGAAACAAATCCAGTTGACACATATGTGCAAGGAAGAGCTTTATATTAAGAAATAATCATACACCAATGAACGTCCCAGTCTAGTCCAACTCAAATCCATACGTTCAATAGTAGTCCATAAGCCCCTCTTCAGACCCACGCAGTCACAAGCAATGGCAATCAATTCAGGAAGCTCACAGGCGGTGAGTGCAAAGTCCTGTGGATCCAAAGGCAGCAGAAGCATCAGTTCTCTGCGTAGCCTGCCTGCAGGAAGATGAAGGCAGAGAAAGGGGAGGTTCCCAGGGCACTCAATATGAGACTGCCATGCCCACCAGGAGGCGGCATCAGGCTGTGACTTTATAGAGTACCACCCCTACAGGTTTATTATTTTCAGGTTGACATGAAGGTATGTAACTGCCACATTCATTGTAAGAATTCTGGTTGTCTTTATTTTGTGTTACAATCCCTACTGAAGATTGAAATCTTTAATCTTCATCAGCCAGTGCTTAAAGTCCTCTTTGCTTTCAGGAAGCAAAGTTGTGTCACTTGCATATTTCATAAATATAATAAGCCTTCTTCCAATTTCAATTCCAAGTTTTTCATATAGTTCATTGTCTCAGATTATTTGTGTGGTTCACAGAAGGAATAAGTATGGTGAATGGATACAACCTTGATTAACATCTTTCCATGAGTTCTAGTCCATGACTAGTGAAAATATAAAACAGGATAACTATCTTAGAAATATATTGGTGGTTTGGTATAAAGATACCATATGATCCAGAAATCTTATTTTTAAAATTTTATTCACAGTAAATGAAAACATGTGTATACATAAAACCTGTTTATGACTACATATAGTAGCTTTGATCATAATTTCCCAAACCACCAAATAATATGTTTATAACTATAAAAAATGGAATATGGTCCATGTGCTCCATTGCATTCTGTTCAGCAATATTGAAAAGTGGATGAATCTAAATCAAAATGTGGTGTGGGAACGAAATTGTAATGGCAATTTGCAGGATCGTTCCATTTAAATGGTAGTCTAGAAAAAGGCAAAACTATAGGGAAAAAGACAAGATCGGTGATGGCCGGTGTCGATGGGGAGAAAACTTTGACTACAGAAGAGCACAAGATAATTGGTCAGGTTGATGAAAAACATCCTCGTCTTAATTTTGGTAATGGGAAAACTTCCTCGTCTTAATTTTGGTAATGTTTACATAACAGAATGTGTTTTGTAGCTTATGTAGAACTAGCACATGTAAAGAGATGCAATTTATAGTACATAAATTACATTTCAATTAACCAGACTTGGAAAAAGGTAAACATTGAGTAAATATCGTAGGATGGGAAATATTGGTTATCCTGGTGCCTATAAAGCAGACCAATCAATTCCTTTAAATAAGGGCTAAGCCATTTATTGCATAGTAAATAATTCCAGTGCCTGAAACTTGAAATTTTGTTATTATTGAAATCTCTTTCTAATGTCTCTCGTGATTCTGTAAAACTAGGAATGAAATAAAAAATACTGGGTCAAAACTGAAGTTCACTCACGTTCTAGCTCCAAGACAATGATGAGCACCAGCAGTCCTTTCACTAGAATGCTCTCCGTATCCATCAGGACTTCGACCTCCAGTTACAAGGAGCACTGCAGTCCTTCAATCTCTCAGCAACTGTCCCCTAACGGACAGACTGCTCCATTGGGGCATTGAGGAAAGGGCGCTTCTCAAAAGCTGCATAATTAGACAAATCCAGAGATCTATAAAATCAAAATGATAAAGAAATAGAAGGAATCATCATTTGATCTCAACACTCCCTTCTGAACGAGACACTTCTCAATACACCGGCAGAGTAATTAATCAACAGCAGCCATGCAATAGCAAATGCCACAGGCCAACAAGCAACTTGCTTATGGATATCCTAGATGTCATGCAATGAAATATTACCTCTAGGCTCAGAGATTACATTTCACATTCAAAATGCCATGGCAAAGATGAAGAATTTGTTTGAACCCATACATAGTTATAAATGACATGTGTATCCTTCTGAGAACAGATTTTATTCCAAATAGAAATTACTATGAAGCACAAGTTTATGCAAAACTTCTAGGGAAGCCGGTCATGATGAAAAAGGAAGCAAGGTTTAGTAAGTGGGTTCACAAATATTTCCAAAGACACACTGCCAATTTCTAAATTGTGAGTAGGAGGTTCAATTTCTTATAAAATAACAATTAAAATTCATATAAATGTGCTGCAAGTTAAGTGCTGACACACGCTATAATACAGATAAGTTTTGAAAACTTTATGCTCATAGGAAAAGTTTAGTCCTCAAAGAGTGAATTAATATTCCAATTATGTAAACATTCAGAATAGGAAAATGAATAGAGACCAAAATTATTAGTGGTGACTTGAGCAGGGAGGGAGAAAGAGAATTGTTAGGAGCCTCTTGCCTTCTGTTAAGTTGATGGAAACATTTGGGAATGAAAAACACAATTGTCACTGAAGTGTGTGTGTACAAAATGTAAAACTGGCAAGTGGTTTGTTGTACATATATTTACCATGATATAAAAAAAGAAGTCATCAATCTTCTTAAATGGATTTTCAGTCTCTATTCTTTATCTAAATTGTTTCCTACCTGCTTCCTCTACAATTACATTATAAAACTTGGGTAAAATCACTTCATACATAATTCCCTACAGAAGAAGTAGCAAAGCTCTCTTTAAAAGAATTTAGAATTCCTCATAAAAGTATCTCAACTTAATTTCCCAGCTGTATTTCATGCTCCAAGACCTTCCTCTTGCCTTTCAAGCCTCATTCACCCAGATTCCTCGGTACCTCTTGTCATTAGTAATCCAACACTTGATGACCCCAGGCTCCAATGGGGGTCTTTAGTCCATTTCCAATCAAATCAGTGTCTTCTGGGAATACTTGAGGGGAGCAATTAAACTCAAGGCACAGAGATTATTTTAGAAGCGTATGACACATTTTTGTTCTTTTTATTTTAATTCCTAAGAGATAATATTGATAGATTTTCTAGGAAGACACAGGGGGCTTATTGGGAAGGCATCTTAATAAAATGGAAAACCACACTGGTGGGGAAACCAAAACCAAACCCAGGAGAGTTGCCCAGTCTGGAATACAGAATGGTTTCTCCAAGGATTTTTTTTCTTTTTCTTTCTTTTAAATCACAATGCACCTGGTCATCTTTTAAGGATACCAGAATAGTCCTCTGAGAGTGCTGTTGGAAAATCTTATCCTAGCCACCCTACAATGTGATCTTGACCCTTCAGACTTTATTTTGTTTCTGTGACCCCTGAGGATGCCAAAGGTCCAAAGAGTACAGAATTCTTTAAGGATGGGTTAGAACTATGGAAACACAGTGTTCGTGAGACTCTAGACCCAGAAGGAGGACATGTGAGCAAATAATAGCTTCATATTTGGTTGTTATTGTTTATTAAAAGTTTTTATGATTTTTTTAGCACCACTTTTCTGACATACTCTCCTATAGCCAGAGTCATTTCTAAAACTGGCTCGGCTCACCTTTTTTCATGGTTGCCTGTGTTAGATCAGCTTTTCCAGTTCCCTAATGAGTATCAATAAGACTGTTGATTTAAATAAAAACAAATAAAGACAGGTAGTGTGATATACCACAGCTCATATAGTAAATTATTTGTGATTGAGTTGCATAATTGACTAAAATGGGAAAGAAAGTATCCTATGGGAAATTCTAGCAACAAGTCTTTTATTATAAGAAAATAGATGACTGTCTATAAGCCTATAGTAAAAACAGCTCCAATGTTATATAAGTAGTTGTAATAATTTAAAAACCATCAATCAAAAATAATAACAACATTATTTTTAACAACCTAATTTAAAAAATCTGTTATATGTTGTTCAGGAGTAACTTGATTGTGAAATCATATAATCCACTCAGCTGCTAACTCGGGGTTTGGGAGTTTGAATTCACATGAAGTTCCCTGAGAAGAAAGGCCTGGCCATCTCTTCTGAAAGTCAGCCATTAAGTACACTGGGAAGCATAGTTCGGTGGGCATACATGGAGTTGTGCTATAATTGACTGGAAGCTAGAATTTCTTATTTAAAAGTGGCCATAACATTTTCAAGATAAGATAATTAGTTTTAAATAAATATGAAATGTAACATGTTAACATTTTAATTTAAATTATTTAAGGATTTAGATGTTATGACAGGGCCATATAATAGCAAAGAGTAAAGGAATTTGTCGTAGTAAAGAATTGGAAAAGTATTTCCTTAACAAGTACAAACCAAATAAATATTCAAAGACCAATGGTCGATTGCATTTCATGGGATGGTGTTCTTTGTATTTCTGAGAAAACATAATTTGCATCATTACTAGGTTTCTGTTACTTACAAAGTTTTAAAATGGCACACCAAAATTAAAGAGATAACTTGGAAGGGTACATTAGCTATTACAACAATTAATACTTAATCTTTTGGGTGGGCTGTTTTAAAATTATTCATGCTTCTCTTTACAGATATGACTATAATGCTATTTAAATTGACATCCCTTTGGCTACAACACACATTTGCTTATAGTTAAATAATGTATCTGTTTTCTTGAAAGGTCATGTCATAACATGATCACTCACACACATTGGATTGAATGTCAAAGACATCCAAGACTGAAAACTTCAGAATGTTCCAGATGAAAGAGAAAATTAAAGAACCTAGTAAATTTTCTATATTTTACTGTAAAATTCAGTTATAATCTTTGAACTAGTTTATATGTAGATACACTATCTGTTATAGAAAATTCTTAGAAACTTAAAGAAATTCTAATGTATTTCCAATCTGAAAAGATATACTTTACTGAGAAAAGAAACATCAATTTCAAAGAATTCTTAAATCTAAGAATTGAGATTTTCATGTAATTATCTTTAATTTTTTGCAATATATTTTGACAGATGGCTACCCAATCTGTGCTTTAAAATATTTTACTTGCCATATTTCAAAGTAGCAACACAAAAGAAATGGATAAAAATAATTAGCCATAAAAGGTTTCATATATTAAATTCAAGGAACATATTTTCATTAATCTAAATGAGCAAATTAAAAAAAAGCATGCCCATAATAGAGGAAAACATGAAATTTGCAAAGAGAACTGAATGGCACTGATGTAATTGATTAAGAACGTGTTCTTGAATTGGAGAACATGAATGGAACTGCTTGAATGGAATCCAGCCCAGCAACTATGCTTCTTGGGCAAATTGTTACTGCTTATTAGTGACAGGAGGGTAGTGTTGGGTTAATTATTGATGACTCTTATTTTAACACGCAGATCAAACTTCCCATAACGTTTTTTAACAAATTAATATAAAGTGCTTCATGCCATTTTAATGGGATTCTTGATTTTATGAGTGTACAAGAACTCCCGCAGCAATAAAATAAAGCTACGTGCATGTTGTTTCCTGAGAAAGTCCAAGCTATATCATTCCTAGAGAAAATTTAGATTTCTATTTTTTAAAAGTTTTCAAGATACTTTTTAACATTTAGATGTTGGATATGATTTTATTTATAAGCTGGGTATCTTGATAACCTGGAATAAAAAGTCAGATAAAGTATGCATGTAGAGTCTGACATTTTTTATATGTAGCTAAGAGATGCGGGAAGCTAAGGAGATAACTTGGTGAAGTAAGTTTCAACTCATGCAAAATTGAAGTTTACACATATATATTATATTTGATGATAGAACTGCTACTGATGTTAAATTGTAGGAATGGATGGCAATGCTCGATGAAAAGAGAATATTAAAAGAATAAACCTAAAATATATATTTGGAAAAAGCAGAGTGAATGATCTTAGAATACAACCCAAATTAGAATATTTGAAGCCTGTACATATCACAGGATCCAAAAATGCAGTGCAAAATGAATTGGAATAAATAGTTCACTAAATTCTGTATCATGCTGGGACCAAACACTTGCACTGCGGGGCTCTTCATATTCCAGTGTGTCATAAAGAAGCAGGCAAGGCTACTCTTGTCACAAATTCTGATTGGCCAAAGCAGTGATTCTGGGGTAAATCAGCTATAGTTGAACAAGCATATGGCCGTCTGAAAAGATATGTCCTAAAATGAAGGTAATTAGAGAAAACTTCTAGCTCATCAAGTAATAATGTGGACAAATCAAAAAAGAAAAGCTCTACCTTAAAACATTCGCAAGCACAGTGCTGCCTAATATTAGAGCAAGATTGGGAGCGAGGCAAGTCAACTCAGTGGCAAGTACGCTCACACTTTTGTGCCCACGTTTAGTGTGAGTTTAGTGATTGCTTAAAGCCTCTCTCCTTCTGAGAACAAAACAGTAAGTATCTAAGAGTCAAATCAATGGAAATCTGTACCAAAGGAGAAAATGAATTTCATTTTGACTGGAAAGAAGGCCATTGAAACATAATAAAAAGAATCCACTGTAAGACCTAAATGAAATATCCTTGGAAGTCCCCTGAAGTATTTAACAGAAAAGCAAATTTCAAGGGACAAAGTTTCTTAATTGGGTGACGAGGGACATGAAACTATTAAGATTTCTAGATTAAAGTTAATGCAGCTTTATCTTTTATTCGTCTAGTGAATCCTAGGAGATTCATTCTATGTCATAGTCAGCTACTTTTGTACATTTCAGAACAAATCTTTACCTAACATTTCAATCTAACAATGATTTCTGCTAGATAGCTACACACCAGGAGAGGAAACCATCCATTTCCTTAAATGGACAGATGGCTTAAAATAGAAAGTGGCAGTCAACCTGCTGCTCAATCTATAATAGATATAAAAGTCCATGGAATACAATGTTACTGATTAGGGAAACACTTAAACACCAGAACAGTACATTCCAGAGAAAAATGGAATCCCAATGCTTTATCAAATAATGGAATATTTAAGCTGAGATACTGGTTGACTTGCAGTAATATTAGAGTTACTGGTAATTGCTTTGTCATTCTGATGTAAAAAGCTAAAAACTAAACAAAACACATGGAAAATTATTTATAGACATTGGGAAATTATCAAAGGACTATGGTTTTTCATAGAAGAGGGAGAAAAAAGAGGCAAACTCTAAAAAGTGTTTTATGTCACTATGAGCTTTCTTGACTGTGATGCAGTGATGGCAAGCTCAAAGAGAAGAGGACAATCTTGCTGAGTGCAAATGACCGGTGCTTTTGGGAGGTGGAGGAGGATGGAGGTAGGACGTCTGGAGCCTGCAAATGACTGTGCTCAGAAAAAGAACACCACCTTTCTCCATAAGGGCTATGATGACCCCACTGAAAGTGCTTGTAGAACATAACGCACCAGCGACAGAGGAAAGAACAAACAGGGAGATGCAAGTGAACGATTCTAAGTTTTCTCAGGTTTGGAAAATGGTCAGCTTTTAACTATTCAAAGAGAAACAAAGCGAAATCTTGTTAGAGACCCAATAAATTCTGTAGAAATATTAGCATCATGACACATCAGTATAAAAGAGCAATTTAACCTAGAATAAAGGGTATTGTAGACATACATAGTAAAGTTAAAAAATCAACTTTCTAAAAGCATCAAACTGACCTGCAAGCAATAAAACTGCCTGCCCAAACAAACTTTTGCACTCTTTAAATTAAGGGAGAAAAACCCAGACTCTCTAAAATGAAATATTCCCCGGGTCTAATGTGTGGTCTTAATTAATATTCTCTACTTGATCTCCAGGTTCTAATAAACATTGCAATGAATATACAGAACTCATCGACAAAATTCATGATTGAAGCATTTACAAAAGCTAACAAGTCATAGCTACCGTGAGAAGTGCTCAGGGTGAGTTATTAATCGGGACATGTTCTAAAGTTTTTTCAGGTCGGATAATAAATGCCCAAAGGGCCGTATCATTCGCTAGAAGCCTTAGCCGAAAGGCCCCCAGCTCTGCTGCCATGGGTCAGCAAGCTCAGCTTCCCCAATTAGGAGCACAGAGGCACCCACTGGACAAGCCAACCGCCTGCGTGAAAGCACATATCTTTACTTGCTCTGTGGGCTGGGGATTCTTTAACTCTGTTCCTGGCTCTGGCTCTGGGTCCTGTTGCTCGTCGGGTGGTAGCTATCTCTGGATCCAGGATGTTCACTGCACAGAAATCTCAGATCCAGAGGAGAGTTCCAGTCGTGGATCTTGCTGGTAACACGATCCCTTGTCCTGTTTCTCAGAGTGCTCCTTTTGCACACTCCAGGCTCCAATGTCAGAGAATCCTTTCCTAATTGCTAACAAGTGAATCCTCTCAAGGTTTCCCGCCACCTTTTATCAGACCCATACTGGAAATGCTTATTTGATGAGAATTAGAGACTTGGGCTAGAAGAGTCACATTAAATAAGTCACTGCTCCTGCATCTGGAATGTAAGGAAAATTACTGGAAGCCGAAGGAAAGTAGGAAACTGTGAGCTACAAATTGGAGAAAAATAAATTATAAGAAAGAGATGCCGAAATGTAAGAGATGAGACCTTTAAACTAGATTTTATAAATATGGTAATACTTTCTAAGAAAACCAAAAGTAGGGAAGAGTTAGATCTAAAATGTGAAATTAAAATGAAATTAAAATATCTTAATTGAAAAAGCTATGGGGAGAGCTTAGAAGAGTTGGTATTACAGAAGAAAAGCTAAGGGCTTTGATGACATTATAAAAAAGAAAAACAAAATAAAAATAAAGTAAATTTAAGGAAGAGAGAAATAAAACAATGAAGGAATAGAGTGCTACAGGTGGTCTAAACCATGTGTATTTGAACTTTCAGAAATAGAGAAAGAAGCTAAGAATAAATGAAAATTAGTTTATTTTTTATTAACAATTTTATTAAATGTTCATTAACAAATATAGGCCCACAAATAAAAAAGCTCTTGAATTGCCATTAGGGTAAAGAGAAAATCTCATCAGGCATATCATAATCTAGCTGCTGAAATATAAATAAAGAGGAAATAATTAGTCATCTACAAAAACATTGGAATCCATAGTTAATGGAAACTACATACTATTGAGTCTATTTGGACCGAAAATGCTCTAAAGTGGAACCACTTCATGGCATTTTTGAGGCTGAATATCTTGTGTTTTTTAATATAGCAGCTTTACTAAAACCTATAATTCACACATTATACAACTCAGTGGTTTAAACTTATGAAAAAGAACAATGTGATTGTCACATTCAATTTTAGAAAAATTTCTTTCTTGTGTGCATTAATATTTAGCCTTCCTTTTCACCCCAACATCTCTTGCTATAAACGCAAGAAACTATTCATGCTATTACTGTCCCTATAGATTTATAGAGTTACCCAACCTGGGCTTCATATAAAGAAAAAAATACCAAAAACAAAACTAAACAAAAAAATCTTCACCCAACAGTAATGAAATAGAGAAAAGCCTCAGTTGAAAAGAGAGTGGAAAATATTAAAGATGATATAAAACTGTTCAAAGCTGGAATTTAAAATGAGTATGCAAATCTTTATGAACTCAGGTTGCCTCATATTTTTAGCTGGAGTGGCTGGTGGGTCTGCACATCCAACTTTTGTACCAACCCAAAACTTGCACCACTGGACCACCGTGGATCCTTTAAGACAATTCAAAGGTTTCCAAAAATAAGTAGCTTAATGACTCAGAAGTGATAGGCATTCATTACGGAAGAGCCGTACAGATTGCTGTGAAGAGGAAATGGTGTCATCATTGCACTCTGCAGCTTCCATGACAGGGACAGACGCACACGTAGATCAAGAAAGAAAGTATCTATATGGAACCCAACCTTAAAACCAAAAGTAAGAGCTGTACATGCTTAAGTTTAAGTACATCACACTGAGACGATAGTGTGTCCAAGAACATGACCTTTTTAAAGAAAGAGTACTCTCATTCTTTTTTTCAGTTATTCTTACTATTAAATGTTATAAACTTTAATGATATGGAAGAAAAGATAGCTGGAAAAAAGCACAGGGTTTCATGTTGGTTTCATGTTCCTTCCACCAGAGGATATGCGGATATGCAGGTGAATCTATAGTATTTGATTACATTAAAGTGATTTGTAAATAATTTGAATACAACATTTGATAAATTTTATGACAAACATGGAAATAGGGTGGGGGTTATCAAGCATGTAATAGTTTATGAAGTCAAACAACTCAAACAAAAGAAATGAAGTAATAGAATGAACTATTAGAGAAGCTATATTCGGGGGCGGGGGGCGGGGCGGTTTCTTAGAATCAGGTAGCACAAAACCACGTGTGGAAAGGCACTCTGCCACATATGCTCAGCACTCAGCTTCCAGGTTGCCAACATGTAGAAACAAAGGAGTTTAGCTCTGATTTTTATATAAAATTTACTATTGAAACCTTGTTTGGATTTCAGAGATCAGCAAAGGTATAGGCCCTGTCAGAATTTTATTGGTCAAAGTGGGTGACCTCATTTACAAGAAAGCAAGGCTTATGTTTGGAAATAGAAAGTTCTTAAGGCCATTTTTCACCTGATTGCTAGCTCCACCTTTTCAACAAATGACACCCATTTTACTGCCTTTCACTTTATTTATTAGGGTCATCGATGTCATCATATTTGAAGTGAGAATAAATAATTTTTACAGAATACCCTGTAGTTACTCTGAAAAGTGTAAGATTTTCTGAGACTTCTACTGTTGTAATTTTGCTGGCAGAAAGAATGAGGACTCCAAAGACATATTATTCCCAGCACAGTGGGACCCACGAGCATCATATTTGTATTGGTTCCACTTACCCTTGCAAGACTCCACGAGGTGACACAGTGTGCAAATAAATGGAGCCTCACACTCAGTGGGCATAAGGGAGCTTAAGCTTAGGAAAGACTTACCTGTCCACAGAGTTTCAAGTAAAGCTGCACCTGGTTGGGGAGACATCTGATCTATTACCCTGGACAGCAAATATATACATGGTACTCTCTATCTCAGAGGGAGAGACTATTTCCATTCCCCACTGAACTGCGACACAAATGTCTTTCGAAAGCTAGTCCCCAAAGCAGAGTCCTAAGGGAGATGATGGCACTGGGTAGGGGGGGGCAGGTGGAGAGAATTGGTTATCCCTCCACAAAATTTGGAGTGTGCATGCAGACGCCAACATGGCACACCAAATATAGAAGGCAATGTAACCATATGGGGCAACTCATGATAAGAGTGGGTTACGGGGCTGGTCCCAATCAGAACCAATCTGAACTCCTCCTTAGCAGTATGTTCTACAGAGAACAACACTAAAACCTATCGATTGGTGAGAGGGCTGGCATGCTATGCCCATAGGAAAGCAAAAAAAGATGGAAAAAGACAGAGTGATGGTCTACACCCCATATCTGCACACCAAGGATGAGTGATGCCATCCCTGCACGAAGCTGCTAAGGCACCGAGAGGACTCTAGGGCCAATGGCAGCTGATGTCCCCTCATTGGAGCATATGGCGGCAGAGCACACACGGTGGGGAGTCCGGGTGAGCCCCCACAGTGTGGAGAAAAAGAATATTTTGTTCTAAGAATTTAACACAGTGATGCTCAGCCTCCCTAAAGGCAAAATGGGTGCATAAGTAAATGTGATGAAGAAAGCAGATGGTGCCTGGCTATCAAGGATATAGTGTCTGGGATCTTAAAAGCTTGAAGTTAAACATACAACCATCTAGCGGAGAAGCAACAAAGCCACATGGAAGAAGCACACCAGCCTATGTCATCATGAGGTGTTGATAGAATTGGGTAACAGGCCTCAGAAGACCCCAAACAAAAAAACCCAAAATCTTATTTTTGAGAATAAAGGGGGTTCAGAGCAGGGACCCAAAACCCATCCGTAGACAATGGGACATGCCCTTATAGAAGGGTCACAGGAAGGCATGAGTCAACCAGGGAGCATTATAATTCTGTTGATCACAATGATAGACACATAACCACACCCCCTCCCCAGGTGGACAAACAACAGAAACTGTGGGGGAAGTGAGACAGCAGTCGACGTAAGATAAGAAAATAAGAATAATTTATAGCTTATCAAAGGATCATGATGGGGGGAGGTGGGAAGGAGGGGGAAGAGGAGCTGATACCAAAGACTCAAATAGAAAGTAAATGTTTAGAAAATGATTGCAAACATATGTACAAATATGCTTGATACAATTGATGTATGGATTGTTATAAGAGCTGTAGGAGCCCCCAATATAATAATATTTTAATTAAATAAAAGCTAGTCCAGATCAAAAGGCTGATTCAGGTGTGGAGATAGGTAAGAGACCCATGGAAAACTCTCTCCTCACAGCACACTGTACACTGCACAACATTGCCTTTTGATTTCATAGTCCACCCACATCCTCTTTACTTTCCTGACTTGGAGAGACATCTTTAATTAAAGCATTAATCATTTTAAGCATCTACTATGTGCCAGGCAGACAGAGTTGTCAAGAAAAATTGAAGCTGAAATCCTGGTGTCGGTGTTGTCAGCCTGCTGGAGGAGGCTCTTTCTTTTATTATTATTCCTGTATAACAAGGAATATTTTACTTTTAATCTTACTTTTGCTGTTCAGTGGGTATCTTCTCTTTTTATTCACACAAACACATTAATGTGCTATTAATGACCTGTTTATTGTGTTTGCATCGATGTAAATTTTGTTTTGACATGGTACATGGTGTTTTCTTTGTTTCTATGTTAAAAACCAAGAAAACTATTGGTAGGTGAACCTTCAAAGAACATTTGTAATGGAGAACTCATCCAGGCCATATAATCATTAAAACAATATTGTGCAAGAAAATTGACCATGTATTTTCTCACTCCAGACTGCAGCAATAATCAGGAAAAAGAACTCAAAAATATACAATACTTGGAAGTTTTTCTTTGATTTAGGGTTTTATGAAAACAATGGCAGGACTTTGGTAAGAATTACTTGCTCTCATTATGCAAAGAGAATGACACGTATAATATTATATTGGAAAATAAGACAATCTGCTAATTTCTCTTGTCTGACTACCCCCCTATGTGTCACCAGAAGGAAGGATCAAGTGTCTGTCCGATCCTTGGAAAACCTGGTAAGGAGAAGTCTAGGGCTATTTGTGTCCTTTTAGTGTTAAAAGAACTTCACTGGAGCTGCAATCCAGAGAGCAAGAGACCACAGCAGCTGCTGCAATGTCCCTTGTCACTTTCTTTCAAACACAGAACTAGTGATGAGTGCTAAGACTGAGAACCTGGGACAATGAGTCTAGAACGACCCTGTGGGTTTGTGGGGTTTTAATTCTTTATAGAAGTAGAAAGTCTCATCATTATCCAACCCACTTAAAATGCTTCATTTGCCATTAGACACTTGCATCAACCTTGTTTTGAAATGTATTATTTTCTGCAGGTCTTGTATATCATCCAGTTAATTTAAACTCATAATGATCCCACAAGGGATAGAACTGCCCCATAATTGTTTCTAGGCTAAGACCTCTATGGTAAGTTATCCAGTGCCCACTTCCCCCATCCCCTTCTGCAGAGGCTCCGGAGAGATTCAGTCAGCCTTCTGTGGTCAGCAGCTGAGCATTTAACTATTGTATCACAAGGGCTGCTGTTTTCCCCAATGGGTTTTATTTATCTTCACTATTGCTTCTGTACTCTTTGCTCATTTACAAAGGCAAGATTCCCACACTTAAAATGAATGCTTCTATTCCACCAGCTCCTGAAACAAGATTAATTGTTCTCTTCTTGGTGTCTGGCTGTAGGGAGAAACCAAGAATGGATCTCCTGGAAATGTTTATTCCTGAAAAATCTGGAAGGCTTGACAAACAGGAGATATAATTTTGATAAAATATACCCTAAAAGTTTTGCTCTGTCGTTTCTCAGTTCTAACCCCCTATGAAAACAAAACATTGCTTTATAATTTTTTTCCTCTTAGGTTGTCACTGATGAACTTCTAAGACAATCTACTAATAGACACATTGCTCGTTATAAACATGGAAAGCACTGGGTGCAGGGGTGAGTTCAGGCTAGGACTTACGTGAAGGCTAGTTTTCCTTTTATTCCTCTTATAGATTGGTAACTTCAAAGACTCTCTGTTCAGTTAAATAATTAAACCTCTTCTGGGTGAGGCTCTGGAATAATTACATATATTCATTCCATCAGAGCAGTATTGCTGTATTGCTCAGGGCGACCCTTAAAGTAGCAATTACAAAGATTAAAAATGGAATGAAAGAACTCTTCGATTTTGAGAAATATATTTAGTAATATTGCCCAACATTTCAAACAGTCCTGAATACCCATGGCGCAAGAAACTAATATGTCTAATCTACTTTCTCTTAGAAAGCCTATTCTTTTCCATTTAGTTTTCTCTAATACAATTGCTCTTTCATATATAAATCTAAGCGTTATCCCAATAGGGAACACTATGGAGGTAGAAATACTATTTAGTGAAGTGAATACAAATCCAGCCTAATTTTCTACTGTGTAATTTTAATGTGGGTCTATTTCTAAGTCAGTCAATGTGTATGATGGATAGAACACGAATCTTTCCCCCTTTTCTCTGCTATATCAGAGTACGTGGTCATTATTTATTTGTTTCTTTCTTTCATGTCTAAATATCACATTCTCTAGAATAGTTTCATTAACGATTTTTCCCCCACTAATTTCCTATGCTGCATTCTCTTTTCTATCTGTTTCACAGTCGCAAGACTAAATCAGGCTGAGAGTGGGCTGCTGCATTATGAAACTCTATGTAAACACATGGCTATTTCAGAAATTAGGAAATCAAATCTCCCAAGGATATCATACTTCCTGGATTAATCTCAGGAAAATTTTATGAGGGGTAGGCAAAACTCCTTAAAATCTTAAAAGGCACAAATGTCATGTTGATGACTGAGGTGCACCTGGCTTATGCCATGCTATTTTCCATTGCCTCATTGATGCATGTAAATTCTGGGCCAGAGAAAGAAGACCGAAGAATTAATGAATGTGAATCATGATGATGGCAGACAATATTATATGTACCATTCACTACCAAAAGAATCACCAAATCTTTTCTAGTAGAAATGTAACCAGAATACTGGTTCAAAGCAAAAATGGCAAGATATTGTTTTCTTTGTTTAGGAAGGGCCAACTACCTAAGAAAGACATCATTTCAGTAAAGAAGAGTCAGACAAGATATCTCAGAGATATTTCCTGACACAGTGGCTGTAGAAATGAACTCAAACATAGCAATGATTGTAAGGATAGTGAGAGGTTGGGCAACATTATTTTATAAGGTCCCTGGAAGTTGGAGATGATTGATATCACTTAAAAACAGTTGAAATGTGTTAACATGTTTAGAAGTTCTCTCGGTTTGTTCAGGATAAATTTGTATGTCTCACTATCAATCATGGCACCTTATTTTATCAACGGATTACCGTAATGATTTGTATATAGGTTAAAATAGCTTTAGCTATGACTAATGGGAGCCTCTTTACTCTGGCTTTTATATTGCCCATATTCACTGACGACCCAACCCTTTAAATTAAAGTACAATGAAAAGTTCCATCCTGAATCTTCATAACTCCCCTGGGAATCATCCACGTCTCCAAAGAACCTTCCAAAAAAAAAAACCAAGCTCACTGCCATGGAGTCAATGCAGATTCACAGGACACGCCCCTCCATCCCCCACCTTGTGGGTTCTAAGACTGTAATTGTTTACTAGAATAGAAAGCCCACCACTACATCACCACACCTCCTCCTCTAAATGGATGCATACTTTTCAAAAATTAGATGTGCATCCCAGCTGTGCTCATTGCTACCAGAACAGGTTATAAAATCTATAGCATTGGTCTTTGCATGCAGAAACTTGGGAAATTGCTTCCATAAAGATTACAATGAACTCTCCATTTCTTCCCCCTCCTTCCCCTACTGCCCTCCCTCACAAACACTTGAAAAGTTATAGACTATTTTTTCCATATCTTATATCGTCATCCTTTGCCCCTCACTCAATTTTCCATTTTTGTCCTCCTGGGAGGCAGTTCTAGATTGATCCCTGTGATCCATTCCCCCTCTGTCCCCCCATCCTCCCCTAATCCTGCTGGTATCTCTACTCTCTTTGTTGGCCCTGAGGGGTTTATCTATCCTGGATTCCCTGTGTTGTTGCCTCTTATCTGTAGCAGTGTGCATGTTCTGGTCTAATCTGATTTATAAGGTAGAATTGAGGTCATGATAGTGGGGTGAGGAAGCACCAAAAAACTAGAGGAAAGTTGTGTGTGTCATCGGCGTTATACTGCCCGCTGAATGGCTCATATCTTCCCTGTGACCCCTCTGTGAGGGGATGTCCAGTTGTCTAAGATGGACATTGGGTCTCCACTCCATGCCCCCCTCATTCACATTGGGTATGGTTTTATTCTGGGTCTTAGATGCCTGATACTTGATCCAATTGACACCTCATGATCACACAGGCTGGTGTGCTTCTTCCATGTGGGCTTTGTTGCTTCCCTGCTGGATGGCTCCATGTTTATCTTCAAGCCTTTAAGACCCCAGATACTATATCTTTTGATAGCCGGGCACCATCAGCTTTCTTTACCACATTTGCTCATACATCCGCTTTGTCTTCAGTGATCATGTAGGGAAGGCTAGCATCATAGAATGCTGGATTGTTAGAACAAAGTGTTTTGTGTTACGGGAGTACTTGAGTTGAGGCCCAGTGTCCTTCTGCAACCCCAATTCTTAACATAGAGATATAAGTATATAGTTCTACTCCTCTCTCATTACATAGATATTTACTAATATGCATGCCTGTATTTAGGCCTCTATAAATGTATTTTGCCTTCTGGTTCTTTCCTCTATTTCATTTTTATTTCCCCCTTGTGCCACCATCATGTTCTGCCTTCATTCAGGTTTAGTAATTCCTCGCTGCTACATTGCCCTCAATTGAGACCCACTAGGTATCTTACGACCTTCCTTCCATTTATTTTAGTTCACTTGTTATTCCCTTGTCTCTGGGTTGGTCCCCCCTACCCTTTCTTTCTCCCACCTCCCCTTCTCCCATATCCCCCCAGAATCATTGTTCATGTTCTTTTCCTCTCCAAATTATATATCCCACCTATCTTATCTATATAGACATACAGATACATTAATAAGTGCCCAAAACAGGCAAAGACAAATAAAACAACAAAGGAAGTCAACTCCAACAAAACAATAACAACAACAGCTGAAAACAAGAATAAAATAACAATAACAAAAAGAGAGCCACTGACAAAAATGGAAAATTTATAAACAGTTCAAGGTCAGTTTGTTGGTCTTTATGAGTGTTTTCCAGTTGAGTCTGAAGGGGTGCCACACAGGTCTCCCAAGTTTATTTTTGGTATTCACCTGGTGTTTCATCACTCTGCTCCCCCTGCTGCTCTGCTGCATGCCCTCAGTGGCTCGCCCCAGTGTGATGGGGCCAGACCGTGCACTATTCCCACACTGTGTCTCCTCTCCAGTGCTGTTCCCCGCAGTGTCAAGGTTCAGTGAGGGATGCCATGTCCCGTGGTGGAACCAGCCTTATGGTCCTCCCCATGCGTTGTCTGCTCTGTGCAGGAACATCGCCTTTGCTTGGTGGGCCAGGATGTCCTCTCCTCCCTCTCTATTCCTTTGCATTTCTGCCGTGTGCTCTAATCCAACACGCCACTTTCCCCAAGCTGTAGCCCCAATGTTGTCCTCTGAAGAGAATTCTTCTGAGGGGGTGGCGAGGGTACTTTTTTCTGTGTGTGTGTGTGTGTTTTAAGCTTACCTCAGTGTACTCATGTTGTACTCATGGTTAGTGATCAGGGGCTCAAGTGGGAAGAGAATGCCTTGAAAATGATGATGGTGGAATATGGGCAAATGTGCTTGATACAGTGAAGGAATGTATGGATTGTGTTAAGAGATGTAAGAACCTCCAATAAAAGTATTTTTTAAAGAGAGAAAACTAAAAAACAAACAAACAAATAAGCAAATAAATAAATGCATTGTTCTATGTATGAATTCCAGGGCAGTAAATCTGTAGATACAGGAATTAGATCAACAATTCCTTGAGGGTATGAATAAGATCTAACTCTTGCATTGTATACTATTTGGGTTATATGTCCAAAAACCTGTTTTCAAAAGAAAACAACTTATTGGGAAAAAATTAAATGTGTCTACAAACAAACAAACAAAAGAATACACTGAAGAAAACCCTTTTGTTTTACTTTGTGGCATAACACACAGCATCGTCGAATCTGTGGTCAGCTTACACATCAGCCACATCGATCTTTCTTCTACCAACTGATAAATTTGGAAGACGTGACAGAATTAGAAAACCACTGTATTTCAGGTTGCATAATAACAATTGATTCTGACAAGGAGCATCCAGAGAAGATGAAAATAGTTAAACATCATTTAGAAAGTAAGTTGGGTGTAACAATGGATATGCGCATACACAATTATACACAGATAGACAGCACATTTCTATGCTGTATAATACATATATATGTGTGTGTGATTGCTAGATACTGTGTATAAATGCTTTATACACTATGTGTACAATTATATTATAAATAAGGAACCAATTTTATTAAAAAACCTTTAATTCATACTGCTACCTCCAATTTTAAACTAGTATCATAGTGTTTACATTACCATTCTTCTCCATATTTTTCACTTTATTCTGAAAGAGTTAGGGACCTGACTCCACAGAGTATTTACTTATTTGTGTAACCTTAAAATAGACAGAGTTTTGTAAATTATAACTCACACTATACAGAAAAACCAACTTTTCCAAACTGGAGCTTTAACTAGTCTTCGAATGTTACTCATCACCCTCCTCTTTCTAGTATTCATATGAAATAGAGGTAGGGCCATTTGTTTCTGTTTCTGTTCTGTCATTTCCCATCTTAT
This sequence comes from Tenrec ecaudatus, assembly GCF_050624435.1. Taxonomy (NCBI): domain Eukaryota; kingdom Metazoa; phylum Chordata; class Mammalia; order Afrosoricida; family Tenrecidae; genus Tenrec; species Tenrec ecaudatus. Next base: position 88,095,270 of record NC_134533.1, read on the forward strand.
ACTTATTGATTGCATTTTTTTAGTGTCAGATTCCTTTTGAATTTATGCTTACACTTGTCAGGTCATTTTAGTTTCAAATGATTTTTAAATCTAGATTTCAATTATGCTCCTATAGGCTCAGACGCTTTCTAGTAGATTTTCAGATGACTACAATGAGTGGGTAGTGCTAAATTTCAAAAGAATAGGCAAGAGCTATAACAAAGACCTCAACAATAAGGTCAAGTTCAATTTGAACTGATATATGTCTTAAATATTTCCTTTGTAAGTACTATTACTAGGGTTTTATTTTTCTCATATCAAGGAGAAATGCTACACTGAAACATACAAGTATGTACAACAGCATTGCTAAAGTCTATGAACTTTCAGTTCATATCTATCTTTCCTAAATAACCTACTTAAAATATTATAGGTATAAGAAGTCTGTGTTTATACCTAGAAAATTGCAATCCCTTGCTTTGCTGCAATTCAAGTTGTTTATGTAAGATTTTATAGACACTCAGTTGAAAAAAGATTACCCTTGCCTTTTTATATTCTTTAAATCACTGCTGACTACTTACTAACAAATCTGTCTTCCACTAAAAAAAATAAAAGGAATATTTTTTGATCAAACTGGTTAAAGCTCATGTTTGCTGATACAATTCCCTCCCTAAACCTAAAATCTTGGCCTCAGAATTACATGCAATTATTTCCCTAAGGCTGTAATTTTAAAATAAAATAAAAATAATCTGTTCTATCTTTGCATTGAGGAACTAATAAAAATTCAAATGCCGAAAGTTGAAGTTTGGAGAATTGAAGTTGGATGTAGCAGAAAACTTAATACAATCCTAGAGAAACCATCAGTATCATCCAGCCACAACCTTTCTTCTCTTTTAGAGATAAGGAAAGCGAAGCTTGGAGAGTTTAAATGGCTTACTCGATAACACACACATAAGGATAAATCTATTGCTGAAATACCATTGTATGAATTCCCTACCCAGTACTCCAGCGACTGTGCTTTGGATTTATTTCTGTGTTGCTAAACATTTAAAGGAAGCATGGAAGAGTTCATGAAATACACATTTTTAAGTCACTGCCCTGAAACACAGAACGACACAGGCGCATGCTAACATGATTCACTTTAGAGAAGTGACAGTGAGATAGTACAGTGCAGCATTCTCAATGCAGTCAATTCTAACTCATAGCAACCATGTTGGACAGGGTAGAACAGCTCTTTTGGGTTCCGAGACGAAATCTTTGCAGGAGAAGACACTCATCTTTCTCTCATTGGGCAGCTGGTGGGTTTGGACTGCTTGCCCTTTACTTAGCAGCCCAATTGATAGCTCACTGTGCCCCCCCCCCACCCCAGGGCTGCTCACGCTCATCAAGGCTATTCCAACTCACAGTGCTCTCATAAGGGCAAAGGGGTGCTGTGCCATGCAGTCTCCTTGACGGTGTAACCTTATAGAGGCAGCTTACCACTTCTCTCGTCTGTACTGTGGCAGATGGATTCGAGTCTCTGTTGGCAACTGAGTGGTTTCACCACTGCACCACCAGGGCTTCTTTAAAGAAGTTGCATGCATGTGTATGTAGTCACTTATTGCCATCTCATAATCTGAAATTTGACATTTATGATAATAATAAAAATATACATTACCCAAGTATTGTTTGCATTAATAATGCATATCTGACCACCACAATACTGAAATGCTAGATCAATGCAAAAGGGGCTGTGTTCAATAGGGATCTCTAGAGAAACAAAACCAGGACATTTATGATTTATATATCTATATGTAGGTATATAGGTATATACAACACAAAGGAATATTACACAGGAGTACAGAGGGTTCACATCAACTCAACTCTGTGAAACAGTTAATATGCTATAAGTCCTTCAACTCAGAGGGTTGCTGGGTCCAAGGTGAAGGAAGACAGCTGAGTCTTCCATAGAGCTATGTAGGCAGTCTGGCTACAGGCAGCACAAAGTGAGGCAGGTCACCAACAGTCAGCCAGATGACAGGATCCGACAGTCCCCAGCTCAAGGGATGTATACACAAGCAGTGTGGAAAAGCAGGTCTCGAAGGAACCCCAGCACAGTTAACAGGTTGGGCAGAGAACTAGCTAAGACAATCACACACTGGTCCTATCCCTTCAGAGCAAGGCTCGCCAAACCATTTATCTCTTTGCCCTCCAATCAAACTGTGACTTTATTAATTCCAAATGTTCTTATTGGCCAGGTTGGCTCAGAATACACTGGTACAGATAGGAAATGGGAACACAGGGGAATCAGGGCAGATGATTCCTTCAGGACCAGTGGTATGAGTGGAGATCATGGGAGGGTAGAGGAAGGGTGAGTTGGAAAGGGGGAACCAATTATAAGGATCTACATGTGACCTCCTCCCTGGGGGATGGACAACAGAAAAGCGGGTGAAGGGAGATGTCAGACAGGGAAAGATATGACAAAATAATAATTTATAAATTATCAAGGGTTCAGGAGGAAGGGGAAGAGGGGAGGGGGCAGAAATGAGGAACTGATGCCAGGGCCTTAGGTGGAGAGCAAATGTTTTGAGAATGATGAGGGCAATGAATGTACAGATGTGCTTTACACACTTGATGTATGTATGGGTTGTGATGAGAGTTGTATGAGCCCCTAATAAAATGATTAATAAAAAAACCTACATATCACAGGGACTTTGATAATTAAAGTTTTATGTCAAGTTTGCTGGGCCATGATTCTCAATAGTTTGTCAGTTATGTAATGACATTCTTGGCATTTTCTTAAATGAAATAATTTGATAGTAATGTAATGATGAAATCATCCACCATTGTATAATTTTATGTGGCCATCACCCATTTTCACAAAGCACCACTTTTTTACACAAAAAACTGGTCTTTGGGATATAACTATGCTGATAAGTGAGTAGTGGGTTAATTATTTCTTTTAAATTTATCTTAGAATATCACATGCTATAAACTAGATTGTCAATATCTACTTCTGAGAGAATGATTAAAAACTTACTTTCAGACCATGGATACAACCACCTACTTACCTGAATTATACTTATTCAAATATATTTAAGTGAATAACACTTAATTCTAAAAAATGGGATAAGGAAAAGAGAATAACAGGGAATGAATTAATTCCCTTCTAAAAACAATATAATCCTTAATTGATAATTCAAGAGTGCCTTATTCTTTTTATGCCACCATTTCATCATGAGGCAACAATATATTTTTATAAAGATAAGTAAAACAATTTCATGTATTTTTCGGTTTAATATTACCATATTGTTAGGGTATAATACCATGTTTCTTACTCTATTTCCCTCCTCCACCTATAGGCAGTCATTTGTACAGAGTATAGAAAAGGTTCCTGAAATCTTTTAAGGTAGAGTATAATCATACACTTATAAATTATCAAACCAGTATAGAAGCAAGGTATATAATATTGCATCTAAAAGGAGGATAACTTTGGAAGTTACAGACGTTCCAGTTGAGCTTTGATTTGAGATACATTAGGAAACTACAGGAAATGAGAAACTATAGGAAACTGGAAATATAACAACTTTGCAATTCATTTGAAATTTGAGTCAAAATCAGTAGAGCTTAAAAACACATTTACATCTTTATGACAGCTTCTGGAAAAGAGAAAAATGGAGCTAAAATAAATATTAGAATTATAAAATTAAATATCTCATAAGTATTATTAAAGACATTTTCCCAGGTCTTATAACCAGAGTAGTTTGCAAACAGTAGTTAATCAAAACTCTCAGTCTAAATCCCTGCTCACTTAAACTTGCTCACAAACCCAGTCCACAGTCTAAATCAATCATTATTATACATTTCAGCCTGATATCTTGTGGGATATTTGATTAAAGTTAGGATTCCTACTTCACTGTTATTTCAATAATTGGAACCAGTTTTGATTTGCTTCACTGACACATAAAGAACACACCAAAAATTACCTTCGGAAACAAAAAACGTTATCCTTAATGTTGGTTCTTGAGTAACACCCCAACTCCACCCTGGCAAAGACCTCACAAGAGTAAAGGGAGTGTAGTAAATACTGTGTATTCATTGGCTGGCCCAATCAGAATTACGAATTAAGGTGGAAGACATGTATATTCAATTCGACCCCAATTACTAAGGGAACCTGGATTAAAAACAGACAAACAAACACAACTTTGTGCATGGGTGAACATTTACACAGCAGGTTAACAGTGTTCCGTTCCACAGTGTCCGCTGTAACCCATCAGTCTCAATCCTCTAGGTATCCTGTTCACTCGCCGGCTCCGTCCTGTGTTTCCTTCATCTATGCCTCCTTTTCCCCTAACCCTTTAGTTCTTGGATGAATACTGTCCTTTTGATCTTAAATAGTTAATTATGCTAATACAGGGATGTGCTGAGTTCCATCTTTGAATGGCAACCTAGGACCAGAGTCTTGGGTGCAGGGGTGGTGGGTGGGGAACAAGTCTCTATCTGATCAAGAGGCCTTATTGTTTTCACTTTCTTATGTGTTTGTTTGAGGGGATCTTGTATGTCATTAAAGGCTCCAAGTCCATTGCCATTTAATTTGCCTCTTCTTTTTTTCAAACCACTCAACCACTTTTTAGGCTTAAGGGATAAGGAACCTGCAAGAACTCCGTGTTTATTTTTTTAAAGAAGCATATGATAGATATTTATACAGTCCATCTAAAGAAATGAAATCAACAACAATATCCTATTAATCCTACCAAATGTGTGCTTTTTTTAATGTGCCCCCATGCCTCTTTCTTTGACTGCCATCATACCTGGCCTCTTCATTTTGAGTTTTTTCAAACATTTTTCTCCCACTCTGTAAGGAATAGTTAAATCGTTCATTTTCAGAGTAATTTGCAGTGGTAGTCATGCCTTATCTGGTTCTTCTATTCTCAGGGTTTTGGCGAGTAATATTTGCATGACCCATTCGTTCACTGGACTATTTCGGTATGTCTTTCCTTTTGTTCCCCGTTATAGGGAAAGACCAATCAATAGTTGGACCTTGTATGGATTACACTTTTGAAGCTTTTGCACTTCAGTCATTGCTCACAAAAGTAGAATGCAGAGCACTGCATTTGTGAAAATGTTATGCTAATTGATCTCAGTGTCTCCCAAGACAATGGTCCTGAGTCCAAAGGCCCAGGGCCACTTTCCTTCAAGGTGTTCACTTAGGTTTAAAATTATTTCTTGCCTTTGGCCCCTCTAGATGCCACCGAATTCATGGATCTATTTGCAGCAACCGGAAGTGTTGTTGTTTGGTACCCTTGAGTCACTTTTGATTCTTAGCAGCGACCCTTTGTGCCATGGAAGCCCACACTGCCTAATCCTGTGTCATCCTCAGAAGAGGTGGAAGGTTTGAGACCATTGCTGCAGCCATTGTATCAGTTTATCTCTTTAGGACTTTCCTCTCTTACACTGCTGCACTACTTTACCAAGGAGGACGTCCTTCTCCAGCGACTGGTCTCTCCCGATAACATGTCTAAAGCACTTGAGAACAAGTCTTGGCATCTTTGCCTTTAAGCAGCATTTTGGCTGCACTTCTCCAAAGACAGATTAGTTTGTGTTTTTTTTTTTTTGGAAGTTCATGGAACTTTCAATATTCTCTGATGGCACCAGAATTCACATGGATTGACTCTTCTTCAATTTTCCTTATTCAATGTCCAACTTTCACGGCCATGTGAGGCAATGAAAAAATACCTTGGCATGGGTTTGGTGCACCTGAATCCTCATAATAATATCCTTGCTTTTCAAAACTTAAACGAGGTATTTTGCAACAGATTTACCCAATGTAATGTGTCTTTCATCACTTGCCTTCTGCTTTCATGATAATGAATTATGGATCTAAGCCAGATGAAATCCTTGACAACTTCAATCTGATCTTCCTTTACCATGATGTTACATCTTTGTTCAGTTATGAAGATTTTGGACTTCTTGATATTGAGTAGTAATCCTTGACCTTCATCAGCAAGTGTTTCAGATCCGTCTTGTGTTCAGCAAGCAATTTTGTGTCAACTTCATGTCACTGGTTTTTAATAAACTTTCCTCCAACCCTGATGTCACATTCTTCTTCATATAATCTAGCTTCTCTGATTATTTGTTCAACATACATAGGTAACAACTATGAAGAGAGGATCACAACACTGACACATACTTTTCTTGATATTAAACATGTAGTATTCCTTGTTCTGCTCCCACAACCAACTCTTGATCCATGTATAAGTCTGCAGGATCACAATAAAGTGTTCTGGAATTCCCATTATTCTCAAGGTTATGCATAGGTTGTTATGGTGCACACAGTTGAATGCCTTTGAATAGTCATTTAAACAAAAGTAAACATCTTTCTAGTATACGCTGCTTTCAGTCAAGATCCATCTAACACAGGCAATGATACCTTTGGTTCCACAACCCTTCGGTTCTGGTCTGGATCTCTGGCAGCTCCCTGTCAATATACTACTGCAATTGCTGTTGGGTGATCTTTGACAAAATTTATTTTTCATTTGATATTAGTGATATGGTTTTATAATTTGTGCATTCAGTTGAGTCACTTTTCTTTGGAATGGGTATACATATAGATCTCTTCCAGTCACTTGACCAAGTAGCTGTCTTCCACATTTCCTGCATATATGGGTGAATGCTTCCAGTGCCTCATAAGCTTGTTGAAACATTTCAATTTGTATTCCTTCATATCCTAGCACCCTGTTTTGGGCTAATGTTTTCAGTGCACTTTCAATTTCTCCCTTCAATATCATTGGCTCTGATAATATTGCATCTCTTGAAATGGCTGAATGTCAACCAGTTTGTTTGTTTTTTTTATCCTGTGATTGTGTTCTTTCCATTGTTTGATGTTTTCTCCATTAATCAAAGTTAAATGTTGTGTGGGTGCTGCTGTCAGATTGGTTTCGACTCATAGCAACCCTCTGCACAAGAGAATGAAATGCTCGTGATCCTGTGCCATCCTATATTTGTTATTAAGTTTGAGCCAATTGTTGCAGCCACTGTATCTGTTCTGATCTTAGAGGGCTCCCCCCTTTTTGGCCACTCCTCCACTTTACCAAGCTTGATAGCCTTCTCTAGAGACTAGACTCTCCTGATAGCATGGCCAAAGTATGTTCCCAATCACAAGAAGAATACTTTCATTTTATGTCTTCTGCCTTGAGAATTCATGTTGGATGTTGGTTTTGACTATTTTTTCTTTATTATGTTTCCTTTCTATACCTATTTTGTTGAATATTCTTATCATGAATGGATGTTGAATTTCATCTAATTCCATGTCGATATTCGTTAATATGGTCATGTGCTTTTTTAATAGGATAGATTACATTTTATTTATTTATTTATTTAAATGTTGAACCCCCTTACATATCTCGTATAAAATCACATTTGCTCATGACATATCATTGTTATTACTATATATTTCTAGATGCTATTGGTTAAGATTTTGTTGAGAATTTTGCATATATATACTTTTTAAATTTATACCTCTCCCTGGTTTCAATATTATTGTTATGCATGCTTCATAAAATGAATTGGGGAAATTTTCTCCTATTTATATTCTGTAGTTGTTTGAGTCAAAGAAACAACCAGTAGAACTGTTTGGTTGTGGAGTTTTCATTCTTTATGGGAATTTTTAATGACTCGATCAATTTTTTCTTTTATTATGAATTTGTTCAGGTTCTACCGGTCAGCTGATATCTCATATTTTGAAGCTTTCTTTTGGGGTGATACCAAAATTGGGGAAAACTTCAAAGAACAGAAGAACATTGCAAGGACCAGGGGAATATATCTCTCTTCCGGCTTCCCAAATCTTCCTCGATGCATCTCTTTGTTTGTCTTCTCTCTAGCCCACCATGCCTGCAGAACTGTACATATAGGTAGTGTCTCTTAGATCTATAAGTCAATTTAGTGAACTACCCAGCCCACTAAAGATAGAGAGAGTAAATGTTATGTAGATAGCTGCTGCCAGAGGGGAGAAGTTGGGAAGTGGAGATATGGGTTATATTCACATTTTCCATACTTAGCTTAGGTAGTGTGTTAGACCAGATTGACTAGAAAAACAATCCAGGGACATTCATATATATATAAGAAAGAGCTTCATATCAAAGAACAATTTAATATTGAGAAAACATCCCACCCCCATCAGGATCAGATCCATAAGCTGATATTAGCCCATATGTTCAATACTTGTCCATAAATTCCTCTTCAGACTCACACAGCACATGTAATAATGCTGAATGCAAGAAGATCACAGACTGGTGGGTGGAAAGTCTTGTGGATCCAATTCAGTGCTGGCTTCACCTGCTTTCTGAGTGTGAGTCCTTCACAGGAAGGTGAAACAGAGACAGGGTGTGGTATTCCTCCAGGGAGGGAGAATTTCCCAGAATCCTCGTGAGAAATGTACCCATCAGGTTGTGACCTGATTGACAGGCTAGGTGCCACTCCTTCTCTTCACACCATCAAGCTGCCATAAGATCATGCACCTGGCACAGGTAGTTTATTATAAGCACACTTTCTACGTATGTTGACTTTATTCTTTTAGTCTCTTGTTTAGGGCGGGCACCTCATGCAGAGCTCGTCAGATTTGGTTCCAGTGTGTCTCCACCATCTAATATAATGACTAGTGTAAGGCATAAGATATTTATGAAATGAATAACCTAATTTATGTATTTTGGTTTACATTTTATTTTCTTTACCCTAAAACAAAGAAATAAGGTTTCAGAGATACACTCAACAATGGAAATCGATTTTCCATGGAAAAGTTTTGTGTCAAAAGGAGTCGGAATTGGTCCACAAGAAAATGGAAAACATCTCTTTTTATCAAATAACTGCATAATTATGCATTGCTTTCATAAATGTTTATTAAATAGCAAGTGATTTACACAGACTATATTGCAGCATTTTCTGGCAGGAAATACCCTTTTATAAGAGGCAGTATATCCTCATAACAGCTTATTATAAACATGAAAAAATTATAAATGAAAGAGCAACTTAAGCTAATCCACTTAATTTCCCAGGATAGCTTATCCCAATGCCAAATGAATTGCATTTAGTAAAGGCTAAGATACTCTCAGGTAGAGATTACAGTAGGATAGAGTAGTCATTGAAACCTAATGAAGCAAGCAATTAATTCAATATCCGAAGTTACATTTCACTCTGAAGATATTACTCAAAGTAATTTCTTTTATATTTTGTGGCATATTAATAAACACTCTCTATCCTATTTCCATTGCCCTCTCAGCAATACAAAGATTGATACTTGATATTTAGTAATAATTACCAATGATAACAAAATATTGTTTGCCAACTTTACAGAGTGGCTGTAACCATGAGTTAGACATAACAAATGGTGCAAAACCAGACTGCGCTTGTTTCTATTCAGAGCTCCTTATGCCTGACATGCTTTTCAAACTAATGTTTTTTAGCTGGTTACCAAATGGAATTAAAGGGATTCAGTCATCTGAATTATTAGAGCTATTATTTTAGGATCAAGTGTATCATATCTTTGCTAATTCATATAAACACAGTACTAAATTCTTGCCATTCAAAGAGTTATATACTCCTCATAAACTATACCTTTAAAAACTCTAATTTCACACCTTGATTTAACTTTAATTCATGCTAAGCTGTTTATTCAAATGTGGCTTCATTCCATAATATCCAGACTGAAAAGTCCACTTACCTGGATGGTTCCCAGTGACCAGTAATAATCATCCCTCTCAGTAGAATGGAACAAAAGGCAGGGTCTAAGCTTTAAAAGCCAAATGAGCATCTACCCAAAATTCTAGTTGGAACAGAAGAAAGTGTAGTGAACAAAGAATCTCTACAGCGATCCAGGATCAATAGGAAGGAATGTGTGAGGGCATTCTAAAACTGAGAAACTTAGCATGATTGAAAATGACTGCCCTGGATCTAAATCAGAGCCTCATTTTCTTTGAGGGAGTGAGCTGATTTGCCAGATCTTGTCCTTTTATCTGTCTTTCTAGGAATGGACACTGTGGCTTAGAGCCTTGCAAACTTCGTGTAAACTTTGAAATGAGCTCTAAAATACAATGGATGCGGCAAGAGTGTGGTTTGTGAAGAAATCTTTAACAAGGTTGTCTTGGAAGACGGCTTTTATAGCATTGCTGGGAAGAAAAATACATGTACATATTTAAAAGAACTGTTTGCCAGGTTCTTCCCAAGATTTCGGTGTTAAAGTGTAGATTATTTAACTTTGAAACATTTTAACTTGCTACTGTCTTCTGAAAGTACGTAATTCTTGACTCCTGTAGTTATCGCTACTTATCCCACCCCACCCCCACACCCACACCCACATCTTTGCTGGCGCGCTCTCCTCTCCCTGTGATCCCTGTATCCCTGGTCGAGCTGCAGCTCTTCCTCAGTTAACCTTGCTGTTTGATTCATACAGTGTATTCAAAGTTTCTTCCACAGCAAAAATAGCAGAAATAAGCATATTGTTAGATCAAGGAAAATATGCAATTAAAATGTTTTTCTCTAAGGAGCAAGACTATGCAACTTATAAAGAGAGTAGAAGAAATTTGTGCTAACAGAAATAAAGAATATATATAATTGAACTCTTACCTTTCAATCTCACAAATAGTCTGTTTAATAGGGTAGGGACACTGATCCACATTTTATCAGATAATAGGGTTCAATGGAGTTGAGTTTTACAAAGTGACCTAGAATTCTTATATATAGTAAACGAGTGGACTTGGATTTTCTTTCCAAATCTAATATTATTGCACACTTTACATATCTTAGATGCAGATAGCAAGATAATTTAACCATTTAATTGACAGCTGTCTAAATATGTTTCACAATCCAAGCCTGTAGTGCGTCAAAAATGGATTTTAAATCGGACTATCACTTTTTCTTTCTCTTGAGTTGTCTTCTTGCTATTGACAAACTGTATGGCTCTAAATATTAAGGAGTTTCTTGTTGCCACAAATTCTGCACAAGAAATATACGTACAAGTTCCTTTCCGCTGATGCATCACATCTGAATGTGCACAATTTCTTTGCCGATAGCTAAGATTGATGGTGTAGAATAGAAGATATTGAATCCATACTGTTCTCACATTTTGATGGATTCAATAAGGTTAGGCATATATTTCCCCCTCATATGCCTCTAAGCATCACGTCAATGCAAAAGAGTGTATAGAAGGATTAGCAAATATCCAATATTACAGAATCAGCTCATGGCTCTTATTTCCCAATAAATGAGTCCTTTGAGGCACTTGAAAATGAAAGTTCATTGAATGACCTTAACACCAAATGATTCATTTCCCTTACTCCATGTCATTCTGACATGCACTGAAGTAATTAATCCAGAAATTTAAACTGAGCCTCATCAGAAATAATTAGCATGTACTCAATTATGTACAGTTTTCATTGATTTTCAAATATTCAGACATCAAATGTATGAGGTGACAAGGGACTATTATACTTTTTTATCAATGACTACAGCAAAGATCAGAGACGATAATTAATTTTCCCTCAGCCACAGAGTAGTTACACTTCGCAGTTGAAAGGACAGCGGAGGTGAGAGTTTTCATTTTTCAAAATGAAAAGCTTGTGCCCCTCAAAGTACGTTGATCTAGGATTTGTGTCCCCTAACCCTTAGAAAATGCGCATGTGCAAAGGGGGTGCAGGGAGCAGAGATGATCTCTTTGGAGAAAAATTATAAAATTGTATACATAATGTTGATATGTTAGTTGACATTGAGTCCATTTTGACACAACGATCATATGTGACAAAGGAGAATAGTCTTGTAGAATTGTCCCACCTGTAATTTTAATTGAAGTTTATTTTCAGATCTTTCTCCATGGAGCAGCTGGGTAAGTTCAAACCACCAAACTTTCAGTTGGCAGGCAAGTGTTTAACCTTTGCATCACAGGCTTTTTGTGCTTACCAAATATAGCAAGCTCTCCTTCAGTAGGTCTCGAAGTGCTCAGGGCCGTTCTCCTGCCTGTGAACTGTAGAAAATAAGTGAATGCAGGAAAGGAAAGGGGAAAGAGGCAGTGATATTAATGAATTGCATACTTGAAAAAAATTATTCAAACTCCTATGATCAGGTGAATATATTGCCAATTCCCTTTTTGAGGGTCTTGGAAAATCAAAGCCAAACTAAACTCTGAACTGTCAAGTTGATGCTGACTCGCAGGGAGCCGATAGGACAGGTGGGCCTGCTCCTGCCGGTTTCTGAGACTGTCACTGTTTACAGTAGTAGAAAACCCGGCTTTCTCCAAGAAGGACTGGTGGTTTTGAGGACCACAGTCCAATACTGCTGGTAGTCTTCTGTCAGGGGAAGTCAGCTCCTAACACATCCCTACGGGTCCGGAAGGCACAATTATACAGCGATAATAAGTAAAGATCATATTAACGTTATAGAGAGCATGAGAGATAGAAGAGAAGTATTGAAATAAATGGAGTCATATACAATTCATGGTAGTATGCTCACCTCAGCCCCATTCGATGAACCACGTGGAGGGAGAGAGATCTTTAATGTTAGCCCAGGCTTTTTATATTCTCCGGGGATGTGCAAGCCCCCTAATTACAGGTGAGGACATACGTCACAGGGAGGGGCTGTGCCATAGGTAGTACTGTAATGAGAGGGGGTGGTCTAGGGACATACATGCAACAGCAAGAGGAGGGATTGGGGGTATACATGTGGCAAGATGGGCGGATAACTTAACCTTGGATGTCACGGAGTCTGTTTGGTCTGTTCCCTGACTCAACTGATAGAGACCATTATTGGTAGGGTGAGAACCCTTGGTCTCAGGTCTCAGAGAGGAATAGTTTATTGTCCCCAGTAGCAGGGAGCAAGGCCTGCCATATAGTCTGGTGACTAACTGCCCTCAGGGAGGATGTCTGTCAGCGTCTGACCTCCCCCACAGTCGTCCTCTGCAGTATTGGCCTTCTGACTTTATAGAAAACTAGACAGAGAAATGAGAAGTGTTCAGCAAAATCCAACTAGATCTTCAGAAGTGTGTAATCAGTCCTCTGATGTTAAGAGAACGTTGCCCCTTACCATTTACAGTGTTTCCAGACTAGGTATCAGGGTATTCTGAGTCTTCCTAGGGTTAGCCTATGTTGTTTTTTTTTTAATCTTAGGAATATCTCTTTGGGTTTCAACTTCACAGAATCTCATATAAGATGGTCAAATGATAGAAACTAAAGAAACCTAGTGGAGTGGTAGGTTATGTAAAGAGTTGCTACCACAAAGTTAGTGGTTCAAACCCACCAGCTTCTCTGCAGGAGAAAGGTGTAATTGTCTATGCTCATAAAGATGAAAATTTCAGAAACACAAAGGAGTGATGCTCCTCAGCCCTGTAGCATCACTATGATTCAAAATTGACTTGATGGAAGTGGATAAGGTAAGTCGGTGCAGTGCTTACATCCCAGCTCAAGAAGGAAATTGTTCTTTAGCACCTACAAGTCTGGCACCACCTCCTCCACCCTTTTCCATATAACTGATGAGAACTCATAGAGACCCTCTAGAGCAGAGTAGAACTTTTCCAAAGTTGAACATATTTGCAAAAGCCAATGCCACATCTTCCTCTCATAGAGTTGCTGGTGGGCTTGAACGGCTTACCTTTAGGCTAGCAGTCCAGTGTTTAACCCATTATGCTACTAGACCTTAGTCTAAAGTCTGGTAAGATGGGGTTGTGATAAAGCAGGCAGAAAGTGGAACAAAAGACAAGAACATTTTAAAACTCTGAATAGAACTAATTTTGAATTTTAGCTTCCATTTATATTCTCTGTATTATCACTTGAACAACTTTCATGAATTTCAATGGCAAGATCAGTAAAGCAAGGTATCGTGCCCCAGTGCTACGACACAAGTAAGTCAATGTAATAATATAAAGCTTCTGGAATACTGTTTAAAGAGGTCTGGTTTCACAATGCCACTTCCTTGGCTGCCAACTAAAAGATTGGAGGTTGTTCGAATACCTGAGTATACTCATGTCTGGTTTATCCTGGATTTCTGTATAAACCCAAACCCATAACTGACAAAGAATTCCAACTCTAAGGAACCCTGTAGTGATGCTACACCACTGCTTTTCAATTGTTTTTAACCAAACCCTGTGAGGGGTCTCCAAGGATGCACATCTTCACAGGAGGAGAGAGCAACAGAGTGCTTCCATCGAACGGCTGGTAGGTTTGAAACGCAGACCTTGTGTTTAGCAGTCTAATGCTCACTGGACAGCACCACCAGGCTTCTTAGTGACTCTGTGAGAGACAGTGAACCTCACCAACAGGGTCCCCAAACTACCATCTATAGGGAAGCCAATCGCCATTTTTTTCTCCACTGAGATTTTGGTGTCCTAGAACCTATTACCTTTGATTATCAACCAAATACTTAACCTTTGTCCCCTAATTGGCACCTGAATTTTTGTAAAGATCCCCAGAATATTTACATAAGACTTTTATTGCTATGATCCCCACTCGATATTATTTTAATTCGGCTGTGATAAATATCTGATTCTTAACCAGAGTGACTTACTGTATACAATTTCATTATTCTATTTGTCAGTAAGGCAGCGTATCTTCTCAATCCTGTTACTGAGCTCTGCGCCAAGTAGCTGAGTAACATCCTAGACTTTTAGCCCCACAGAGATTTTCTCTCCTCTCCGCTGGCAGACAGGCATGCAGCAGTGTCATTACAATGAACTCAGGTGTGGCTTGGCCCTGCCGAAACCAGAATATATAAACATGTCCTCCTTCTGGCAGAGTAATATCTATTAAAAGCAGAGGCAAGAATAACTGAGGCATATCTCTTTCCCTGTTTCATAAACAAAAGGAAAGTCTAGCTTTCAAAAGATTCAAATGTATCCCCTGAGGCGATCTTCTTCTAGGTAAAAGTTGTGTTTTCTTAACTTTCCTAAAAGTTTTCTCATTTGTCCCCATCATCTGAAGAACAATTTACAATGAGGTCAGGCTGATGCTTCCAGACAAAGTCACAGAGCGCCCGAGATTCCATTTCAGGCTGCCTCTCTGATTTAAACTCCAAGTGCCGGACTCAGAGCCTCAGGTATTGCCGTGGGTTGCTTTTTTCCCCCCTCTTAAATCTAAGAATACTCTTTTCTTTTTCATCCATTTTCAAGGTAAAATAACTTTATATTGCTCTTCCTATTTTAAAAGGAAAATAATCTCCCATATAGACACGGGTCTTCTATAAGCAGAACATCTTTATGTCCAGCATACTAGTTTTATGAGATTTTTCTTACATTTTACTGAATGCAAATTTTCTGTCAGCAAATACTGTTACCCCAAATATAGCTGAGGCATTTGTAAACATTTGTGAAGTGTGCCTTTGAATATTTCAAGAACTACATCAAATCAAATGAGGGTCAAGTGATGATTATGTGGGAAGTCATGTGACTGAGCCTTATGACACAGGGTGATATATCCAATGTCTAGTGAGAGCGTGAGGGGAAATTCTGAAAAATTTAAGGTTTTTCTTTGTCCCTACGGACAAAACATAAGATATGTATAAATATAGTAATGATGTAGATTAAAATATTTTTATTTCATTAAAGATGACTAATATCTAAAGAATGAGTAAATAATTTCAGAAAGTAGATCATGAAATGAAATTGAGAAAGCAGGACTAGGCTATTAAAAGACTTTTATGTTGAAATATAGCCCTGCCATTAATTGGTTTTGCAAATATGCTCTATATACCTACTTGCTCTGAGACACATTTGACTAAAAAATTCAGAAACATAGATAACAAAATTTAACATGAACATTAATATATGGTATCATTTATGTTATAAGTAGGTACATGGTGCATATATTGAGTTCATATAAGCTAGCTATTCAGTATTTGGTAGACCCCTTTATTTCTGTAGCTAGCATGAGAAAAATGTATGAGGAAGATGGTATGTGAACTAAATTTTGTACGTTGACTAAGGTTTAAACATGCATAAATGAAATATGCTGTACGTAGACAGGGGCGATGTACAGTCAAGGCTGTAAGAAGACTCAAAAGAACTCATCGCCATCTGGTCAATTCCAACTCATAAAGACTCACTAGAACAGAACAGACCACTCCCTATGGGTTTCTGAGACTGTGTATCTTATTTTCCTAAATTAGTTTTTTGAGCAATAATTAACACACCATATAATTCAATAGTTCAATCACAGTAAGTGGGGTTGTGAAATTATCACAATTAGCTTTGGAATATTTTCTTTCTTCTTGTAGGCATTGATATTGATTTCCCATTTCTCACATACTCCTTCCCTGTTGTGTCCCCAGACCAGGGGTCCTCACCCTACGGCCTATGGGCCACATGCGGCCCACCGAGGACATTTATCCAGCCTGCCAGGTGTTTTTGCCCCGTTTTGTTTTTTTACTTCAAAATAAGATATGTGTAGTGTGCATAGGAATTTGTTCATAGTTTTTTTTAAACTATAGTCTGGCCCTCCAATGGGTCTGAGGGAGAGTGATCTGGCCCCCTGTTTAAAAAGTTTGAGGACCCCTGTCCCAGACTATTATTTCACTTACTGTCTTCATAAATACTAGCTTCCCTATATAGGAAAACATATGAAACAAGGACAAAGAACAGAAAAAAAGAAAAGCACCCAGCAACAGTGATCAAATAAAACAGTGAAAGAACTCAATTTAAGTCGAAGCAAGCAATAGGATGAAAAATAATGCAGGATAAGTTGAAAGTGAGTCCCTAGATATGATGACCAGGGGGTGGATTCCAGGCTAAATGCATTTGCTAAGAACCTCTTTACAAGGATCTCTGCTTAACAGAGTTTGCCTGTTCATAGCCCTAATGTGCGCAGTGCGAGTAGAAAGCGTCCTCTTTCCTCGAGGATGCCCTGGTTATCTTGTGGTTGGCAGCTCAGCTCACAGCAGGCTGTGACACCAGCCCTCTGATCAGAAGGTGAAATGTAGGTTGAGAGGTGAGTCAATGCAATGGTGGAACTTCATAAAACTGTGTGTGATGAGCGTTAAGTCTGTAGAAGTATACTGAGCTTAGATTATAAGCAGCCTTGACAACGCGACTAAGTTTTGGGACTAGGGAGTTGGAACACATTTTATAAAGAAAACACGGGAACACAGTGCTCCTCATTTACCTGTGTGCTGCAGTTCCAAAAAACCATAAGCCAAACCCATCGCCATCAAGTAGAGTCTCACACACCACAGCCCTATAGGACAGAGTAGAACTGCTCTAGGTGGTTCCTGAGGTTGTGAAGCTTTCAGGGAGCAGACTGCCCCATCTTTGCACCACAGAGCATCTGAGGGCTCCAAATGTGTGGACTGCTACCCCAACACATCATCATTGGACCTCAGGTGCTCCTTTAGGTTCTGAAGACCAGAACATTATGTGAAAATTAGTTTTATGGGAAAAGGAACATTAGAAAATAAAATGAAGACTAACTAAATCATTATAAACTTCCAAATTACATCATTACATCACTGTAAAACTACAACATCATGTAACTGCCCACTATTGATACCGATTTACTCTGACCTTGGCATTTGTTACTACCAGAAGTACAGCTTTAATGGGAAAAATAGTTAGAATGTCTATTTTTATTATTGTAAATGTGAAAATTTGAATAATGAAATAGTTAATAAATTCAGAAAACATGTATACTTTTAACTTTTACATTTGTTTATATATACACACTTACGTAAGGTTTTTCACACATACATTTGGTGCCTTTGCTTTCAAGCAACCTGTGGTAAATTAATGTTCCCAATAAAAAGTGGAGGTATGCCCACATCTGTAAGTCATCTACCTACCTGCCTACCTATCTATACTGGTATAGGATATTGTTTGCTGTTGAGCCCGTTTTTGAATCTTAGTGTACTCATATGAGAATTTTCTAGGAAATAATCTTTGCAAGAGGAGATGGCCAGGTCTTCTCTCCTGCAGAAGTGCTGGTCAGTTTGAACAGCCGACCTTTGAGTTAGCAGATCATTGCTTAACCACTGCACTATCAGGGTCCTCTCCCCTCTCCTTACTATTTTGAAAAGTATATTGAAATCTCAAAGTTAACAACATATTCAATTGGGATTCATGAAAAGTATGTTAATTCATTTTTAAAATTAAAAGCTGCCTATGTACACAATAATTTCTAACAATGTCTCTTGCTACTAGTCAATGTAAATTGATAAGACAAAAAATAAGAAGAATGTAAATGAGAAAAAGAGATAAGTACCAGTAATATTACCATTGGAAAATCAAGTATGCAGTATAAATGATTGCATACTTAAAATAAACCATGAGGACAGATTGATTGACTTCATAATAGAAGCCACAGTTGGATCTTATAAATATAATAATAATAATTTACACAAATAAGTCATAAATAAATCAAAAATTAAAATAAAATATCTAGGAGGAAAATAACAGCAATTACAACAGATATTCATAGAAAACAAATAATGAGGTACGTGTTACTAGTATTAAACAACAACAGAAACAAGACCTTAGAACAGAGGAAAGGTTCACTATGTCCTATACAGGAAGAGTCTCATAAATACTTAAAGGTTACCACACTAATTTTTAAATGAAACACACACCAATACAAGTATGTACAGAAACTTTTGTTGTTGTTGAAAATTCATTTATCTGTTTTAGACTTTAACTATCAAGTACTAATTGGTAATTCAATGCAGAATAAGTCTAAAAAGTAAATGAAGCCATGTCTGTGTAGTATATACCAAACTCACTGCCATCAATACCAGTGCTGAGTCATAGCACCCCTGTATGATTTTCCAAAACTGTAGCTCTTTATGGGAGTGGAAAACCCAATCTTTCTCTGAGGAACGGCTGGTAATTTTGAACTGCTGACATGGATCAAAGCCAACATGTGAAGACTACACCACCAGGGCTCCTGTGTATTGTATATGTTAAAGTGTTGCTATAAATTTGAAATATGGAAGTAATGACATCGTAGATGAATAGAAGAATCATTGCAGCTGAAAGGAAAGAGATGGCCCAAAATATAGAGCAGACAGCATAATTTGCTATATTCAAATATTTTGAACCATTTAATAAAATTTTTGTTTGCTAAAATGTTTACATAACTTAGAAGCCATCTGGAAAAATGAAAAAATGGAGCAGTACAACTAACCACACAAAATAATTTTATATATTAAACTTAATGGAATATTTTAAAATAAACCCAAGAAAATAGATTAAAATAAATTCATAATGGAACATACATAAGAACTCATGAGAGTTGCATAATGACACAAGAAAATCTTTAGGTGATTTAATGATATCATACTGAAAAATTTCATTTAAGTACATACAAAATTCAGAAACAAGGAATTAGATTAGATTCATATATGTGACTAATGATGATGAAAATTGAAGATAAAAATATGGGAAAAAACCTCAATTCAGCATTAATTGCAAAGTTCAAAATAACATGTTGGAGAGGAAGTGAATAGACTGGAACCCTTATCAGTTTCTGGTGGAATCCAATGATCCACACCAATCGAATGATCCACACCAATCGAATGATCCACACCAATCGAATGATCCACACCAATCGAATGATCCACACCAATCGAATGATCCACACCAATCGAATGATCCACACCAATCAAATGATCCACACCAATCCAATGATCCACACCAATCCAATGATCCACACCAATCCAATGATCCACACCAATCCAATGATCCACACCAATCCAATGATCCACACCAATCCAATGATCCACACCAATCCAATGATCCACACCAATCCAATGATCCACACCAATCCAATGATCCACACCAATCCAATGATCCACACCAATCCAATGATCCACACCAATCCAATGATCCACACCAATCCAATGATCCACACCAATCCAATGATCCACACCAATCCAATGATCCACACCAATCCAATGATCCACACCAATCCAATGATCCACACCAATCCAATGATCCACACCAATCCAATGATCCACACCAATCCAATGATCTGCACAATGATCCAACCTTTGGGGCAAACAGCGTGATGCTTCCTTAAGAGTTGGAAATAAACATACCATATGACACAACTGTCCTATGCTTAGTACATGTCCTAGAGAACTAAAAGCTCTAATAGAAATGGATATAGACACACAAAAGCAAGTTATACAAATGACCTAAATGCTCACAAGTGGAAGAATGAATAAATTATGATCCATGTACACAATGCAATATTACAAAGTAATGATGAATCTGAAAAGCACACCAAAAGCTCAGAGAACCTGGAGGACATTATCCTGAGTGAAATAAGATAATTACTAAGGAGTAAATATTGTGTGAGGCCACTATCATTAAAAGATTTTTAAAGGTTTTTGCATAAAAGGAAACATTCTTTGGTTTTTATGAGAGGGAGGAGGAGAAAGAACACATCACTAATTAGGCAATCAACTCCCTGCCCTCCAGTCAGTGCTGACTCATAGGAACCCCCTGTGGGTTTCCAGGACTACAAGGGTTAGGGAGGAAAAGCCCTTTCTTTCTTCCAGAGAGTTGCTGGTAGGTTTGAACTGCCAACCATGCGGATAAGAACTCAACGTGCAAACACTCCACCACATATTGTGTACAGAAGTAAAAAAGAAGGCGATGTCTGTAAGCCAGTAAGCAAAAAAGTGATGATGGCAAAGGAAGACACAGGTAAAAGTTCAAAAGTTAAAGGCAACCGAAGCAATGGCTAGTGTACACACAATTCTGAAGTTACAATAAGATGCAAAGGTGAACAGATTCGCGGGGGGGGGGGGGGGGCAGAAATGGAGTCATACCCATGGATATGTAGAACTTTGATGGAGAATATTTGTCATTTATATTTACTTATGCTGCAAATATAACCATCAATATAGTAAAATATATTGGGGCACAATTATGGAAATGTCTTGCCCTTAATCTAATATTTTGAAAAAATGTATTATTAGGCCTGCAGGCTCAGAAACATAGTCACAGGGGACACCGGGGTCTGTTTGCATAACACAGTCTTCCAAGACCATGAGAGGTTGAGTGAGGGGGCTCCTCAAGTGAAAATAGTGATCTGTCTCTGTCCAGAGCCAAAAGAAAAGAAAATAGAAAAGGAAAGGAAAGGAAAAGAAACATGAACAAAGGGAAAAGTTTGCAACTCATTACATTGAAAAGGAGAAATGCAAAGACAGGCCACACATTATG
Organism: Tenrec ecaudatus; assembly: GCF_050624435.1. NCBI lineage: Eukaryota > Metazoa > Chordata > Mammalia > Afrosoricida > Tenrecidae > Tenrec > Tenrec ecaudatus. Next base: position 88,116,409 of record NC_134533.1, read on the forward strand.
AAAAAAATCACATTCTTAACTCTGTCTTTAAGCCAGCTTTTTACAGTTCTACACAGTTCATACCTAACAATATTCAGTGAAATGTTTCAGATGGTTGTTAGTATATCTCCACATGAACAGTAAACATTACAGAAACACTTCCAGATAGAATAAAAGTATAAATAGAAATGCAACGATAGCAATGATAATGTTTTGACAAGTGTCACAAAATATTGCCTGCTCAGTATTTCAAACAATTTCACATGCCTTGAATTTTTAGTACAGTAGGTTTTATACTGGTTGGCTCATAGCTATTTGTTGTGTGTAAGTTGAGCATTCATAACCTGAGGGCTGTCTTTATATACAAATTATTTTAAAAGAAAATCACTCAGTTAAAATTAAGCAAAGTAACTAAAGATGGTGCTTAATAAGAAAATAAATATAAATGCCAATAAACAAGTTGAAAATATCAATTCTTTCTCATAAAGTATAAATCACCGTGTGATGTAAAGTTTTCAAGTTTGGTAAGGTAAATGATCAAATAGTTGATAAAACATTGTGAGGGTTGTAGTTTGAAGACCCAGCGACTCTCATGCATTTCTCCTGGGAATATAAATCAGTATAACATCTATAAAGGGCAATTTGACAGGAGCTATAAATTACAAATGCAGTCACTCTTGAACCACCAATTGCAATTATAGAGATTTGCCCTACATTGGTAATCACACATGTGTGAAATGACATAGACCTTTGCTCTTATACTAAAAATTTGAAAACAACCTACATGTCTGTCAATAGCAAGTTGGTTAAATAATTTATGGTTTATTTGCCACTGATTATTGTGCATCTGTAAAATGAAATGTATAAGCCAATCTGGAAAAACCCTCACACTGTATTTTAAGTGAATCAAAAAAATTATACAGCTTGTTGCATAGTAATAGCAACTGTTTTATAAAAGAACACATGTACATATGCATTTTAAGGGGGTGGGACTTTAAAAAGTTGGTGGAAAAACTGAATTGAAAGATAATGGATGTTTTCATAACATCATTGAAGTCCAAAATTGCAAGACATAGCTCCCCAGAGAGATACATAAGGAACAAGAAAATCAGATGCAGAAAGGAAGAATCCTCTCACTCGATTGTGTGCTCTGAGTGTTTCAACAAGTGAATGTTTTAGCATGAGCACACAACTAAATAAAACATAGACGATGAGAAGACATTTGAAAAAATGGAGGAGAGTGGAAGAAGGGGCAAATGTGGGAGGAAGAGAGAAAGAAGGACTGGAAATAATGAAGGAAAAGGGAAAAGGAAGGAAGGACAGGAAAGATAGGAAGGAAGGAAGGAAGGAAGAGGGAGCAAGGAGGGAGGGGAAGAAGACATGTTTCTAATTTCAATGCTAGAATAAAGAGTATACTGAATTGAAAGCTTACTCATTTTACTATCACACGGCAATGAGTAATTAATTCTGACAATCAAGGGAGGATATAAAACATAGAAATTTTACATTTGTGAAGCCAAATCCCAAGCACACTCGGCAAACATATTTTAGTTTAGTATGGACTTTAATTTAGGATTATCTTTCCTACATAGCTATTGTCCTCTCCATTTTTATGATGGGTAACTAACCCCCAAAATAAAACTCACCTACATGGAGTAAACTCTGATTAAGAACGACCCCATGGGACAGAATGGTTAGGGTATCTGAGACTGTACATCTTTTTGAGAACAGCCTCATCTTTCCACCACAGAGTGGCCGGTTCAAAAAGAACCCACAGGCTTTGCTATTGTCTGAAACTCACCTGAGCACCACCAAGGCCCCACAATTGCAGCCAGTAGGCCCCATAAAAGCTGAAAATGTCAAGGACCACATAATGAGATAAAGGAGTTTCAAAATCCAGGGGTTTTTTGTTTTGTTCTGTTTTTTTCTAATTTTACAACCCATGCTTAATACAATCTACCATATATTTAAACGTACAGATAAACTTTATTCATTAGTCTCCATACCATAATAATGTGGGGCAAATATTAGGAATGAGTCATGAGAAAAGGGGGGAATAGGGAATTAATAAAAAACTAAATGATTGTGAATTAAAGGTGTTTACAGAAAGACACATTATATATTGGGATGCTTTTTAATTGAATATTTTTAAGTTCAATAGAAATTTTGTTCCAAATGGTATGGTTTTGAGGAAGATTAATTAAGCCATTTCAAAAGATTTAAATATATATATAAATATAATCCAGCATTTTAAGGCTTTTTACAGTCATAATGACAATAGTGCATGGATATATATGCACATGCAATACACATATAGGTTCCTTACAAATAAATGAAAAAGAAGTTTATTAAACAGGGCAAATTAAAATAGATTCAACATCAAAATAATGAAAAAAAATCTGCTTTTATTTTTATTTCTTTTTTTTATAACATAAAGTTGCTTTTACACTTGCTAAAACACTTCTAAAGTCTTCACCAAGTCTATCTTTTCACAGTCTCTTTCAAATATGTGAGAACCTCCCATCAGTAGTTCACTTAATTTTCCTTAAGAGTTAAGGACACTTGAATGTCAGTGTTTATTCAGAACTGGATGCAGTTTCCTTGGTAGCCAAAAGATATGATTGGGATCGGTCACTATATTTGACTCTCCCATTTGAGCCTTTTTAAGATCAAAGTATTACTAGCGTGGTTTCAGGTTCGGCACCTGAAGACCTCATTTTCAATGAAAGGATTCTCACTCCACACCCACTAGAGCCGGGCACTGTGTTCATGAAGCAATCATCGAAGGGCAACCTTAATACTTACAGATTTAGTGTTCTAAAATAGCCACTCATAGTGGCAAAGTCCTTTTTCCTCTGTATCTGCCAGCAAATTGGACAAAAATCCTCCTGACTAAGAGATATCAGAAGCATTAGAAAGAAAACAAACATTTTTGTGCAGGACAGAATGTCCGGTAACTGTGACTCAAGTCTTTATCCTTCCAAAGATCTTGGTTGTTATCTTTTCTGTCCCTGCTATTTCCTCTTCTAGGCCATTGTTCATAAATACAACTTTTCTAAAATAAAAATTAACCTATGAGATGATAAGCCTAACCCCCAATATAACTACTATCAATAAACTTATACTTAAAAAATCAAATTCTCATGTCCATTTTAAAAGCGGGGACAGGAACAAAATCTCAAATTCATAGTGAAGATCATTGATATATATATTTTTAAAGTGTCCAACAAAAATTATATTATAACAAAAAACCTGTCTAATAGCTTAGGTTTTGCTAAATGGTAAAATATTATAAAGAAGTGTGCAGAGATCTAGAGTTAGAAAAGCCCAAATAGAGAGCACATTCAGATTATTTTAAACTGAAAGAACTAAAGAACCAACTCAAGCCTCAAGTCGAGATATTCAAAGGTCTATGGGCAAAATATTGATTGATACAGGAACATTAAAAGAAGATGGAAAGATTGCACAAAGTCATTATATCAAAAAGAACTGGTCAATAATCAACCACTTCAAGAGGTAGCATATGAGCACTAACCAATGGTGCTGACAGAAGAAAACAAAATTTACACTGAAGGCATTAGTCAAAAACAAGGTTCCAGAAATTAATGGGATACCAATTGAAGAGTTTCAACAAGCTGATGGAGCAGGAGAAGCACTTCCTAGACTATGCCATGAAATTTGTCAGATAGCTACCTGGCCAACTGACTAGAGGAAGTCCTTATTTGTGCACATCCCAAAGAAAGAAAATCCAACGGAATGCACAGATTATAAAACAAAATATTTAATATCAAATGCAAGTAAAATTTTCCTGAGGCTCATCCAGCAATAATTGCGATAGTACACTGACAGGGAGCTACCAGAAATTCAGGCCGAATTCAGGAGTTGACATTGAAGAGGGAATATAATTGCTAAGTCAGACGTATATCTTGGCTGAATTCAGAGAATACCATAAAGTTGTTTACTTGTGTTTTATTGACTATACAAAGGTATTCAACTGTGTAGACCATAATAAACTCTGGATAGGCTTGAGAAGAACGGGAATCCCAGGACACTTCATTGTGCTCATGTTGAACAAGAGGCCGTTATGCAACAGAACATTGGAATAATTCATGGTTTAAAATTGAGAAAGGTGCGTGTCATCAAGTTTGTATCTTCTCACCATACTTACTCAGTCTGTAATTTGAGCAAATAATCAGAAAACCTGAATAATATAAGAACAATGTGGCCTTTGCTCTCCACTTGAATGATAGGGGCAGGGAATGTATGGACGTGCTTTATACAATTGATGTATGTATATGTATGGATTGTGATAAGAGTTGTATGAGTCCCTAATAAAATGTAAAAAAAGAAAAGAGGAGAAAAAAATGATTAGGGCAAAGACTGTACAGATGTGCTTTATACAATTGATGTATGTATATGTATGAACTGTGATAAGAATTGTATGAGCCCAAATAAATTGTTAAAAAAAAAAAGAACAATGTGGCCATGGTATTTTCAATCACCTAATCCGTATATGAAGTTTGACCAATGAATACAGGCGAATAAAGAAGAATCAATGCATTTGAATTATGGCTCTGGTGGACAACATCGAAAGCATTATGAAATGCCCAAAACAAACAAACACATCTGTCGTGGAAGAAGTACAACCAAAATGCTCCTCAGAAGCAAGGATGGTGAGACTTCAACTTTTGTACTTTAGACATGTTTATCAGCAGAGAGCGATTCTTGGAAAAGGTCCCCATGTTTGGTAGAGTAGAGGGACAGCAATGAGAGGAAGACCCCCGACAAGATGACTGGGACAGTAGCTGCCACAATGTGCTCCAACTGAAGGACAATAGGGTGGATGGCCCAGCCCCAGGAGGTCTTTCATTCTCTTGTCCATAGAGTTGCTCGAAGTTGGAACCACAATAACAACACACGGATATAAAATCTGGGATTCTTTCATATTTCTGTCGCCTGTGCTCCTCAAATATTATTTTTTAAAGCAGAGAGCTAATTGCCAACTTAGTTCTATTAACTATAAGAAAGATTAGCATGCAGAAAAAAGAGAAGCAGATTCTGTCCTTGACAGTTGTGGATGACTGAACACGTTTGCTTCCATCTTTAAATGAGAGTGTCTCAATTGACAAATTAAGCTGGGACGCACAGACACTACTTGATCAATGGGATTGAAATGAATGACACTCCATCACACCCTGCATTTTGATGTGCACATTTTAATAAGATGAATGATGACCTTGCAGTACCAGCAAGATACAAAATATCATCCTCTTTTTTTTCCTTTTTAAACAAATTGCCAGTTTATTGAGATTAGATTATTGCTAAGGGATTGATCAACTCTAGGCTCTACTTTCTGCTAGAAAGATCCATTTTACCTAGTCGGTGATACAAAATGATTCTTTTAATCTTGATAAACACCAAGTCTCTTTAACAGGGGCAAGTTGAGTCTCTACTACTACAGATAATCCCTTTCACCACGAATGTTTCAATAGCCAGAATCAACACACACATTTTACTTAACTTTCTATGTAGTCTGATGATGATTTTTGCTTCCAAAAGTCTATGAGGGAACCAAATTTTAGATATACATTTGTACAGAGAGCTATCCAACTGTGGCACTTATTTAGGAACTGACATTTAAAATTTTAGATTACTACTCCCTTTAAATATATCATTTAGTTCACCTTTGACCAAAAAATCTTATCAGAATTTAAATAGTTGCAAGAAGTGGGAAATTTAAATACTAAAAATTGATTTAATTTTCTTTCTTTTTCATAGTCCAAAGAGCAACAATAAAAAAATTGATTATTATTATTTTTAAGGATCAGTCACTTACTGTTCTTGCCAGTTTACTAAGTTTGTCATGAAAGCATTTTTTATTTGGTAGAGAAACATTGCAATGGAGTAATTGGAAATTAAATATTCTGTTACTGATGTTATGTTTTTCAACAAAACTTTTATTCTACATTTCTAGTTACTAAAAAGTCTTCGTTTTGAATAACATATTTGCGTTATAAAAATGACTTTCTCCAATCACTGTAGTGAGATTTTTAAATTGGATTTATTGAATAAATAAATAAAACAGAATTATGCCAACAAATGGGAAATTAGTATAAGGAGAATGGAATTTAAAAATGGGTAAAATGTCTGAAATTACAGACAATGCTGATAAAACCATTCCAGAAATTAGAGTCCTGTACTTCAGGACAGATAAAACCCTCAGGAACAGTAGTGGGAGTTGCGATATCATGAGGGTAGGGGGATGATGAGGTCAGGGGAGTAGGGGGAGAAAGGGGCACCCAGTCATAAGGTTGGATATATAGTCCACCCCAGGGGGGACAAATAACAGAAATGTGGATGAAGGGAAACAATGGACAGTATAAGACATGAAATAACAATAATATACAATTGATCTAGGATTCACAAGGATGGGAGGGCCAGGGAGGGAGGGATACAAAAGAGGAGCTGATACCAAGGACTCAAGTAGAAAGAAAATGTTTTGGACATCGCAATATATATACAGCGTGCTTAACACAATTGAATGATGGGTTGCCATAACATTTGTAAGATCCCCCCAATAAAATGATGAATAAAAATAAAATATTTTAAACAAGGAAATTAGAGTCCACTGTTTTAAAATTTTAAGTTCACACCTCAATTTCTGTTTTGCTGGGTAAAATCCTACCAAATAAGCCAGACTTGAGGACTCTCATACTTTGCAACTTCATGCCATTTGAGTCTAATCTGTAGAACAACCACACTGAACATCAACAGTACCTGCTTTGATGCTGTGTACACCTCTTAATGGAATGACCCAATGGCTGCATGATGGGCTCAGACACGGCAACACTGGTGGGGAGCATGGCGGACTGGGCATTCTGCCCAATGTTTTCGCTCCCCAGGGTTGCTATGAGTCAGGATAGAGTCGACAGCTCCTGACAACAACAGCATGCTTCTTTATCAAATTAATTCAACCACCGCTATCATTTGCTTCTAAATCTTAGAATTTCTAGTTCACACGAATGTTGAATTAATCTATCAAAATCTGACAGTGAACACAATCTTAAGCCATAGAAGTAAAACTAACTCCCAAAGGAAAATAATCCGTGTGCATTCTCAAGAGTTAAAAAAAGGACTTTAGTAAAATTAACATAATATTTGGACCATAAGATTAATAGATGATGCTCTAACCTAGGATTCAGGGGAAAATTGACTTTGACTTAGGTTTCCATCTCCTTTTTAAAATGGTTTGCATCAGTCAGTATGATAGATACAAACAACAAAATACATTATTGCTAGCTAAAATAAAGAAGAAATGTATTAACAACTTGTTTCTATTGAGAAGAGGGAGTCAGTATTTTAGGGTTTGCTGCCCAAAATAGTCTCTGGAGGAAAAGCTCAGCCTGACTGTGGTTAAAGAAAGCAAGTAAAGTCTGTCAAGGAGCGGGCCCAGCTGAAGATGTTCTGGCCGTATTAAAAGACAGAGTGCAACTCAAAGAAGCACGAAAATTTTACTGCTATCGATTTAGGATCAGGAACTAGGCTGGCAATTTCAATGGCAAATTCTACTGAAACACATTTCTCACCACTAACACCCTACTACCACTTGCCATAGGAATCCACAATTGCATGCTAGACACCGAGCACGGAGCATATTATTAGGATTCCATTCATTATTATAACCCCTGTCACCTCACTTTCAAGTCCCATTTAAATGAATAAACAAATAAACTGAAATAAATAATTAAGAAGACGCCTTAGCACAGAAATATTTGTAAATGACTCATGTAAAATTAAATTTCTTCAACAAAATTCAACCCCAAATTGTTTACCAAGATACAGCCTTTTAGATCCATCACATTCACACTTGTCATAAAATATTAGAAAGGATTATTTGAAAACATATTTATGAATGTCTCATGATAACTCCTCAAATTCTTGCAAATTGAATCAAAAGACAGAGAAGAGAACATCTTCCTTTCAATACCAAGAGTTGTTAAAATATTCTCCGGATATGTCCATTTATCTGCCGTCTTTGAAGAAAAGATCTTCAGGACCAGCATTTTAAACTGCCTTCTCTGGGGAAGGAATGAGATTGAGAGATGAAAGACCAGGGGAAAGATGCTAAACAAAAATTGTGGAGAGCAGCAGGATGCTTGCTGATCAGTTTTCACCAGTTTCATTTCAAAACCATTAGAGGAAGCTGGGGGGAATAGGGTTTCTAACCACTTAGGGACCCAACAGAATCAATAGCAAATGGTAACTTATTGTGTTTATCTTTTCAATCCTTTATTCTGTGAAAGTTATATTTGTCCCAATTCCAATTTTCAGGGCGAAATCCTTAGAGATTCCTGATTGTCACAGAACACGTTTTAATATAAATGTTACAAACAGTAGATACCCAGTTATCTTGATTATTTGTTAGATTTTGTGATTCAGAATTGTTTGATTTCTCCAAAGGCCAGGTTTTAAAATATTTAATTATTATCTAAAGGCATTTTGAAAGGAATTACAAGATTTAAAATCTATTTTCACTCTTTCTACCACAAGGTTGAACTTATTTATGTACCAAAAAAAATATGGTGGGCAGCTTATAATTCTCACCACATATTAAGAAATAACCTCAACAAAGGCTATATGCCCAAAGAAGCTATTAAAATATGCAAATGCTGGCGATACCTTGATTTTAATTCGGGTACATTAGAGGCTCTGCCACCCACGTGGCTTTGCGTTATTCCTGCAGCTACTCAGTCATGGCTTTTCCCATTTTGCTGTGTCTGCAGCTTGGTGCACATTCTTAATCCTCTAGGCCTCATACTCCGGACCTCTGATTTCTCAGCAGTTCTTACAATCTTATTCCCTGTCTAATTTCCTGCTTTAGTACTTTCCCAAAGCCCCAGAGGGTTTTATCTAGAACTTGATTATCCCATTTGTCTTGACCTCCACCTTCGAGGATTATTAAATATTTTTGCTTCCATTCTATTTATTTTCACTCCACTCTTCAACACTTACTTTATAAATACTATCTAAAGAGAAGATGTGTGTTTAATGCTAATGTATGAGGGGAAGAAAAATAAAACAAAAAATAGTCTTCCTAATTTTCCAGTTCATACATGTACAGATTTATGTGAAACAGAGAGCCTTTAACCAGTTCTCTGCAATCACGGGATTGCTGCAGACACGTTCTCTCGGGAATACACTCCTTTAGACTTCACTCGTCGGCCTTCTGGAAAAGGTCCCATCAGAAAGGTGACTTCTGAGAAATCTGCTGAGTCAGTTAAAAATACAAGGCAAAAGGCCATGTCAGAAGGTTATGGTGACTGAGTGGACAGGAGATTGTAATAGATTTTCTTGAAGGATTCAGAAAATTTCCTAGGGATTCTTATGAGGAAATTTTAAGAAAATTAAAAAGTACATTGGTAGAAAAGGGCCAGGAAAGTTACACTGAGGAATTCTGAGATCACAGAATGCACCTGCTCGTTCTTCCAGGGTAATATGTCCTGTGAGAATGTTGAGAAACCTTACTTCATCTAACTTACAGCCTCTATTAGACTTGGCTCTTCAGAATCTTGTGTTCCCCAAACTTTAAGAACCTTTAAAGAAATCCAATTTTGGTCTCTGGTTAGGGTATTGGCAGAGTTGTGGATTAAACATTGAGCGGCTGTGGCAGAAAGATGAGCCCCCCAGTGCTCTCATACATTTTTGGTCTTAGCAAGTCTATAGAAGATCAGCATGAGTTGGAATCATATGGAAGTTTTTGTGTGTGTTTCCCCCTTTCTTTCTTTTGTGGGTGGGGTCTCAAAGCCATAAAAACAGCTATTTTGACAGGTGTGATGAGAAGAGCCCAGAAGTCTTCAGGGAAGGGTTGGACAGGAAGTATACAGCACTAGATAGAGGCTATGCGGAGAAAGCACAGGTGTACATTTTGAGACAAACAAACAAACTCACTGTCATGGAGTCGATTCCTACTGCTAGCCATCCTATCGGTCAGGAGAGAGCCACCCCTGTGGGTTTCTGACCCTCAAACTCCGAACAGGAGTAAAAACCTCGTTCACCTGCAAAGCACCTGGTGGTTTCACACAACTGACCTTGTAGTTTGTAGCCCTGCCAGGAACCACTTGGCCACCGAAGCTCCTATTTTGTTTTGTAAAGCGTTCTATGGTTTGTAATACAATTGTTTTACTTTGGTATTCATTATAGAAACATGAATCAAATGAAATCTGGACCACAAGCTAGTAAACCTCTTTTGGAAGCCTTGATTTGCCATTCACTGTTTAGAATATCAGGTCTAGTGACCTCTTTTCTCTGACCTGCATTCCACCTCGCTGGAGCCGGGAAATAGCAACAGCTGTCCTACCTGTGTAACAAAGACAACCGGTCTGTAAGTGAGAAGTGATGTGTGAAATAATGAGCGTACAATGTAGAGAAACATGGTAGAATATAATTCTAATATCATTTCATCGAAGTATCATGTTGAAACAATGGATAATTTCAATGTAATTTCTGAGAATTTGGAAAATGAAAATTACACAAGCATACAGGTTGCTGCTGCTGTTGAATGCCATAGAATTTATTTCAATTTATAATGAGCCCATGTGACAGGGTAGAATTTCCCCACAGGGTTTTCTTGACTGTAATGTTAGCAGAACCAGCCTGCCAAATTTTTCTCTTGCAGAACTTCTGGGTGGGTTCAAATTGTCAACATGTTGGTTAGCTTAACGATCGTGTCACCAGAGAATCTTCTGTATATATGTAAATATCTATATATGCATTAAAGGATGGACATACAGATGGACAGAGAAAATAGGTAGATATTATTATTAATTTCTGTCACATTGGTTCTAATTCATAATGAATCTTTGCACAACAGAATCAAACACGACCTGGCCCTGAACCATCCTCATAATTGTTGTTATGATTAAACCCATTAATGTAACCACAAGAGTCTTCTGTTTCAACCGACTCTCTACTTTACTCACCAAACATGATATCCTTTGCCAGGTACTGATATCTCCTGGCAATGTGCTCAGTGGGACAACATCATGCCCTCCTAGCTTCTAAGGGGCATTCTGGTTGTACAAAACAGATTTGTTTGTTCTTCTGAAAATATATGCTATATTCAATATTTTTGTCACCACCATAATTCAAATGCATCAATTCTCTGACGGTCCTTATTGCTTGCCCAGCTTTTACATGCATTGCTTGAACATACCATGGTTTGGTCAGGCACAGCTTAATCTTCAAACTAATAGATTTGCTTATTGACACTTTACTCCCTGGCGGTAATCGCGAGTGTGGCTCGGGGTAAATGTTCACTGTCAGAAGCGGTAACCCCGAGCCACACTCGGGATTACACAGCAGAGAAGTCCCTTACCTGCTCCCTGGTCCAGCAGTGTCCTCAGCTGTGATAGCAGAACGATCTGACTTCCTCTTCTCTGCGTACAGTGTCACTGCACAGGGGCGGAACTGGGTGGGAAATTCATAACTGCAAGTCTAAAAGAGACATACACATACAGAAACAGGGATACATTGTAACCTGTAACAATGTACTGCTTTGGGTACAAAATTACTGACATAATTGGACCACCAGGGAGGTCAAAGGAGTCTTGTGTAGCATATTTTCCCCATGCGATGCATACTTTGGTTACTGGTGGTTTTATAAGCACTGACTGTAGATATGTAGACAAAATGAACTCTTGGACAACTTCATTCTTCTCTCATTTATTATTATGTTGCCAATTGGTCTAGATGAGAGCAATTTGGTTTTCTTTGCATTGAGCTGTAATTCATACTGAAGGCCTCATTCTTTGATTTTCAACAAGTTCCTCAAGTACTCCTCACTTGCAGCAGGCACTCCTACGTCCCCTTCATTTCACAAGTTGTTAATGAATCGTTCTCCAGTCCTGATGCTCTATTCTTCACGTAGTCCCGCTTCTTGGATTATTTGTTTAGCACACAAAATAAATAAGTATGGTGAAAAGATACCACCCTAACCTACCACTCCTGATTTGCAGTCTATCTTTATTTTTTTTAATTACTTCCTCTTCATCCATGCAAAGGCCCATCAGCACAATGGAGTTTTCTGGAATTACCGATCCTCTCAATGTTACACAAATGATCTCCACAGTTGAATGCGTTTGCATAGCCAATGAAACACAAATAAGCATATACAGCTCTTATCTCAATCATCCATCTGTCCATTGTGTCAAGCACCTTTGTACATATGTTACATATGTACATATTTTCAAAATGTTTTCTTTCTACTTGAGCTCTTGGTATCAGCTCACTTTCCCCTTTACCACCCTCCTTTAAAAACAATAAATTTACAAACTATCAAGGGTTTATATATTTCACCTAACTAGAGCCATTTGTACTATATGTGTACATTGTTGGACAAAGATATCTCCCAGGAAGAAGTCTTTACGCTTAACGAATTCTACATGTGAACGCTAGCTTTTTCTTTTTCTATCACCAACATTTGCATGCCTACTGTCAATAACTATCAAAACATCTTAAATCTCCTGTTCAATAATATCAGAGTAAAGAATCTGGTAAAATTCTGCAATTACTTCATCACTGGTTTTAGTGGCTTGTGTGTAAAATTTGAATAATACTTGTATTAATTTGATGATTAATGTGACACCATTCTTGAATTGGTCATTCCTAGCATAATAGTCCATATGGCTGCTTAATTCAAAATGGCCAACACCAATCCATTTCAGCACACTAACGTCTAGAATATTAATCTTTATGCATTAATTTCATTTTTGACAACTTGAAATTTTTTTGAGCTTCATACTTGTGTTTTCTACATTTCTCTTATTAATGAATGGTTTCTATTGCTTCCTCACATATTGAGTTGTGCTCCATCAGAAAATGAAGTTCCTGGAAGCTGTCCTCCATCTGTCTCATTAAGTTAAATCTACATTTACTTTAAAAGAGAGATTTTCTAGTATTTTCATGAAAAGTGCACTTGACCATCATTTCTTCATGTCCCAAGACCTTTGTTCCACAGTTCCAAGGTGTAGTAGGCAAGCTGGGTGTCACAGAAGCCAACATAGGTGCTCAAATGGATGTTTTCAAAACTCACATCTTCTACCACACTTTCACCAAGAGTTTTAATATTGAGAGCCTTTCTCAAGAGGTAATAGGGACATTACTTATACAATTCTCTCAAGCCATATGTGTCCCATTTCTTCTGGGTAGGTAAGTTAATTCTACTCTGTAAACCATATTTCTAACCGTCACAAAAACCTTTCCAAAAAAGATCTATGCCTTAGCACAGTATTTGATAGAGTAAATAACAAATGTACAACCCTAAACCAAAAAAACATCAGGTATAGGTAATAACAAAACCCAAAATCACAAATACTTAAAATTTGTAAGCCTAATTGAAAGTATATCCATGTTCAACAATTTGGCTAATAGAGAATTTGATTCCTTAAAAAAATAGGCATTTTATTAAAGTGTGGATTTGCTTTGTCTCTCCAGACCTTGGAAATGGTGACTCTTATCTGTGGTAGAAATTACCACTGTAGTTTTTCTAATGCTTGCATCAGCACTGTATGGCTTTATCCAAATATCTGGAGGAGCTCCGATGGTGTAGCCATTGATTGACAACCTTATACTCAGTAGCTTGAAACCACCATTCACTCCACAAAGAAAGATGGGGCGTCCTACTCCTAAAGAGTTACAGCCTTAGAAAACAGAGGCAGTTCTCCTCTGCCTGTAGGATTGCTAAAGGGTTGGCATCAATTCAATGGCAGGAAGTATGTTTTTAATTTTGATTGTGGAATGTTACCTGTGAAAACAGAATTTTAGCCATATAGGTATATCACAACTTTCAATAAGGAGAAGGAAATGAAGGGGATAGAGCCATTTATTAAGTGTTAAACTGTAAAAGCAAACATTGAGGTGCTCATAGCAGAAGTACAAGATGACTAAAAAGAGACAGAATGGCTCACGGGCACAGATTGACCAAAACATCTGTCTATGACAACAGTGCTGGATACTCAATAAGCAAAGTACGCACAGGATTTCTTATTCACCTATAGTGATCAATTTCATATTTTTCACCATGTCAAATATTCTATTTCTAGATATAGTTGCCATTATCCACTCTTCTGTGGCTATAGAATCAAAATCTCTTTTCAAATTGGCAATCACTGAAGGGGTGGAGTAGTGAGTAAACAATGGACCAGGATTAAATGTGTGCTTACTTACTAGTATGTAGTGAGTAGTTCCACAGATTTCTTGTTTTGTTTTTAATTTTAACCCCACCTTTGATGGCTGATGTGGAGAAGAATATGTGAAACTATTCAGCTTGTCTAGTGGATAATCTAACCCTGAAATGCAGATTAAAGAATATACATATTACGTTATACAGGGTTCTCTAGAGAAACAAAACAAGGACACTTATGATTATATATATATTTATATAGATAGATTTATATGCAACATACAAAATAAACAGCTAATTAGTCTAAAGAGAACTACAAATGGCCCAGGGCAACTCACTTCTGTGAGACAGATGAAACACTGGCAGTCCTTCAAGTCTTGAGGGCTGCCAGGTGCATTCAAGGAAGCAGACAGCTGAGACCTCTGTAGAGGAATTCAGGCAATCTGGTCACAGGTAGATCAGGTCACCAGCAAGGCAGGTCACGAACAGTCAGCCAGATGACAGGGTCTGACAGTCCCACAGCTCAAGCGACATATACTCCAGTAGTGTGGCGAAGCAGGTCTTGAAGGGACCTCAAATTACAGCGACACAGTCCACGTGTCCCATAGGTAGTGTAGCTTGCAAATTGAGGCAGAGAATCAGCTAAGGCAGCCACATACTGGTCCCATCATCAAAGAGCAAGAGACAAGGAAGGCAAGGCTCACCAGGCCAGTTAGCTCTCTGCCCTTCAATTAATCCCACATGTGTTCACTGGCCAGGTTATCACAATAAACCTACCTATCACACATATACACATATATATGAAGATTATTGACTAATCTTTGAAATACAATAAAAAAGAGAAATCGTACACATACTCATAAAAATAGTGTCCAGTGGAGAAATCTCTTTAATTAAAAGCTATTACCTATGTTAATCTTACCTGTGCCTTTATGCCCATTGTGGGATTGCAAAAACAATAGGAATATACTCAATAACGGCTAGGCATTGGTCTAAGAATTTCATATTCATAATTTAATATGGCATAAATTACTATCACAATCTCTGCTTTCCTAATGAACACATTGAGAGGTAGAAAATTTAAATAGTTATTTCATGTTTACAAATTAGTAAGTGATCAAGCTGAGATTTGGTCATTCAATTAAATTTAACTTTAATGTAATACCATTAAATGCATATTCAACACTCCCTTTTCTCATTCTGTTTTATAAATCGATGTTGTGATAAACCCTTGCCTTTAGATTCTCTTGTAATGTTTATGTTTCAAAATGTAAATTACTAGGTTGAAATTCTGGTTTTAAACATCAATCATACGAGCCTGGGTATTGAGATTCTGCTAAGGACAGATAGGTTTGTTCTCAGTGCTGGTGACAACATTAGGTTTCTACATCTACCTGTCAACAAAATAACTTAATTGGCTCAGATAACTTTCCAAATTAGTACTAGAAAATAATTTCAGATATAATTAATTAATTATTTAGTTAAAAAGAAAATACAAAGATAAATAATATGCGTCTAAGCCAGAGAGTATCAAATATCAACAGAGGCTAAACAAGATCAGCCTTATCTATATCATGCTTATTTTGAATTTTGTTATAGTAAAACCACTCATGCATGAAACACAAACGTGACATTTTTGATTGGCCTGAGTTGCATTTCTTATAATTGACCTTTTTTTTCCTTTAAAGTGTAATATATGTGTAAAACATGTATAAAACTAGTATATGATGCAATATATGTGTAAAATATATAAAAGTAGTAGCTGAAAAAGAAGCACAATCAAGAAAATATAATTGTGAAGGACTGTTTTTATTCTCTGATACTGTACTCATGATGTTTGATGTGACTGATAAGAAAAAATCTTAAAAATAAAGACCATGAAATATTCCTAATTCCTCTCTGTTGTTAAGAGATATACAATTTCCCCTCGTTAGTCCATAAATATTGATATAACATTTCTAACTACAACAACAAACTATTTTAGGCTCTTTTCAATATATTCACTGGTACACTTAAATATTTTCAGAACGTGCATCTTGAATTTTATGAGCTAGTGCATGAGCAATTGGAAACAAAATGAAATATAAGGACATTTTTTAAAATCCATAAGAAATCTACTCTTGACAAAAGAGTCTCATCTCTTTAAGAAATGAACAATGAACAGAGGAAAACAATCATCTTCTAGAGATAGCTTTGTTTGGTTACCTTAGGATAGAAAACCGAGGTCCCTGGATAATACCGTCCAGGGAAGGAAAAAGCGCTCTTCTCACCCGTCCTGGTGCGAAGATCACTGACCAGTCCTCTGCGTTGCTCAGGATAGTTCTTATGCCAGCGCTCGTCAGTGCAGCCACCGCGTCCATCCATCTGGTCGAGAGACTGCCTCCTTTTGTTGCTCCTCTCTTTGTGGCATAATGTCCTTCTTCAGACTGTTCTCTCCCGTCCATATGCCCAAATAATGTGAGGCGAAGTCTGCTCATCTTTGCCTGTAAGGAGCACTCTGGCTCCCAATAGATGGATTTCTTCTTTTGGCGGTTCACGGTGCTTTCAGTGTGGGAACAGGTCCGGCCACAGAGAAGTGAGGGCGACGGAGTCACAGACCAAGGCGCGCACACAGCCTCCGGAGACCAGGCTCTCAGGGCGCAGATCTGTTTTATGGTTGTCTTTCCACAGTATACATAGGGCACACCATCAATCACTTGTTACCGTGATTACTTCCTTGTTCTAAAACTTACAAGGTTATGAAATTGCGCTAAAGAGGAAAAGGCAGGCTTTGGCCGTGAACTAGCGCACGCCGAGGAATGTGGACGGAACAGCGCTGACACGTCTCGGGCCGCTGTGCCTCACCAGTGAGCTGGGAGCCACTGTACCAGAGAAACGGTTTGCCCTTCTCAGACCGGCTGAGCAGCATTGTGCGTCTTTTATGCTGTTCCTCTTTTATGCATTCCAACCCCACCGCCATCACCCCCACACTCTGCGTCCCTTGCCAACATCGTTTTAATACACCGATTTTTCTTCAGTTTTCCTTATTTGATGTTCTAATTTCCCATGCCTAAGAAGCAATTGAAAATGCCATGGCTTGTGGGTGGCACGCCTCAGTTCTCGGAGTAACATCCTTGCTTTTGTTTTGTTTTGTTTTTAACGCGTTAAAGAGGTCCTGTGGAGACTTACCCAATGCAATCTGCCATTTGATCTCTTGACTGCTGCTTCCATGAGCATGGATTGTGGAGCCAAGCAAGATGAAATTCTTGATAACTTCAATTGTTTCTTCATTTATCATGATTTATGTATGTTACCCACTGGTCTAGATGTGAGGATTTTGATCTCTTTATAGTGAG
The DNA here is from genome assembly GCF_050624435.1 of Tenrec ecaudatus. NCBI lineage: Eukaryota > Metazoa > Chordata > Mammalia > Afrosoricida > Tenrecidae > Tenrec > Tenrec ecaudatus. The sequence continues at coordinate 88,133,902 of NC_134533.1, forward strand.
TTATAAACCATACTGAAGGCTGCAACCCTTGATTTTCATCAACAAATACTTAAGTCCTCCAGATGTTCAGCAAGCAAGGTTATGTATATTACAGGTTCATAAGCTTTTCTCCAGTCCTGAAGGTGAATTCCTCTTTATATAATCCAGCTTTCCTGAGTATTTGCTCAGTATACAGATTGAATAAGATGGTGAGAAGATACAACCCTGAGCACACCTTTCCAGATTTTAAGCCATGTAATATGCCCTTGTACTGTTCACACAACTGCCTTTTGATCCATGTACAGTCCCATAGAAGCACAATATAGTGTTCTAGTATGCCATTCCTCTCAAGGCTATTAATAGTTTTCTATGGTCCATACAATCGAATGCCTGGCCGAAGTCAATATAACACAAGTCTATATCTTTCTGGTATTCTTTACTCTCAGCAAAGGTATATCTGATACCAGCAATGTTTTATCTTCTTCTGTATATTCTTCTGAATACAGTCTGAACCTCTGGCAGCTCCAGGTCAATGAAGTGCTGAAATCATTGCTGGATGATGTATTGGTCTGGGATGACCAGAGAAACAAATTGATAGACACTCATTTGTGTATAACAAGGAGCTTTATACACAAAAGCACTTAAATGTTGAGAAAAACCCCAGCCTTGTCCTGATCAAGTCCATCAGTCAGATATTGCCCTCATGTCTAATAGCAATCTATAAATTCCTCTCAAACTCATGCAATGCATGCAATGACACTGAATGCAGGAAGATCACAGGCCAGTGGGTAGAAAGTCTTTGGATCCAGTGGCAGTGGAAGAATGTCAACGCTGTCAGGGGTCGTCACATGGCTCCTTCAGCTCCAGGCTATAGCATAGTTCCATGTGTCTTCTCAACAGGAATGTCTCGCAGGGAGTGGGCCCTGCCTCCAGTGAGCTATGTATCTCCTTAGCACCTCCAAATGAAAAAAATCAAGCTGCAACTTGATTGACAGGCTGAACTCTACTCCTTCATTCATAATAGTCTTAAATTGACAACAGATTATGTAACTACCACAAATGATCTTTGGAATAATTTCATTTGCATATGATATCAATGATACTGTCCTATAATTTGAGCATTCTTTTGGGTCACCTTTGTTTGGAATGTGTGCAAATATGAATCTTTTCCAGACAGTAGGCTAAGCAGCTGTCTTCCAAATTTTCTGTCATAGATTAGTGAGTACTTCCACTGTTTCATCAGCCTGCATTTTAATTTGATTAATCGTTTCAAAGAAGCAAGGCATGCAGTTAGTTCACACTGAACACCACACATTATTCAAAACACAGGGCAGCATCTAACAACGTCGTCAGTAAATTGAGCTAGTTTCACTGTTACCATTCCAATTTAGATAAGCTCTATTTATCTGTCTTATCTTATTAGTCTGTGTAGGACTTCCAGTACCGTGTTGAGTAAGAGCGGTAATGTAGGCATCTTGGTGTTAATATCATTCTCAAAGGGACTCTCAGATTCTGTTTGTTAAGTATAAAATTGGCACTGGGTTTCACATATTGAGCATGGGTAGGTTTGACCAGTCTGTGTCATTGATATTCCTCTCCCATGCTTGTGAACTTGCCCTGACTCTCCAACTGCTCAATTGCAACATGGAATTCCGAGATCCAGTCTTAATTCTTCTTTTTCTTCTTGTTTTATTGCATGGGTTAGTGATTGGGAGAATAAATCCTCTCTTTGACACACTGCTTTATTTACCCTTCGTAGCTACTTCTTTGGAGGAAGGTATTCACAGTGAAAACTCCAACATAGTTTTTAAAATTTTGAATTTTATGCTACACACCTTGCAATTTTGTATTGGACTTACATCATATTCTCATATTCATTTGTGAGAAATTTATGTATGAAGACACCATTAAAATGAGGCATTTGTTCATTTTACTTGGGAAAACGTTGTATGTACCCATATAATGAAAATGTCATGGCTACCTGATGTGATCTTCAGGACAAGGAAATCTTGATACAAATTCAAACATTCTTTAATGAAATGGAAAATCTAATGACTAGCTTCATATGAAAAAGAAGGAAACCCTTGTAGACAAAGCAATATTGAAGAAAAAGAACAAAGCAAGAAGTTTCACACGCCTTGATATCGTAGTATACCATGTATTCACTGTAACCCAAACAGCATGATATTGGTTCACTGATAGACAAATAGAGAAGTTGAATAAAACAGAAAGCATTAAGCCTAGCCATCTATGAACAGCAGATTTTCAACAAGATGTCATTCAGTGAGGCAGAACAATATATTTAAAAAATAGTGTGACAACAGTGAAGATCCACTTGCAGAAAAATGAAACAGAACCCATATCTCACAACATTTGTACAAATAAAGCAAAATGGCCCCGAGGCCCTAAATATTAAACATAAAATTATAAAATTCCTGGGAGAAAACTCTTGGCTATAATCTTTTGTGAAAATAGGAAAAGAAACATAATTAAATTCACACGTAGATGACAACAACAAAAATACATGGGCTTCATACATTTTGTTTTTTTTTAATGCCTATTAAACACTTTATTTAAAAAGTAAATAGATAACTTGCATACTGGGAAAAACTTATCTCTTGAGTATATCCTCTATAAAATCTATAAAAATGGGGATAACTCAACAGAAAAAATCCACACACAAAATAGACAAAAGACTCACATATAGAAAGATGTTCATGATCATTAACTATTAGAAAAATGTAGCTAAAAAGTTTGGTTAAAATGACAGATAAAAAGGAAAACAAATAAACAAACGAATGTTGTTGAAAATGAGGGGAAATTGAAATACTATCCATTGCTGGTTTGACTGTAAAATGTTACCATCACTATTAAACACGTACAGTCCTGTGTTAGGGAGAAGTAAAGTCACTGACAGTTGTCTGTTTTGTGTATACAGCATGGAGCAAAGGCGAGTGGAGGCAGAATCAAGTGGAGGCAAGGTCAGTGGAAGCAGGGCAGAACAGCCACAGCTGTCAGTGTCAGGTGGCCCACATGAGACCACCCCTGGAAGCAGAAACAGAATCCCAGTGAAACCTAGCAAGAAGGCTGTCTACACAGCAGAGCAGAACCGTCTCTGTTTAATCTTACCCATATACAGACAACCACACCCCAAGGAGGTCTCATAAAGTTACCAATTGACTGACAGGTGACCTCTGCCCCTAGGCAGGAGTATTTGCTTGGTGCCATTTCCAAGACTGTGATCTTCATGGAAAGTGAAAGTTTCTTTGCTCTCCTTCAGATCAGATGGTGGGCTCAAACTACTGACCTTGCAGTAAGAAGCCAAACTTATGCTACAACACCAGGGCTTCTGTCCCTTACACATCGCCATCACGACACCAAAATCCATTGCCATCAAGTAAATCTAGACTCATACTGACCCCATAAGGCAGATTATACCTGTCCTGTGTGTTTCTGATATTTTAACTATACGTAAGTAGAAAACTTCATGTATCTCCCTTATAGTACCTGGTGATTTTGAACTATTATCCCTCACTACACCATCAAGGCTCCACTTACCCTTCCATAGGTATTGTAACAATAGGTAACATCATGATAAGTGGAGAAAAGATTGAAGTAGTCAAGGATTTCTTCTTGCTGGAATCCGCAATCAATACTTATAGAAGCAGTAGTCAAAGACTCAAATGATGCATTGCAATGGGTAAATCTACTGTGCAAGGGTCTTTAAAGATTTGAGAAGACAGAGCATTAATTTGAGGACTAGAGATAGTTTGCCTGACCAACCCATGGCATTTTCAATTGCCTCAGAGACATGGGAAATGTGAACATTGAATAAAGAAGACAGAAGAATTGCTGCGTTTTTTTATTACAGTGCTGGCAAAGAATCTTTCAAGAACTCGTGAAAGAACAAACAGATCCGTATTTCTCTATTGGAAGAAGTTCAGCCAGAATTCTCCTTAGAGGCAAAGATGGCAAGACTTCACCTGATGTACTTTGGGCATGTTGCTAGAGGAGAGATCAGTCCCTGGGGAAGGACGTCATGCTTAGTAAAGTAGCAGGGCGGCTAAAGAAAGACTGACATAATGGTTGCTTTGATGGGTTCAAACAGAAAAACAGTTGTGAATGTGACACGGGACTGGGCAGTGCTTCCTTCTATTGGATATAGCCTCACTAGGAGAAGGAACCAACTTGATGGCACCTCACAGTAACAACAGGTACTGTAAATACAAATGTGGGCATCCAGCATATATACTTAATGAATACACAGAATGGATATCCCTCAGATGCAAACAAACACCTTTCAAGATTAAATCTGGGTTTGAAAGCTTAGAACCATAGCCTTATGGGACCACTCAGTCAAATGGCGCAAAGTTCACAAAAATGATCTGCACCCTACGCAGGTGAGTAACACCAAGGGTCTTGTAATGGATGCATTTTGTTGTCTCAATATATGTGTCAACTTCACTGGCTATAATTATCAGAGATTGACAGCTGTATGATGTAATTTTGAAGTAATGTAATTATGTAATCACTCTTCGTGATGTTATCTGATACAGTCAATCAACCATTTGAAAATGGAGTGGGATAGAATGGAACAACTTCAGCCCTGATATAATGTAAAAGGAGTCTTTCCTGGGATATGGCTGCATCACCTTTTTCCTTACTAGCTGAGGTAGTTAGTTTATTTTGTCAAGTTGGCCGATAAACACATGTGGGATTAATTGAAGGGCAGAGAGATAAATGGCTTAATGAGCCTGGCCTTTCTTGTCTCTCACTCTTTGATCGTGGACCAGTGAGCGGCTGCCTTGCTTGTTCTGTGCCTGCTTCGCCACACCATTGGGATTTACATCTCTTTTGCTGGGGACTGACTGTTGGTGACCTGGCTGACTGTTGGTAATCTGCCTTGCTGTTTGCTGCCTGTGGCCAGATAGCCTGAATTGCTCTACAGAGGACTAGCTGGTGGCCCTCAAGACTTGAAGGACTGCCAGCGTCTCACAGGAGTAAGTTGCACTGAGTCATTTGTATTGCTTTATAATTTAATTAACTGTTTATTTATTATGTGATCTATATATATGTATAAATTCTGGTTTTGTTTTTCTAGAGAACCCTAACACACTAGCAAAGACGAAGAGACCTCGCTCTTTCAAAGAAAGAAGAGTGGTTTATGGAGTGGAGTACATTCTTTTGACTCAGCTTCTCAGCAGTGATACTGACCCTAGGGAAAATTGATGCCAACATACATGAAGGTCTCTGGGTCCATAGATGTTAAATAACTTCCCCGAAACAGAGGAAATCTTTCCCCAGAATTGGCACCCTGGATTTGGACATCTCTCTCCTGATCCATGAGAGAATACACTTGAATGTTAATGACATCCACTTGTGGCATTTCTGTATAACAGCATTAGATAAGTAAGTCAGGTCTTGAAAGCTTGAGAGTAGCTAAGATGTACCTCCTTGTCTTTACTTCCTAGGATAAAAACAATAAGAAAGTAGCTAAAAGCTCAGAGATGAAACTCTTCTACATAAGGCACTACCTCATCTACCCTGATACTAGAATGACATATTGTCTGGTGACCAACTCCTATCACTCTGACCAGGGTCACAACAGATACTCCCAGAATGAGTGAGCCGGGGGAGGGTGCGGGGTGTGTGTGTAGAGCAGAACTCATAGTATTAAAGAAAATAAAGCAATAAAGACACAAACTGGAACAGTAGAGAACAGAAGACTTGCTAAGACAATCATCCTGAGACAGTCTTTAAACCTAGAACCGAGCCTATCCTCTGAGACCACCGTATAGTGAAGTAGAAGAATGGCACACAAAATAAAGGAATGTGCACCTAAGATCAGCGCACTACTTGGAAGCCATCTGCATGAAGGCAAATAAGCAATTGCTCAAAAGTTAATATGAGAAATATGGAGGCAAGGCAAATAGAATATTGGAAATGGAAAAGCCAAAACAAAGTAAAAAATTTATGACACATTGTGATAAATATAGCTGCCATTGAACAATTTTTAGAATTTCCTATATAAAAATGTACATTATGGTGTCATTATCACCAAAACTCCATAAATTATTGTTTTTAAAAATTACTAAGACTTGAATAGCATTGCCATTTTATTGAAAAAATGAAAATCATGACTTGAGCCTGATTTTTACTAAATTCCACTAGATGCCTCCAGACATGATAAAGGACTTTACAAACCTTGAGTTCAAATATCTAAAGTTTGTGTGAAAAGAGTAATTTGTTTTTTATTACTCACCAAAGCAAATGCATTTGAAACACAGGGTAGATATGTTTCTGCTCCAGTACAGTGTCTGTGAGATGGAGATTTACTAGACATTCCAAACATAAACTCCAGCATTTCTTTATTCTTGGAAAAAGAATGTAAGCTTCATGCCAGATTTTCCAGCTTAAATCTTTAAGAAGCAGCTTAGATGAGGACTATCAAAGTGAACTTTTCTGATTTTGGCAGTGAGCCAGAAGAAGACCTTGGATAACTCTAATGGTACTTTATCTTTAGACACATTTTACATTCATCCTGGTATTCACTTTCTGCCAGATTAATAGTCAGAAATATGACAATCTGAAATGCATATGAAAAAACAGTGCTTTTTATAATGTTTAAAGTCCCCCCAAACAGAGAAGGGAACTTTAAGCCTGAGCAAGTGGGTCAGACTCTTTGGCCTGGGCAGAGGATTTACTAGAGCTGCAGGCAGTCAATTGTAAGAGCCTTTGGCCCCTTCTCCCTTCCTTCCAGTGGCCCTTTACATTGTAATATAGATCTCCTGGTATTCTGCAGGGAACTTCTTACAGACAGGACTCACAGCATATCCTTCTTTATCCTGCTGTTTGCTGTTGCTTAGGCTGTTTCTCATTTTCTGGAACACATTATGTTACTAATCTCTGATTTTTTTATACTAAGAACCAAGCCTCATGTTCGTTGTGTGAATTACTGAAAGGATGGATATCAGTCACGTGGCACAAGATGGGCCTTGTGTTGGCACTCATTGAAGGCTAGCCTCTACTGTCCTCTTCTGAACATCTGCGTGGACTTTTCCAGAGAGTAGAACAATCTGTATACTATGGCTTTCCTTGTTGGCCTTGTCATTGACCCTCAAGTGGATTCTAATTCACAATGACATTAATGAGCCTATCCCTTTCCTTTTGGTCCATGTAACAGCTGTAGCTGAAGGCAAAAAAAATCATTGAGAAAGCAGATGAATTATGTATAAATAACACTTCTATTCCAGTTCTGAAGTATTTGTTACAATGGTTCTTATTAGAATGGAAGTGACAAACCCACACTCTCTGATCACTCAGTGGACCCGAATCTGAAAGATAATTTTTGAAGAAAATTTAAGCTAGGCATCTGGGGTTCTAAGTAGAGGGAAAGCCATGGAGAAAAAGAAATTGTCCTGCTTAAAAGATGTAAGGCAGCTATTCCTCATGCCTTAGAATTAAATTGGATTTAGTCCTCAGGAAATTATATAGATTAAAAATACTTACATGGTGTGTCAGTGGGGTGACCAGAAATAGCGCAAAAAGGAAGAACTGTTAACACTCTTTATAATGCACCTGCCACAGAGGTGCTTTAGAAAACACTGGTGACAATTACCCATTCCTTGAGTGACGTATCTGCACACAGAAAATAAAGATGAGTAAGAGACGAAACTATCCAGATTCCTAATTAATATGGAATTGAAGAGAACAAGTTGCACTCCTTTATAATGTCACCTTGTGCACCTGAATTTGCATAACCACTGTATAAATAGTACTCATCCATTTTTGTTGATGTGAGCTTTGAAACACAGAGGATTACAGTATTCTTAAATGGACATATTCCTACTAAGTAGGTAAGCATGACATTTGAATAATGACTCTATGACTTACTTGTCTCTAAACTTAGTAAATAAAGGTGTTTTTTTAAGTTACCTTAACTTTATTACTCAGTGTCTTCTCAGATAGTCCTGATTCCTCATACAGTGGAAATAGTGCCAAATTCATTCTCTGAATATATCATGGAAATCATGGACTTTATTCACACTCCATGCATAAGCAGATAACTGGTGGAGCAAAAATTATTTCTAATGTTGAATTCGCTTGAAATACACTCTTATCTGCTAATTTTGAGCATAAGTCTGTCTTATATTTCAATAGCTACATAGTTCTTTCATCTTGGTGTTTCTGCCTTTCATTTTCTTTTAAAGACACCTGCTAAAAGGCTGTGAAACAGTATGCCCTCAACTCCTAAAGGTTTGGAGTTCAAACTCGCCTAGTGGTTCTGCAGAATAAATAAACACCTGGCAATAAAGATTATAACCAGGAAAACCTTACAGAGCAGTTGCCATCTGTACTCATGAAAATCACCACAAGTCAGAATGGACTCAACAGAAGTATATTTTTGGTTTCTATTTATCCTAACACCTAAAATACCATCTTCTATTAAATTTCCCAATATTCTTTCAAACTGTTAATCAATCTTCCTTCACGGTTGCTGCAGAATTCCCTTGTAATTTTATTACTGTATTTCATACCCTGTACTGTAGTTCTTCCTATGCTTAGGTAGCTTTCTTTTACACAGCGCAACATGAAGACTGGGTCTGTGACGCATCATGGCTACTTCCTAGGCATATGTTATTCTTATGGGGAGCAATTAAAATATGCATAACACCCATGGGAAGTGGTTTAGAAAAATTAAACAGAATATTCATAATTGTTATTGTTGAATAGTGGGGTATGAAAAGCAATCAACTTACTTGGAGGACTAAGGTGCACTTGACCCAACCCATGGTATTTTCCATGGTCTCATATACATGTAAAAAGTGGACATTCAATAAGGAAGACCTAAAAAGAAATTGGTGCATTGAATGGTGGCGCTGGGGAAGAGTATCAAAAGAACCAAGGACTGCTGAAGAAAAAACCAACTATGTCTCTGGGAAGAAGTGTAGCCACTTAGAGGCAAGGATGTTAAGACTTCATTTTGCACACTTTGGACATATTGTCAGGAGAGACCAGTCCCTGGAGAAGGAAGTCATGCCCGGTGAAGTGGAAGGGCTGTGAAGGAGGGGAAGGTTCTCAAAGAGCTGGATTGACACCATGACTGTGTCAGGAGGCTCAGGCACAGGACACAACTTTGGTTGCTGAAAGTGAGAAGGACTTGCCTATGAAGGGTAGGTATTGCAGCCTTCACTATGTGCGTCGCGCTGCTCCAAGCCCGATACAACATTCTTCATATATTCGATTCTCTGATTTTTTTCAACGTACAGATTGAGTAAGTATGATGGCAAGATTCAACCCTGACAGACACATTTGCTGACTGGAACCTGTTCTGTGGGCACAATTCTCTCTTGATTCTTGTACAAGTTCTACAGGAGCACAGTGAAATAATCTGGAAACCTCATTCTGCACAAGGCTATCCAGAGTTTATTATCATCTACCTAGTTGAATGCCTTTGCCTAGTCGATAAAACATAAGGAAATATCCTTCCGGTAATCTCGGCTTTGGGCCAAGATTTATCTGACATCAGCAATGATTTCCTCTTTTCCATGTTCTCTTCTGAATCCACCCAGAACCGCTTTCGGCTCCATGTCAATGGGTAGCCTCCAGAGTTGTATGATCTTCAGCATAATTTTACTTACATGTGGTATTAATGATATTGTTCTCTAATTTGAGCAGTCTTTGGAGTGACCTTTCTCGGGAATGGGTACAAACATGGATCTCTTCCAGTCAGTTGGCGAGTAGCTGTCTTCCAAATTCCCTTCCTTGCCTAGTTGAGTGAGCGCATCTAGTGCTTCACCGGCTTATTGAAACATTTCTGCTGTTTTTTATGGGTTCCTGAGGCCTTGTGTGTGACTAATGCTTGTCGCACAGCTTGCCCTTCTCCCTCAGTATCATGGGTTCTTGCTCATACGCTACCTCCTAAAAATGGTTGAACGCTGACTGGTTCTTTTTAGACTAGTTACTCTTTATAATCTTTCCATCTTTTTTGATGCTTCCTGCTTCATTCAATACTTTTCCCATAGACACTTTCATTATGGCAACCTAAGACTTAAATGTTTTTCTTTAGTACTTTCAGTTTACAATATGTTGAGCTGTATTCCTCCTTTTTTATCTCTAACTCTAGGTCATTACACATGGCATTATAATATTTAATATTGTCTTCTCAAGCCGCCCTTTGGAATTTACTGTTATGCTCTTTGATTTCATTTATCACTCATGCTGTAGCTACTCTACTATTAAGAATATGTTTCAGAGTCTCTTCTCATATATTTTGTAGCATTATAAAATTCATTTGGAATAATTAAATTTTAAATTAATGTCTGTAGATAATGATTAGGTTGATTTTTTTCAACTTATTTTGCATTAATTTGCTTCTATGCTATGATGGATTTTGTAACAGTATCTCTTTTTTTCCTCATCTGACATGAAATGATTTATTTAAGCTTTTCCAGAACCACAAACCCCTATCCCCAATTACCTACTGATATGTAATTTTAATTTCTTAATATCCAAAATGAAGAACAGATTTCTTGAATTTAGCTATTGACATTGTAGCAATGCCATACAGCTACAATATTTTGAGTTCCTAACACATTTAAATGTTATATGCCATACTAAATGCATATCATTTCTGAAAAGCAATTTTTCTCTTTAAAAACTAATCCTACCTCTTCCAGGCTCTGATTTTCCCTCCTCTACTGACAAGTCCAGTTTAGCAGTATATGTACTATAGTTGCTGGTTTTTCTCATTAATTCAGACTATAGTGGTGTGTTTATCATTATATATGGACACAGTATTCAGAAAAAATGTAGTTAGACAAAAGAGATTGTATTTCAAACTCACAATGCACAGTTTGTTATTCTCCCTTGCAATTTAAGTGATTCCAAGATTGTATAAATTTTCTGTTTCTCATCAGGTTAATTAACAATTTCTTAACAGACTAAAATACAATTTCATGTTTTTCTTTCTAATTGTAATTTTCCTTCAAAAAAGCACCTTTAAAAAAACTTAAAAGTCCTCATTTTTACCTTTACTCAGTGTGAGTATTGTACAATTAACTGGCTTTGTTTCATGGTCCTTTGAATATGAAATGTTTAGATGATGACAAAGTTCAAAAGAATATAATGTAAGCATTAATACATTTGTTTAGAATAAATACAGTAGGTCCCTTATCTTAATGTACCCCAAATCATAGCAGATACAACATTATTTTATTCTTTTGCAGTTTAGAACATTAAAAATCAAGTAAACAAAACAAACAAAAACACAAGTGTGCTCTATTTTTCAAAGTGAGATAGAAAATGAAATATATTTTTTCTTGAAAATTAATTCAGAGATTAATTTTAATAAAAACTATTCATGTATTGTTATGTGAGCTCTGCTCTTTAAAAATTACTCTATCAAGTATTAGATATGTCATATTTCCTTTGTCATTTCTGCCAATTTATTCATTCTCTAATCTTTCTCCAGAAAACATAGTTGAGACTAACAGTCTCCAGAATATTTATATTTCTTAAATAAAATTTATTAAAGGTGTTCCCGACAATGTGATAGGGTCTAAGGATAAATCAATGAAAAGGAACCCAAGATAAATAACTGAGCTACACAGATAAAAATAGAAAAAATAGAACACTATAATATAGAATATGTAATGTATAACTATAGAGAAAAATAATATTATGTTATATTACCATAATGTGCTATAACATAACATAATATAATGGACATAATGTTACATGAATGGGTACAGTTGAAGCATATTTCACACTATGAACCTTCTAAGGGTGATTCAACTCCTATATTTTGTGAGTAAATCAAGAAGAGATAAAATAATAATGAGTGGAAACATAAACATGAACAAACGCCATGCAAAAACATCAAGGGAATGGGGAGATGCATAAGTGAGGGTTTACAAAAAGTGAATGATATGGACTAAAGGTAATTGTGTGACCAATCTAATTTTCCATGTGCAGTCCTTGGACTAGTAACATGGGTATGTACATTTATTAACACATTAAGTATGAAAATTGACCATATCTATTAAGTCAGAAACTCTGCAGCTAGGGCTTAATAATTTCCCTTTTAACTGTCCTTCTGAGCGATTGTGAAGTTTGTGTGTGAGAACCACCACAATGAAGGAGAAACTGAAATACAAATTGGCTAGAGTAGCGGGCCCTCCTCTGTCCATTTGTTACACTGTAGTTTGTGTGTTGCTGTGATTCTGAATGGATTGCCGTTCATAGTTCAAATATCATCAGGATCAAATATTTTGAGAAAATTTCACCAAAGCTTCTAGAGAATATGAACAGAGTATGGCGATGGGATGGGCAATACCCTTTTAAGGGAGTAAACACTTACGGATGGCAGAGGACAATTGTCTCATGCAGTGCTATTATATGTGCTTCAGTGGAAGGCACTCAAAACAAGAAAGAGGAAGAGCTGCTGCTCAAAGCGGAATGAGCCTTCAGGAGGTCGGTGGTGTCAAGCTCAGAGGGCCTTCGTTCGCTGACGGGGCATGACCTAACATGAGAAGGAGCAGTTGCAAGCGTTCTTTAAACATTGAAACTTGCAATGAATCTAGGAATATTGGAAGTTGTCAAAAATGAAATGTAATACATAAAAATGAAATCTGAGGCATTAGTGAGCAAAAATGTACAGTTACTGACCATTTGGAAGCAAGTACTCATATGGCTTGGGAATGATAAAGTAAAAGAACTGGTATTACACACTGAAATATGTATGGGTCCTAGGACAAAGTGTGGTCAATAAATCAGATAATGTCCAGCTATCAGAAGGAATAACATCTGGGGTCTTACGGGTGTGTGTTAAAATCAGTAGCTATATGAACAAGGTATCAACTAAGTCTACATAGAAGAGACCTGTGTGATTTAAGATTGTAAATAATAAAATACAAATCTGCAGAAAGGAACAGTCATAGAACATTAGTTTTAGCACTTGGTTTGCAGGAGGCTATGGATAACTATGAAAGCCAAAAAAATCCGTTCACAAGGTTTCCACATGGATGCCCTTGGACCTTTAGACCAAGGGTATGAACAGCCTTGGGTTTTGTTTGTTTGTTTGTTTGTGAATAGCCTTGTTATCAGTCAGAATGTATTACAAATACTTCGGTTATAATTTAACACCTTATCACTTGTTTTCCCTTTTGACCCATTTAAATTTGCTCCAATGTTCAATGTGTTCTGCTTTCTTTTTCTCCCCTGCCCTGCTTTCTTTTTCAATTGAGGTTTTCACTGTTTTATTTTGTAATTGTTTTCTTTTTCTTTTTTGTATGCTTTCCAAGATAGGTAAACCTATACAGCAAAATCATTAGTATCTCACAAAAGTAATAGTTTGTTGAAGATAATTAAAAAACAATTCAGGGTGCATTGATAGGAAAGTGTCAGAAACTAAAGTTGGCTTAGAAGAAGGTGTGGAATGAACAATATTGTTACTAACATCTGGTTGATCTTGTCTGAAAGTAGAGAATGCCAAAAATATATTTACTTGTGTTTTATTGACACTGCACAGGCATTAAAGTACTTGAATAGTAATAAAATCTGAATAACATTTATAAAAATGGGAATTTCAAAATTCCCAAATGTGCACCTGCAAAATATGTATAGAACAAGAGATTATTGAGTGTTTTAAAATTAGAAAATATATGTGTCAAAGCTTACAATCTTAGGCTGATTCCCCCTATGTGCTGAAAACAAACAAAAAGCAGAGTGGTTAGACTCCATGACGAACATTAGGCATCAGGATTGAAAGAAGACTCATCATTAAAGTAAAACAAGGAGATGATACACGTTAGCTTGCTGAAAGTGAACCATTTATCGATAGAAGAATTTATTAATGAAGTTCAAAGACAACACTGGCATGGTTTGCATCACAATGTAAAGACATAAACCCCTTCAAAACTGGACTAATGCATCAGGATGGAAAGCATTTTGGTGATATCTAAAACAGTTGGAAATTGAGCTACCATATGATCTAGCAAATGTGGTGAAGAAAGCTGATGGTTTTCAGCTATCAAAGGCTATCGTGTCTGTGATTTTACCCTTTTAATACAAAACAGTATTGCTGAGGTTTCAAAGTAAGTATTCAGGCTCATCTTCAGAAAGCAGATACCCTCTGTTTTCTCTTAATATATAAGTAGACATCAATAATCTTGCATTCTTTAATTTTTTCTGTTAATTATTGCCTGTATTTTAATTCTGTAAATACCCAAAGTTAGCAATCTATTTCAAATTTCTCCTTTCACAATTCAGTTTGTCATATTAGAAAACTTCTCATTCTTGTTTGTTATCATTTTCAGTGGTAGCACTTAAGAATGACTTTCTCTGTTTATCAGAGTAAAGGTTGGCGTCAATAGAATATTATTATGTGTGGCACTGAGGAGAGAAATGAACAATTACCCACCTTCTGGTAAGAGAGATTTGAGGATTTGTTTACAGCATTTTGTTCTTCTTAGTTATTTTCAATAAGATTCTGATTGATAGTGGCCCATATGGAACAGTAGACTATTTGGGGCTGTGCAGTTATGGAGCAGATCTCCAGGCCTGGACTCTAGGGCACATCTGGGGAGGTTTGTGCTTCCGCCAACTTTTCACCTGTCAGTCAGTTTTTAGCCATTTGTGCCGGCTGGAAGCCTGAGATTAACACTAAAAATAAAAGTAAACCAAGTCCACTGCTCTCATGTCAACTGCAGCTCATAGTGACACGTAGAATAGAATGGGACAGAGACACAGGGCTTCTGAAAGTCTGGCACAGTGGCTGGGGCATTTGAATTTCCAATCTTCTGGGTAGCAGCCCAAGGACTGATCATGTTAGCACACTAATGTGTCCCTATACTCTTATGATTGACACTATAGAAATCTTTACAATCGGCCTGGTAATCAGAACTCCGTGGCTCAGAAGATATGAACAGAGAGCTCCTCAAAGCAATGTCCCTTTGAAATAAAGACCTGAAACTGCACACTGAGAACTTGAAACTCTTTCTTCAACTATTGATGTATTGATGGAAGGGTTGTTTGCAAACTACTTTTGGGAGCCTTAACATATTTTTAATTAACTCAGGAGTAAATTTACATACATAACTAAGTTGCGTCACTGCTTAGAGGTCTAATCCTACCCCCTATGCTTCAATCAGATCAGCTCATCTGTTTCTGGATGGGGATTCTCACACGCATTTGTTGGAAATATATTTCTTACACTTAAAAATAATTAGAAAATGTATAGATTGGTAACCTAAAATTGATCTTCTGTTTTGTAAATGTATATTTACTAGAGAAATTTTATGTTGTTCTCTTTCCCAATGTTTCAAATTTCAAAGTGCCGGTACTTTTTAACTTTTTACTGTACGTTTATCTCTCTCTCTCTCTCTCTCTCTCTCTCTCTCTCTCTCTCTCTCTCTTTCTCTTTCTCTTTCTCACGCACCAAGTGACTATAAAATTCTATCATGATTTCTAGATGGTGCATTTGCTTGACTTTTGTCCGTCACTCACAAATCTCCCTCAAGTTAGTGGAGAAGCTCCAGCTGGAAAAGTCAGCTTCCTGTTCAGGCCCATCCTGTTTCTAATCTGCTGCTGTTGTAAGAGCTTTCCTTCAGGGATTTCTTTACTTCCTATTGCTTTGCCTTTGCTGCTATAAACCACACAAATATTCATCTCTCCTGGCCCTCATCTTCCCTTACTGCCTACCTTTTTTTTTTTCTTTAAGCCTAAAATCCTGCCAGTACTTTTCACACTTAATCATGTCTGCAGGAACACTGGCCCTGGGTCAGAGCTAGTGGCTACAATTTGACAAAACGTGTTGTAAGGTGGTTTTCCCTCCACACCGTCCACAGCTGCCATCCTCTGTCAACCCCCAAACTGGAAATTAGCCAGAGTCGGCGTGGGATCATGGGACTTTGTAATTTCTATTAGACAAAGAAGCCTATACTCTTTTCCATATCCAGAAAATAATTAACTAATAAATCTATATTATTCACTTATTTGTTTTGATGGGGTTCTGATTATAGAATTAGAAATTTCAATGGAGAAAAGAAGCAGGGTGGGGATCGACAAAGAAAAAGCCTTTTCCTGGAGTAAAATGACTGAAAAATAATATTTTAGCCATGAGGACGGCACATTGTCCTTTAAGGAAAGCATTCCCCGCACTAATATAGCTTCCCGTGCGAGTCACTCTGAGGGTGATTATGAAAACGGTGTGCGTCTATGCCCCGGAGAACTGGGGAGTTCCTTCATTTAGGAAATGAGGAAACTACATACTCATGTGTAAGCCGATCTTTCAGCACATTTTGTATGCAATTTTTTTGGAAAAATTAAGTGGCTTGGCTGATATTCGGGTCGGCTTATACTCCAGTATATATTGTATTCTAATTTGCTCCAATTATGCACTAAAATGAATTGAAACCCTACTTCAAAAATTCTAGGTATTGATATTCTAGATAAGCAGCTGGTTTGAAATTCGTACAGAAATGATGGATGATTATTGTTTAACCTCATTTATATACTTGCACAGAATCAACTTTAGATCTGACTGACATAAGAATAAGATTTTAAGTCCCTTTGCTCTCTGAACAAAATTTGAAATGCTATTTTATTTTGAATCCTGTAACAATTCTAGGTAGTCAGTCTAAGGAATTTAATTTTCCAGAACTCTATACTACTCAATAGCTTTGTTGAATAAGTTTGCCATACATTTACACGAGGAGCTTCTAAAAGGTTATGGAACATGTTTGTTCTCATTTGACTCCATTTCCCATAGCATGTGAGTCCCTCTTGAATAAGGAGATTGTGCTTCGTCTTAACAGTCTAGAAGCAGGAAGTATTTACAAATACCGTTTAAAGAACTACGAAGAAATGTGCTGGGCACTCGGGATACAAAAGATAATAATAATTAACTAAAAGTCTTGTTCTCATAAAGCATTTAGGTATTAACAAATAATGACAGATAAAGTTCTGTAATTACATTTTCTGGATTTTGTAATTCCTCTGAGATCTTTGAGGGAAAAGAAACAATACTAGTTTTGTTGTATTCAGATTTAGAAAGAAATATTTTCATGTTTTGAGTTATGATCAGTATCATATCCAAAATGAAACAAATATATACATTTCCAAATATGTCATATCATTAAAGTTTGAAGGTTTGATTTTATGTCACATGCAAAACATGACAAACTGAATGTATTTTTATTAATTATTTTAATTTTATCTGACCAGCATTTAAGATGAGACAAATAATGAAAAGTGTCTTGTGAAGTCAAAAACTACTATATATATCATGTCACATACTACTCACTGTTTTTAAGAAAGAAAATATTTTAAACACGTGTATCCTTCAGCAAAATTTATACAGCTATATAGTGATAGGAAAAATGCATAAAAATTGTACATAATTGAATGAAAGAAAAGAAAAAAATACTAGAATAAAATGAAAATTAGACATAAGAAATTGTACTAGATGAGCTGTATGACCTGAAAATGAATTCCATACTGTCCAACCAAAAACGTCCACGCACACTAGTTCACCATCCAGTTGCTAGCAAACAGATGTGTGATTAGAATTTACAGAGCAGCTCCGCGGGAGAAAGATCTGGTCGTCGGCCCAGTGAAATCCTACAGGAAGTCTAGAAGATAGTCTGGGAAGTTTCCCTTCGTCATGTGGTGTGGCTATGAGTTAGAATCAACCAGGCAAGACCCAACCATAACCTCCATACAGCCATGGAACCACGACTCTAAACTGGGGTAAGAATGCATGGCTCTGTGATGAGCATCCATTGACTTAGCATTTTCCAGAAAAATTGAGATACTTATGAGGTCTGCCTCATAAATTTTCAACACCTAGATTATAATGTGTCCATGACAGTAAAATTTGAACTATATGCTGCAGCAAGATGATTTTCAAAATTTTTATGCTCATTATGCAATCCAAGTGCCACAGAACTCAGAGTTCTGAAAATTATCCACTGACTGTTAGAATATTATAAGTCTACATCACATGTTATGAATCTTTATTACTTGTAGTGTTCATCTCTCATTATTCTTATCAGGTTGCAATAATCATCTCTAACCAATTTTCAATCACCAAGTCACCTGATATATTGTCAACAGACTATAGATTTATTTTCAACAACCCATAGCTGAGAAACTGTGATCATAAAATAGATATGTGATAATTAATAATGAATAAATAATTTATCTCTATTCATGTCCACCTGCTTGTTCGAAAAACTTTAATCAGATATCCTGTGGATTCTAATCGTTAGACTTATTTTGGTGAGAAAGGGAGGAGTTACACTATACAATTGTCTGACTTGTCCCAAATAAAAGGCAGATTGGGTTAGAAATTGGAAGTCTAAAACACTATGATTTTAACTCACGCTGCCTAAGCTTGTCAAGGAAACTGAGGAGATCACACCTGGTTATGAGAACTTAGTAATATATTTTTAAAGCATCTGGTTTCATGAATCTGAAAACAAGAAATATTTATGAGGGTGATATATTTATTTTTACTTTGTCATATTTGGGAAGACTGGCTTTCACTATATGTCTCATCAAATATTTTTACTTCTTCAGTCCACGTTATGACATGTTTTTGGATGCATATCAAGTTCTATTACCATTCCAAAAATTTGGATGATCATTTGCCTAGTGTTGTATGACAATAACTAATATTTTCAATATCTAGACCACTGACATGAAGACGAAACGATCCTTTCTAAGTGAAAAGTACAATAGTTTGGATACTGGTATCATAGGAATGTGCTTGGGCTTGATATTGGAATCATTCCCTAGGAAGAGGTTGAGTTTCATATGAGCAGTGTAATCTTATGACACAAAATGATAGTCATTGAAATATGTTTTATAATATTCTTCTATAATCAATGTTCTCATGTTAACTTAAAAAGCACTATGCAAAGCAGTATAAAATATAAGTACGAGTATTTTCTTAGACTATCCCCACACAATATAGTTTAGAATCACGATTTATAGCACGCAATAAAAGCATGAGTGAGAACTTATTTCCAGTATGTGCCACTCCCTGCGTGTGTGTGATCTGATGGCCATGTGGGTAGGGGAAGGAATCATTTAAATAATGCAGCAATAAAAGGACAGCTTTTGAAAGACTAATAAAGAAAACTGATAGAAAGAAAATGAAAATGCTTTACTCTCAGGATTTGAACTCAAACTTAAGCAGAATTTGAAAGAATAAACATTTCAAAATGTGTAAAACTAAGTAAAAGCATTGGAAAGTCTAAATTGAATACAGCAGCTATGTATTGAGCTTCATAAAAGAAGGAATAGAAATTTTATTTATAAAATGTTTGCTGCATGGGCTCCAACATTTATTCAATTACATATATTTTGAGTGCTTATTTTTTTGTGCTGAGCATGGCTCTAGAGGATGCAACAATGCGAAAGGAAAAGGGAACAAGAAAGAGGTTTGGAAGGAGGGAGAGAGAGTGAATGGAGAAAGGAGGGAGGGAGGAAGGAAGAATGGGTGGAAGTTCTAGAGTGGGGAACAGAGCCACAAATAAGGATTTAAATGATTTACTAACAAAAAGCAATTTCAGAAATAAAAAATTTTGAATGACAATACAATGGGCAGTGATATAGTAATTGTTTTGGGAATTAGAACCTATTTCTAAGTGATCAAGTACTCTTTGACCCAAGTTCGAAATGACCAGAAGGCAACGGCCATACACATATTTGGTGGGAAGAGCAAAGGTCACAGAAGATTTAAAGGTCTTGAAGCAAAATTAGCTTAATCTGTTTGTGAAAGACCTAAATGACTAATGTGGATTAAATATGGAGAACACATGATTGGCTCACGGTGATGAGAAAGGGCCTTTAAAGAATCTGGTGAGATGTTTTAGATTTTCATTGTAAGTAAGGAAGAAATAATTAGAGAATTTTAGGTAGACATGATCTAATACAGTTTTTCATAATTGCACCTCTGTGCAATGGATGGCGGGAAATCGGAGATCTGATAGGAGACTTGTTGGTCTGGAGATGAATTGTTCATCTGGGTTTGACATATCAATCATATGAATGTGGCTAGTGTGATGCAGATGGAGGGAGGTGAATAAATGAAAATTATATTCTGGAGGTAGCACTGACAGGCCAGCTGTTCGGGGAAGTGATGTGTGGGTTAAAATAACTATAGAATTATTTCCTAATTTAGACTGAGTGCCTATGGTATGTGGAATAGTGTAGAGAAAAGTAAGTGGTAAAAGTTTTTATTTAGGATATATTATCCAAAAGATTGTATGTTTCAAAATAAATGTTCAGAGAAAAAGAGATGTCTAATGAGAAATATTTTAAGGTAAAAATAGAAAACCTAGTTCATGCTATACATCTTGCAGATAGTGATAATTTAATTATTTGTGTATTATTAATTTTAAACATATTTTATTTAAATGCTAACATTCATTTATCATTAAACAAATATAGCACAGTACATACTTTCTGGGAAAACAAAATAAGCTATCTCTAGGCCATTTTCTACATGACAAGTGCATACTTATTACATATATGACAAGTAACATACTAAATGATAACTATATTCTTTAAGATTATATACTGTATTAGTAGAATGAAATACTAATTTTATTTTTAGAATGAAAATGTGCATATTATCACATATTTGTATGTATCATATTTGGTAAGCAAATAATTTTTCATTGACTAATCTTTTTAGATTTAAGAAATGGAAACTTTTCTAAAATACAAATTGTTCTTGACAAAATTTTATTATTTGAAATATTAGATAGACTTATGAAGAGCAGTTCAGAAACATTTAAAAAGTGTTTTTTCCTATTTGCACTGAGTTCTTTTCATACTATTTTCAAATTCAATAGTTCCCCTTGGATAGTGTACTTGAGGCTAAATAGTAGCATGAAAATGAGGCATTTAATATCATGTCCCATTCTAAGTTCTTGATTTTGTCAAATGTATTTTTCCTCCATTAAAATCTTGTTTTGTCTTTCTGGTTCTATGCTGATAAGAACATGTTAAAGAAATAATTTTCCATGTATTAAATAAGTCTGCATTGAAAAAAAATTATTGGAGGCTCAAACAACTCTTATCATAATCCATACCTACATCCGTTGTGTCAAGCACATTTGTACATTTGTTGCCATCATCATTCACAACATATTTGATTTCTACTTGAGCCCTTGATATCAGCTCCTTAATTTTCTCCCTCCCTCCCCACTCCTCCTCCCTCATAGTCCCTTGATAATTTATAAATTATTATTATTTTGTCATATCTTACACTGTCTGACGTCTCCCTTCACCCACATTTCTTTTGTCCATCCTCCAGAGAGCCAGTGACTGGTTCCCCCTTTCTACCCTTCCTTCCCTCTACCCTCCCAGTATCACCACTCTCACCACTGGTCTTAAAGGGATCATCTGTCTTGGCTTTCCTGTGTTTCCAGTTCCTATCTGTAACAGTGTACATCCTCTGGTCTAGCCAGATTTGTAAGGTAAAATTGGGATCATGATAGTGAGGGGTGGGGGTAGGCTTTTGAGAACTAGAGGAAAGTAGTATGTTTCATAGTTGCTACACTGCACACTGACTGGCTCATCTCCTTCCCGTGACCCTTCTGTAAGGGGTGTCCAGTTGCCTACAGATGGGTTTTGGGTCTCCACTCTGCACTCACCCTCATTTACAATGACATGATTTTTTTTGTTGTTTGCTGCCTGATACATGATCCCTTCAACACCTCATGGTCACACAGACTGGTGTGTTCTTCCATGTGGGCTTTGTTGTTTCTGAGCTAGATGGCTGCTTGTTTATCTTCAAGCCTTTAAGACCCATCAGAAGATTTTTTTCAACGCTTTTACTTTTTTTTTTTCTGGAAATACACTTGGCTAAATATCCTTTAGCCTACAGTGACACTGGATTTACTAAATGATCTGAACAGGAGTAAAGGTGAAATAACTTAATTCTGCCACTGATCCTAATACAGTTCATTAAGTGTAATAGAAAATAGCATTTCCCAATGATTGCACATGTCCAACAATTTGAAAGAAATACAAGCCTAGTTCTTATTAGTGAGCTCACCTTGCTTAAAGATTTTTACAACAAAATGGTGTCATATGTGACCACATATCACAAGCATTGAATGTTTTGATTTTCCAACACATAAACTCAGAAATAAAAACTGGCCAACTGCATAAGAAATCATACTGATAAGTGGCATACAAATATTTTTAATGAATTTAAATAATATAATTAGTTTGAGAATAGGAATAATGATGCAAATAAACATCTAGATTACAAAGACTCTCTTAGTAAGACCCGGGAAAAAATAATTTTCTTACTACTTTCTAAAAACTTCACTAACTTCTTTTATTTTATTGAGTCTTTACATTTAACTGTCAACATTCATTTTTCAACACTGACTCAGAAACCCCCAACATACTATTGCATGTGTGTGCTAGTGTGTATCAGTTCATGTGTATTCATAAATAAAATATAAGACTTATGGTAGGTAAAATATGGAAATATTTAAGTGGTAATCGATGTTTCCAATTTAGGTTAGAATCTATCTAGGAATATTCCTCACACAAGAGGTCAGATCCTGTTTTTATTTAATTCATCTGTTACCAAATTTACATTTCTAGGCCAAAGCAGCCACAGGATGGACCATCAGAATCTATTTATGTTCACTAAAATTGAAATGCTGTAGTAAATAATTGTTTAAAAATACAGATAAAATGCAATTTCTGTTATATACAACAATATTTTTGTCTTATTAGATTATGTCACATGAAATACTGAGACTTTTTAAAAAGATGAATAAAGTAATGTAGAAATGTCAGGTAATTTTGGTATGCAGAGCTAATCCATATTACACTGTATTGCATTACATTCCTTAGTCACATTGGATCAAGCTGTAGATCTCTTTGTAATGTACTTGTAGAAATGCTATAAAGAGTGTTCCATGTCATTAAACACTACTCTACAATAAATAGATGAACAATATTCTATTCCCTGTTTAGAATGATAATCCTTGAACCACTTCAAAGGCAAATAATTTTCTGCTTTGAATTTATTGTTGTAACAATATGTTTTCCATAATAAAATTCATTTGGGAGTGAAATGGAAAAATTTTGGTTGACAAAATATGGATTTTTTGATAAACCAATTAGTTTTTTATAGTTGACTCTCATGGGTCTCTCTGGTGCTTGGGTTAGGGAGACTGAGGTCTATTTCTTAACATTTATGCAGTTTTACAGACCACCATCTGATGGCAGCATGCACTAAAACTGGGATACTGGTTCCCCGAAATTCCAGTCAGAAAATAGAGGTGGATACTTTATGTCCAAGGGTAACAAAAGGGTTAAGCAATACTCTAGATTAGCTAGGGAGGGGCAGCCCCAAAGAGTAAGACTCTTGACAAGATAGATTCACGACGAATGGGAGCTGACTTAATGGTCCCCAACAACAGCGACGTTAGCTGTGTAGATGACGTCCCTTTTTAAAATTACACTTTACTTCAATGACTAGCCTCGTGTCTACAGCCTTGCCCATGTCCGTGATTATTTATCATGATTCATTCTAAAAGGTGACTGGATTATCAAACACTCAGTCCCACGCAGCTCATTATCTTCTATTGCTTCGAAATGTGTGCCCTTGGATGATGAACACATAGAGGTGATGCTTTCATTTCTGTCTGAGCTGGGTCTTCTGTGGTAATAGCTGCTTCAGGCTCAGCTTTGCTTTGCAGCAGCAGATTTCAGACATGGCTGTTAGCTTAGGAAAAACCATTTCGATTCTCTAGGGAAAGATATTTTACATATTGTCCATTTGCAATCATTCAGAATGGAATATAACGTAACATTGCTATAAAACAAAACACTTCAGATATAGCAAATTCAATGAAAATTGTGGACCTCGTGTACATCGGATGCCCTGGAGGAAGAGTGGGTTAAGGCAACTATGAGCAAACACTCAGAGCTTGGTACCCCTCGCTGTTCTTCCAAATAAAGGTGATTTGTTGCTGTGAAACCCTAGAGAGCAGTTCAACTATGTCCTAGACGATTAATTTCTAAGAGTAAGAATGGGCTATAATGTGCTTAATTATGTATATTTGATAATAGGCCTTTGGATATGGCCATTAAAGAACTGAAAATATCCTTTCACCTTAAATTGTTTTTTATTTTAAAAACGGTTAAACCGATACAATTGTCTTGGTCATCTACCCTAGTCTCTGGGCCAATGGAGGAGTTTTCCATGTTTTTTAAAAGTGGGACAGCCTATTTTGATCTCAGGTAACAATTAGAAATATCTTTTCAAATAAGTCATGAATATGTTTCCTTTAAAGTCCACTCATTAGGTTACATCGGTTCTATTCTGTATAACCAAACTTCAGATAAATGAAAATATCTATAATGTACAGCCTTCAGACTTTTAAAATAATATCTTCAATTATTCCTACACTTTGAAAATGGCTCCTCAGTTCATTTATCAGATTACCTTCCTATGAAAACATTACATTTGCTTACCAGAGGTCTCATTAGTAGACATTTAAGGACAATGTAGAATATGTAGATCCATGTATTTTCTGTTGATTGGAGACCTTGTGAAGTGCTGTCTTAAAGTATGAACCCAACAATTCAGACAGGGGTATATTTAGGGAGCTCTATCAGCTATAATCCTGAGCAAATGGCCTGGATTCTTTCCATTGTCAAATAATACGGTAATGTTGGGTTCCTCTGGTAGAAATACCTCGGTCCCTGTCTTCACAGGAGAAATTTCACACCGAAGCCTGGTTTGTGATCCAAGTGAGTTCTTTCCCCAATAATTTTATAGGGACTCATACAACTCTTATCACAAGCCATACATACATCTATTGTGTCAAGCACAGTTGCACACATGTTGCCATCATCATTCTCAAAACACCTGCTTTCTACTTGAGCCCTTGGTATCAGCTCCTCATTTTCCCCTCCCTCCCTGCTTCCCCCTTCTCCCACCCCACTGAACCCTTGATAATTTATAAATTATTATCATGTTGTCATATCTTACACCATCTGATGTCTCCCCTCACCCACTTCTTCACTGTCCGTCTTCCAGGGAGAAGGTTATATGTAGAACTTGTGATCTGTTCCCCCTTTCTCCCTCACCTTCCTGCCACCCTCTCAGTATCAGCACTTATTACCGGATAGAAGTCTCAGATTTTACACAGGCCCCCTCAGGGCACTTCACACCCACACATGGAGACCTAAGATCTAAGTAACCACAGCAGGGTCAGCGAGGAACAGCAGGAAAAGAGGGCGGTGGGCTCCCAGTCCGGACTTTTTCAGGGTCCTCCATGGGGAGGCGTGGTAGATGGTACTGGTTGATCCCCATTGACTGAATTCAGCCACCCTGGCCCAGATTGGGCCCCCCAAGTGCATTGGCTTCCTCTCTCAATGGCCTGAATTTGTGCACGCTCCCTAACCTTTTTGGCTGGCGGAGCTCATCTGATTCTCTGCAGCAACCTCCTGTAGGGGCCAGGTGGCATAGAGAGGGACAACTCCCTATCCCTATCCCGTTCCCTAACAGTAGCTTGTTTCTGTGCAGAAAGCTATGAGATGCATGCAGCAATAAAGAAAATATTTAGAATGTGCATGAATAGAATTAAGAAATAACAAGTTATTGCACTTTGAAGCAAGGCACATGATTCAACCCAGATGGTAGGCTTCCAATAATCAAATCATTAGTTAAGTCTTAGTATTTTACAAGTTTTCCAGTGAGAAATCCTGGGAACACAGATGGCTAAGCATTCTACTACTACCTGACACACGGGCAGCTTACAGACTACACACACACACACACATGCATCAAGAAAATGGCTCCCAGAGTTGTGGTAGCTGGACAGTCGATTACAAATACAGGCAGCTTCCAACTCTGTGGGTCAGACGTTAGCCTGTAGGCTTCTCCAGACCAGCTTGGGTTTAATATTTTTGTACAAACTTTTTGAAGTTCATTCTTCAGTGAATCTTTGAGACTCCATTAAATCAATTTATATGTAAAATGTATTCCTAACTCATAGTTAAAAACTCCACATAGTTTACAAATCAGCATCGCAACTAGCAAATCTTAACATATATATATATACTTGACATTAGAGAAATGTTTACTTTGTATGTAGAGATCTTTGATCCATTCAGGAACAAAAGGAAAATGAAATCTAGTGGATTATTAAAGCATCATAATTCGGTCCATGACCTTAATTAAGTCACCGCTTTGCTTCGTTGTTTAAAAAAATTCACCAAAGTTTTAAAGAAGTAGAGTTTCTATGTGTAGTTTAAAAGGAAGCTAAGAATCATCTAGGGCATTTCAATGCACACATTTAATGTGAACTATAGTGAAATTATACTGTGTAAAAAATTACTTAATAAGTAAGTTTTCCCAAGTTTCTCATACCAAATTTATGCTTTTGAATAATTTTTAGATTCATAAAGTTGTAAATCATAGATGCAACCTAGGAACCAAGAGAAACAATTTGGAAAGCTCAACCTTTCCAAAAGCTCTGGTTTATTTTTTAATATTTCAAGTTAATTAGATTATTAACTCTTTATCTATCATTGCTGATGTCAGATGGATTTGAATGAAACCAGAGAATACCAGAAAAATAGACCGGTGCACTCTGCGAAAGCATTATCCTGGTGCGGCTCATAACAAATTATAGTAACATTGGGGTACAAATTTTGAGTAACACTGAAAAATAGCGATTCCGGAACTTTTAATTAAGCTTATGCAGTAATTATGCAAAGCTCAAGAGGCAGTTATTTTAACCGCCTAAGAAGGAGCTGCACGGTTTAAATCAGAGAACTGTGTGCTACCGTTTTATTCTTTCACTATACTCATTCAAAAGCCTGGGTGGTGTAGTGGTTATGCCTTGGACTGCAATCTGGAAGATCAGTAGTTTGAAATACCCAGGAAGCTCCGCGCATGAAAGACTGCACTTTCTCCTCCTAGAAAGGGTTACAGCCTGTCTGATATCAAAGATGCTCTTGTCTCGGAACTGTGGCCAGAGGGGACCAGCCAGAGGCTTAATCTGACTAGCTACTCCGCAGATGGAGTTTGGGCTCCCACTGCCCTACACAGCCGTCTACAAATGGAGCGTTACTATGGCATATTATGATTCCTGGTCAGATGACCTCCCTCTTGACCTGAGCTGAATTTGCTCGAAGTTTAAATATTTCTTGCTTGTTGCATGCCAGAGATTCCCTCTCCGGCTTTTAAAATATATTGCCGGTAGTCTTTTCTTTTCTTACTCTTTATTTTTAACTTGATTTTTATATTATTTTTTCTGTCATTTTTTTCATGTAATTTCTGTTAGTTTCCCCAGTTTATGAAGCACAGAAGGAGTGGATCCATAGAGAATACTAATATGATGTTTTCACAGGAAAAGAGGGTGGGGAGGAAGAGGGGAGCAAATAGTGAATGTGTTGTGGGAGGGGGAAGGGAGAACTAGAATTGATTGTGATGATGTATATAAAATACTTTTTTTAAGTGACTGAACTATGGGCATGTATGATATGTGAATTTTATATAAATAAAATTATATATTTATAGAAATAAAATTCTATAAATGTTGTATTTATATAAATTTATATTTGTATTATAAAATTTATAAAAATAAAATTAAATACATATTTAAGTTAAAGCTTTTCAGATACTTAAGCTTTCAGAAGCAGTTCTCCCCTGTCCTATAGGGTCAGCATGAAATGTCATTGACACAGGACAGTGAGTGAGTGAGTGAAACTCAGGAGCATTGTGATCTCGCAGATAATTCCGGAGTTAGATGAAGAAGAGTGAGGTATCAGCACTGAATGAAGACACATCAACAACCCGTGATCTCTGGCTAGGCAACCTAGCTGGTTGAAAGTGAAGAGGGCTTAGAGCCCTGCGGCTTTGACAATCAGAAACTCCCATCTTCAGTATGGGTTACGCCTCAACAAGAAAACAAACAATAATTCTTACAACTGGACCAATATGTAACATGACACGAAGAAAATACTAATGTAAAGAATTTTATTTTACGATGTTTCACAATCAATGCTTCTGAGAACAGCAACCAACAAGGCAAACTGCTTTGGGAAAATCTATTGTAAATGACCTCTTTAAAGTGTTAAAATACCAAGATACCAAACTGAGAACTGAGGTGCAGCTAAGAGAAGCCATGATATTTTCATACGCCTGTGAAAGAAACAGAACATTGGTGTCTGTGGATTATAAGTGCTGGCTAAGAATATTAAATCTGTCACGGGATTCCAGAAGAATGAACAAATATGTCCTAGAAGACATTAACTCAGAATGTTCCTTGGAAGTAAGGATGGTTCGACTTCATCCATACTTTGTACCAGTCCCTGGCGAAGGACATCGTGCTTGAAGAAAAAGAGACCATCATGGCAATTGATTGACAATGTATGCAAACATGGCAACAATTGTGATTTGACACAAGAACCGGCAACAATTTGTTGTGTCATATATCCTGTCAGTGGGAACCATCCCTACGGCATCTATTAATCAAAACAGGTATTTCCAATTTCTATTTAGAATTTTCAGATGTGCACACTTCAAAAGACCACTTACTGCTGTCTCCTTTATTGTGGAGAAGTTATCTACCTGTTGTTTCTTTCAATAATCAGGAAACAGCATTCTGAGTAAGTGGGCGTGTCTATAGCAGCTGCATATAACATGTGGTTAAAATAAGTTGTTCAGGGTGTTAAATTGTGTATAATAAGTTGGTTTTTAAACTTTTACACCGGTATCAATGAAGTGCAAAAATATTGAATTAGTAAATCAACTTTCTTTATTGAAGATTGAAGGTGGGAAAACACAGAAATTTATTTTTATTTCATCTACTTTCTTCTTACTTTAACCATAATGGGCCAGGTTCTTTTAGGTCATCGTATTTCTTACCTAGATCTCAGTAATTTGTAGAAATTAATACTTATGAGAGGTTAATCAATCTCTGCCTCAGAGTCCTGACCTGCATTCATATCCACCTACAAAACTCTCACTCATTGGATGCAAATTCAGAAACCCTGCTTGCAAATTCTCCACTTTCATTGTTTCATGCCGTTTAGATTGGTTCACAACCAAATCTCCACTCCTCCCTATTTCAATCCAATCTCAGAAGCACCGCAAATATGCAAACAAATCACAAGGTACACCAAAATAATGTAATTGTTAAAAGGGAACATATCACAATGGGGTGTATCCTATACTTCATATCGGATATGAAGTATAACGTCTTTCTCTGGGAACAGAGACAAACTTCTTGAAGTGGTTGCCTTTGTGCATGTAGAAATCGAGTTTGCGCTTATGTCATTCTGAAGGCTTTTGGATATTTGCAAAACTATCCACACTGAGTTTTTGCATAGATTATATTCCATTAGGAAAAGATAATTTATGAATTGTACATTTTTCTTTAGCTTTCTATATCACCCTCTCTAAGATACATTTCCTGAACAGTATATAAACTAATGTTTATGTGCTTCTGCTATTTTCTAGCAATGTATATTGCATGTTTCTTTTTCGTCTGTTTATATGTTGTTGTTGTTGTTCCTAGGTATCATTGTTGGCCCTCTCTATGTAAATCCATGCACAACAAAATGATATGCTGCCTGATCTTTATCATCCTATAGTTGGGGATCAAGCTCTTTGATCAAAGCCATAGGGCTTCTTTATTTGAATTTTGAATGTAGATTACCAGGCCTTTTATCCAAATCTGTTCTAGACAGTAAACTCCTCTGTTCAGCATCATAACAATGCTGACAAATGCAGTGGCTGCATGGGAGGTACATTAGCTAGAAACTGAAGGCAAGTCTCTAACATTGCCTTTATTACTCTATTCCTCTCCCACTTTCATTTCTTTCTCTATTTTGTTTACTCTTTTAATCTTGTAGGTATGAAATCTATTGCATAGAAATTTGCTGAAAAACTTTTATATGATGGAATTATTAATTAGTTATGTTTTTTCATAAATGAGTGTTCTATGTAAGAGAATGTATAATATTATGGAATTAAAGTACAGTAGGACTCAACTAGAAATCAGATTATAGAAACAGTAAGGCTATATCTTGTCATGGATGAAATGTGCACCTAGGAATATTTTAACTGGTCAAAAAATAAATGGAATACCAAAGGATCAATATTCTAGATAATAGTGAACTGAAATGAACAGGTATTGGCTATTTTGATTGAGAAAAATAGTATGATTTACAATGTCAGGAATGATAGAGTCAAGAGGTATGTGTTTGCATTCATCTTCAAAAAGGATATTTCAGATATTCTTGAAGCACAATGCTGTATGTGATAGGATAAAATCTTTCCACATACAAGGGAGACCAGTCAATACAACTGTTATTCAAACTTATGGATCAACCACTAAAACTAATGATGCCAAAATTGAAGAAACTTATCAACATATTCAGTATGAAAGAGATCAAACATATAATCAAGATGCACTCATTATTAGTGGTGAATGGAATGCAAAAGTTGGAGCAACAAAGAAATAGTTATTGAGAAATATGATGTTGGGGATAGATATGAAGCTGGAGAAAACATGATAGAATTTTGCAAGGAAAACCATTTCTTCATGCCCAATATTGTTTAAAATAACATGAAAGGCAGTAGTATATATGTCCGTTTACAAATGGGATACAAAGAAATCAAACTTACTACCTCTGTGGGAACATATCAATTTCTGACATGTCAATTCAGACTGAAGCTGAAGAAAACCGAAACCAATTCATGAGAGCTGGCATTTCTCATATGAATTTTGAGATCATCTTAAGAACAGATTTGACATACTGAACAGTAATGACTGAAGAGGTGCTAAGACAAATGGAAGGAATCATAAAGTCAAAGAACCTAACAGAAAATTTCAAAGACAGCTCAAGATGACAAAGTAAATTATCATAATGAAATGCGCAATGACTTTGAAAACCAAAAAGGAAGGACGCATTCAAAATATCTTAAACTAAAAGAACGAAATTGAAAAAGTACAATTCTCAAGGTGCAAAATTAAAGTTTCCATGAACAAAGCACTTAATGATGCAGGAAGAATTAAAGGAAGATAGAAAAGACTGCAAAGTCACAGTTTCAAAAAGAACTGGTCAACATTCAACCACTGAAAGAGTACTATTAGCCCAAATCCATGGTACTGGAGGAAAAGGTTTAAGCTGCATGGAAGGCGTTAGTCAAACACAGGTCTTCCCGAATTGGCAGAACACCAAGAGAGATGTTTTCAAGGTTGATGAAGAACTTTAAGCGGTCACTTATCTGTGCCAAGAAATTTAGAGGACAGTTTCTTAGCCAACTGACTGGAAGAGATCCATATCTGGACCCATTCCAAAGAAAGATAGTGTAACAGAATGTGTAAATTATAGAGCCCAAATTCACCAAACTCACTGCTATCGAGTTCAAACTGACTCATCATGACCTCTATGTCACAGCAGAACTGCCTGTGTAGTTTTGAGACGGTAACACTACGGGAGTAGAAAACCTCAAATTTCTTCTACTGAGCTGCTGGTGGCTTTGAACTACTGAGCTTGCAATTAGAGGATAAGATCATTAATATCACATGCAATTAAAATTTTGCTGAAGATGGTCTAAGAAGATTTGCAGGACTACATTGACAAGGAGCTGTCAGATACTCATGTTAAATCAGAAGCAGATGTTGAACAAGTCATGTCATGGCTGGTGTCAGATGGACCTGCGGTGAAGGAAGAGAACACCAGAAAGGTATTTATATAGGTTTGTTTGATTTAGCAAAGACATTTAACTGTGTGACCCATAACAGACTATGAGGAAAAGGAGAATTCCAGAGCACTTAGCTGTATTCATGTGGAACTTGTACTTGGAGCAAGATTTAAAATCAGGAGAGGTGTATGTTCTGGTTGTATTCTCATTTTATTCAATCTACATACTGAGAAAATATCTAGAAAAACTGTTTAATACGAAGAGAGTGGTATCAGAATTGGAGGAAGGTTTATTAGCAACCAGTGTTCTGCAGCTAACACAACTTAGCTAACTGAAAGGAAGGAGGAGTTGAAGCACATGCTGATGAAGATCAAGGATTACAGCCTCAGTGTGGATTGAATTCAATGCAAAGAAGACCCAAATCCTCACGACTGAACCAATAGATAAAATGGAGAAAACATCGATGTTATCAAGGATCTCGAATTGCTTGCATCCACCCTCAAAGCTCACAGAAGCAGTAGTGAAGAGATGACGTGATGCATTGCATCAGGTAAATTTGAGTCACGAGACTTTATTAAAGTGTGGAAAAGCAAGGAGGTTATATTGAGAACTAAGCCATGCCTGACACAAACCATGGTATTTTCAATGGCCTCTTTTACATATAACATTTGAACTTCAAATACAGAAGACCAAAGAATTGATGAGTGTGAATTGTGTTGTTGGCAAAGAATAATGAAAGTTCTATGGATTTTTAAAATAACAGACACATCTGTCCTGGGAGTACAGCCAAAATGCTCCTTAGAGGTGAGGATGGGTA
This sequence comes from Tenrec ecaudatus, assembly GCF_050624435.1. Lineage (NCBI taxonomy): Eukaryota > Metazoa > Chordata > Mammalia > Afrosoricida > Tenrecidae > Tenrec > Tenrec ecaudatus. The sequence continues at coordinate 88,166,415 of NC_134533.1, forward strand.
AACTTTGTCTCATGTACTGTGGACATATTATCAGGGAACATCAGTTTCTGGAGAATGACGTCATACTTGGTAGTGTAGAAGGCAACCCAAAAAGGAAGACCGCCACACGATGGGTTGACCCAAGGACTGCAAGAATCAGTTCAAACATAAAAAGAATTATGAGGATGAAACAGGACTGGGTAATGTTTCATTCTGTTGTACATTGGGTCTTTGAGTGGGAACCTACTTGAAGGCAATATAACAACAGCAACAGTCATATAAAGTAGATGCCATTACTGATACTCATGTAAAGGAGGTAAAATATATAGTACATAAAAAAACACACCTTGCTTAAATGAAGGGATTCCATAGTATAAGGTAAAGTAATCCATAAGGTAGAATGCTCATATGTTGGAGATAATACAATTTGCTTAATCGAGGACATGTTGAAATCAAAATGCTTATACCATTTAAGAGGAAACATTCAACATATGCTTAGAGTAAAAGTTTTTTTTTTTAAACCTCAAATTTGTGGTTGTCTAGTTCATTCCAACTCATGGTAGCCCACAGGACAAAGTATCATTGCCCCATAGGGTTTCCAGGGCTGTCAATCTTTATAGAAGCAGACAGCTTCATCTTGCTTTCAGAGTGGCTTGTATTTTCAAACTCTGACCTTTCATTTATCAGTCCAACACTTAAACCCACAATGCCAAAGGGACAAGATGTATGCCTTGTTTAAGTGTAAAATACAAACCAGATGACTGAAAATTTATCTAAAATTCTCCTGTTACTGATGTCGTAACGATTATGAAGGAATAAAAGCACTGTCATAAGTCAATGCCAACAGTTTTTGAAACAAAGACACAGGAGTCGAGTTGAGAAGAGTACAAGAATATTTTGCATGACCCTTGAAAGCTCAGTCAACTCGAGATGTAAGTAAAATAATCATTATATTATAAAAAATATTTTACTCAATACAACTTTGCCAAATAGAACTAAATGGTAGTTTTTGACCAGTGCTTGGCTTCCTCATTACCTCTGACTTTGCCCCACCTATTTGACTTCTAGCATTTTTTATTTGGTATCTTGACTGAAAGGAGAGAATACCAGAAAGATATTTACTTGTGCTTTATTGACTAGTCAAAGGCATCCAACTGTGTGGACCATAATAAACTATGGATCACCTTTAGAAAAATGGGAATTCCCAAACACTTCATTGTGCTCATGTGGAACTTGTTAATGGATCAAGAGGGAGTTGTGTAAATGGAACAAGGGGACAGCACATGGTTTAAGATCAGGAAAGGTATGAAAAGGGTGTGACAGAATTGTATCCCTCAAACACACTTATTCAATCTGTAGTCAAAGCAAATCATTGAAGAATCTGACTAATATTGAGAAGAATGTGACATCAGGACTAGAGGAATGCTTATTAACAACCTGTAATACTCAGATGACACAATCTTGCTGGCTAAAAGTGAGGACTACTTCTAGCACTTGCTGATGAAGATGATGGATTGCAGTGTTCTGTGTGGATTAAGATTTAATGTAAGGAAGACAAAAATACTCACAACTGGATCAGTAGGTAACAGCAGGATGAGTGGAGAAGAATATTGAAGTTGTGAAGGATTTTGACTTGCTTGGATCCACAATCATTGCTCATGGAAGCAGCAGTCAAAATGACTTGCATTGCGTAAAAGGTGCTATAGAAGACCTCTTTAGATTATTGAAAACCAAGGGTGTAACTGTGGACTAAATGTGCCTGCTATTAGCCACGGTATTTTCAATTGCCTCATGTGAATGTGAAAGGTGGACATTGAATAAGGAAGACCTAAAAAGAATGGATGCCTTTGGACTGTGGTGCTGGAGAAGAACATTGAAAATACCTTGGGCTGTTAGGAGAAAAAGCATTTGTCTAGGAAGGCTTAGTCTGACACACTTTGGACATGTTATCAGAAGAGATCAGTCCCTGGAGAAGGACACCATGATTGGTAAAGTGGAGGGACACCAAAACACGAGCAAGGCCCTCAATGAGATGGATTAAAAGGTAGCTGCACAATGGGCCCAAGCATCCGAACAATGTCGAGGATGTGAGGATGTCACAAAACGGTGCAGCGTCCCATTCTGTTGTGCACAGGGTGGGGGGGTGGGTGTTGCTGTGGGTTGTAACTAACTCCACGGCCCTTAACAACAACAATAACCCTGTTTAATTGGGTTCCCGAAGACTGGCAGATTCTCTGCAGCACACAGCTTTGATGTTAGCAAAGCAGAATGTTTGCAATACTCAATAAAATGGGCATCACTCTCCAAATATTTCTTAAAGAGAGGAAAACAATAAAAACAAACAAACACAAACCGCTGTCATTATAACTGACATTGGTTGTACATCAATTACCTCACTGTGTTGGCTGGGGATTTGAGAGCCAGTTGTGCCTTGAGTTTAATAGACTTTATGTATGTACTGAGCAAACAGACTCATCATCCTCTCTGCAGAGGGGATGATGGGTTTTTACCATGGACTTTGTGACTAGCAGCTCAATGTCTAAGCCACTATGTGACTAGGTTTTTGTTCATTTTTTCTCCTTCTTTTTTGCTGTCACAGAGTTGATGCTAACTCATAGCCAGTGTAACAGATGGGGTAGAACTTCCCTGTGAATGGAAAGCTCCATATTTCTCCTGCGGGGCAGTTGGTAGATATGTAACCCAACCAGGGTTTGTGACCCCAATGTCACCACGGTGCCTCCAGGGCTCCCTGTTGAAGCCTGTTTGTTAAATTCCCTACCCTATTCACTCCCAAAGCAGCGGTGGTGGTGTAGTGGGAATGCGTTGGGCTGGGATCCTCATGGTCGGCAGTTGGAAACCACCAGCAGAAAGAGGTGGCTTCCTCAGGAGAAAGACTGGACTCCCTACTCCCCTAAACAGTTACAGACTTGGAAACCTACCAGAAGTCAGCATTGACTCAATAGCAGTGAGATTGAGCTTTGAGAGATTCCCTACCAAAGGCACCCTGGTGGTGCAGCGGTTACTGTTGGGTTGCTAACTTCAAGATGAGCGGTTGCAAATCTCTAGCCACTCCCTGTGAGAAAGATGAAGCTTTCTACTTCCCTAAAGAGTCAGAGATGCAGAAACTCCCTACCCTGTCCTATACGATAGCTACGAGTTGATTTAGTGGTAGTGAGAGTGGCTTATTCACTACCCAAATCAACCAACTGTCAGAGAGTCTATTCTGACACATAATGACTTTTATAGAAAGTTTAGAACCGCCCCTTAGGTTATTGAAACCATAACTGTTTACTGAAGCAGAAGTCCTCATCTTTGCCTAGCAGAGCGGCTGATGTGACCAAACAACTACTGAAAGCATAATTTCCTAAACCACTAGGGCTGCTATCTGTATTCACTGGGGTTTTTAAGTGCCCTTGAGCTGGTTCCAATGCAGAGTGACCCTGTGTAGTGACCTTCTGTACAATAGAACAAAACAATGTTCATCCTTGCTTATTCCTGCTGTGTTGGTCTAGGCAGACTAGAGAAACAAGTCCATATGTGTATAAGAAAGAGATTTATATTCAAGGGCAATTGAACATTGAGAAAACATCCCAGCCCAGTCCAGATCAAATCCATAAGTCTGATATTACCAATCTATAAAATCCTCTTAAGACTCACAAAACACATGCAATGATGCCAAATGCAGGAAGATAACCGGCCAGTGGGTGGGAGTCTTGTAGATCCAGTGGCATTGTAAGTATATCAGCGCTGGCAGGGGTCTCTGCATGGCCTCTCCAGTACCCAGGCCTGCATGAGGGTGGGTCCATGTGTTTTGTCAGCTGCTATGTCTTCCAGGGAGTGAGCAGATAGTCTCCCACCTCCAAGGAGGAAGTACCAGATTTCCCAGAATCCTTAGGGGAAGGGTGTGCCCACACAGAAGCCTCATTGGCTATGACCTGATTGACAGACTAGCCTCCACCCCTACACACTTAATCCTCAAATTGACAATTATATAACTACCACACTCACAATTGTTTTAACGTCCAAGCCACCACTGCACTCACCAGTGTCATCCCCTCTTGTTGAGGATTACTGCCCCTCTGCCCTTCTATTTTCCCAAGCATAATGCTTTTGTCCAGAGACTGCCCAAAACATGTCCAATGTAAGTGAAATGAAGTTTCACAATCCATGCTTCTAAGGAGCATTCGTGTTGTATTTCTTCTAAGATAGATCGCTGTTCAGTTTCCTCTTAATTGTCCAACCAAGCTTTTGTGACAGTAGCAATAACAGCAAAATATGCCGTTGGATTGATTGCACCTCGATGGCCCTGGAGTCGAGAATGGAGCTATCCATTCCGCTATCCAAGTCTGTAAATGTTTGTGGGAGGGGATTGCCCCATATTTCGTCTAGCCGTCCTTTGGTTAACAGCATAGTGCTTAACCACGCATTACTGAGGCCCCTTTCGGGACAGAACACAGCAGTAAATGTTAACCACTTAATATCTATTTTTAGAGTGGATATTAAAAAGTGACACATATGTTACAATATGAAGCAGAAACATTTTCTTTGGAATTCAAATACCAGCACCTGATTCTGAAGTAACCCTAGAAATTCACTGATTGACATTAATAACTTATAGAGGGCACCGGGTGAGTGGAATTAACTCTCCAAGATCTGACAGGATTGGAGTCTTATCCTTTATCCACTGACACTGGACAGACCCTCTAAAGTACAAGTTGACCCATGGCTTGATCACATCTTCTGACCTGATACATGCCTCGCAGATCGGTGTTGCTTAATTCATTATCAGTGACTTACCACAGTTCAGGTCAAGAAGCTTTTCCCACAAAACTCCCTTAGAAATTACTCAGCAGTTTTAATATTCTCAACTGACATGGAAAGAGTCATTTTGTATTACACTCCTATCAAGACTGTCAGCTTCTTTGCCATGGTGGATGATTATCATATGCTCTTATCTAATAGACATAGTAGATAGCAAAGGTTGGTAGTGTTCTTCTAAATAATCTTTCCAAGAGGCTGTTTTTCCTGTTGTGACACAATGCAGCACAGGCGTGAACTATTCTCTTTAATCTGCTCTTTTACGTGGATATTGCTCCGACACAGGGCTACATTACTAGACCAGCAGTCTCCTCAGTACAGAGAGCACTACAGCGCAAAGCTGGATTGTTCCCAGGATCACTCCCCTTATTGGCCATCGTTCCAGCACAGGCCTAAATTATTATTTTGTACCCTCTCTCAATTTCAGAATCCCAGATCTCCTCACAATCTACCTTTTTACCATTCTTGAAAGCTACTTTAAGATAATAATCCATAGAACCACCCCCTAGTTCAATAATTCCAAATCACCAACCATCACATATTACCAAGCATAATTCAAATAATTTTACAAATTATCACTATGTGACTTGGACATGTTGCAGTACCTGAAGACAGTGCCATGTTAGGCGAGTACAACTCATTTACTCTAGTAAGCCCAGGCAGATCCAGTTAAGATTGTCTCCGATGCAATCAAAGAATATGGCTTCAGTCTGTTCTCAGCATGTACATTCTTTATCACTGTAAGTTTAAAGGTCTGCTTAGTGTCAGGAAACACACAGCCAACTCACTCACTGCCACCAAATCGATGTCAACGCCTAGTGACCCTTTAAGACAGGGCAGAACTGCCCCAGTGAGTTTCCAAGACTGTACCTCTTTATGGGAGTGGAAGGCCACATATTTCTCCTGAAACACACAGTCAAAGAGCCTAAATTATACTTAAGCACACACCTCTTTACCCACAAAGCAGGCAGTGTTAGTTTCTTATAAATTCTCTTCTTTGAATCTTGGTTTGTTGTTTATTTCTTGCTCAGATTGCAGTAGCCGAGTTAAATACCTATTACGAGCATCCAAATTCAATTCACAAATGAAAAGTCCTTAAAACTACTTTCATAAAAACCACAACAGAAAGGGCAAGACTTTAAAATGATACATTGCTCTTGCCTTGAAGAAAACAAAGAAGAGTTATTTATCTATAGGAGAAATGAGTATTGTGAGAGGGATACAATACAAGGTCCTCATTACAGATCATGGCTTTGGCAAAAAGGAAAATAGATATAGCTTGATATAGGATGTTATTTGTGCTCTGGAAAACTACATAATAAATACATTTGCATTTTATATTTGAAAAGAAATAAAAATATTCACTGTTTCCCTATACTCTCTGAAAACCTCTGAGTTACTAGCAATTTTCAGTATCATTCAAAGGATTTTCTCTGGGTGATAAACAAAGAAGTCATAGCCATGACTGAATCATATGACAAAAAAGCAATACAATGCTGAGGATAAATGAACTAAGTAGGAAAAGTAGGGAGAGCTTGTGAAGAAATATTTTAGAATGCTTATGTCAAAGACTGCCAGGCATTTTACCCATCTTACCAAATTCAGTAATTTAATCCCTGGAATGCCTTGCCCTCTACCTTGGGTTCTTCCTTCCCCTTTCCAATTCTCATGGCAGCCTCTGCCTGCCTCAGTTGCACCCCCTAACATGGGAACCTTCCCCTGTTATGCAACAATATTTCATAGTTATATTTCTTGTCTTCACCCCTAAATTCTCTCAAATTTACTATCATAAGTAATTTTCAAATTATATTTCCACCCAATCCCCTCCAATCACATCTTTTAAAGGCTCTTTGAATATTTGAAGGTATGGTTGATGCTTTCTTATACTCTTAGCATGTTGACAATGGTTAAAACTCTCAATTGGTAACAAAAAAGACTGAACATTTGGGTCCACCTAGAGGTGCCTCAGAAGAAACGCCTGGTCAGCTGTTCCCTAAAAAACTGTCATTGAAAGTGCGATAGAGTACAGGCCTATGAGTGAATATAGACCAGATGGCATGCCCTTTCCTCTGTCTTCTCATATTTACACTGTACTTACCTGTGTCCTTCAGGCATGGCATGACTCTTGGATTCTTCTTTAGCTTAAATTTATTCCAAAGGGATAATCAGATAATTAATATATGAAACTTGAGGCAGCGCATACAACTCCAAATGTGGTCTGACCAAAGCAGTTTATGGTAGGTCTCTTTCTTCCTTTAACTGAGGTCCACAATGGTGCAAATGAATTTACATTTTCATGTAAATGCCTATGAATTGTAAGCCTGGCCTTTTTCATTTTACACTTGTACAGATGGCTTTAAAAATTGAAATAGAATTTCTAGCTATTTAATTTATTTTATTCATTTGAAATATCAATTTATCAAAGTTCTTTTGGATTTGGACATTGCCATTGAACATCTTATTATTTTTCTTTTATTCTCATTTCATTACCTCTATTAAATACATTGACAGGATGCTGACAAATTCAAAAGCTCTGATACAGCATTCTGAATGATCTTACATGTTCATCCAAAGTTCTCCTCCTTTTTTTATTTGTATATGACTCTCTGTAATAAGACATTTTTATATAATTATCCTTATATTTAGTATCTTTGTCAGCCATCTTTTCCCCTAAGTACTCAGAAAATATTCTGAAAGTCATTAAAAAATGCCTTATTACAATCAAGACATCAATACAGTGGTATCTGTAAAGAAAGAACATGAGTTTTTTTATGAAACAGTATGTTATTAGTTAATCCATGTGGTTTCCTGAATAAGAACAAAAAACAAAACAAAAGACACTCACCAATTATCTTTTTAATGATATATTATTATGCTTTGCCGAGAATCAACAAAAAGTTTACTAGTTGTGAAACCTTTCCGTTTTCATGGCTCATCTTCTTCAATGAGAAAAATAATAGCACCTCCCTCATAGGTTTTAGGGAGAACTAATGTATTAATTATGTGTAATTATGTATATGATATTATAGTACTCACACTATAGAGGTTAACTATTGCTATACTTGAGAAATAGGACAACAAATATAATTTAATAATTACTTTATATTGCAATATATTTTTATTTTTAATAGAATGACATTTTTATAGAGAAAACACAATTGAAATAAAACAAAAATGTAGGTAAAGATAATAGTATTAGGACCAAGCATATTGTGTTAAATACCATTAAATTATACCCAAAATAGTCAGAAAGTGATAAAATATGGATTACATACAGAGATTACAAATATGAGATTACATACAGTTACAAAAGCAAAAAAAAAAGATTACATTGTGAAATTTCAACCAGAAAGTCAAATTTTTGTTAAACTACAAATCCCCAGGAAATTGGGGCACAATTTGTGGATGTGCTTGAATGTCAGGGGTTGCATATTATGCTAAATTTTATTAAATTAGAGAAGCAGCATATTTTTTAAACCCAAGAATATATTTTTGAGACAAAGGTTTATGTTGCGGCAGAAACAGGGATACTGCATTGTATGGGTCACAGAGATCCTCATGCAAATATTTTAAATCTACACTGGAAGAGTTAGTAACAGAAATTAGAAATCATATCATAGCTACATTCACATCATGCTACATGGCTTTTCATGTAAGGATAACAAAGAAACGAAAGAGCTGAAGATTGCTGTCTTTGTTGATCATTTGCTGAGTACTTCTCAGGTGGTGGAATAAATGCTCTACATGACTATATTGTTATGCCTAATATCAGCCCCCTTTGATGTAGGCCACTATTATTTTAATCTCTGTGTTGTTATTAATTGTTGTCAAGTTGATGTGTGTGATCCATGTGACAGATGAGAACCGTTCCATAGAGTTTTTGAGGATGTAATCTGTATGGCAGTTATTGCCAGGTCTTTCTGTCGCAGAACTCCTGGGTAAGTTCCAATGCTGACTTTTCAGTTAGCCGCTGATGGTTTGACTGCTGCACTACCAAGGCTCCATCATTTGACTTCGCTGGAGAACAAAGGTGGCTAGACAGTACAAAGGATGTAGCTGGGAAGTCAGTAGAGTGAGGAGGCAGAGGAGGAGCAGAGCTGAAAGCCCGAGCAGGCGTTCTTGGGGTTTAGGGAGCAATCTTCTTGAAGTTATTCAACTTTATTTGCTTGACCTTGAGCCATCAAGTCTTGGTGGCTATATGAAGCTAACATAAAAGACATCACAATTGCTAAATGGAAGAGATGGTGAATGAAGACATTACTTTGGCGTGAACATGTTGACTTTAAGGTGCCAAGGGACACCAAGCTACAGTTTCTAGTTTAGCAAATAAAAATACTAGGGTCCTGGTTACATTTGAATTTCAGATAAATAATGATTACTTTAAAAATATTTACCTGACCCAATCTAATGTTGGAAACAAACATATTTTTTAAATGGCAACACTGGCAACCCAGTGTCAATGTGAAAATATTTGGAAAGTAATAGGACAGGAGATTCAGTGTCTTGAGGAGAATAAAAATAGAAAATAGTAAGTTAGAAGTCATCAGTATTTGCTACATTACACATGTAGCTAGCACTCCAGCTGCCTGACATGTCAGGAGTTAAGTACTCCAGAGAGGTGATAATTGAAAACAATGAATAAATGAAATCCATGAGTCAAAACAATCAAAGCAAAACAGATAAAGAAACACTGAATTTTGGAAAAGAGGAGAGAAAGAGGTGAGAAATGGCCACAGAGTGAGAAGGAGAATCATGGAGGCAGGGCATGAAATATCATTTAGGTAAGCTGTTAAGAGAATTGAAATATCGAGTTCTATCAATGAACGTACGATTACTGAAGATAGGGCCAAAAGAAAAGACCATTACCTTTGGGTTTATCTATTACTGCAGAGCGGTTGGCGCCTGGAGACAGTATCTCATTATCCTGCTGTCGCCAAGACAGTACAGTGAGATTAAGCACATTTCCCACAACATTAAGCACATGTTCTCTTCTTAAATAAAATCATAGAATTGTATAGCTGAATATTCAAGTGGAAATCTATAGAAAGTCAAGAGTAAAAATTCAAATGATTCAAAGATAGGTTGAGAAACTATTTCAATTGAGGTTGCAACCTAAAAAAATAGGTTTTAATTTTAACCTATGTGTTTGTCAGTTTGATTATTCTTAATGCAGAAAGATGAATATTAGGAAACACTAGCAAAAATTAAAGAGGGATACAGAGGAAATGAACTTAAATGTTACTTCTTTAAAAATTTTTTTATTACTCCTTGATAAATTACCACAAAGGAAGAGGCTTACTCTCCCTTATCAGCTAACAGGTTTTGGTTTGGGTTTGTTTGTTTAGAAGTCCTGTATGGTTCAATTTTCATTGTCTATCCAGAGCTTTACACTTACATTGTTGGCTGACTGGGTTCTAAGCTAGAGGATCCGGGTGGGAGGGGGCGAGGATCAGATCCTGATGTCATGGAAGCTATTGGTGGAAGTCAGTTCCATGTGATTACAGGGCTTGACGTCCTTGCTTCCTGGCTATGTGTCAGGGGATATTTTCATCTTCTAGAGACCACTTGCAATTCTTTATCCAAGCTCTTCTCACAACATTGAGGCTGCTCGTAAATCCCTCAGGGAGGATGCAAGGTCAGTTGACTGGGGACACTAATTATATGAGCAAAGTCCCCGATAGACAACTGTCTGTCATGCACTTTGTCCTAACAATAATCCAATAAACGTGGTGTTGTGAAATTCTCCGTGTTTCTAAGATTCAATAATCGCCACTCTTTTCAGATAAAAAAACTCCAGCTCAGAACAATATTTTACTCATAATACACAGGCTATTGAGGTCAAACCAAACCTTTCACATGCCCATGACGCTAAACCAGTGGTTCTTCGCCTTCCTCATGCCGCCACCCTTTCGTACAGTTCCTCATGTTGTGGTGACCCCCCCAACCATAACATTATTTGTGTTACTACTTCTTAACTGTAATTTCGCTACCGTGAGGAATCTTCATGTAAATATCTGATATGTAGGATGTATTTTCATTGTTATAAATTGAACATAATTAAAGCATAGTGATTCATTATAAAAACAATATGTAATTATATATGGTGAAATATGTATTTCTAATGACAAATTAACTTTTGTCCTGAAGTGTGTTGTAGCATGGGTAACAGTCTCCATGCCGGGTACTCGTATGTGGGCGTATCTGCATGTGGGTGGACCCGCCTGGAGATGGATAGAGGAGCGGAGTCTCGGTTCCTAAGACCATTGGAAATATGTTTTTCGGTGGTCTTAGGCGACTCCTGTGAAAGGGTTGTTCAACCCCCAAAGGGGTCACAACCCACAGGCTGAGAACCACTGTAAAAAACATATGTTCTAGCATTTAAAGTCCAGTTTTGAATGTCGGATTCTAAAACTATGAGTCATGAGGATATGTATGAAAAAGGAGAGTCACGCTACACCTCAATTGCTCCTTTGCCCAGTGCTAACACCAGAGAATAATAGAGTGATAAATTGAAGTGCTCCAGCTACCAATAGAATACTAGCCCCATGAAGGTTTAGACTTCATCGAACAAAACAGAAACTGATTAAATTAAACTGGCAGTCTCATAAAGAGCAAAAATACTGGCAAGAGAGTGACTTCCAAGGGGATATGCTGGATGGACCTGAAGTTGAAGGCGGAAAGGTCCACTCAAAAGGCAATGACAACTGTTTTTACAGATTCCAAGTCGGTTTTCGGATTATTTATTGTAGGACACAGAAAATTGCAAATGGCATTGGTGAGTTCAAGCCCAGGAAAGTTTCCCAGAGGAAATGTTTTCCATTAAGACAATACATCTGCTCTGTCTTTGAGGGCCAGGAGAGTTGTTCTCTAAGTCTCATTGAGAAATCTTTAACTATCAATCTTTTTGTCCCTCTCTTACTGATTCAGACTTCTTTTGTTGTTGTTGTTCCCTAACGTTAAAGAATATATAAAAGCAACACTATTTGAGTTTCTTGGGGATGCATAAACTACTGTTTTGATGTGGTATAAACTGAGGATGGGTAAAAGAGATGGAAATATTGTCTTATATGTGCATGAACCTAGACAGAGGATAGACTGAACAAATGTTTGATGATACTGTACTAATTCTTCTGACTTATTCTTGTACGATTTTGAGGGGCTCTGCTGGAACAGGGGTTAAGCATTGGGTCGCAATCCAGAAATAAGGGCAGTGTTTCAAAACCACAGGAGAGAAACTGGGCTTTGTACTCCCAGCCTTACAGGATCAGAACCTCACAGGGGAAGTTGGACCATGTCCTGTGAGGAAGCTATGAGGCAACGTCGACTCAATGGCAGTGAGTTTGAGTAATAAATTAAGTGTGCAGGAACATTAAGAAATGACTTAATATATTCTGCAAATTGCCTAGTGTGACACAGGACAAGAAAATGGCATCAACTGATTTACTTGATTTGGGATTGCCATAAGTTTCCATTGGTAAAGCACACAATTATCTGTGAAGTATAATAAAATAAGGTGAGTTGGGTAGAACGGGGGAACTGATTATAGGGATCTATATATAACCTCCTCCCTAGGGGAAGGAAAACAGAAAAGTGGGTGAAGGGAGATGTCGGGCAGTGTAAGAGATGACAAAATGATAACTTATTATCAAGGGTCCATGAGGGAGGAGGAAACGGTGAGGGAGGGGGGAAATGAGGAGCTGATGCCAAGGGCTTAAGTGGATAGCAAATATTTTGAGAATGATGAAGGCAACGAATGTACAAATGTGTTTTACACAATTGATGTATGTATGAATTCTGTTAAGAGTTGTAGGAGCCCCTAATAAAATGATTATAAAATGATTTTTTAAGAGCTGTAAGAGCCCACAATAAAATTATCTTTAATAAACAAAACAAAAATAAATAAATAAAATAAGGTATGTCTGCACTTCTGAAAGTCAATCAAGGAACACTGTGGTCACAGTGTTCCAGTCTACAACTGATCTTGAAGATTGCATGGGGTTGTCATGAGTTGAGAGAATGTAAGTGAAACACTTGCTCAAGTTGTGTAGCTCAGAGCTGGTATACAGCAAAAATAATTTCAAATCTATATCTGATTCCTGTTTAAAAACTTACAGCACCCCAACCTTTGCACAATGGTTAACAGTATTAATAGTCCTCACAAAAGACTGACAGATATCTTGACTTTGACAAATACCTAGATCAGAAATCTTAATAAATTACTTTGAGTACTTGGCAAAAATAAGACAGATGGCTGAGGAAGGAGAACTCAATGCCAATTGAGTTTATTGGGGGAAATCTTGACAAAGACAATGATATATGAAGCAGGTCTTAGTAGAACATCTCAAGTGTAGGGGAAGGCTTGGAAGTGAGTTGAATGCAAAGTGCTCAGGGAATAATGAATGGTTTTAGTTTCCTTTTTTAATAAAAATGTAAGACAGATGATGCTAAATAAATCATAAAAATTAAAATTGAGGAGAGCCAAATAAATATCAGCATTTCACAATTTTGTATGTTCTTACGTATAGTAAACAGATTTCAAGTGAGCAAATTAGGTAATTGATTTATATTTTACAAATTTAAATCGATGGATAACATAGAGAACAGACTGAATAGAAATTGAATGTAGGTATTTCAGGTAAGACAGTTGAGGTATCTTCCTCGGGATTAAAGAGAAACCTTTATAACTTGTGTGACCCACGCAACTCTTATTCTCCTCTTTATTGACGAAGAGCTAGAGTTTAGGGGCATCCCTAGTATTTAGTAGGACAAAGTAGTTAGAACCCAGATTTCCTGATTTCTGTGCAGTTTCCTGATTAAATTAATATTTTTTTGGGATCTTTATTTTAAAATTTTAGAATAGTTGTGTAATGTCTGAAAACTTTAATAGCTGTCTTATAAAGTAAACATATGGCTTTTTTAGCTTAAAAATTGGCCTAGGGACGGCCAGGTCCTGCTTCGCCACTCATACGTTTTCTGTGACTAGCAAGAAAGAGTGATCAAATGAAAATAAAGTTAAAATTTTATTAATATTTAAGTTACCAGTGTGTATTGCCTCTCTTGAGGAAATCTGTAATTACGGAATTAAAAATGTAACTTGGCACTAAACAGGTTTTCCTATTGTACCTATTTACCACCTTCGCCACCAAATTGTGACACAATCACTTTTGTTCAAGGAGTGATGGAAGCAAAAATAAGACTCTATCTTTACCTGCTTACTTTACAAAAAATTAAATACGAGTGAAAATCATATGTTCATTCCTCATTGAAGTCACCGCATCTGTCTGCTAATCAAATGCAACCCAGTCAATGTCTGGAGCTCTAGCCACCCATATTAGCAAATTATCTTTCCCTGAAAAGGACATCAGGGAGATGAAGGAAAGGGTCAGAAGCATTGATTCAGATGTTAGTGTCTCTTTCTTCTACTTTCTTCACAGGAATATACTGAAGACAACGTTTTGACATAAGCTGCACATCTGACAGTTTTCAGACTGTTGAAATTCCCCCTCACATTGAAATTAAATCTGCAGCATATTCTGCTAAATTCTTTTTAAAAAGCTAACTATTTTAAGTGTAAAATTCAATGATTCTGTGTTGTGCAACTATCACATATATTTCCAAGTGTTTTTCATTATGCTAAACAGACACCCAAAGTTGTTATACCTTTTATAGCAAATAAAGAATTTATTATCAAAAAACTCCGTTCTGACACTTTATCCATATATTCTTCTGTGAGTTTTTTTTATGGTTTTAGCTCCCCTATTTAGGTTATTGGTCCATTTTGAGTTCATTTTCATATGTGATAAGACATATATTTTTACTGTGAGTTGGAATCAACTTGTGGTGGTGAGTTTGATTTTGAGTGGCAAGTTATGACATGTGGGTCCAACTAGGTTCTTTTCTATGTAGAGAGCTAGTTGCCCCAACTGCATTTACTGGGCAGAATCGCTTTTTCTTATTGACCAGACATGGCACTCTTGTCAAAAATCAATTGAATCATAGGTTTACTTCTGAACAAATTATTTTAATTCTGAACATATTTATGATCATACTGTATTTCAAATATCTATTTTATGTCAATATTATACCAATCTGATCACGATAGCTTTATATAATGTTTTGAAGTATGAGTTTTTTTATTTTGCTTTTTATCAAAATGACTTCAACTATTCAGGCACACTTTCAATTCCACGTGAATTTTAGGATTGGCTTTTTCATTTCTGCAAAATAACCTGTTGTAATTTTGATGGGGATTTTACTGAATCTGTATATCATTTTGAGTAGTGTAGACATCTGAACAATACAAAACTAAATCTTTCCATCTGTGGTTCTGAGGAGTCTCTTCATATATTGATATCTTATATAATTACTTTCAATAAAATTTTATAATTTCAGAGTATAATATTATCACCTTTATGGCTACATTATTTCTGTGTGTTTTGGATATTTTTTATGAAATTGCTTCTTTACTTTTCTTAGTAAAACGCTTATTGTTAATATTTAGAAGGCTGCCTGATTTTTGAGTGTTGACACTGCACTTTGTCATTTTGATGAAGTTATTTATTCCATCAAGTAGCATTCTAGTGGATTCTTTGGTGTTTAGGATAGCTATATTTCTTCCCTTCAATTTTTATACCATTTATTTTATTTTATTGACTAATCACTCTCAGGATTACATGTTACATGTTTACAATAAACAGTCAAAAGAGCAACGGTCAGAGTTGTTATCTTTGGCTCTTTCCTTATCTTAAAGGGGTTTGAAAGGGAACAAAAGGAATATATATATATATATTTGAATGGCTTTGGGGCTCACATTAAATCCTAGCCCCAATTTAAGATCAATTAGTTCTTACATCATGGCCCTGTTCAATACTTGCCCTCAGGAAGGAAACACAGAAGATATGGGTGCTATAAGAAAGTGTGGTGAAGAAATTACATGGTGCCTGGCTATCAGATAAATAGCATTTGGGGGTCTTAAAGGTCTGTTGCCAAATAAACAGCCATCAAAGTGAGATGTCAACTCAGTCCACATAGAAGAACACTCCAACATACTTCACCAAAGGATTGTAAATCATATAATCCAAAGTTGAAGGAGGGAATGGTATCAGAGTCTAAATTGTGAGAATCTGGTTTGCAGAAGGTTATGGATGTCAGCGGGAGTTCAAAGTACATTTGTGGGATCCACACAGGAAATAAGCCTCCGGCGAGCTCCCTCTGTCCATAATAGAGGGAGGGGGGAACGTGGTTACTAAATAGAGTGCGTTGAAGAGATGACTGTAAAAGACCAAAATGATGAACTTGACCTGAACAGCTAAAACCTTGTAGGTTGATTCCCCACCCCTCACCCCTGATGTCCGTTAGGCCTGACAGGGTTTTCAACTTTGCTGCATGTTTTTGCTTTTTATTTGTCCATTGGGGGGCTTATCACAGATGTTTTATGTCATTGGGGTGACCATCTTGAATTTTTGTTAGCCGTTTTTCAGTATATGAAATCCTGTATTGATGAACCTAAAGGGACAGCAAGTCGAATAAGGGTTTCAAGGGGTTACAATCATGGGGGCGAAGCAAGAGGGAGCTGATGTCACGGAGTTCAGGAAGGAAGAGAATATTTTGAAACTGATTGTAGCAATTGTACAATACTGCTTTATATGATTGAACTATGGAATGATACAATAGCTGTATTAACTCCCAATAAAATTGTTTTGAAAAAAATTTTAAAAGGGAAAGTTTTCAGGCTTTCTTTATTGAACAAGATATTTTAGTTTTTGTTTTATTTTTTTATAAATGGTCTGTATTATATTGAGATTTTCCCTTTTATTTCTTCCTGTATCTGTACATGAATTAGTGTTCCATTATTTTCTATTTATTTGAATAAAAGTTTAAGTATAATTGGAACCACTTTTTCTATAATTCCCTTGTAATATCTTTAAGCATTCCTAACTTAACTGTTTTTAAAATATTTCCCAATTTTATCCTCTTTAGCTTAACATCATCATTGTCCTCGGAAAAGAAACCAATGTTTATTTTCAACATATATGATACAAATCATTTTCTTAAGTTCCATTTATAGCGAGAACTTGAATTTTCCTTAGTAGAAACCTTAAGCTAATGACATATCAAATGTAGAATGGTATACTACTATTTACACTTTCTGAATTAACATATACATTTACTTATGGATTTTAGATAGTCTATTTCAATATCCTTTCATCTCTATTACAGATATTTCCAGATTTGTTCTGGTAGAACTATGAGAGAAATGAAATATTAAAATTGTATATTATGACACAGATTAAATATAAAATTATTTTAACTCACAAATAAACACAAGTGTATTTTGGACTAAAAGCAATAACACAATCACATTCTGAGAGTACTGTTGGCTAAATGTAGCATGGCAACTGCTGAAATGGTAGCTCAAATCCACCAACCGCTCTGGGGGGAGACGAGGCTGGCCATGCCTAAAGGTGCTGAAGTTCCTAAAACCCTAGACAGGCGTGGGATAGATGGGGATATGCTAAATATTAGTGCAGTAAAAGAGCAGCGTGTGCCAAGTGTTTCTTAAATGCATACCTGAAACATTGTATTAATTAAACTTTAAAATTTATTTGATAAATTTAGAGCATTCTAATTTGGGAAGTGTGGTTGCAAAACAATTTAGTTTACGTATGAAAATCCTTGTTCCATAGAAAACACGAGGGACTAGGCAAAGTCCGTGTAACAGTTTCTTTAAAAGATAATGGAATTTATCCACAAATTTTTTGAAGCCCACTTAAAGTGAGAGTGGTTTTATGAACTTTATTATAACACCTACCTTACTATGGTAAATTTCAGAGGGGAGAAAGGTATCATGACACCCAGAATGAACTGGGAGATGAACTGGGCTCTGATGGTGATCCTTGAATGTCTGACATCAACAGATTCCTAACGATCGTGTAGTTGTCACCGAGTCAGCAGCTGAGAAACTGGAAGCAAACAACGCTTCACGGGACAGTACCAGTGGTGGGGAAGTGGTTGTGTGTCAGGCTGCTAACTGCGAGGCCAGAAATGGGAAACCTTCACCTTCCCGTGGGGGAAGACTAGGCTTGGTGAATAATGAGTCTCAAAACACACCAGGAGCAGATCTGCTCTGCCCCATTGGGTCTCCGTGAGCTCTAACTGGCTCGATGGCAGTCATTTGGTTTGGTGTGGAGAGGGTAGCACAACCTGAGAATTTGCATCCTCGCGCAATTAATTCAGTCAAAATTAAATATGATAGCTCTAGGCTAAGTGAGTAGTAAGTGCGCTAACACAATGTGCGTTATCTCCGTCCAGTTACGTCCGCTGCAAGCTAAGTAAAAGAAAACCTGGGGTTTTCAACCCCAGAGATAGGGAATCGGATCAAAAATGCATAATCGGGCCCATCTTACAGTCTCCTCAACATTATTATTCACCAACCTTAAGAGAACACAGCCACAAGGAATGACGTTGTGACTTTGGCACTCTGGAGAATTTCTCAATATTTCAGACTGTACCTTGCCTCCATTTTGTAACTAGATATAACATTACTGATTGCTGGGCAAGAGTGGATGATGTTAATAGTTAACGAGTTTGCAGACATTTTGAAAGAACCGTTTTGTGTGTCCATCCATGTATATTAACCCAGAAAGTTAAGGGAGTCACAAACGATTTTTTGCTAGTGTGCAAACAAAAGGGAATGCTCTTGTGCGCATCCTGCTAAGAAGCCAGATGATATCAAACAGCAATTAACTTGAAAATCGACCTGGGCAATTATTTCAGTCAAGTTCTTTTTTTAACTGGATAGCATTTTCGCATGAAGTTAAGCCACATGTTTCCTAAACAACATTTATAACAACTTTAAAATATATTTGCCATGCATGTGGATATAATCTGGCATACATTTAATATAGTACTGATGTGACTAATAATTTAATATCCTCTACATAACAAATACACATAAAAACTGGGCATATTATTTATCCAGCGTGAAAAGTTTCAATATATGTATCAAGTGAAATTCATTTTTATTGTCTTTGTGTGGGACACAGGACTTGTTACTACTATGTATGTGATAATAAATAAGTTCTTAGGCACATTGAGAGAACTTAAAACTCAATATTTTTGTAGTGCAAAAGATGCTTCTATTTGTAGCCATGAATATATATTTTAAATGTGCCTTTCAAGAAGGAAACAAAGAATATTTATCAGCACATTACATTTATATTTTATCAGGACATTTATGTGTCTTCATATAAGGAAATTGAACAATCCTTGAGTAAATAAATTAGTATTTAAATAATAAAAATTATATAAGTGTGTTTTATTTGCCTTGTCCACGCAGACTGAATTAAGAAATTGATTGATGTTAATGTGCATCACAGAAGGACCTTGCTCATTGACAAGTGGTGCATAGTTGCGTCAATAATGTGCCTGTCTCTTAATATGGTGGTTTAAGAATTTCACACAAAAATGTATGCTTTGTAAATTTTGTATACAACAGAAATTACATTTCCTTTTTTATTTTAGAATAATGAGATATAATTTCACCATGAATTCTCTTATTGACCACATAAGAATACCTCAGGAATGCTGTAAATATTTGATTAGTGATCAATCTGACTCATGGTGGCCCTATAGGACAGAGTAGAACTACCCTTTCTGGGAATGTAAATCAACGTTGTGACTTTCTCCCTCAGAGAGGCTGGTGGTTTTGAACTGTTGACATTGAACTTGTAACTGCTCAGGTGGTAATCAGTCAGATTTAACTCAATTGCAGTGAGCAAGGGTTATATTTGGTCCTGTCCTGCAGAAAGAAAAACAAATTCTTTCTTCAGTTGGCGCATATCCTTGTGTTTGTATCATGTACTTTGCAATCCCTCTCAACCCCATTGGGTTTCAGCAGTAATCAATGGACTGGGAAGATATATCTCAAAAAAAACCCACAAAAAAACAGAAAGATCATGAACACATTTCTAAATATTATTTCAAGGAAAATAAAAGACCATTCATTCAGATCTGAGAAGGGTCTGCTATCAAGCATCATCCAACAAACTAATGGAATTTTTTCACTTGCTTTGTAAGCATAATTTCTTTAATTATCTCAGATCTAAAGAATAAAATTACATGTTCAAAATTAATTTTTTATTTATTGTCTTACTTTGCGTTATCTAGAGAAGCAACACACACACATGATTATCTAATGAAGCTTATATGTGTACAGAGAAAAATTTGCATCAAGAAAATGGCTCACACAGATGTAAAAGAGGACAAGTTCAAGCAGTTTCCAAACCATGGGTCAGAGTGTGGCTCGAACCGTGGGTTAGATTAATTTTCAAATGTATACTTGTGTAGCTACAGTGGCTAACAAACCCTAACTAGAAGAAAAACCACAGGCTGTTGGCTGCTGAGGTGGGTGAATCCAAGAACAGCAAGCAAGGCTTGCAGCTGCAGAGGTGAATTAATTCAATAAAGGCGGGTCAGATGGCAAGCCACTGATCACTCTCAGGATTAACAAGCAATATGGCAGGTTGTTGCCTCTAATCCAAGTTACTGTAGATCAATAACACAGATGCAGGACTGAGTCCTAGCAATATGCAAACAAACAGTTCCAGCACTCACTGGAAACAGGTCTCAGGGCTGTAATCTGAGTAAGTTTTTCAAGTTCAAACCCAATCTTATCTCCTTGTAAATATATACAACTGATCAGCTCTGATTACATTGTCAGTTCAGGTTCTGGGGCATTACTACAAGTCAGTTGCTAAACCACTCATAATCCTATTTGCCAACAAATTTAAATATCAAATTTACTAATTTTCATATATATACTTTTGTGTTTATGTCTCCATTCAATACAAATTTCATTTTATAATTTTACTTACTGTATAAATTTTATTATTCAACTTCATTTTTTAAATTGGAAAGAAGTTTTAAATGTGACATAATTTTTGATCCAGATAATATTAAATAGGAGTAACAAAATTAAACAAAAATGTAACAAAATGAAACAGCAAAAAAATGGAATAATATAAATTAAAACTCATGGTATACATTAGACAAATGAAAAATATTTGTGAATCCCTAAAGACTATCCCAAAATGAACTTTTTATATAAAATGCTCTAGTTTGATGGGTGAAAAATGGTGTATGATCAAATCACTAGTAGCAATATAAAAATGACAATTTGTTCTAAATTCTCCAGTCATTCATTGTTATAGTAAAAAATACATTAGTAAATAATGGTGTAGAACGTGAAACTCTTTTATAATCAGAGCTTGCTTCATCTGCAGACCCCATAAACAGAGGAAATATAAGCCCTATTTTTCAGACCTTATATTCTTCTAATGATGTAAACAGTGGAACAAAACTGATCCAAACTGTCAAAACCAATGGACCATTTAAAATTTTGTGTTGAAAATATCTGGGTGTTAAACAGAGGCCAGTGTTCAGAATAAATTTCTGGATACAAAGCTGATGGTGAAAATTATAAGATGGAGTTGCTCTGTATTAATCAGCTGCATCTGTGTATTCTTTTGTTTGCAAACTATTCAGTCCTAAATCATTTGATTCTCATTTTGCTACAAGTAGATTTAGCTGAGGCACAACTCACATATGACTGATAAACATGAAAACAACATCACAGAGAGTGTATGTTATCCTATTTAAAATAAAAATATGGATTTGGCTTAATTTCTAATCTGGAACCAAAAATTAATGAGGAATGTTGTTTAGAGAGCTATTTTTAACACTGTTGCTGTTATTAGAACCATCCTATACCATGGACTGTCTTTTCAAGGAAGAAATTAATTTTGTGGGTCCCTATAAAATGGAAATTTCTTGGATTTGCTTCAACTGGTTACTTAGTTTAATCCAGTTTTAGTGCATCAAAGCTGAAAATGTGACAACCACATGAAGGGCAATTCATCATATTTTAGGTTTTAAAAAAATTTGTGAAAAATGCAATTAAAAGATAGTGGGTTTAAATATACCTCATACAATGTGTGAAGAATTAATAAACAACAAATGATAAATCCCAATCAAATATTTTCAATTAAACAAATATCCTTCTATATTTTGATTTTCCTGTATAGTCTCTTTATGTTTTTTTAATTAAAAAATTATCTAAGAGTCATCTTAAGATATACATCTTGTGGAGATGGAAAATTCATCAAATGATTTATCACATTTACTAGCTTAAGAAGAAAAAGTGGAGAAAAATTACCAATCAAGTATTTATTTTGTTTCCAAAATTGATGTTTTCATTTACAGTGGCCCATCCTATGATAATGTCACCAATATGTCAAAAGCATATGTGCTCGTTACATAATCTCATGTCAACTTGAGGATATTAAGAGTGAAGGGGCTATCAGGTCACAGTCTGATGATGCCTCCATGTAGGCATCACCTCACAAGGATTCTGGGAACTTCTCTTTCTCCCTGTAAGAGTGCCAGACTCTCTGTCTGCTTCCCATTCCTGTTGATAAACCACATGGAGCTACATTGATGGCAGCCAGAGCCCTGGAGTTAGAGGAGTCATGTGGAGACCTGTGCCAGCACTAAATTCTTCCATTGCCACTGGATCCACAAGACTTTCCACCCACCAGCCTGTGATCATCCTGAATTCAGCACGGTTGCATGTGCTGCATGAGCCTAAAGAGGAATTTATGGACTAGTATCAGATATATGGGCTGATATCAGACTTTTGGACTTGATCTGATCTGTGCTGAGATCTTTTTTTTTTTTTTTTTTTTTTTAAAGTGGAAGAGAAGGTTTTTTATTATTATTTTTTTTTTTTCTTCTTTTACATTTTATTAGGGACTCCAACAACTCTTACCACAATCCATACATATACATACATCAATTGTACAAAGCACACCCATACACTCCCTGTCCCAATCACTCTCAAGGCATTTGCTCTTCACCTAAGCCCCTTGCATCAGGTCCTCCTTTTTTTCCCCCCCTCCCTCCCTTTTCCCCCCTCCCTCATATGCCCTTGGTAATTTATACCTCGTTATTTTGTCATATCTTGCCCTATTCGGGGTCTCCCTTCCCCCCTTCTCTGCTGTCCCTCTCCCAGGGAAGAGGTCACATGTGGCTCCTTGTAATCAGTTCCCCCTTTCCAACCCACTCACCCTCCACTCTCCCAGCATCGTCCCTCACGCCCTTGGTCCTGGAGGTATCATCCACCCTGGATTCCCTGTATCTCCAACCCTCCTATGTACCAGTGTACAGCCTCTGTCCTATCCAACCCTGCAAGGTAGAATTCGGATCATGGTAGTTGGGGGGAGGAAGCATCCAGGATCTGGGGGAAAGCTGTGTTCTTCATCGATACTACCTCACACCCTACTTAACCCATCTCCTCTCCTAAGCCCCTCTGTGAGGGGATCTCCATTGGCTGACACTTGGGCCTTGGGTCTCCACTCTGCACTTCCCCCTTCATTTAATATAATATATATATACACATACATATATACATATACACATAAATACACATAAATACACACACTTATATCTTTTTTTTTTTTTTGCATGATGCCTTATATCTGGTCCCTTGGGCACCTCGTGATCGCAATTGTATATTGAGATCTTTTCTCAATATACAATTGCACTTTGATATAAAGCTCTTTCTTACACATACAGCAGTGCCCCTGTATTTGTTTCTCTCATCAACCCAGACTAACACAACATGCAACAGGAGATTTTGGAAGGTACTAAATATGCCACACATTACACATTCACTTAATTTTATAGGATATTACATAGTTAATTATACGCAAAAGTGGTTGACTTTTTTCCTTTCTATGCAGTCATTATATTTATTTTTGTTGAATCTGTTCCACAATAGGCAATTCTTGAGACATATTTAAGCAATGGTAACATATTAAAATTGGAAGCACATGTTGTAATAACACAATCCTGGAGTCACGTGCTCAGTTTCTAGATACCTAAGAAAATATAGCTGAAGTTTAAACAGACATATCCCAAGAGAAGATGAAAACATTAACAAAAAGATGCAAACAATAGACTATATCTTTAGGTGTGTTGTGTTGGGTCATTCTTTGACTGCTAACCTCAAGATGGTTGATCCAAACTCACCAGTAGCTCAGTAGCTCTGTGGGAGAAAGATCAGGCTATCTGGTCCCTCAAAGATTTAAAGTCTCAGAAACCCTATAATGGGTCACTCTGATTTCAAATCAACTCCATATCTCTGAATTTCAAATTTGTTCTCATTCCCATTTTAGTGTGTATTAATATATTGCAGTCTTATAATTGGACGAGCTAAGGTCTCTATGATTCAGAAGTACATTTAAAAGCATCCATTCATCTGTACCCATCATTAGCAAGATATTTAAATAATTTAAGAGAAGATTTTGAATAAAAAAGTTTGAGAGCACAACAAAACAATCCAGATACTGATTGTCAATCAGGTCACGACCACAGAAGCATTAAAAAGAAATGAATAAATCACAGAACTGCTTAGAAATACTGAGTGCTAAAGATCAATTTTGCTTGTGTAACCGTACACTGAACCATCATTGACACACTAAGTCTTGCAAGAAAAGAAATGGTAAAGTGCATAATGTTCTTTCAAATAGATTTTCTTTATTTAACAATATGATTATACTTGATGAAAAATTCACGAAATCTTGCATGCATCCTAGAAATCAGAGCAGGTTTATCCTGGCGGCTTAACTACAACCCCTTATGGAGAAGTATGACAATTTCATTCTTATTTGAGAACTAAGATTTCAGATTTCAGGGAAAATTTTTTACTTAGGTAAGCATGTATGATTACATAAAAATAAAAAATAAACTTCACTGCCATTGAGTCAATCCTGACTCGTAGTGACCCTACAGGACAGGGTAGAACGTCCTGGGTGAGTTTCAGACTCTGTAACCCTCTATGGGAGTAGAAAGCCAGTCTTTCTCCAGAGGAGCTGACTAGTGGTTTTGAATCAGCAGTCCAACGTTTAACCACTATGCCACCAGCGCTCCTTCATGATTCTATAATAGAAGAGAAACACTACACTTAATTCCCAACATTGAAATTCCTGTGTGCATGTTCCTAACCCTAATGATCACAGACACACCACAGAACACACATGCACTCTCCCCAAGTGACTCAGATACCCTTAGTGCACAATAACAAAGTAAGAAAGACTCAACTCATTACAGCTGTTATGTATGAAAATAGATATTTAATCCACAGTACTTATTTTCATGCATAATAAGCATAATGAATCAAACAGCTCAATTGTGATGAAATCATGGAAGGATTTGCAACAGCAAAGAATAAGAAGAAACATTGTTAATTAGAACATGTTACAGATGAAAATCCCATCTAAAAATGAAATATGGTAATTTATTTTAATGTTTGTCTTCTGATCATTAAATTTTCTTTTATGGCATCCTTTCATTGGTTCATTTATAATTATAGAATTTATTATGAAACAAACATCAAAATTGAAATATGAGCCATTTGATACAAAATTGGTAAAAGCAAATTATTTGTTATGGACGATCAACAAAATTTTACATTGACTATTAAAATAAGTAAGTTCACTGACTCATTTGTTTGTAATAGAATATGAGCAATTTTATAGAAATATGGTATAATGTACAAAATGTGGTAAACAGAAGCATTTTAATTAGCTCATAGAAAAATTCCATTATCTTTTAATTCCACTTTTTCTACAAACTTTTTAAAGAACCCTCACATAGTAAAAATTTTAGCATACTACATCCACAAACATTTGTATAATCTGGTGCATCTCATTTTGCTAAAATGACATGTGCTACTTTTGCATTTATTCACTGATATTATAATTAGATTTAAAAAGAACTTTCCACCATGGAGAGTCAAGATACACATATACACCTAAGCATGCACTCTTCACTTAGCAACTTAGTTGAATGCAAAGAGATCAGGTCATTATGAGAAAACTGGTGTTATATGAAAGTAGAGATGACCACATCAGTTCATCTATACTGTAAATGTCCCCTCAGACCCCTGATGAAGCCATCTGCCATGGCTGCCTCCCCCATGTCCCCTCAGGAAACTTAAACTGCCAGCACTGCCTGCAGTGGAGGGCTACCTGCTTTTCAGGAGCCAGGGGATGCTACCATCCTTCCCAACCCTAGGGTCGCCTCCCTCTCCTGTCCTCACAATATTTTTTTTTGAGTGGCCTAGACTTATCTCCTGGATGACCTTAAACTCCTGGGTGGTTTTGTCAAGTTCAGGGAGCTCCCTGAGAGACTTCCTTCCACATGCCCTGGTAGCAACTCACTAGCATATCCCCCTAACTCTCCCTGGGTGGTGTCTCTTTCTCTGTCTCCATGTCTCCATAAGGCTTGACTGCAGGGGGTGGGGGTGGGGTGGGGGTGGGTGGGAGGGGATTAGACCAGCTATCCCGCATCAACCTGGGTTCAAAATGAGGTGTGCAGATGAAAGGAAAAGAAAGAGATATATACAAAGCATGGGATCAGGAGGACTTCAATCTGATGGACTGAAGTCTCTCAAGTATATTTGAAGCTTGGTTTTTATACTCTTCTTACACAAGGGTATTGTTTACAAAACAAACATCAAAGAACTTAAACATTCCTAAACTCTTATCTATGCAAATGTTACTTAACTAGTCACAGTTTCTTAACCTTAGAATAATAAAAGCACTAAGTTCACAGACAATCACCTGGATATGCAAGATTCAAGAGAGCCTCAGAGAGATCTTAAATAACTGAGTTATCTCTCAATGTTTTTAGCTGCAAAGTCACAAATAACAGTCATTTTGCAATGCTTTTGTCTGCAGAGACACAGAGACACAGGGGACTAAATAGTCACCCATTAGTAAACACCTTGATCAGCCAGATGCCTCCTACACTTGACTGTCCAGAGCTTCCTTCTAGGCCTTGGTGGTCAGACCCCACTTCTGACCTTAAACTACAACTACAGCAGACCACTTACCCTCTGACCCCACTCAGGTCGCCTGTCCTGCCCTCGCCTGTACTCAGCCAGCAGGAGACATCAAGAAAACAGAAGGGCTACATAAATGACCATCAACAGATATGGATCCTACAGGTCCTGGGCCACCTAATGCCCTGTCTCAGAGCTCCTTCTGATCATACCCTGGCTCATTCTGGCTGTCCCTCAGGACAGCGAACCAAGGCCAGAACCAGGGTCCAACTTCCTCACAAGTCCCAGAAGCAGCTCACTCAAGTACATTTGTTGTCACTAGGATCTTCTAGACAGAATCTGTTCCCACCAACCCCACTCCAGACTCCGTCCATTCAGTGTGGCACCACTGCAGCTCAGGAAAATGGTACTCGCTCTCTCGTGGGAAGTAAAATTTCATGCCATCTGAACTGTCTTTCAATGTACACACAGAGTCCACCAGTAAATGAATGTATCAGGGACCTTGGCATTCGTTATTGCCAAACATGCGCCATTGGTACACAAACAAGTTTATTAGTAGATGTTTTACTATTGCCATCAGTATGAAATTATTGATCATGATGCAGTTAATAAGTAAAGAATAAGTGGTTAGATATACATGCATACAAGAGAGCTTCAAAAAGTTAGTGGGAAAATGGAATTAAAGAGAAGAGAATGTTTCTGTGAAGTTTTATTTTATTTTTAAGATCATTTTATTGGGGGCTCTCAAAACTCTTGTTACAATCCAAATATCAGTTGTATCAGACATATTTGTACATCCATTGCCATTGTCCTTTTTATTTTCCAGACATTTACTTTCAATTGAGCCCTTGGGATCAGCTCCTCTTCCCCTCCCCACCCCCCACCCCCCACACCTTATGACCCCTTGATAGATTATAGATCATTATTGTTTTCATATCTCACACCGACTGCTGTCTCCTTTCCCCTCTGGTTTTTGTGGTTCTTCCCTCTAGAGGGGTGTGTTTGTGTTTGTGTGTGTGTGTGTGTGTGTGTGTGTGTGTGTGTGGCATTCATTACACATCGGTACCCTTTTCCTCCTCTCCCTCCTTCCTCCTACCTTTTTGGTATCATTATCCTCCTTCCTGCCTCTGGGTTCTGTGTGTAGTGAGCTTTATGTCTTGCCTATACCTATTCCTGCTGTTCAGTCCAGAGTGGGAAAGAGCACTGGGGTCATGATAGTGGGGGTGAAGAGGCCTCAAGGCATCAGAGGTATATTGCATGATCCATCGGTGCTCTACTGAACCCTGATTGACTCGTCCCTTCCCTGCAACTCTCTGTGAGGGGATGTTCCATCGTTCACAGATTGGTTTTGGGTCTCTGCTCCATCTCCCCTCATTCTCACCAACGTGTTTTTGTTTGTTTGTTGTTTGTTATGAATCTTCTGATGCCTGTTACCCTAATGCGATGATACCTCATGATCACCCTGGCTGGTGTGCTTCTTCCATGTAGGCTTGTTGCTTCACTGTTGGATGGCCGCTTGTTTAATTTCAAGCCTTTAAGACCCAGAGACTATATCTTTTAATAGCCAGGCACCATCTGCTGTTTTCACCACACCTGCTTATGTACCCATTTTGTCTTTAGCAATTGTGTATGTGTGTTTTGGGGGGTGTTGTCCAGGGGGGGGCATCACGAACTGCCATTTGGTTAGAACAAAGTGTCCTTTTATTGAGGGAGGATATGAGCTGAGGACCAAGGCCCATGTGCCTCCTCAGTGTATTGCCTTATAAATATATGTACATAGGCCAATACCTCTATCTTTATAGGTTAATGTATGTACATAAGTATGCACCTCTGTTAATACCTCTATCTATAGCTTTGTTTCCTAGAGCTCTCCTCTGTTTCCTTTTGCCTCCTCCTGCCCCACCATCACATTCCGCCTTCTTCCACCTCTTAGTACTTCCTCTCAGCTAGATTGGTGTTGCTCTAATACCCACAGAATTTCTATTACCTCCTACATGTTGATTTTAATTTCCTGGTTGTTCCCTGGCATTCTTTGCTCACCACACCCTTCCCACCAGCACCTTCTTCCCCAAGACCCTCTGAGGCTTTCTCCCTGACCTTGCTCTCCATGTCTGTCTTGTATAAGTAGGCAAGCCATCAATGTCCTAGCTCAAACAATAAGAAAGCAAAAGGTTGAAAAAGAAAAGGAGAAGAAAAAGAAAACATACATCGTTCCAAGTCTTTAGGAGTCTCTCTCCCCTGGTCCCAGGGGAGTTCTGGGGGCTGTCCAAAGTCTATTGGGGGGGGGGGGGCTCTTTAAGTGTTTTGAAGTTTGGCTTTGCTCCAATTGTTGTTTTGTTATGCTCCCTCTGGTTTTTTCGACTGTGGGGGATTCAGGCCACATAATCTCCCCACCATGCATTCCCATGATTGTCCTCTGTTGCCATACACTCCAGATGGGGGGGCAACATGTCTTGTGTGTGTGTGTGTGTGGTCTTACAGTCCTCTGTGTGCCTTAGCAGCTCCATACAGGGGCAGCTTCCTCCAGGCTTGGTGTGCCAGTAGGCAGTCTAGGATGACTGTCCCTTTCTCTTTGTCCTTCGTGGTTTGCTTCCGTGTGGGCATGGTAAGTTGTCTCTTTTCCCTCACCCGAAGGTTTAGTGTTGTTCTCTGTCGCACATATGTCTCGGGTGGGGTCAGAATGGTTCTGGTTGGGGCGGCCCTGTGGCCCAGTCTTTTCATGAAATCCTCATGTGTTTACGTTGCCTTCCTGGTTTGGTGTGCTGTGGTGGGGTCTGTATGCACACTCCAATTCTGTGGATACACAACCAATAGTCTCCCTGTGGTGAGTTAGTGTCCTATTCCCCCAATGCCATCATCTCAGTTTCCTCCCACCCCACATATCTCCCTCCTCCTTCCCTTTCTCCTTCTTTATGTTGGATTTGCATGTACCTCCTTAGGTGTGTTCTCACCTCCACCAACTGCCTGTGCCTCTACCCTTATATTGTGAAATAAGTGTCTTTTCTTCGGGTACCTATATTGCTGATTTTGCTTATCTCAGGGGCTCATGTTATACTTGTCCTTTTGTTATTGGCTGAACTCAGTTAGCATAATTTCCTCCAACTCTTCCCATGAAACGACATGTTTCTTGTGATTGGCCATGCTTTTTAGTGCTGCGTAGTACTCTATTGTGTGCATGTGCCAGAGTTTACTAATCCACTCATCTATCGATGGAAATTTAGGTTGTTTCTAACTCTTTGTGACTGTGAATTGTGCTGCAATAAACATTGGGGCATGGATGACTGGTGGTGTTTTGTTTCTTACCTCCTCTGGGTATATGCCAAGTAGAGGGATAGCTGGGTCATAAGGTAGATCAATTTCCATTTTCTTTAAATATCACCAGATTGCTTTCCAAAGTGACTGTACATATCTATACAACCACCGGCAGTGGAGGAGAGTTCCTATTTCCCCACATCCCTCCACCATTTGTTGTTCTCTGATTTTCTGATTTGGGCTAACTTCAAGGGTGTTAGATGGTATCTCATGGTTATTTTAATTTGCATTTCTGTTATGGGCTATTGATCGGGAACACTTTCAGATGTGTTTATTGTCCATATAAGTCTCCTCCCTAGTGAAATTTCTTTTGAGTTCTTTTGCACACTTTCTCAGGAGGTTAACTGTTTTCCTCTTTTTGCATGCCAAGAGGGCATTGTAGATTTTAGTGATAAGCCCTTTGTCTTATGTGTCATTACTAAAAGTTCTCTCCCCGTCTGTGGCTTGCCTTATTACCCTCTTGCTGAAGTCTTTCAAGGTGTCCAGGTGTTTTATTCTTATTAAATCCTATTTGTCGATTTCCAGTTCACCTGTGTGTATACCCTTTCTTATTGTAGAGAGCCTATATATTCCCTGGGCCAATGATCTTAGGTTAGTCTCAATTCCTTCGTTGATAGTCTTGATGGTTTGGGGTTTTACTTCTAGGTCTGTGATCCACCTTGAGTTTGTTCTTATGCTTGGGGCATGGTAAACACCTTGTTTCATTTTTCTACATGTGGAAATCTATTGTTTCCAACACCACTTGTTAAAGAGGGCATCCACCTTCTACTTCATGTTTTGAGGACCCTGATTGAAGCTCAGTTATCTATATGCTGATGGTTTTACTTCTGGGCATTTTGTTCTTTTCTGGTCTGTGTATCTGTCATTATGCCATTACCATGCTGTTTTGACCACTGAGGCTGTACAGTAGGTGTTAAAATCAGGTAAAGTGAGTACTCTGAGTTTGTCCTTTTTCTTGGAGAGTTCTCTGCTAATTCAGGGCTTCTTTCCTATCTATGTGAAATTGAAGGTCAGTTTTGCCGATTCTTTGGAGAAGGTTGTTGGTATTTGAATCAGAATAGTGCTAAATTTATAAAGTGCTTTGGGTAAGATTGACATTTTTACTATACTGAGTCTTCCAATCCATGAGCATGGGATGTTCTTTCATTTGTGGAGGTCACTTTTGGTTTCTTGTAATTTTCCTTGTATAGGTCTTTAGTTTTTTAGGGTCAAATATATTCCTAGCTATTTGAATTTGTTCTTGTTTAATGTGAAGAGTACTGCTTTCTTGATCTCCTCTTCCATAGTCTTGTCTGATATATATAGCAAACTGATAGACTTTTGTTTGTTGATCTTGTATCCTGCCACTCTTCCATATGCCTCTATTCCTGTAAGCGCATTATGGAGCTTTTGGGATTTTCAATGTACAGAATCATGCTGTCTGCAAATAGCGGTAGTTTCACTTCCTCCTCTTCCATTTGGATATTTTTAATATTCGTCTACAGTCTTTTAATGTTAGCTAGGACCTCCAGTATGATATTGAATAGAAGTGGGCACAAGGGGCATCCTTGTCCCCTTTTTCAGTGAGTATTGTTGATCATTTCATAGAACACGCTTTTTGCTGCATTAATCTTTTGCATCGTTCTCTTGTCTTCACACTGGTTTAACTGCACTGATTTTTATTATTTCTCTTCTTCTGATATTGGAGGGGTTATTCTGTTGACTCTGTTCTAGTTGCTAGTGGGTTTTTGATAATGAGTATCCGTCATAAGCCTCTCTTTTTTCATATATGCATGTATCCGTATCAAGCTACCTTTGGTAACTGCCTTTGGAGTATCCCATACTTTCTGATACATTGTATGCTTGTTCTCATTAGCTTCTAGAAGCTCCCTAACTCTCTAATCTGGGCCTGTACCCATTCCTAATGCAGAAGATTGTTGGTCATTCTCTCATTGTTTTCCCTTGCTTTTCTGGTCCTCCTTTTATGAATCTTGAATTTTATGGCATGGTGATCTGAGAAAGATGTCTGAATAATCTCTATGTATTTTAATTTACTCAGGCTTTACTTGTGTCCCAGCATGTGGTCTATTCTCAGAAATGAACCATGTGGGATAGAGAAGAATATGGATTTTTTGCTTTTGGATGGAAAGCTCTATAAATGTCTATCGGGTCCAGATGTTTAATTGTATTCTTTAGCTCCACAGCCTGCTTGCTGTGCTTCTTTCCCAATAATCTCTCTCTGATAGTGGTACATTAACGTCACCTACTATGGTTGTTGAATATGTGATTCTTTTTTCATCTTTTGAATAGTTTGACAAATTTCACCAATTCTTGGTTAGGAGAGTAAATATTCAATATGCCAACTGGTTCCCGGTTAACTGATCTTTTGAGCATTATATAGTGTCACTTTTTGTCTCTTTTTAGGTTTGAACCTTGAGGTCAATTTTGTCAGAGATTCAGATTGACAACTTGCTTTTTTAAGTTGCCGTTTTCCTGGTATATTTTCTGCAAGCCTTTTCTTCTTAGTTTATTTTTGTCCGTGCACTTAAGATGTATCTCTTGAAGGCAACAGAATGTTGGGCTATGTTTTCTGAGCCACTCTTCAAACCTTTTGCTTTTAACATATGAATTGAGGCCACTGGAATTCAGAGTTAGTATTATGATCTGTGGATTCATTGCTGACATCTCTGTGCCTTGTCTTTTGGGTGTTTTCCTATCTCCCTTCATCACAGTGTGCACTGTTTGTATGGGGGGCTTCATTCTTGTCTTCTTTTCCCTCTGACACCCTGTTATCTTGGTAATTGTAGGCATGTAGGCTTCTACATGGAGTTCGACTATATGGTAGCCTCCTGCTTGTGCTTGGTGGATGTTGATCCTCTGACCCTAGTGAGTAGGCCAGTATCTTTCACAGGGTTTGCTATCTTGCATCATATTCTTTGGGTTTTTCCTGGTCCTGAAAGACTCTTATCTGCCCATCTATCTTAATGGAACCTTCGGCAGGGTAAAGGTCTCTTGGGCAGGCATTCTTGTCTTTGAGCTTTTGGAAAATATTGCTCCACTGTCTCCTTCTCTTCATGGTTATTGCTGATAGGTCTGAGCATATTCTTACCTGAGCTCCCTTTATGTGACCATCTTCCTTTCTCTTGCTGCTCTTAAAATTTTCTCATTTTCCTTAAAGTTGGATATTTTAACAATTATATGCCTTGGTGAACTATTCTTGGATTTAGTCTAGTTGGTGTCCTCTCTATTTCCTGTGAGAGTGTTAGATTCTCATTCATGAAGGTGGGAAAGTTTGCTTTCAGAAACTCCTTCACCATTTCAGCTGTAGACTTGATTGTCAGGTCTTGCAAAGGTAGAACAATTATTTGGATATTGTTCCTCTTTATAACATCTGTCATTGATCTCAGGTTATCTCAGTTCTCTTTTATTTTCCTGTTTGACTGTCCTTCTCATTTGCTCATGTCTACCTGAGTGTCTTCAAGATTGTTGATATGGTCCTCTGCCTCCTCTAGTCTAATCACAAATTCTGCAATCTGGTGTGTGGCTTCTACTACCATATCCATGAGCACCTGTATTTCCCTTTGATGAATGGACTTCATCCTCTCTAACATGGATTTCATTCCCTCAATTGTGGACTTTATCCTCTCTATCATTACATCTTTATTCTGCGTGCTTCCCTCAGCTCATGTATTACTCCAAGCAGGCTTCTGAAGATTTCTTTCTTGTGGCAGATCTGAGTCTGCTTCTTCTATGAGTGTCATTAACACTGCTATTGTGTTTTGTCTCTCCAGGTTTTTTGTTGAGAGTGAAGAGGTTTGCTGATGCTTCCGTGACCTCTTTGTAGAGGTAGATGTCATTTTTCTAGAACACCAGGGAGCCCTGAGGTCTTTCTCTGTGTTACTGATAAGGGAGCTCTCAGGGGCTGCCTGTGCCCTACTGTAGAGGTGGGTGACACTGCCTTGTAGGCAGGGTTCCATTGTAATTCAGTCGCCAACAGTGGTGAGGAGTTTCTGTTACCAGAGTGGGGCTGGAGCCTATATATATATGTTCCTGGGCTGCTTTGAAATGATCTGTCAAGCCACAAGTAGCAGCCTTTTTTCTTGTTAAATTTTTAATTATTTTTAAAAATATGCCTAATAGAAGGCAAACGTGACTGAGGCCCTGCTGTCACAGAATGATCTGCTGATCTAGGGCGAAAACAGCCCAATTATCTTAGTGCAGTTGCCCAGGGAGAGGCTCTGCAGGGTGGGTGTCTGGCACTGGTTGGGTAAGCTGTCACATCTGTGGGAGGGAGTGACATGCTGGCATGGGACAGCCACTGCTGCTATGGGTGGCGAGAGTGGGGGAACCCCAGGTGCAACAATAAGACTGAGGGAGGCGCCAATCGGCGGGCATTGGCTGCATTGGCGTCTGAGGTAGTGCAGCCAGGCGTGAACTGGGAAGCCCTTGGACCTGGGTTGCCTATCCCCTGGGCTCAGGAGCCAGGCTATCTGTGGGGAATGAATGCTCTCCGGATAAAAGATGCACTGTGCCCTGCTCCCCACAGGCCTGGGATGCTAGGAAAGTGCTGAGCCACTGCAGGGATAAGTGGCGCCCTTGGGATCTGAGAGGGCTCAGGCTGCCTCAAGGGGAGAGTGCAATAGAGGCATGGGCGAGCTATAGTGGAAGCTGTCTGCAGCAGAGAGGAACAGCGGGATCTTAGGGCGTGGTGCGGGAGAGGCTAAGGCTTGAGCTGGGTAAAGCACAGGAGTGGCATCAATGGCGGAAGTGGGTAGGCAGGCAGGCATGTAGATGGAGGGGTCTTAGGCAATGATGCGGCTAGGGTCGGGATCCACCAGTTGCAGGTCATCTAACCTGCTACAGGTAGTCTGCAGGTCAGTTCCTGAGACCCTGGGTGAATGGAAAGAGAGACCCGATCTCTGCCACATGGAGAGAGGGGAGCCACAGACAAAGGAGGCAGTTCTTCTAGGGGAGCGCTGTGAGTGGGCGGTTGCTGCAAAGGGGTCTTGCCACAGCCGCATGGTTCTTGGCAGGGCAGTCAAGCAGCTCCTGGCATGGCGACCAGGGATGGAGAAATTGGAGACTGTGGTGGTGGTGGCACGCAGGAGCAGCCCAGACAGCTGAGCCAATATGCCCCAAGGATCTGAGATGAGATTAAGGCACATGCATGTCAGGTGGGGGTTTGCCTCATGGTGGAAGGAGGAAGCCAGGGTTGTCCTAGGAG
Source organism: Tenrec ecaudatus (assembly GCF_050624435.1). Lineage (NCBI taxonomy): Eukaryota > Metazoa > Chordata > Mammalia > Afrosoricida > Tenrecidae > Tenrec > Tenrec ecaudatus. The sequence continues at coordinate 88,201,631 of NC_134533.1, forward strand.
TCCTTTCACTGCCCAGAATCCTTCCACTAGTCCTCCTGGACACCAGACCTGCTGTACTGAAAGAGTTCTCAGGATGTGCTGCTTAGCTGGGCTCCATCTTGAGCGCTCCAACCTCCCCCCCCCCCCAATGAAGCTTTAGAAGCCTCTTTATATATATATAACTCGTATATCCTATTTGATTGCAAGAATAAGCAGAAGAGGACACCACAAATTAGCAATTTTAGGACCCTCCCATTCCTTAATCTAGCCCTCTAAAGACGCATTACCTGGTCTTGCACAATCTCCATAATATTTGGTATGTTTGAGGTCAATATCGAGGCCATTATGTGTTCTATCTTACTGAAAGTTCTTCTTGTTTCTGCCAACCCTTTACCAAATGTGATGCCCTTTTCTAGACATTGATGTTTCCTGATAACATGCCCAGAGTAAGTAGTTGAAGGTTTGCTATCCGCACTTCTAAGGAACCTTCTGACTGTGGTTCTTCTAAGAATGACATGCTCATTCTCCTAGCAGTTTGTTGCATCTCTCATGTGTTAGAAGCAGTGCTTGGCATTAAGATACATACATGAGTAAGCCTTGGCCCTCTTTCTCAAGAAACTGAAATTTGAGGGAGAGAAAAAATTACAAGTAGAATGAAATTTAGTGTGAAATATGTGGAAGTAAAGGACTGTACAATTCACTCTGAGTTTTCAGAGCAGAAAGGAAATTAATTGCCTCGAGAAGTCAGAACAGAGATGATTGTGTTTTATGAGTTACAGACCTGGAACTCGGCAGAGTAAAAGATATTGGAAGTAAAGTTCAGAAGAGAAGGGCACAAATCCTATTAAGATACCCAAGCCCTAGAGAATAGCATAAAGATAGTACTATGGTGAAAACTTAAATAAATTTTTAGGGACAAAAAACCCCCTAAATGTTCAAATGGAGCTTACTTCCTCTCAGTTGGAATGAGGACTATAGGTAACTTTAAAAAAAAAATATTGACATAAAATATCCACAAGGTATGGAAAACCTTCTAAATCTGGCTCTAAAAGTTTGTCTAACTTGGGTCTCTGTACCCTGTTCAGACATAGCTCCACATAACATCACATTTCCCAAGGACAAAGGACTCTCTTATGTCTCTCTTTCCTGAGTTCACTGGATTCAGGCAGTGCAGTGAATTACTATGGCTCTACTAGCTTGGTTTTTGTAACTGCCACCAAAGGAATGAGTAGGGATTATGCAAATATGTGTTTCTTTTGGCCCACCAAAGGGCAAGAGCATCTTACTAATAATGTGAATAAGTTTTATTGCACCTTTGTGGGGGTAGGATGACGCAAACCAGATTTCCCAATTTGAGCTGAAAATGAACCATTCTGAGATGACAGGAAAGGGCTGGTGGCAGTAGGGTTGAGGTTCTCATTATAATTAAGAAAGAAGAGCCAAGAGTAAACTTTGTCCTTTAGACCTAAGATTCTTGAACAAAATCGCCTCCACTCGGGAAAGAAAGCAGTGATACCAGTAATAGCAAAAGAATGTGAGATGCAGCAAAGAAAAGGTAGCCACAGAATCCACAGAACCAAGACACCCAGCCATGAGTCGCTCACTGCTATCGAGTCAATTCTGACTCACACGACCTGATAGGAAAGTTTGGAAATGCCGTTGTGAGTTTCTGAGAATGAAAATCTTTACAAGAGTAGAAAGTCTTTTTACTTGAGCAGTTAGCAGTTTTGAGCTGCTTATCTTGAGGTTAGCACCCCGTGGCTAACTACTAAACTCCAAGAGAGAGAAGTAGAATGACCAGCCCAAAGAATTAGAATGGGCTCAGGCAGGATGCTTGCTGACGGAATTGAGTACCCCCAGGCCCTTGTGCAGGGAGGTAGGTTTGCTGACTTACACTGCTAAAACTGAGTGCCTTCCATCAGAGACTTACTGGTTAAGTGGAATGCCTCTTGGAACATAACCAGCAGAGCTCAGAGAAATTTGTAAAACTTGTCTAAGCAAGAAACTGTCATTTTAACTACCACATATACTCGTGTATAAGCCGAGTTTTTCAGAACAGTTTTTAATGGTAAAATTAGGTGCCTCCGCTGATATTCGGGATTGGCTTATACTCAAGTATATATGGTAGTTACTTTCTAACAAACCCCATAATCATGAGTATTGTTTGGATTTTGTGTGACCTTTGCAACAAATTATAGGATCCAGTAGGGAAGTAGAAAGGGAGGGCTTTGAGAAGGAATTTTGTGATCAGAATTTGTTAAACTATGTTGGAGGATGAAGGTATATCTGACCTCTGCTTCATAGGAATCAGCCTTGAACTGTTCAAAGTGATCCTTGTCCTACCATGTAAAGTAAGAGGAAGGGCAGGTACAACCTCCGTGTTATTTTTACACTGGTGTTCTTTCATGACTTTAATAGTTTTCAGGTTCCCCTTTACACCAATTGGTAAACACTCATCACTCCATAAAATACACTTCTTGAGGTCAGCTCATCCTGCCATTCGACAAAGCAGCTGCCTCTTTTAAACATATGTTTATGGTTGAATTGATTACATATGTTACTGGAGTTGTTGTTTTCATATTTGTGAACTGCTTTGGTTCTGGGAGTTTCTGAATTGGCAATGATTCCCAGAGAAAACACAAGAAGCATTCTATATTGCATCAGAAATAACAGGCACGTTTTGGCTTGTTGATTCATGATATATACGACTACTTAACAACTATTATGAGATTTTTTAACTGAAAACATTAAACCACATGTACACAGAAATTCATACAGTATTCAGAACAAACCAAGCCAAATATTTCTATTTCTTGTGATGGATGACACATTTACTTTCATGTAAATTTACTTTTGTACAGGCAATCCATTCTCAAGACCAGAAGAAACACTTGAAAACCCTTCCTCACGCTCCTATTTTTCCTCTGTTTCCTGTTTATACTCCTTTCTTTACTCCTAGGTCCCTTTAGGGAGTTACATGTTTTTGTGAGGAGCCATCAACTCAGCTTCAACACAGAGCCAACCCATGTGCAGAAGAACGAAAGACTGCACTCTTCTGTGACATCTTTGCTATTCTTATGTTTGAGCCGATCATTTCAGAACGGTGGCATTCCATCTAGTCAAGGGTTTTCATCTTTTTTAATGCCACTCTATTTACCAAGCATGACACCTATATGTCCACAGAGATATGGGCATGCCTATGGTTTGTAACACATGTACAATCATGGCAGAGGCATTTCAAGTAACTAAGAAACTCGTTACTTTCCTAACAAACCCCATAATCATATTGTTTGAGTTCAAATGCATTGATTCTCCTTTGGCTAGTCAAGATAAAACTTCTCTATGCATATAAAACAATTGAAAATAAATTGGTTTAGGTCAGGCATACTTTAGTGAGCAAAAAAAAAAAAAAATAGAGGAAGGTCAATCAATCTCATCAAAGGCCACGACAGATACTCTACAGAAAGCCTTGCCTTTCTTCCATGAAATGGCTGGTGGCTTTGAACTGCATACCTATGGGTTAACAACCCAAACTGCAACCTGTGAACCATAAGGATATTTTCAGATGAGAGCATTAGAAGGCCCACAAAGGACACAGGCCTGCGGCAATTTTATTTTAGCTAAGTGGCACCGAATTTGGACTTCTGATCTCCAAAATTATAAAATAATTTGGATCGTGAACCTCTGAACTCCAGAATTGAATTCGTTAAGTTGTTACATTTCTGGTAATGTATAAAAGCAGCAATGGGAAACTAATATAGGTTAGTTTTGCAAGGAGTGTGTGAGAGTATCATTTTCCCAATAAATTGAGTTTATTGTCAAATGTTGGGAGTTCTGCTAATTTGATTGGCTAGATTAAGAAACTCAGTGGATTCTGCATTCCTTTTATTATGAGTGAAATTGGACGTCCGTTTAGGTGAGTGTTTTCCTTTATACACTCTGCTTCTCTCCCTTCTTAGTAGACTGTTGGTCTTTTAGGTCTTGACTTCTATAAGAAGCCCATTACTCTATAAGAGAAGTATCATGATATTAATCACAAACATGTTTGCCATTTCTCCATTATACTACTTTTAGTCTTGATTTTTAGAGTACTTTTAAGTTTACAGAGATAAATGTACAGAAAGTAGAATTCCAGTGTGCATTTCCCCCCTCCAGATTCTTGCAAAATATTTTTCTTTATTACCAGCTTACATTCATGTGATACATTTGCTATTACTAATTAACTAACATATAGCCATTACTATTTAAAGTTTATGTTACCAGTTGCTATTAAGTTGAATCTGACTCATGGTAATCACACAGTGTGCACCTAGAATTTTCAAAGATTGATATTTGGTGGGGGGGATGAATTACCAAGTGTTTCTTTGAAAGTACTTCTAGATGGATTCAAACATTTAACCTTTTGGTTTTCAATTGAGCACATTAACTGTTTGCACCATACTGGAGTTCTACAGTTTAAACTACGTTTTGTACTGTCCTGTGGCTGTGCAAAATGGCATAATGTCATATCTTCACCTTTAAAGAATCATAACAAATAGCTTTACTCTCCTAAAATATGCCTTGCTTTCATCCCTTAATCCTTGCCTCCTCCTACATACCCCAGAATCATTGATCTTTAGCTTTCTCTATAGCTTTTTATATGTTAGGATTGCAGCGGGGATTATAGAGCATGTGCTCTGTGTAGGTTTTCCACTTTCACACAGCAGTATGCTTTAAGATTCCATCATGTAGTTTCATAGCCCGGTAACTGATTTCTTTGTATTACTGAATAATGCACCTAATCCTCATTTGTGACATGGTTAGGTTCCATAGACTAGGTCATTATACAAAAATTAGCTTTATGTGAAAAGTAGAGAATTTTTTTCAGACCATGCATTTGTCTGATTAATTTTTTAAAGAAAATATCATCATCTAACGAATAGCACGTAGGGGTGCTCTAGAGAATGCGTTGAGCTGCTAGCCGCGTAGTCAGTGCTCCAAAAATCATAAAGCTCTGGACTGGAGGGACCGAGGCTCTCTGCTCCCATAGAGACCTCTAGCCTTGAAACCCTGTATAGGTCCTACGGGCTGAATAGGAATCAACTAGATGGCAGTGGTTTTGTTTTTCTTTGGGGTTATAGTCACTAAAGGAATCTTGTTGACACAGTGGATTCAATATTGGGCTACTAGCCAAAAATTTGGTGAGTCAAAGCCACTAGCTGATCCTTGGGAGATTTGTAGTCTCAGAAATGCTAAACAGCAGTTCTATTCTGCATTATTGGGTCTCGATTAATCAGACTGGAATCAATGGCAGTGTATTATTTTTTAGGTTTTAATTGTGTCATGTGCTCACCAGTATGATGAGTGTAGTTGTAGATTATTCTACGCCGGAGAAGGGGCTTGGAGACGAAGACGGTGGGCAAAGACGGGCTGTGCGATTAAAGGGAAGGTCTACAACCACATCACATCCGTGTTTACTGGGTCTGGTTTTCCCTTTTGAAGTCATCTGTGGGCCTCCATCCCTCTCAGGCAAGCCCTGTGTTCAAGATCGCTGAGCCAGCTCTTCACTCAAGCTTTCCTGTGAGGGTTTTGGGAGCCTACCTTAACATTCAGCTCCCTTGCAGTTGTCACTGAACATGCATGCTCTCTGGTAAGCATCTTCTCCAGTGCCTCTTTCTTTTCTCCTTTCTCACCCCAGCAATTTTGAACTGCAGGGCTCAGACCACATTGGAGCTGGAACCCAGAGCAGTTGCCTGCAGCTTCAATAAGGCCTGCGCATCCACTTGTGCCTGTGGTCAGCAAGGGCAACTGCACACAGCACCAAGAGAGGAAGGAGTGCATGAGTCAGTGTGGCCCAGCTTCTGAAGACGGCCTAGAGATCCTTCTTAAGTTAGAGAACGCACCAGAGTCATTTTGTCCCTACCCCCCTTGGTGAGGCAATCCAACTCAGCTTTCTGAAGGCAGGCCAGACATCCTTTTCACAAGAAGGAACATGCCATAGTCATTTCATCCATGCCCACCCTGTAATTCACAACATAGACCAATCATATTACGTTTACCTTTGCCATGAATGTCAAATATTGGACAGTAAGATAGTCATTTAGAGGACCAAGTACACTCCATTGTATTGATGGATAACAATTGGGTCATTCAGTCATCTATAAAAGCCATCTTAATTAGTTCTAATTTTGACTTTTATCAATAAGGATGCTATGTCAATAATTATACATGTGAAGATTTATACGAGCCTACATATTCAGCTCAAATAAAAACCTAGTAGCATGGTGACTGGACAGTACACTAAGTCTATGTTTAGTTTTGTAAGACTCTCTTATAAAGTGATTGTAACATTTTGTGTTCCCACAGCAATGAATCAATTAATTAACTATTATTTTCTTAATTTGTGCTCTATATCCTTGCTAGCATTTAGTGTTGTCAGTGCTTTGGTAATAAGACAGAGTTATTTTTAAAAATTGAGATGTAATTCATATATTAAAAAATTAACCTATTTAGCATGTGTAATTCAATGAGTTGCATGCTCCGTTACTGACTTTTGAGTACGAGGGGATCCCCGCACCCCACCCCACCCCAAAAAAAGAAGCAAAACGTAATTGCACTGGGTGGAGCAGAGCTTTCATAGTATACATTTTTTCTCAAAATGAGTTAGTGCATCCAGTGTTGTCACCTAGGAAGGTTGTCTCTGGTCACAGTGAAATTTTGGTAAAAGCAGTTTTGCTCAAATCTTGTGTTTTGTGATGGCTGATTTAAGAGAACAATATGCATCTGTGAAATTTTGTTCCCTTTCATGAAAAATGCTCCAGAAACATTTGTGATGTTTACAAGCCTACAAAACAGCTATGCAGAGAACTCAAGTGTCCAAGTGTTTTTTTTTTTGTTTCATAAACGGTGAAATATCAATTGATGGCAAAACTTGCTCTAAACATCTGTCAACTTCCCAAATGGATAAAAATATCAACTTGTAGAGCATTTGGAGTTCATTCCACCAGGTCGGATTGTTAATCAAGATTTCTATTTAGAGGTTCAGAAGAGATTGCATAACAGTGTGTGATGTGTGGCACACGGATGACTGTTTTTGCCACCACGACAATGCACCTGCGCCTGCAGGCATCTCGGCGTGCCAGTTTTGGCAAAGGCAGCATGCCTCTCTTGCCCCACACATGTGACTCAACAACCTCACTCTGTGTGACTACCTTTTGCTTCTGTAAATGAAGAGGGCCATGAAAGGACAGAATTTTGATGACATAGAAAAGGTGAAGAAAAAAAACAAGGGAGGTGCTATCAGACATCCAAACAAATGAGTTTGAAAAATATTTCCAAGAATGGAATTTCAGATTTTACTAATGCATTAAGGGTAATGGAGAGTACTTTGAAGGTGATAAGGTTGTTTTATTAAAATAATTAAATGCATAGCTTTGAAAGATTATTCCGTTTTGGGGGTACACCCTCATATATTTTCTTTAGGTCTTCCAACTTCAAAATAATTTTAAATCATGGGGATGGTTCAAGATTAGGAATCTTTTTCTTCTACTGAACTTGGGTTTGCCACAATCTGAGCGTCAATTTACCAGCAGATAACAACCACAATCGTCCAATCTACCAGAACCTGAATGTTGGCTACAATCTCCATCTTCTAAGTGGTGGCCCCACTTTTCTGGAACACCATAAATTAGCATCACCCCTTCACCTTTGGGCAGCATCCTCATTCATTGGTCCACAAGAAGGACAACACCACTCTTGGGAACCAATGTACTCCGACCCCAGTGTTTGAAACTTAGGGAGCAGAGGTGCCATTCCCTCTGAAAGCTCTGCTGATCTCTGAACCACACCCAGGAGAGTTTTGCACCACACACCAGGAGAGTTTGGGAGAGACAGAAGTTTGCAACCAAGCGTCTTCTGTAGAATTCCAGGAAGCAGACAGTTTTCCTTCAGTTTGCACTCTCTTTAGCCTTTTCACTCTATATGTACAAGGTTTCTGGTTAGGTTTTAATTAGATCTATACGTTTAATGAACAGGCATAATCTCTATAGAAAAGAGTATGTTCCATACTCTTAGTGTCGATTTCAGAGTGAGACCACTAAGTTTTTAAAACTGAATTTTCCAAATATTTAAGTGGGTTTCTTTTTTGCGTAGTTTATTTTCCAACCGGTCTCTTTTCTCCCACACTTTACCATAAGTGGCAAAAGAAACGATGCGGCCCCTTTGGGATCTTGATCTTTGATCTCTACAGTCAAACCTGAGTTCATCACTTCTAAATCCATCTTCTACAAAACATTCTAACATAATTCAGACAATTCCTTTATCTCTCATCATGAAGATCCGCTGTTCTTCAGTTTACACCACCATCTTCATCATTCGGTATGAAAGCTTCACGGAATTACAGTTAACATTAACATTTCTAGAAAGAACTCATTTATTTCTGCATCCTGATCAGACTGCTCTTCCATACTTCAAATTAATTATCTAAGTCAATGTAGGCCCTTATTATCAAGTGTCTCAATATTCCTCCAGCCTCTACCCATTACCCAATTCTAAAATTACTTTCAAATTTTAGTATTTGCTATATATAAGCTCTACTCTGTGGTCCTAAGTCTTATTGCACAGAGATTCAAGCACAAAATTGTTAACAGGGCATTAATTATGATAGTGAAAAATTAAAAATGATCTGAAAATGCTGGAGAGACAGTTACATAGGAAGGAATCATGATAGAATGGTAAGGGAATATAATGGGTTAGAAAACCATGGATTAATTATGTTCATTATGTTATAATAGTTACATATGCCCAAATAATTATTTAAAATGTTCACAGTGAAAATAGTATAAGTGTGCACATTATTTTAATTCCATTCTCTAAACTTTGTTGTTGTTAGGTGCTGCTGGATCCATTCCAACTCATGGCAACTCCATGTACAACTGTGTAAAACTCTCACTAGTCCTTCAGTGTCCTCCCTGTCACTCCCACACTTGAACCCACTGTTGAAACTACTGTGTCAATTTGTCTCGTTGAGTGTCTGCCTCTTTTTATCTGACCCTCTACTGTATTAAGAATAATGTTTTTTTTCTCCAGGGTCTGATCCATCCTGAAAACATCTCCCAAGGGTGCAATATGAAGTGTCACCATCCTTACTTCTAAGCAGCATTCTCTCGGTATTGCTTCCAAGACAGATTTTTTGTTTTTTCTGGAAGGAACTAGGTGTGTGTTAGTCTTTAATTTTAATTTCTATAAATTTTTCAATAAAACGCATTACTCTGAAAGTCTCAGAATGGATATTAAATTTGTGTTACTGTGGTTTTTAGTGGCATCCAGTCAATTCTGACCGATGGTGACCCCGTGCACAACAGAATCAAACACCATCAGGCCCAGGGCCATGCTCACAATTGTTTGGCTTTATCTCATTTTTGCAGGCACTATGCCAATTTATCTTACTAAGAGCTTACTCTTTTCACTGCCCTTCTACTTTACCAAGTATCACGTCTCTTTGCAGAGACAGGTCTCTTCTGATAGCAGGTCCAAAGTATGCTTGGAACAGGTCCCCGGGAGCATGCTGGTTGTACTTCTACCAAGACAGATTTATTTATTTTTCTGGCAGTCCAGAGCACTTTCAATATTTTTCTGCAACACCATGATTCAAATGCATTGATGCTTCTTCAGTCTTCCTCAGTCAATGTCCAACTTTCACATGAATATGAGTTATTGAAAATACCATGGCTTAGGCCACAACCACCTTAATCCTCAAAGCAGCGTTCTTGCTTTTCTACACTTTAATGAGGCCTTTTGCAGAAGGTTTACCCAAAGTAAGGCGTCATTGTGATCTCCTGAGTGCTGCTGTCATGAACCTTGACTGTGTATCCAAGTAAGACAAAATCCCTGACACCTTCATTCCTTTCTCCATTTATCATTACGTTACTTTGGGGTACAGTTGTGGGATTTTTGGTTTTAATCCATACTGAAGGCTTCAAGCCTTAGCTTCATCCACTAGTGATTCAAGTCTTTCTTTCAGCAATCAAGGCTGTGTAATCTGTATATCACAGTTTGTTAATAAACTTTCTTCCAATTAAATTACTTTGAACACAATTTTTTAAATACTCAGTATATTGAATAAATAAATCACCCATATAAGGATATCACTTATATATTAGAGTATATAAAATGCAGCACATTATTGGGTAATATAAGTGTATAAATAAGTCACTATATCCACTATGAGAAAAGATTGTTATCTTGCTTAGAAGGAGAATAGAAAGGTTACTAGGGTGAATTTTTCACATAATAGTGCATTGGAAAACATATGAAGATATAGAAATTAACTACCAGTTTTTATTTCCTATGTATAACCTATGTGTGTGAGCAAATGCATTTATATTTAAAAAGTGATTATAAAGATGTGGAAATAGTTACCGTATATATTTTATACTTGAGTCAGATATATGATATCTCTTCCTGTTTTTGATGCATTTATATTTTCTTTTTTAAAAATGTTTTATTAGGGGCTCATACTACTCTTATCACAATCCATACACACATTAATTGTGTAAAGCACATCTGTACATATATTGCCCTCATCATTCTCAAAGCATTTGCTCTCCACTTAAGTCTTTTGCATCAGGTCCTCTTTTTTTCCCCTCCCTCCCCGCTCCCACCTCCCTCATGATCCCTTGATAATTTATAAATTATTATTTTGTCATATCTTGCCCTGTCCAATGACTCCCTTCACCCCCTTTTCTGTTGTCCATCCCCCAGGGAGGAGGTCACATGTAGATCCTTGTAGTTGGTTCCTTCTTTCCAACCCACTCTCCCTCTACCCTCCCAGTATCACCCCTCACATCCCTGGTCTTGAAGGTATCATCCACCCTGGATTCCCTGTGCCTCTAGCTCCTATCTGCACCAGTGCACAACCTCTGCTCTATCCAGACTTGCAAGGTAGAATTCGGATCATGATATCGGTGGGGAGGAAGCATCCAGGATCTGGGGGAAAGTTGTATTCTTCATCCGTGCTACATCGCACCCTGACTGACCGATTTCCTCCCTAGACCACTCTGCAAGGGGGTCTCCAGTGGCCGACAAATGGGCTTTGGGTCTCCACTCTACACTTCTCCCTTCATTCACTATTTTCTTTCATGCATGCACTATGTTGAGAAGGAAGTCTTTGGAGAACTATTGCTGAAATAGTATGTACCCTTAGGTGTTGTAAAGAGAGGCAACACCAGGACCAGGTGAAAAAGGTAGAAGAAAGCTCTATAAAATCCCAAAATGAGTGGTTATGATCTGCTATGAAAGAAACGGAGGAGGAAATACCATCTGGACTGTTATATGTAGAAAGATGATATAGAAATATCAGTCCCATAAATTTAGCTAGTTACAAATTTTAATTTTAGAAAGTTAGGTATGTATTTACTGTTTTAAGACTTAAACTTGAGGCTGATGTTCTCATTGTTTCAAACGGGTTTGATAAATATTATTTTTCTCTTTGTTTATGACTATGTGAAAGAAGATTTCAAACTCACAGGAGTAGTGTTAACACCGCTGATGGATAACTTGTACTTAGCATCGCTGCTAAAGAGGCTTACGGGTATACAGATTAGAGTCATTGTAGAATGCTTAATATAGGGGGAAAATAAATAAATCAAAAAGTATTTTTCTCAAATTGATTTTTAGATGAATTTAAAAGAAATTGAGGGTTAGCTGGAAATTTCTCAATACAAATACTGAGCAGACTTTTAAGGGCAATCTCTGTATTCAGAAATGATGTGATGACAAACTCTGTGTATAAAAAGCATCCTCCTCCTTGTGCTATAACTTTTATGATGGTAGAACACAACAGGCCAACTTTAATGTTCATATTTAAAGAGCTTGAATATGAATACTTTTGCATGTATATAAAAAAGTAATGGTTATTGCAAAGGAACGTGTTTTAAACAGTACTTTGAAAATTGCCTGTAGTGTTTTCAAGTCAATTCCCTGCTGGTTTCTAGTTTGGGGACAATCTCCTGGAGATTTCACATTGTTGGCACTTTCCAGATACCATTTCTCTGGGCCAGGGAAGAAATGGAGGAGAAAAATGGCACTTATTACAAGAGCAATCATGAAGGCTCAGCTACAATTGAAAAGCCTAGAGTGAAACAAGACTCTATGATTGTATCAAATTGTGCTGAGATTTATAGGTTGTTGAGGCTCTTGGTTAAGAAGTGAATATAGCATCGCAACATATTTCACTGTCTTTTAAATTACATGATCTACCACATAAGTTTTTATCAGCAGTTTTTTTTTATTTATTGACCACAGTGTCAGATATGTCAGATGAGACAAAAGTTATCCAGAACAAATAATGATTACATTTTTCTAAAATGATATAAACATTAGCTCTCAGTTGAATACCGATGCTGCTGCTTCCCACAACAATTTCTGTCATCACGTTTTAAAAAGATAAATAAGGTCAATTTCATTCTTTTTTTCTCTCTGCAGCAGCAGCTAAAATAATTACTTATTTCATGTATTCTATTTCTCAAGTGTTCACACAGGCAAAAATAAGTTCTTATCTATTTTCAATGCCTAATGGATTACATTGTTTTGTCTACTTCATATATTGTAAATATGATTTACAAGCCAGAGTAGTTGGTGTGCTAGACTCTCGTGCTCTATGTTTTATTGTTTCTCGTGGATAAAAGGCTAATTTTTAAGAGGAAAGAAATATGGACTGGTCGACAGGGAATACTTTTCTAACTTTTTTTCCAATAATGTTCTGTGTAACTTTGATAAATCTCATAATATTCTCATGTCTCAAGTTTTAATCTGTACAGTGAGGACTTTTAAACTCTCCTGAGGTCTCTGACTGCCATAAATTTATTTGATTCTAATTTTGCTTCATTTGATTCTATTGCTTATCAATAGAAGAGATGAAGAAACAGTAGACTTGATTTTCATTTTAATGTTTTAATTTCTCTAGGAGAAGACACGTGCAAAGTTTTCTCTCTCAGTAAGGTCAATAAAGCTGCGCATCCCTATTACATCATATTATTAATAAGAAATAATAAGCAATAAAAAGATGAGCGATGCATATTTTTAGATATGCAGATTTTATTTTGGATACACTTGCCTTTTGATCTATTGACACACAAATGGGGAAAAGAGGAAATTAAGAACCTCAGAATTATATGTGACATTGCAATTGTTCAAAGCAAATCTTTTGTATATCAGATAAAACTACCCTCTCTGCTTTTCTTTCTTCTTATTCATATTTTGAAAGTTATGTATCTATACAAAGAGACAAACAGCAATATGGAGGAAAAGAAGAGAGACATGAATGCTAATGCTGAATAGTAGTCGAGTCATTAAAGCTCACTGACTTGAGGTGGGCCTGGTTTGAGGTAACTGACACGCAAGCCCAAACCCAGTTTCAGAATCTATGTGTTTATAATTATTACTATTCCCCAGATAGGCATGTGGCTAGCTCTCTATCCCCGTCAGGTCTTTGCTCAACTATCCCTTTCTCTTTGAGATATTTTCATCAAGTTTTTAATTGATCCATCTATACACATATTTCAACTCCCCATGAACATTTCAGGTTTCACATTTGTTCCCAGTGCTTATCACATTCTCACATACCACATATGCTGGGTTTCGTGTGTTTGGTTGTTTATAATTTAAATACATCATTTTATTGGGGGCTTTCAACAGCTCTTATAACATTCCAAACATCAGTTATAGCAATATATTTGTGCATATGTTGCTATCATACACATTTGCTATTTTATATCTGTCCATATCCCTCGAGTAGATGATGTTGGAGCCCTACCTGTGTTTCCTCCCTGCCCATGGTTACAACCACCGGTACCTTTCTGCCTGATAGTCTCCTTTCCGCTCCCCATGGCCAGACGATCAAAACTTCATTGAGCAACCCTCAGTTTAGGAGTTAGAATTCAAAATTAATACCCCAGTTTCTCTTGCATTTAGTGAGATATGTCTACTTCGTTTTCTGTACTATTTCCCAGAGTTCTTCAGTAGAATTGACCCCCAGATGCCATTAACTTCTTGATGCATTACTGATGTTCCTATGTTTCCTGTCTCGCTCCTCACTAGCTGATCATTCCTTTCTAAAACTGTCTCCAAATAAATGACTTCACTCAAACGTGTGTTTCAGGATGTGATTTCAATACTTCCTTTTCATTAAGGGAAAAGAGTTTTGTCCAATTTGACCGATTACTCTTCAATAACTCCAGCAGAGCCTGGCTCATGGTAGAGACTTCATACATAGTTGTTGAATCAATATACCTCCCACAAAAAAGGATCCTTTAACTCTACTTTGATTTCTGACCTTGCCCAATTTAAAAATCATTTAATTTACAAATAGCCACATCAGTGAAAAATTCATTTCCTACTTGCCCAACTCTCCGTACTGCTGAGATACAAATTGCTGTGAAATATGTGGAGCTTCTGAAGAATCACTAGGTTAAAAGATGAAATAGAGAAAAAATATTCAATAACAGGGGCTCCCTATTATAATTGTTCTAAATGTGAGCATTAGAATAACTTTATTATAGAGTTTGCAAATTTCTGAATTTTTAAACTTTGTATCCCTTAATTATGATTCAATAGGTCTAAAGTAGGGTTCAGGCATGTATATTCTTCTGATAATTCTGCTGTGTGGCCAGGTTTGATAACCGCTTGCTTAGGCAGGGAACATAACACAAGCATATGAGGCTTCAAAATACATATGGAATTATTTAATATTCCGAGTTGTACTTAAACAAAAATCAAAACACATCAATGAAAAACTTAGTAGCCTTTTAAAAATCTATGGAAGTATTTTTTAAAATTTTCTCAAGTATTTGTTGTTTATCCATCAAGTTGTAGTCACATTGATGTAGGAAGGATAAGAAGGAATTGAAACATATCTGTCAGAAGGGAAATTGTTAACCTGCAAACAATATAAGACATTGATTACTTACACAATTTCAAAGACAAAACGAAACCTTCACAAAAATCTATTTTGAAATATATATGCTTTCAAATACTCTGATCTGTGGAAACCATATTTTCAGTATATACTGGATTGTACATAAAAATATCAATGAAAGGAAAACATTCACCAAGTACACATTTAGATAGGCTACATTTAAACCATATGTTTTTGCCTATTTTAAAGCAAGTATACTTGCTACATCAAGAACCAATTTGCTTGCCTTTGTTTGTCTGGAATAAGCAAAAAAAGGAATAAATATAACATCATCTTCTTTTGAATTCTCGAGAGTAATCATGCATACTCCAAGACAAAGGGAATTGGAAAAGAGAGTCATTTGTCTTTGGTTGCAAATTAATGGTCTTGAAAAGGAGACAAAAACCTTATCCTTTTTGAGTCATCTTTTTGTCACATAAAAACAAAAAAAACTAAGTCAAAGCAGCACCCAAACAGCCTCATTATTGACCCTTGGAGAAGGCTGTGCTGTGAATCCTAATTATAAAATAATGATCAATAAATTGAGTTTTGGAGTTCTCTAATGAGGCAAATGGGTCATTCTCTAATACCTGAGGGCAGTTGTTTCCCAGAAGAAACATTTCAAGTTGCCCAAAGATACAGTCAATAAAGTTTAAAAGACGGGGAAAAAAGTGCAAGATAACAGGTGTTAAAGATTCCTTTGGGTGTTTTGTTTGTGTGAATGCGTGAGTATGGTTATTTTATTTCACTTTTTCATAAATAAAAATGGGAGGGCGATTGAAACAATCCTGAAAGTTTTACTTTCTCTCTCTCTCTCTCTCTCTCTCTCTCTCTCTCTCTCTCTCTCTCTCTCTCTCTCTCTCTCTCTCTCTGACGGAGTGAAACTTTGCACGGAGAGTAGCTAGCCCTGATACAGAGAACTGGAAGAAACAAGCGGCAACATGACCTGCCCTCTGGTTTGGTTTGTTTTTGTTTGTTTTAAACATTTTATTAAGGACTCATACAACTCTTATCACAATCCATACATATACATACATTAATTGTATAAAGCACATCTGTACATTCTTTGCCCTAATCATTTTCAAAGCATTTGCTCTCCACTTAGGCCCTTTGCATCAGGTCCTCTTTTTTCCCCTCCCTCCCCGCTCCCCGCTCCCTCATGAGCACTTGATAATTTATAAATTATTATTTTATCATATCTTGCCCTATCCGGTGTCTCCCTTCACCCCCTCTTCTGTTGTCTGTCCCCCAGGGAGGAGGTCACATGTAGATCCTTGTAATGGATTCACCCTTTTCAACCCACTGACCCTCTACCCTCCCAGTATCGCCCCTCACACCGCTGGTCCTGAAGGTATCATCCACCCTGGATTACCTGTGCCTCCAGCTCCTATCTGCACCAGTGCACAACCTCTGCTCTATCCAGACTTGCAAGGTAGAATTCAGATCATGGTAGTTGGGGGCGGGGTGGGGTGGGATGGGGAGGAGGAAGCATTTAGGAACTGGAGGAAAACTGTATTCTTCATCGGTGATACGTCGCACCCTGACTGACTCATCTCCTCCTCTAGACCCCTCTGTGAGGGGGTCTCCAGTGGCCGAAAAATGGGTTTTGGGTCTCCACTCCGCACTCCCCCTCATTCACTATGGTATGAATTTTTGTTCTGATGATACCGTATACCTGATCCCTTCGACACCTCATGATCACACAGGCTGGTGTGCTTCTTCCATGTGGGCTTTGTTGCTTTTGAGCTAGATGACCGCTTGTTCGCCTTCAAGCCTTTAAGACCCATACACTATCTCTTTTTATAGCCTGGCACCATCAGCTTTCTTTGCCACATTTGCTTATGCACCCGTTTGTCCTCAGTGATCATATCATGGAGGTGTGCAGCCAATGATATGATTTTTTGTTCTTTGATGCCCGATAACTGATCCCTTCAGAACCGCGTCATCACACAGGCTGGTGTGTTCTTCCATGTGGGCTTTATTGCTTCTGAGCCAGATGGCCGCTTGTTTATCTTCAAGTCTTTAAGACCCCAGACACTATCTCTTTTGATAGCCTGGCACCATCAGCTTTCTTCACCACATTTACTTGTTCACCCGCTTTGGCTTCAGTGGTTGTGTCGGGAGGGTGAGCATCAGGGAATGTGAATTTAATAGAAGAAAGTATTAATGCGTTGAGGGAGTGCTTGAGTAGAGGCCAAGGTCCTTCCGCCACCTTAATACTAAACCTATAAATATAGGCACATAAATCTATTTCCCCATCTTCATATATATATATATTTGCATGTACATGTCTTTGTCTAGACCTCCATAATTGCCCTTTGCCTACTAACTCTTTCCTCTATTTCCCTTGACTTTCCTCCTGCCCCACTATCATGCTGTGTCCCCACCTGGGTTACAGCTATACCTCTTCGTTGCGTTACCTCTGGTTTTGTAGAACATAAAACACCACTTTTCTCCCTGTGATTAAGCACAGGGGGGAAGCACCAGGGAAAGAGCTTGACAATCCAGATTAGACCCCTCTTCTGCTCTCATGGTCCACTGGTCAAGTGCTCTGCTGCTAACTGAAAAGTTCACAATAAAATCTCACCAGCCAATTTGTGGGAGAAAATGGCTGATGACTTGCTAGTATAAAAGTCTCAACCTAAGAAACCCTGTGCAGCCTGTATAGTCCATTCTGTCCTTTACAGTTACTTATGGTAATAATTGACTGCGTGGCACCTAACAATTGGTGACTATAATTATGAATGGTTTTACAGCAATTCACCCAATATGTAGCTAATGTTACTAGATGTGTGTAAGGTGTGATATGTATACCGCAGGATGATGTAGTCTCGATAGCAATAAAACCACAACAGTATAAGCTTATGAGCACATTAGAATATATTCAAGATTGCTTTCACGTCCTTAACTTGCTTTTACTCCAACTAGTGATTTTTTTAAATAGTTACCCATTTATTTTTTAACCCATTTTTTCTTGTTCACTGATCTGGTTTATATCAATGTCTCATCATTTCTTACTTGAACTCTTGTGGAAGCTATTCTGTTATTCAACTTATCTCTATATTTGTTTATCTAATTCATTTCTTTAAAATATGTCAGTGAGCTTTGTATATTGCTGTATTTAAATTTTGATGGTCTCCACAAACATAATCCCACTGCCATGGAATTGATTTAAATTTTGAAGACTTTAAATCTTTACTGAAATAGATAGCCTCGTCTTTCTCCCACAGTGCAGATGGTGGGTTTGAACCACCAAGCTTGATATTAAGTTCGAAGTTGAGATTAAGTATAAAGTATTTCTATGAGGTAAACTCTTTCCTCTTCACGTCCTCCTTAAAGCATCTCTTTTTCCCTTATCTCCAGGTACACAGAAAATGTTTCTGGCTTCCATAATATAGCATGACTTCTGAGACAACCTACTTATTGAATAACCCAATTATCAAAATTGGCCTCTTTTTATCCCTGTATGAAATCCCTGTCCATCTTTCAATACAAAAATAAAATATCAACTTACTATGTAAACTCATTCTCACTCTTGGAACAAAAATTAAGTCCTGCTTCCTCCGTATTTACAGTGTTTTCTTCCTGGATCTATAATATTCACTGTAAGCACATGTTAGTTATATATTTATGTATGTTTTTCAAATACTTTATCCACTTTTTCAAGGTGAAATTCATGCTGTATTTCCAATGCTGGGTAGGCACTTAGTGAGAGAGATACGCTAAATGTCTTTTATTGTTCTCCCTAGTTCTTGCTTCTCAACACTGAAAGTATTCACGTGGCAGAATACTTTTGTAATGCAAGTAACTTTTTGGAGGGAAAAGGAATTTTGGGGTAATATGGTCACAGATATTATATGCTTCTCTGGAGATCATTCAAGGCTGCGTGGGGGACCAGACCAGAGTTTGTCACTGAAGACCGCCATTTCGGGGGGAGCGCAAACATCCATGTGGAACAGGAGTGCTCCTGCCCTTGGTCTCTGCTTTGTATCCCCTCCTACTCCCACTTGAGGGAGCATGGTTGAGGGTATAGGCTGTTCTGAGTGGCTGAGTTCCGGCGCATGTATGACATCATATTGCTGGTGCCTAGAGCGCTTGCGCAGATCGACCTTCACCTGCACCTAGGGGACCTTGATCTGAGCATGCCCAGGTTTGGATTGCCCCAATAGATGTCTAGAGTGAGCCTGATTCCTTTCGAATTCTTTTATTGTGGCATGGCCATCGAATTTTTGTTTAGCTTCGGTATTTGGTGGAAGCAAATCTTCCTACCTTTCATTGGCTGCCGAAGGCATATGGACCCAAATAATTGGACACAGTTAGTTAATTTTTCTGGCTACTTCCTGCTGTGCCCAAAGAGGGCTTTGGGGTCCATATCCTTCCGGCTCTCTTGCGAAGAGTTGTGTTCCACTTTGGGGCCTGTAGTGAATAGGCCTGAGGCGATCCAGATACTGGTGATCCTGGAGCTAGCAATCTAGCCTCCCTGTCATTAGTAATCTGATGGCTTCTGGAAGAGACAAAGCAGGCAAACAGTTCAAGTAAGGTGAGGGTCAGAGCTATGGGATGGCAATGCCCATGGAAGTGTGAGTTAGTAGCACACTGGAAGATACCAAAGGGAATCTCAGGAGGAAATTTTAACTCTGGAATGACAGGCTTAGCCTGCAAGCTTCCTTTACACAGTGAAAGCGTTTAGGAACTAAAAGATTGTTGCGCATTTGAGGTCAGGTTTTTTGACAGCACTTTTCTGTCTCAGGGTGCTGATGAAACACCATTTAAGGTCATGTGATTGTTCACATGCATATATATCTTGCTATTTGATCTGCATCTGGGGAGGCAGTTCCAGTGGTTTTCACAGATTTACCTACGAATGGTGGACCCGTGCACTGGAACTGTGGCAGGGGCAGATAGAAAGGGTCAGAACCCTTCCAGTCTGGCTCGAAATGGGATCTTGGAGACCCATCCTTCCAAGTTTTTACAAGGACCAGGTCTCCAGGAAGGCACAAGAGAGGGCAGTTTTACTTCCCCTTGGCCTTGGGTAAGCTCATATTGATGGAATGCCTCTTGGCATTGGGCTACTCTTATGGTATATAGCTGTCTTAAGGACAATGCGGCATCTACAGCCAGCTCTGTTATGAGGAAAGGCCGCCCATATGAAACTTCATAGGGGCTTAAACATTTAGGATGCCATGGGGCAATTGTGAGAAGCAACCGAGCTCCTTGCAACGCATCTTTACAGTTCATGAGTCTCTTCTGTCGATTTCTTGAGGGGTAGTTTTAAGTGTTGGTTAATTCTCTCAGCTAGCCCTGAGGATTGTGGTCTCCAAGCACAGTGGATCGGTAAATTACTCCGAATTGTCAAGTTACTGCTTACAGTCTGAGGAAAGAGATTAGAAGAGAGTAGACAGCACCAAGTCGGGGGGAAAAAAATTACTTGCCTACCTGCTTACATCCATGGACAAGCAGGCTTCCAGAGCAGTGACACCAACCTTCGCTGCTGGGTTGCCCAGTGGGGCTGCGTCAGTCTTCGCTTAGAAGTTTCAGCACTCTCCTCTTGGGTTTCCCGTATAGGACATAGTGCAGTCTGTTTACCATGACAGCATGGCCCTCGGGAAGGGCTATCGCTATTAGGACACTCCTTTGCCCAATGACCCAAAGCCGACACCCACAGAACCCTGTGCTGGGGAGTCTTTGGAGCCTGGGAGGAAGCAGATGGGGCCGATTAACTATGATCTGCACATGCCTAGCCTTTTTCCTCTTCTCGTTGTCCTAAGCCTGAGCTTCTTGCTCCCTGTCGCTCTTGTAAAAGGTAGCATTGGCAATAGTTAAACATCTGTACATTTCTTAGCTTTCTTGAGTACTCGCTCTTTCTCAAAAGCTGTCAGAGACTGCCCTAGAATTATCATTACATCCTTCCAGGCCAAGTCATAGGGCAGGGTGATGTGCTCAAAGGTATCTATGTGCTGTTCTGGGTCATCTGAGTAGCTGCCTAGATTGCTTTTAATCCACTTGAGTACAATTGGGATGAAAGGCTTATGAATCATTTGAAAACCAAATTCTACAGCTTCCTTTACCAAAGTTGGGATTTTAAGGGCTCTCTTCTCGGGGTCTGTGGGTTCAGTGTCAGAGGGCAGTAGAGGTGTTGAATTAGCCCCTGAGGGTGCTCTCAGCTGCAGACACCAGGCCCTTTGTAAGACTTTTGGTACATTTGTGACAAATGTCTTCACTGTTTCTCAAGAGGAAAAATGCTGGGCCCTATGTGACTTCAGTCCCCTTTCCCACCTCCTTGTAGAAAAGCTTTAACTCAGAGTAGGGAGGGAAAGTGTGTCATATTTTGGCCAGGATTCCCTGTCACTTAGAAACCACTGGGGTCTGACACAGTTGCAGAATAACAGTAGTTTCTGCTTCACTAGTGACTGTGGGTCAAATCTATACCAGTTAGGCAGGATGCAGTATGAAGGCATTGCCTGAGGATCAGACTCCTGGTTGGCCATCTATAAAACGCACAGCAAAGGGTTAGAGAGGTCAGTATCCTGCGGTCTTAACCAGAGGTTCTAGCACAGTGGAACCTGGGGGCCTCAAACAGATATTTCCCTCATTGTCAATGTCGGGACCCAGCCTTAGGCTGGTTGGCCAAGCCCCTGATCATTTTTTTAGGCATCAAGCCAAGTAGGAGGGTACCACCAGCTAAAGGGTGGCATTATTGGAATCTGTCTATTGACTCATTCTGAAGGCAGCCTGCTCTAGGGAAATTGGGATCCTTGGCTGTGTGTTCATTTACCCAATAGAATTGTCCAGTGATGTAAAAGCCCAATGTATGAGATCATCCACTGTGTGAGGAGGGTAGGAGGCACGGGCTGTGCTTAAGAAGCCTCTTGAGTGGTCTTGGCAATGACAGGATTAGCAATTGTTCAGTGACCTAACTCCCAAATGCCTTTTGGCCAATGCTTGGCACAAGGAAAACCAAACAAGAAAACAAAGACTAAACACCCAAACCGAAACAGCACTGAACTCGTGAAAATAAGCCCTAGCTTACACTTGACTAATTTATAAATTGGAGGAAGGATGCCTGGAGGTCCCGGAAGTGGCTGGATAGCCAACAAGTCCAGCCCCCAGGAGCACGTAGTTCGGCCAGTGTATGGAGCAAGAGACTTATCTTTGCAAGGAGGCAGCAGCGGATCACATGTTCAGCTGCCCTGCAAAATGTCAGAAAAGCCAGGGGATGGAGAAGTGAACAGTGGGGGGAATGAGTTCACAATGATAGAGAGGCCATCAGAGTAAACAGCATGGGCAAGCAGCAATTGGAATTTACGAGGAAGGCAGCAACAATGGGGGTGGAATGTGCCAGAAAGGAAAATGAAGGTGGAATGGGGCACTTGGCAACAAGAGTGGAGGGTATAGGAACCATCTTTCTGAAGGCATCATAGAAAAGGAGGCTTAAGGAGGTTAACATAGTGTGACAGTTAGGATTCTTGTGCCAACCTGGCCAATAAAAACATGTGGGGTTAATAAGGTTGCAGTTTGATTGAAGGGAACAAAGATATATGGCTCTGCAAGCCATATATCTGTCTCTTGCTCTCTGATGATCAGACCAGTGTGCTAGTTCTCTACCTCAACTTTCAAGCTACACTACCTGTGGGACACCCGACCTGTGGACTGTGTCACTATAGTTTGCAGTTCCTTCAAGACCTGCTTAGCCACACTACTGGTGCATACATCACTTGAACTGGGGACTATCAGACCCTGTCATCTGGCTGACTGTTGGTGACCTGCCCTGCTGTTTGCTGCCTGTGGCTCGTCTGCCTGTATTGCTCAACAGAAGACTCAGCTGTCTGCTTCCTTGACTTGCAGCCAGCAGCCCTTGTGAGTTGAAGGACTGCCATTGCATTAACTGTCTCATGAAAGTGAGTTGATTTGAGCCATCTGTACTTCTCTATGGACTAATTAGCTGTTTATCTCTTCTGTAGTATCTCTCTATGTAAATAAAATCATAAGTGCCCTGGTTTTGCTTCTCTAGAGAACCCTGTCTAACCCATGTAGCAAAGCATGGTATAGAAGAATAGGGAATCAGAGATGTAAAGGACGGTGGGGTATAGGGTTCCAGCAGCCATCTTGTCAGAGCACTTGGTTGTCAACATTTTTATACGTGGCCCAGGCATGTAGGCCACAAGTTCACTGCCATAGAGTCGGCTCTGACTCACATGGAACTCCAAGTCCATAGCCATATATGGGAGCAGAAAGCCCTATATCAGTCACACCAAGACGCTGGTGTTTTCAAACTGCACCCCTGCATTTGAAGTCGGACACTTGGCCACCCTGCCACCAGGGCTCCTCCACTTCTACTTAAGTGGTGAAAAGTGAGTTCCAAAACAAAGGACTATGCACTGAAAATGATGCAGAGATTTGCACCTGGCTCCAGGGATAGGTGGGTTTTGTCCGAGGCTGCCTAGATGACCTTAAAGGGTAGATTCATGAGGATTATCCAAGTCATGGAACCAAAAGTGTTAGGTTTCTGAGATGGTTCTCCCAAGTTCTTGCTTTTCAATGCTGAAAGAATTGACATTTTAGAATTACTTTTATAATCCAGGTAACTTTTATGAGGGAAAGGGAATTTTTGGGTAATACAGTCTCAGGTATTACACACTCTCTCTAAAGTGTGCAGGGCCATGGGGGACTGCACAAGTGTTTGCAATGGAGGATGGTCACTTTCAGGGGAGCACAGAAACACCTGTGGAAGGACTACTGCGACAAGGGACCGACTACCTTTGGTCTCTGCATTTTCTGCCCTCCTACCCCCACGTGAGCGGGAGTGGTGGAGGGCATTGGCTGTTCTTAGTGGCCGAGTTCAGGCACATGTGTGTTATCATGTTGCTATTGCCTAGTCTGCATACCTGGTTGACCTGCACCTAGGTGACCTTGGGCTGAGCATGCCCAGGTTTGGATTGCACCCAGATGTGTCTAATATATCCCTGAGGCCTTTATTGTGTCATGGTCATCCAATTTTTGTTTAGTTTAGCATTTGGTGGAGAGAACCTCTTTCTTCCCTAATCTTCCTACCTTTCGGATAGACACAATGTCTACAACAAGGGGCTCAAACACAATAACTATGAGAATGGCAGAGGCCTCAGCAGTATTTTTTTCTGTTGCTCATGAAGTCACTATGAAGAGTACCAATGTTTATGGCATATGGCGTAACAACATGATGAAGAATGAGTTCATATCATTCTGATTTATGACAAATGATTAATTTTATTTTAAAAATGACGTATCAGAAAAATAATAAAATTATGACAAACCTTTCAGAAAACCTACTCTTAATATTTGCCTTTTCTTCATTGTGAACATTCGCTGACTCTCACACCTCACTTTAAATAGCACTGACTTAAATCCTGGATAGCTTTACCTTGTGTTATATATTGAATTTTGCCTCCCTCGCTCCAAATATGTATAGAAGACCTGGCCACTCTAACTGTAGATATATTTCTGTTTGGAAATAAGAAATCTTCTTTTGTTTATAAAGGAGCAGGATGGCTCCTAAACGGAATTACTGTAGAACAATAAAAATAGCAGAATAGTAAGTTGGAGCAAAACCGTGACCAAGTAGTTCACACTGGTGGAGCTCCATAGAGAGACGAGCAGAGGGGGCCAGAGACAGGGGTATCTATACTTCCTGCCTGAAAAACTCTCAGCAACAAGTGTATTAAAATAAAGAACAGTAACGTCTTCCAGGGGCAGATATATGCACAAATAGGCTTGGCTCTTAGGCCAAGTCAAAGGAGATCCAGGTTGAAAGCCTCTCATCCCTACCTCTCTAATAACAGGTGTAGTACATCCTAAAGAGCAGCATGGGGAGAGCACTAGAGGGCAGCCTGGAGCAGGCTTACATAGCAAATAAACTAAGTCTCCACACAAGCCGGGGAGGTCAAGCCCCCACAAGGTAAAACTAATTCTCTGTCCTTAAGGTAGAGCTTAAGTCTGAGTGCATCCAAAAACACATCCACAGGAATATCAAATAATCTCCAGAGTCTCACAGGATTCAATTTAGATTTGTAGCCTCCTGAACTGTGTGAAAAAATTTAAATTTGCTAAAGCCATCTTGTGTTGTATTGCTTGTTATGGAAGTGCTAAGACACAGAAGATTTGACTAAAATAAATGAAGAAGAAGAAAGCACCTTTAATAAAAGGTGTTTTCAGGAAAGGGAATATTTCAAAAGTCCTATTGCGATATGGAAGCCAGAAATACTTTGAATGTGACTGGAGGTAAAGGAAGGAGGGGTGCTTGAAGATGTCTCTGGTATTATAAGCATATCTTAATTCAGCCCATGGCAGGTGTGCTGCCAAAGCTAAGCCTAAATTAAGACTTATTTTTTATTTGAAATATTTACTATCCTAAACTACTCTTCTTTTTGATTCATTAATATAATAAAAGATACTGGCTCAACTAGAGACTAGGGATCCTACTATTGTCCTCCTCCTACATAATTTCCCATATCTGATAACGCATGTTCTGCACAATGGAGATATATCTTTTAAATATATTCTAAATTCAGCTTTCAATTTCCACTGTTTATCATATTCTGGAAAGATTGTTGTAATGATATTCTGTTTTACTTCCATAATTTTAGTTTTATAAACCATTTTCATTAAGTTCACTTTAACTCAAAGCAACTTTGAAAGGCAATGTCTGCTTTGCCTAAGCTCCATTAGTGACCAACCACTACCTTGAATATAAAATCCTAAGCCCATGATATAATTTACATCTTTTAAAATTTTTTGACTCCTTTTCTCAAGTTCAATCTACTTGATCATGATTTACCACAAATACCTTTAGTTTTACTAGTTAGATTTCATCTTCCTTGTATTTTTTCTCCATCATAGTTTTCCTTTTGCACCCAAAATCCCACAGCTGATGATGTCAAATTGTCTTCCAGACCAATAAGATTTGATAGCAATGTTCTTTGTTCTAAATTTTTGAATCCACAGCATACAATACTATAGGGAGCAAATAATAATTGTTACATGAAAAGTAAAGAAGTTAGGGCTATGTAATTCCAGTACTAGAGTAACTAAACTTTTGAAATGTGTTTTCAAGTAGATTTCCTTATTGCTCAAGGTCAATCCTGAAGTCATGTTTAATTTTAGTTATCTTGACTTTTCTGAGAATGCATTTCAAATGGTGGCAAATGATTGCTACTGGCCACATTTTCTATGAAAATTTCAAGGGCTAGAGTGGTCAGAGAAGATATTTCTTTTCTTTTGAACCATAATTACATTTTAAAAGGTACTGTCTTGGAAGTCTAACAGGCAATTAAAATTCCATGGCCAAATGGAAAGAAGTTTAAGGTGCTTTAGTATCTGCTGAAACATACCAACATTGGCAGCTGCCTGTTTCCTTTATGGAGCAATCTGTTCATGGAAACTGCACAAACACATTCAGATTACAAATGCAAGTAAAAGCTTCAGACCAAGTAAGGTCTATGCCTCCCGCTTCCTTTCTCCCCGGAATAAGGCATTGTGATGCTACATTGTAGTTACTGGAGACCTATGTTACCCGTAACTTTATATTGTCACTAATTAGATAAACCCACAGATTTTCTTTGATTGACTTGAGAAAAACTTATTTGAAAAGAGGAGAACTTAATTCTGAATAGAAAGGATGTTGTTCAGGGACCACAACTACTCTTCCCCAGAATTCCTCAATCATGGTGGGTTTTATTCCAGGATGGTGGATCCAGCAGAGCAATTGGATCCTTTGCTGGATCAATTGGAAGAACCCGCTCCAGAAAATTCATGGAAAGTTAAAGAGAAAACCAGAATTCCTAAAATTATTGCTAAAATAGAAGGACATATTTATGCTTCATTGTCTAGATTATAGGTTCACATTGGTGTGTGTGCATAAATGCATACATCATGAATTATGATATTTTACAAAATTATGTGTGTATACATAAATATATTTAAGTATAAGCATAAGCATCCATACTTTATGATGTTCATGTGAAGATTTTATATGTATGTGTGTAATATTTATATCTGCTAAGGTATATATATCATATATTAGGAAAAGTGGTGCTATTCAAAATATTAAACTAAGGAGCATAGAGCAATCATTACAGACACTGATTTTTATACTGGAAGAACATTATACTGGAAGAACCTCAACATTAAAATATTTATGTTTTACCCCTTGTGATAGTTAGGTTTATTGTGCTAACCTGGCCAATAGGAACATGTGGATGGAGGGGAATTAATCAGGTTTCAGTTTGATTGAAGGGCAAAGAGATAAATGATTCTACAAGGCCCACACCAGTCTCTCCTGCTATCTAGTCTCTGCCTCAACCTGTGAGGTGCAATACCTACACTACACTACACTTCCTGTGGGCCAAGCCAACTCATGGATCTGGAAGCTAAAGTTTGAGGCTCCTTTGAGACCTGCTTCGCAATGCTGTTGGTGCATGCATTGCTTGAGTTTGAGGCTGGTGAATCCTGTAACCTTGCATTTTTTGGGCTCCATCACTAAGCTCCTGAACTTCTATCTGACCCACCCTGTTGTCTGCTGCCTGTGGGCAGACACTGTTTTGTTGGAGGGAAGACTCTGCTGTCTGCTTCCTTGACCTTGGACCAAAGGCCAAGTTGGAGGACTTCCAGTATATTAACTGCTCCACAAAAGTTAGTTGGACCGAGCAACTGTACTGGAATGTGGACTAATTAGCTGTTATAGTGTATATATATTCTGGTTTTATTTCTCTAGAGAATCCTGTCTACCATACTCTCTTTAAATATGGATTCTGAGTTGCCAGTGAGGAAGTGGAGTGATACATAATGGGTTTGGAGCAGTAGTATGGTAGTATTACAAACTTAACAAAAAGCAAGTACAACCACTCTTAATATCGCTTGAATTTGTATATCCACATAAGCAACGGATTAAGAGACTGCCAGAAGCCCTCTGATGCATTAATGAATACTAATGTCAAAGACAACCCAACGCCTATCAATTACTAACCCAAAGGCCACAGAAGCATGAGAATTTAAGTATTTATCAAATACAAAGAAAGCCTCTGACTTCTGCTGGTAAACTCCAAAAAATGTCCTATGTAAGTTGAAATTGTAATTACCAACCTCTGGTAGGAATGTCTCTCTCTCATGGACATAACAAATCAGTCCTTAGTAGTTTGTTATTTTGACCTCTTGGGGGAAAGAGAGCAAGTTGCAGGTGTCAGCATGGTTTCAGATGACTCATTCCAGTGATGAGACACCAGTGTTAAATGATGGTGCCCAGTAGTCCTGGAATTGCCTGACACCGACCACTTTTCTCCAGAGGATACCGAGGGGCAATCTGTATGGTACTGTATGCCTGAGGGATGGGCCCAACCTTGGTTCAATTTGAGGATATCTCCCACCACTTCATGCATTTTGCTTGATGGTCAAGATTTATTCATGATTAGTGTCTCTCACTTCTCAGTATTTTTGCTCCTAGTATTTTCAGTAATGCTTGTAACCAGCTGGCCACACTGATTGCTGATGTGGAAAATCAGTCAACCTTGAGGAATGGCAATATATGAACCTGTCAGCTTGCTGTAGGAAGTTGCACTAGCCTGTAATAATGCCTGGGTGTGCCTACTGGACTGGAAGACCCACTCGGGCCTGGTTTTGTACATGTTTTCCTCCTTTCTACCCATAGACACATTTTCTTACTTTAATTCTTTATCCTCCACGGTATACTGTGTTCTTGCTCGTCTTGGGAATTCCATGACTTGGATGGTCTTTTGTTGTGAGACTTGCTGCTGTGATGGGCTCTGGCTATAAAGCTTCCATTCTCAGGCCTGAGGGATAATGTGGAAGATTGGCAGTAAGATGATAAGGGCCATTTCTGGGACTTTGGTGTGTATGAAGACACTAGATATGTTCAGATAAATGGCCTGCTTCACCTAGGTAGGCACTCTCCTTGAGCCCATGGGTCTTCCTGGATGACACTTTCCACTCACAAGCAGCCATTACACAACAGTACAGCCACAGTCACTGGCAATGCCCCACACTTCCTCCCCTTAGCAGAATAGGATAGGCATAACAATGACTTTCAAGTTTCAGATAAGTTAACATTTTGATGTGAATGGGGATTTGGTAGCCGAATGTGGAGGCTATGTAATCTGTTGTCAATTTTAGACTTAAGAGTGAAAGGGATGGAGTTTAGCCTATCAATCAGGTCACAGCTTGATGACCTCATTTGGAGGTGCTAAAGAAATAAATGTCTTGATGGTGATAAATAGCTCGCTGGAAGCTAGACACACACTCACTTCCTGTGAGACATTCCTGTTGAGAACATACATGGAGAGAGGCTGATGGAGCCAAAGCTGTAGAGCTAGAGGAGCCATGTGAAGACCCCTGCCAGTGCTGCGATGCTTACACCACCACTGGATCCACAAGATATTCCACCCACTGGCCTGTGATCTTCCTGCATTTGGTGTCATTGCATGTGTTTCATGAGTCTGTATAGGAGTTTATAGATTGGTATCGGGCATATGTGCTATTATTGGATTTATGCACTTGATCTATGAATAGAGATTCTCTTTCCTTCTTGGGGTTCAGTCAAAAGAGTTGATTGTCTAAATCCTTCCTCAGGTTTTTTCTATGTTAATAAAATTTGGAGACCCAGGAATTTCTTCACAAAATGTATAGTAAAGAACATGAGATGGTTAAGATCTGTGTCAATGTTACTGGCTAGGATACAGAGTATTTTGCCAGTTAAGACCTGGTAAACCCCCATGAGGTGATATCTTTGAGCATGTGGCCTACCTTCAATGAAAGTAGATACTGTGGGAAAGTTTGCTTTCTTTTGGCTGGGTCTAGATCTTGCCTCTGATTTGTTGATCTCTGGTTCTTTGGACTTGAGCCAATGTCCTGCCATATTGTCTAATCTTGGGAATTGTCAACAGTCACAAGTTTGACCTGTGGATCTCAGATTCATTTGCTTCAGCGACCACACCGTTCTACTGTTCTTGGGCTCATCTGTCTTGTGGCTGGGTGAGTCAAGAGCCATCTCTAGTCTAGCATCTGACACAGTAATTTTGAAATTTCTGGCCTCTAAAACTATGGGAGGCATTTCAGTGATAAAACAAGCTTTCCCTAAATAAGTATATACGTTTCACTAGTTTTGCTTCTCTGGAAGATCCAGCCTAAAACAAAACTCTTTTGTCACATATGAGAAGTTACTCCCATAAAATTGGGGAAAAAAAGTCCTTTTGGCTGAAGCCTTCATAGTATGCATTTTTCCCTCTAGGTGAGCATCAAGCAACTTGCTCTGAGTTAGTGCATCCAGTGGTGTCCCCTGGGAAGGTTCTCTCCGGTTACAGTGAATTTTTGTGTGAAAGATTTTGCTTCAACCTCATTTTTTGTGATAGCTGAATTAAAAGAATGGCTGTCAAATATTGTTTTCTGCTTGGAAAAAATGCTGCAAAGACTGTTGTGATGTTGAACACAGCTTATACCGACAGCACTATGGAAAAATTCAATTGTACGTGTGGTTTTCTCATTCACAAAAGGTGAAATAATAATTGATGACAAATTTCATTCTCAATGTCCATCAACTCCTTGAATGGATGAAAATGTTGACAAAATCCATGCACTTGTGCTAAGAAACTAATGCCAGACCATTGGAGAAGTTATCTGGACTATCTTGGACCTTGGTTCAATGAATTTTAGTAGAAGATTTGGGAATGAGAAGGGTCGCTGTGAAATGTGTGTCTCGGGTACTGACTGATCAGGAAAATGATCATTGAGCTGAAAGATGCCATACTTTGAAAGAACAGCTCCTAAGTAACCCAGAATTTTTTCCAAGGTCATTACTGGTGACAAGACTTAGTGCTACTCTTATGACCCGGAAAACAAACATCAATCAAGTCAGTGGAAGATGACATCATCACCTTGCCTCCGAAACACTTCTCAAGTGAAAATCAAAGATCAAAATGATGCTCATTCGTTTTTTGATGTAAGGGTATAGTGCATTTGGAGTTTGTTTCACCAGGTACATCTATTAATAAAGCTTTCTGTTTAGAGTTTCTGAAAAGATTGCGTAACAGTGTGAGACAAAAAAAGATCTGATTTGTGGCAGACGGGACTGGTTTTGTCACCATCTCAGGGTGCCAGTTTTCGGGAAAAAGTAGCATGCCTCTCTTGATCCACACACCTTACTCACTCCCCTAAACTCCCTCCACGCAACTTCTTTGTGTTTCCACTAATGAAGAGAGACAGTGATTTGATGACATAGAAGAGGTGAAGAAGAAAAAAAGAGAGAGAGGTACTGTCAGCCATCCAAACAGATGTGTTTGAAAAAGTTTTTCCAAGAATGGAATTGCAGATTTGAAAAATAAATATACTAAGTGTAATGGAGAGTACTTTGATGATGATAAGGTTTTTTATATTAAAAACACCATAATATATAACTTAGTGAATTTTTCTTTTTATTTTGGGCACCCCCTCGAGGTTATCAAATACCTGCTCTGTGGCAGCCATTCTTCTAGGTGCAAGCCAACACTATAGTGAACAAAACAGTTAACCCTGCTGCGTGGAGATTCAATTTTGTGACAACAGAAAAGAGATTCATAATACAATCAGACTGAGTAACGACATGAACAAATATAAAAACTGGCCTCCGGTTAGGGAATTCTGTAGAAGGATTAAATTTATTCTAATCCACTCTAGAACTGAGCAATACAGAAATTCATAGGGCTCTTCCTCTGTGTCAATATAGTGAAACAAAAGCAATGCCATCTATTTGAAGGAAGCACAGAGATTATTGTCACCCAAATGGCTCCAAGATTTAAGAGTATGCATTCCTATAGATTCTTGGTAAGAGGATGATGATGGACAATGACTGAAGATTAAATTGGTGCTTATTCCAGATACTGCTGCTGTTCCAAATAATGCTCTCTGTTTTCTAAGCAAATTCATTCCATCTCTGGTACATTATATAATTTTATTTTAAGTTTGCATTTTAAAATTTTTATTCAGCCATCACAACTACAAAGGTCACCAAAAATGGTCACTGACGGAAGGCAAAGTGTTTCTTTGACTCTTTATTGCAATTTCACCTATATTGACCTTGTCCATCTGGTAGCATCACTCTGTAGGTTGACATTGATATGGCATGCTTTCTTGGAAAAAGAAAATAAGAGACTAAATGTTTGAGCAAAACTGCTTTACCTGTCGAGAAAGAAAGAAGCATTATATAGCTAAGGAGTTGCAGACTCCTGTCACAATGGTCTGGGTCAATATGCTAGATCATGTTGGTGGCCCAAACATATCTCCATTAATACCCATGTGAGGTCATAACTAGTTGACTGCTGACCATTCACTAACGCCACTTAAGCCTGAGTATAGACGTCAGCATTGCACAATCTCCTTGGCCTAAAGTACCATTAACACAGTTGAGAATTAACCGGAAGTTATGCCTATCCCAAAGAGTGTTCCAGAGCTAAATAGCAAGTGAAGTGGAGAAACAAAATGCCAATGGTCACGTCTCAAAAGTACAATTATGTGCTGTGGTCATGCCTCTGTCTAAGGGTAAGCCACCTTTACCAATCCTTCCCACTCCCTCAGTGAATGACTTCTAGGCAGACCTCTGTCTCTAGCTCTTCTTCTAGTCTAATATAAATAAGACATGATTTGCAGTATTTTCTTCAATGACAACCTGATCTAAGACAACCTTGTTGAGATATCATCTACAATGTAAATAACAAGCATTGATTTTCAACCTAAAATGTTTCTTGCTAATCCATGACTGTGATCTAGTACTTCCTGAAAAGGGCTTAAATGCAAAAAAAAAATGGGTTTTAAAAAAGTAATATAATAATAATAAGGAGAGGCATCCTGGTGTTGTAGTGGTAGTCACTGAGCTGTGATCCCAAAATTCCAAAGTTCAAAATCACTAGCCACTACTCAGGAGAAAAATGGAGATTTCTACTCTCAGATTCTCACAGGGATAATTCTCCTCTCTTCTATATAGTTTCTAAGAGCCAACATCGACTTGTTGGCAGTAAGTTTGACTTTGGTTTAGTAATAATGATCTAATATTTGTTCCATAATTAAAAATAAAAATGCTACATCATTTAAATCTCCCAAAATTTCTGAAATGTTGAGAAAACAAATAAGATTACCTACATTTTATAAGTAGAACTATGAATAAATTAAGTTTTTGAAATCTAGGTATCAATATGAGGATCATGAATAAATTTGAGATTTTCCATTTCCCAAGGATAGTGCTATTTACTCTCTATCTTCCTTCTGGGTTGTAATTTATTCTTAAAATTTATTAACCAAAATATTTTAGTGTACACACATATACACCACCACCTCCACCACAACACAAAATCAGCCTCCAAAACAACAACACTCCCCCAGATAAAGTACATTTCCAGGATTATGCCCATTTGTACAGACACTTAATGCTAGAGGAGTATCTTCTCCATGACCAGTTAGAGGTCATAACCTACCTGTGCCTTATTTTGGTCAATCAGTAGTACAATCCATTATCTGAATAAGTAAATGAAAATATTTTCATGTCATTAAAGTTAGGAGGCATCCAGAAAATGCAAGATCTCTTTGAAAGGTCGATCTTGCCCAAAGTGTGTAGAAGTGAAATCGCATGACTTCCGGTTCTCATGTGTGTGCTTTACTTGGTACAATGTTGATACATTCAAGTTATCACAGATGGTCATGGAATTACCTCAGGGAGAGCCTGATTAGTTTTCCATCAATTTATCCTATATGCCTGAGACAGCTTCAGATTAAATCCTCAAGATTAACCAATGGGCATGAGAAGAATGTCTTTTCTGGCGGATTCGGTTCTAATAAGGAAAAGGAATAATCGCTTCGCTCATTCACTTTGGACCACCCTTGTATTCAAGCAACTACACAGGACTTTTGTCTGGGACAGACACAGGCATGATCTCCTGATTACTCGGCCAATAATTGGCTTTATTCTTTTATAGTTCTAAACTAAGTCATTGGGGATAAATGTTTTCTGGAAATTAATGCATGTATTTATCAATTCCCTATGATCACACATTTTCCTTGCTCTTCAGTAACAAGGTTTTAAATGATATAGTCTGTTTCATCTTTTGGGGCCTGTATGAGATACACAGGTAAAGAACTCTTGCTAGACCGCATCATTCACCTATGGCAGATATCATATAGATCCCTTTGCCTAGCCCATTCTGTCAGTTTAACGATGCTTTCCATAGAGCAACATGAAACATTTATTCTAGCAGCCACGAACTTTCCCTGTTGTACTCAGATTACAGGGGTCTTGGGCCACAGCCATATCAAGTAAGTGTAAGCTCAGAAAGTATTTCTAAAGGGCTGAACTGACACCAGTGCTTTCAATCACTCCTGTGAGTTGAACCTTTGTCTCAGGTGACTGGCTGCTGTGTCCAGTCTAACATAAAGAAGACATAAACGGCAGTATTCTCTTCAAAGAATGTTGACATTTGGAATACAGAGCCAGTAACGACCACAATTGTTCTTGATAAAGGAAAGGTGTTTTTTTAAGAATTGTTTCTAATTTTCAATTGCTTATGGAGTCTTATTTTAATGAAAACATGGGAAGAGAGATGCATTTGAGTGAACGGATTTAGTCTTATGCACACAGAACCGCACCTAATATTATTGCATCACCCACCCCCCCCAACACCCAGACCGCCCCCACCTGCTGTATTTGTTTCAGCTTTCTTCTTTGGGGAGGTTGACTTGAAGGTATATCAGTCACAAACTCAAAACCAGAAACAAGCTCATTGAGTTTTCCTTTCAGTGGATGTCAACTCCTAGAGACCTTTATAGGACAGGGTAGAACTTCCCCTGTGAGCTTAGCAGGTTGTAACTCTTTACTGGAGTAGACAACCCCATCTTTCTCCCATAGAGCAGGTTTCAAAATGCTGACTCTACAAATTGCAGACCAATATCTAACCACTGTGCTACCAGAGCTTGTTTCCAGGATACTGTAAAAGGCAAGATACAAGTGATTTTCTTGGCACGATACTGTTATTTCAGTAGCAAGTCATTCAAGAATGGAGGCCAATTCCTTGCAAAGAGATCTGGTATGTGCTGGATACTTCACCTGAAAACGCGGTGTTGTGCAGGGCTGTTACTGCTGCCGAGGAAGGAGTATACAATCCTGCCCTTCCTATAGGCTCTTCTAGGCTAAGGCTTGCTTTTCAAATAAACTAACTTAGGAGGAGGGGCAGTAGTGATGAGAGGCGATCAAAAGTTTGCCTTAATAGATGTGGAGGGGATTAAAGAGAGTGACCTAGGAAGGATAATTACTGAAAATCTTTTGTGACCTTTAGAGGTAGGAGGAAGTTACGTACTGTCAAGCATATGCCGCCCATGATACACAGCGGGACAGAGCAGTGCTGGTTTGGGGTCTGATGGCTTGTTTTCTAACGTACACCCTTAGGCTTTGCTTCCAAGCGGCAGCTTTTCGGGTAGCAGTCAAGTTCACTAACAGTTGGTGCCTTCCAAGGACTCTGACTTCAAGACAAAGTCCTTCTTCCCTTTGTCCAGCCCAATTAGCCGTTGAGCACTTAACCCTAGTGTCACCGGTGTCCCTTATTTCAGAAACAGAGCATTAAATACTGGGACAGCGGTGCCATCTCTGTGTCACAGTAATGAAGTCTCCAATTCTTCATCTTTCCCCCTTCCGCCTCTTCTCTTCCTTCTTCCTCCTCTTCTTCTTCTTTTTAAATGCAGCATGTTGTGGTGAGGAATGAAACAGATAGACTTTAATCAAAAACCTAGGTTTGAGTTTCAGCACTATCACTTAAGACAGTGTGCCACTAGAAAAGTCAGTTGACCTTTTTAAGTTTCAGTGCTTCCATCTGTAAATGAGTATTTCTTTTTACCTCTTCATGCGGTTTTTCTGTAAGATTAAAGCAATAAATAGTGGTTAAAAAGCTTAGCAGAGTTCAGAGAGCTTAAACAGTGTACAATAAAAGGCAGCGATTTTTATTAGAATTCTATTAGTGTACAAGAACTCCAAAATTGAACCTAAGATGCAAGAAAATAACAAGTACTGAAAGCATGCTAATACTGTCAGTGCACAGCTTACCTTGTTTAATCTCCACAACAACTCTATACAACGGATATAATTACTACCTCAATTTTATAAATGAAGGTGCCAAGGTCAGAGAGATTGAATAACTCATCCACTGAGTGTATTTGACTTGAAAACTCATTCATTCCTACAATTCAACGCTGCTGAGCTGCTCATGTACATGAGCTGATGCTTGTACTTAAAAGAAAGAAAAAGAAAGACAGAAAGACATTACATACCAGGAAATTTGCCCACTCTGAAGAACAGTTAGATCATTTTGGCTACCCAGTTCAGTTCCCCTTGCTAATGATAACCTTAGCTTCCTGTTGAGACATTTCTTTTTCCCGTCAGTGCCGTTATTGTTGTGGTTAGATGCCATTGAGTCAGTTCCAAATGATAGTCACTCCGAGTACAATAGACTAAAAGATGGCCTGTTCCGTGTCATCCTCACAATTGTTCATATAGTTAAGCCCATTGTTGCGCCCACCATGTCAATCTATGTCACAAAGGGCCTTCCTCTTTTGCAGCATCCCTCTATTGTACCAAGCAAGATGTCTTTTTCCAGGGACTGGTCTCTCCTGAAAACATGCCCAAAGTATGTGAGACAAAGGCTCACCATCCTCGCTTCTGAGGAGCATTCTGCTTTTATTTCACTCGAAGCACAACCGTGTGTCCTTTTGACAGTCCTCTCTAACTTCTATATTTCTTCACCGCCACACTTCAAAAGCATCAATTCTTCTTCAACCTTTTTATTTGATCTTCAACTTTCACATGCAGATGAAGCCACTGAAAATATCATTGTTTGGGTCAGGAGCACCCTAGTCTTCAAAGTAATATCTGTGCTTTACAATACTTTAAAGAGGGCTTGTGGTAGGAACAATATAATTCCAGAATCTTCTCAGTATGTGTGTTCATCTGGGTACTTTAGAGACACAAATCCACAGAAACTCATGTATAAGGGAGAGTTTTATATAAAGGATAAGTGCACATCAAGAAAACATCCCAACCCAGTGCTGCCCAAGCCTGCAATTCCAACATTAACCCATTAACCCATATGTCCGACACCAATCCACAAAGTCCTCCTCCATCTCACAAAACAGACGTAATGATGCCGACTGCAGGAGGAAAGCCGAGACAGTGAGTGTGTAAGCATCTCAGGGCAGGCAGGCGTCTCCACACGGCTGCTCCAGCACCTAGGGTTGCATCAGGGTGGCTTCTCCTCAGGGATGTGGCTTCTCCTCAGGGATGTGGCTTCTCCTCAGGGATGTCTTGCAGGAAGTGCACCTTGAAAGCAGGGAACTGGCTAAGGCAGGTGCACCCTGGTCTGACCATCAGAAAGCAAGATACCGGAGAACTTGAAAGGCGAGGCTCACCGAGCCATTTATCTCTCTGCCTTTCAATTAACCCCACGTGTGTTTATCGGCCAAGTTGGCACAATAAACTAACTACCTCAGTATGAAAGAAAAGGGCTATAGATTCTTCCTTGACTAGGTCTTCCGTCCAGTAAGTGGACATCGGTTTAAACTCTAACTCACAAAGTCATCTTTGTGACATTGAATCTTGAACTCAGGGAGCATATGAAGATTGAACCATTGGATCATCATTTTAGTGGCAGCGGAATAGCTATAGGACCAAACTACATAGACTCCGATGAAACAGTTACTATGCTTGTAATTTCCCATATCTTGTCCCTCTAAATTTCTAGGACTTTCTAGTCTCTTGAAAAGTTTGTTCCAACCTCTCATAATTTATCTTTTCTTTTGGTTTAGCCAGTTGGTTTCTGTTGCTTGTAATTAAGAATCCCAACCAATACACTCATGCTACTAGCTCTTCTATTGGAAAATCTGCTGCACAAGATTTCATTAAATTGCTGCAAAGCAAGGAAGTTACTTTGAGGACAAAGCTGCACCGGGCCCATTCCACGATGATCAGCTGCCTCAAACGCGTGGGAAATTTGGACATCGAATGAGGAGAACTACAGGAGAACGAATGCAGCTGAATGATGGCGCTGGGGATGAATGTTGAAAGTGTCATGGACGGCCAAAAGAGCAAATAAAGCTGTCTTGGAGGAAGTACAGCTAGAATGCTCCTTGGAGGCAAGGAATCAGGACCTTTGAACAAGGAACTTGACTCAGTTACTTTGAGCATGTTGCCAGATGTGGACAATCCAGAGAAGGAAATCACAGTAGTGGGCCAGAGACAAAGAGCAAGACCGTTGCAAGGTGTGTGACAGCAGTGGCTGCCTCGATGGGGTCTAGTGTAAGAACCATGGTGAGGATGGCCAGGGCAGGGCAGTGTTTCCTTCTGTCATACTTGAGGTCACTGTGGGTCCAAACTGACTCGACAGCCTGAAACAGTAGCAATAACAATAACCAACTCTGTTGGACTCTATTTCTATCTTTTAAAAATCAGTATTGTATCATGTTTAAAAGCACAACATTTGAAGCCAAACTCCTCTCGTTCAACCGTCTGATTCACTGATTGCGAACTCCTCTGTACTTGCTTTATGATGTTCCAGAGTGGTGCGTAGTGTTAATGAGCTGAGCTGGTAACTGAGAGGTTGGGGTTTCTGGTCCACCGAGAGATTCCTCAGAAGAAACACAGCAATCTACTGCCCCCAAAAAATCAATCCTAAAAAACCCTAAAGAATTCACTTTTGCTCCCACAATGGAGTCACTGTGAGTGAAATAAATTCAGGGATGATGGGCTTTTTGTTTTGTTTTTATCCATCTCATGGGTCATGAGTAGTAAGTTTCTTAGAACAACACCTGGATCATATTCGTTATGTCAATAGTTTCTATTACAATCCACTGGGTCCCTCTTTTGAACATCTTTTAACAGAATAATTTAAATCCCAAGAAACACTTTTTATAATTCTTGTGCCTCCAATTTACCTTTTTCCAAAAATAATAATAATAAATCTAGAAACCTTCCATTTGAAAAATAGATCAACTGAAGGCTGAGTACCTATCTTCCTGAATAATTTTCCAAAGGATAGTGTACCAGTCTCACAAGTATGGAATTACATCCTGGCAGTTATCCAGTCCTTGTTACCAATTACTTAGTTGAAATAACACAAATTGGTATCTTTCCGCCACCCCATTAAAGCAGCATGTACTTTGTTGGGCCTATTTGAGGCCATTTGTGTGAGCCCTTGCTTTCACGAGCAAACCTGCTTGATATTTGTAATTCCTATTTTTTTTCCCCCAGCACATCATCTCCATCACAGGCACACTGTTCAGTGCAGGAGCATTCAGAGATTCCACAGCTGTGAACAAATTAAGTCTGTACCCTGCTCTTTGCACTAGCTGTCAAGAAAAAGAACAATCTGACTTTACCATGACCTTGCTGGGTTTTAAAGTTCCCGAGCTCAGTACTGTATTTGTGGCTTCGGCCTTCAGCTAGAAACACTTTGCTCTGTGGGGGTCTTTGCTGTGTTTGGGGTCAACAGACAGCTGGAATATTAGCTTCAAGGACTGCAGGGCATGAATCTATTTTCTTCTTTTTCATTCTTTTGTATGCTGGCTTCTCCTTGTCACCTGCACATTGTAAACGGTGATCTCACTGAATCTTCCTCTTACACAATTCTACTTCACATTTGTATAGCTTTGGTCAGTTTTTTTGAGGGGTGGGGTGGGGAATAATCAGCCTTTTCTCTGATGCTTTATTGTTCACCACCACAAACGTTCTGTGCACAAGTAATTGTTGTGTTAAATCATATAACGCTTACAATATTAAAGAGT
Source organism: Tenrec ecaudatus (assembly GCF_050624435.1). Lineage (NCBI taxonomy): Eukaryota > Metazoa > Chordata > Mammalia > Afrosoricida > Tenrecidae > Tenrec > Tenrec ecaudatus. The sequence goes on from NC_134533.1 coordinate 88,241,364, forward strand.
GTGGTCTACTTGGCCTGTCCAAATCAAACCAGTATAAGGCTCATCTTTAGAATTTAGAGCTTCTCCATGGTGGTGTTGGGTAAGTGTTACTGCTAACCATATGAGCAAAAGTTCAACCTGATTAGCCACTACAGAGAAAGAGGAGACTATGGTAACGGGTAAAGATTTATAGCCCTTGAAACCCTATTTAAGGTTCCTATGAGTTAGAATCAACTCAATAGCTGTGGGTTTCCTATTTATACTTTTAATTTTTATTCTAAAAGTCATTTCTGAAAAATTTAAGTTTTGCCAAGAAACAGGGAGGCAATAGAGAGACTGAGAATGTTGAGAGCCCTTTCGGAATTCAGCAGGGCTGAGCTGAGTCATCAATGAAAGCACCTGATGAAGCATTTCAGTAAACATTTGTTTGAAGAAACTGGGCGGCAGGTTTCTCCTGTATCAGAGAAACGCGGCCGAGGAAGGAAGATCCATAAAGGTCGCGAATCTATTGTCATGCTTGTTCTCCAAATTGTGTATTTAAATATTATATCATGATTCCAAGTAATAATAAGCACAGCATGAGAGGATTAATAAGTGAGAATAACCAGTAAGACTGAACAGAGCAAATGGAAGATGTTTTTAATAGTTATGAATAACAAACAGTCACTTGATTCATACTGGAATAACGTTTAAAAGGAAAGGGAAACTGCAAGGTGAAGTATCACTTGGCCGTAAGGAAGCTATTTGTCATTGTAGCTAAGAGTTTTGGCTGTCCAATTTGATCACGGAAATGGACCATTGATACAATGCCAATCCCTGATGCATAGCAGCAATATATTCTCCCTAATTAGGTGTACACGTGTATACAATGAACTTATTTCTCAGTAGAGGGTTTTTGTTTCATGGAATGCATGCTGGGATTTTCTAAGCCTCTATAGAAGATTTCAAATTATACATGGGCCTCATATGACAAGGAAAATTTCCAGAGTAAAGCCAGAAAGCAGTGGATGCTTCAGTGAATTGAACATTGCCCTCTGCTATAAATCTTATAGAGATATTTATTTTAGCGATTTTCAGGAGATAACACAGAAAGTATTCCATGTATTCCCTTTCAAGCAGTGACCTATACAGCGCATTTTAAGTAAGTCTATTGCCCTGTGTAGCCGTTGAGTGCTGCATAGAAATGTGTTCCCATGCACCATATTCAGAACAGCGTGATAGAAAAATATTCAGTGTTCATTCATAAACATGTACCATACGGGGAAATCCTAATGGAATAAATTAACAGTGATTATGCATACTGTCATTTCAAAGGAAGCTTTGGTGTGGCTTTGCTAGGTCTGCGACTGCAAACTCAGGTGTTGCATGCAAGACTGATTTATCTATCCATAAGTTGATGTGTATTCTAAGTGGTTTGACTTTCCTCTTTCAAAAGCTACACAAACTGATAAGCAGGTGACACAAGAAGAACCAATGCAAAAAATACAGCAACAACAATAGCAAAAATGTATGCAGCGTATTGTTGTTCTTTGTACACAATGATTTGAATTTCATATATTCAAAGGAACATATGTAAGAATCAGATAGAAAACTGCTCTTTTAGTGATTTTCTATCTTTATAAACAAAATCTCAGGAAAAGCTAACGTGAACTTTGCTGTTTTTTGGGTAGAGGCCATTAATATCTAATGTGAGCAAGGTTAGTGTTTAGGTCCACCACTTCATTATAAATCCAAGTCAAATGATCTGTTTGATGACATATGGCCCAGGTTTATATTTAACTGTCTCTAAAGATAGCAGGATCAAAGGAGCATTCCAAATATTCAAAGTATACGTATTCTTGGGTTCCACATCCATATTACAATTCATAAAATACCTTATTGATAAAATATTTTAGGGTTTTTATTAGTAGTGACCAAGTATACTGTGGGATTTATATACTACAACTATAATGTTAAATCATTGTGAATTTTTTTTCCAAACCAGTTTATTAGGAGCCACTCCAGACACCATGCCATTCCATGGTTCAGTCACATCAGGCGGCATGTACAATTGCTACTGAAATCAGTTTCAAACCATTTTCTTCCCTCTCGAACTCCTTGGCATCAGCTCCTCTTTACCTTCCCCACCTCTCCCATCTTCCCCCCTAGGAAACCTTATCCCAGAGGTTGTCTCTATAGAATCATCTAGCCTGGGGTTCATCCACCGCAGAACATGGAAAACCACATCACAAAGATTCGAAAAGGCTACCCACCATGACAAAACGAAACAGAGATAAAACCCAATATATTAAAAAAGCGCAGAGAGAATATTGAAAACCAGACCAACACAAATTGTATTAGTGGGGAAATCAAGTGACAAGGTTCTGGCCTTTGAAGTCAGATTGATCATTTTAATCTCTCTAATCCCCTGTCTGGCAGCCAGTTTGGTCCCATCCCTCAAGTATGGTTCGAAGGAAACCTCCGGAGGCTTATTCCCTGTGTAGATCCTGCAAAGATATTTTGGCCTTCCACTGTCATCCATAACCTTCTGCAAACTCAGGTCTTATAATTTAAGCTCTGATATTATCCTCTCCTTCAGATTTGGGTTATACAATTACAATCCTGGAGTCATGAATATTGCTGTGCTTCTTCTATGTGGACTTGACCATATGGAAGTGTTTATGACCCCAGACAATATTCTGTCTGATAGACACCATCTAATTTCTTCACCACATTGTTTCTGTGAGAGTACACTACGATACATTTTGATTCTGAATATTGTGAAGAGTTGGAATGCAAAGGAAAAATTGGATATTTCACTGTGTAGATGCATGTATGTGAGCAGGGTGGTGAACTGGATATCATCTGAATTAAAATCGAGGTGATTCCACTTAATTCATTATTATTGTGCACGATTCAGTTATGCTGGGGTACAAAAGATTTCCTATTACAGTAGGGCTCTTAAATTTAGATAAAACAAAAATGCAAGATATAGTGTGTTAGTCACATACAATGTTCTTGAATATTTATTTAACTTAGCTTCTTTGGAATGATTCCTCTTAAAATGGGGTTTCACTAGTTATATTTCCATAATTATATCCATAGTTTTCTTCAGAAATGTGAGATTCTTTGATCTTGTGTTACCTTAATCTGGTTATCCAAATCAACCCCTCACTTTCCTTAGGTGGAGTGTGGGAGATCTTGTTTTACAAAAAGGAATATATTATCATACCCATCATAGCCATTAAATTGCCATTAACCATGTGACCTCTCACCCACTGGGAGGAGGTATGTGCTTTCATTTGCAAACTACTTTGCCCGTTACACACCTCAAATTCAGGAAATAATGGTCTCTTCAAAGTGGAACTCAAAATATCAGCAAGTCATTGCAAAAAAGTACACAGAACAAAGGCAATTTGGAGAAGATTGTGAAAAAAAATCAATAAAGGCTATCCAAACCTAGCTCCTGCAGATAATACTGTGACTATCATACTTAGTCATTTTAATATTTCTTTATTGAGTCACTGGACTGTTTGTTCTCGGCTAGGTTTTTGCAAAATGTTCACATTTTTCAGAACACCAACAATTATTCTAAATAAGTATGAAGAATGTTTTTCTTGTGCTATATTATAAATATAACACTAAATGATGAAGACTCTCAAGAAGCTATGGCTCACAAGCAAAATTCAAGCTGAGCAGGGTCCTCTCCCTGACACAGGAGCACAGCAGTGCTTTCCAAAGTGGGCAATTCTGCCCCTTGGGCACAACAGTGATTCAGAGGGCCTGCAAAAGTAGATATCTACACATTATCCTGGGTTATGGGCTTACTACAAAAGGTTTTAATGCTAGGGATGTGCATGGTGTGGGGAGAGGGCCTGAATTTTGTTTTTGTTTACTTTTTTTCTGAAAAGAGGAGAGCAGGTCAAATAAACTTGGATACCAGTGAAATAAAAGGCAGATATTTTATTCCATGACAGACACGGTCTCTTCACAAATGTCCTGTGTTGTGCCCAAGGTAAAGTTGGAGGGCCCTTTTGCATGTGATCTTTCCCCAAGCCCAGCCCTTCCCAAGTAAATAAACAAGCAAAACCCAAATCCATTACCAATTAGTAGATTGGCAATTACCAATTAGTAGTTTGCCATTATCAATAAGTAGCTTGTGATTCATATTAATCCTATAGGGCAGCCTAGAACTGTCCCATAGGGTTTCCTAGACTCTAATCTTTTTAGAAGCAGGCTGCACCTTGGAATACCAGATTGGTTTAAAATGCCGCCCTTTTTGAGTTAGTTGCTGAGCCTTAAAGAGCAGAGAGCCAATCTAAACAGGGTTTTTAATAAGAAACACCAGTATCAATGGCATGGAACCTATTTTAGACATGGATGAGTTTTATGATACTCAAATATACTGTTACTTATGTAATCTAGTTCAATCAGGTCAACATAACTTTGAGGCACGATGGCCAGGCATAAAATGGGCTCATTTTTAAGAATGCATAGTCTACTTATTTAAGCAAAGAAAGAAAAGGGGAAAGGTGACTTTGTGCCATTTCTAAGAATCTCATTACAATGATCTTTGTTTGATTTTGTAATTCAGTGTGTAACCAAATCATGAAATTTTGTATACATTTGACAGAAGATTGAATGTTTACATTTTGCCAGGAAGTCACGAAAAAATGTTTTTAAGTCAGTATAATGTTTAGCTATAGAAACAGGTATTTGACATGGGGATTAGAAGTAGTTTTTCTCCTACTTAATGCAAGAACTATATCCAAATATAATTTCTACATTTAAATATATGTAGAGAAAATGGAAAACATTAGGTAAACTAGTTGATGAAATAGAAAGAGATGAATGAGAAGGACAATGGCAACCGTGGTCAGCTTGAGTTTATTGCGTGACCCTATACCTCTTGTTATGTGTCCTTGAGTTGTCCTCATACCACGCAGCAAAGGCAAGGCCACCAGGTCCTGTACCATCCTCACCATTGTTATGTTACTGCCACAGGCTCAGTAAGCATTTCCTTACTTATTTGTCTGTATATTTCTCTTTTTTGCTGTTCCTCTACCAAACACGATGACGTTCTACAGGGACATATCTCTCCTGATAGCACGTCTAGAGTACAAATTGGTATCATATTGGGGTATGATTTTTGTTCCATATATTGTTCTAAGTAATTTTAGATTAATTAATTTATCCAATCTATATAAAAACCACAAAGGACCCAAGGGGTACAATGGCCAAGTGTTTGGCTATTAATTGAAAAGAAGAAAAGTCAACTCCACCAGGAGCTCGGCTAGCTGAAGATCTACCTATACTCACAAAGGCTACCCCAGGCAGACCTTATTAGTACTGGAACCTTCCAAACGATAGCAATAATAACTCTATCTACTCTCCTTTACTTTGTCACCACTAACTATGGTCTCTGCAAATAAAAAAAACCCCATAAGAATATATATATATATATCCACCAGTCATTCACAGGAAGACAATGAAACTGTCTGCTTCCCAAAGATGGACAATCTCAGAAACACTACATAGGAATACTATGGGTTAAATTTGGCATTGGAATCAACTCTGTTGGTTTGTTTCTTATTGTGCATGTGTGTGTGTTTGTCTGTGTGTGTATATTTATTTCAAGATACTTTCTAATCCCTCTTTCTTCTAATGTCATATTCTTATTATCATAGGAAAAATAGTAACAATGATAAGATACAGAGATCAGTTTAGTAATACCACCTCAAAAGTGATATACCCAAAAAATAACTGCATGACAATACAAATCCACAATATTATACTAGCAATAATAGCACTGAGAGGCATAAGCTTCATTGATTTCTTTGTCAAAATTTCAGTTATTATTTGTAAGGGTCTAATCTCTCTTTTAAGCTGTGTTTTTAAAATATGCCAGGTGATTATAGACCAGCCTTTACCAGTTTTTGAAATCTTTACCAAGAGAAATGCTGTCGAGTCAATTTTGACTCCTAGCAATCCTCTATAAGGTCTCCAAGAATCGAATCCTTTAGCACAGCAGATAGTCTCAGTTTTCTCCCACAGAGTAATGGATGGGTTTGAACTGCTGACAGTAAAGTTAGCAATTTGGGGTTTACATGGCAGCACCACCAGAAGGCCTTGTCTTTTCTAAACATGCCAACAATTAGCCTACATCACCAAGATCTTTAAGATCACTAAACAGCTATTGCTTCTAAAAGTTTTATTCACCCTTTTCCTTTCCATCACTGAATAGGAAGTAAAGACAGAAAGAGTGCACTGGGTTGTCTTTATTTTAATAACAATGGTGTCTTATTTAATAACAGAACGGTTTTCTTTTGTGTCATGCTATTTGTTATCATCTAAAATGTATTCTGGGGAAAAAGTCTTCCAAGTAGCCATGACTCATAGGCAATTTGCTTGGAAACCTTGTCTTTAGGGTCAGAGAAGGTGATTAGTGAAGTCTGTGCAAGAAAGAATAGATGAAGCCATGCTTTGTTGTTACCACAGATGGACGGCCACAGGTGAGTGGTGGATGAGTCAGAGTTCACAGAAGCACTGCAGCCATGCTTGCACAGAAGCACTGGAGAAAGAAAAAGGCCAGGCATTCTGAAACATATATTTAATATGAGCATCTACCAGAGGCTGAATAGCAGAATGAATGCTGTTTTTATGACTGGTAAAACAAGAAATAAGAGTAGGAGAGTTAGACTTTTAATAGACTTTTATCATGAAAATAAGAAAGAAACTCAGCAGACTGGCTCCCCAGAGATATAATGATATTTAATTTTAAAAAGAAAAAGGCTCTGAAAATGGTCTAATTTTGGAGATAATGAACAAGTAATTATTTAAGAATATATACAAAACTTGGTAGGACCTCCAAGAGTGTGGTATTTAAACTGAGACCAGTGTTCTCTTACATGGGCCAATTGAATAAGATTTAACTCTTCTCTGGGTATTCTGTCTTCCCCTGAGCAGCAGGACAAATGCATTTCACTACTTATTCCTGATATGTGTTACTGGTGCTACAATACAGATAACAGAGATGGGATGCTTTATCCCAATCAGCTTCTACTCATGGGATGTGGGCTTTGCATGGGGCAATTGACAATATAAATAGGGCTTCAAAAAGTTTAGGAAAAATGAAACTTTAAGATAATGGGATTCATACTTACCTGGCAGGGGAGGCACCATGATCATGAAGGTGGTTTTCCCAGGGCGAGGCTCACCCATTGTACTCCGATGTGTTGACCCCTGCGATTTCCCCAAATGTGGGAAACTCGACTGCATAATCAGTGGTAGTGGGGGACTGCATTCGCGCTCTCCCCTGGAAAAAAAAAAAAGATAATGGAATTCTTCCACGAACTTTTAGAAGCCATTCTCATCATAGACCCTCAAGGGTTCCAAAAGAGTCTGTGCATAGAATCAAGGATTTTGCTTATAATAGTCAACCAATGGCTATTTGGAGTGATTGTAAGAATGTCACAAACATTGTACATGAGTCAAAAATGACTTGAGGGGGCCCTGAAAACAACGACACCACCGGCTTGCTGACATTTGATAGGCATTTGAGCAGACATTGAGTTTTTATTGTGAGCCACGCAGTGGATATTTTACATATTACCTCAGAAAATATTTTGAATCTCAAAATACAGAATCAAACTTTCACAGATTGAAGGACACTGTTACAACAATAGTTGCATTTAATGCACCACTTTTGATTCAGGAAAAAAACAAAACAAACACAAACCCAGAGAGAAGGAAACAACAAAGACACAGAAGAATTAAATACCACAACCAACCAATTTACCCTCTTGACACATATAGAACCACTCTACCCAACAACAACACAATATACATTCTTTGCCAGGACACAGGGAATACTCTCCCAAATAGGCCATAGGTGAAACCACAAAGCTAGCCCTGATACATTTTAAAACACCAAGACACTATGCGCTTTCTTCTCAGATCACAATCCTATAAAATTAGAAATCATTAATTGGAATATCAAGGGGAAAATAAATTTAAATAGAATTATAAGCGATTTGGCAAAAGAAGATTTAAAAAAATTAATTTAAACTTTTTTTGAATCAAATAAGAATGAAAGTACAACGTATCAAAAACATTTAGACACAGCAAAATCAGTGCTCAGAGGGGAAAGAAAGATAAAAGGTACATGTTAAAAAAGAAGGAAAAAAACCAATATCTTAACCCATGATCTCTAAGAACTAGAAAAGAGCAGCAAATAAATTTGTGACAGGAAGAATAAAAAAAATAAGTAGGCGAGCAGCAGAAATGAGAAATATAGTAGAATCAAGATAAAAAGTTGTTTCTTTGAAGGAATTAACAACATTGATAAATTATTGACAAATAGAGTTAAAGAAGAAGATTCAAATAAATGAATAAGAAATGAAACAGGCTATCTCTCAATGGAACCAACAGATCTAAAAATGATAACACTCGAATACTATGAAATACTGTACTCTAACAAAATTGAAAACCTAGAAGATATAACCAAATATCTAGAAACACACTACCTATATAAGCTAATACATAATGAGGTAGTTTGTTATGACCCACACAATAAAATCCCTGGCATAGTCATTGAAACACAAATAAACATTTCTCTGGTATTTTATGTTTTGAGTGATTTTCTATTTACCAACAGCAAAGAGATGCCTTGTTCCAGGTCTTCTTCTGAATCCTAGCATAGATGAGCGATGGCTTCCAAGGCTTCTTCAGCTTGTTGAAACACTTCAGTTGGTAATCTATCAATTCCTGGAGCCTTGTTTTTTGGCTAATGGTTTTAAAACAACTTCAAGTTTTCCCTTCCATACCATTGGTTCTTGTTCATATGCTACCTCTTAAAATGGTGGATTGTTGATTAGTTCTTTTTTGGTATTATAACTATTTCAGTCCTTGAAGAGATGAAAATATGAATTGCCAACATGCAAAGAAAGATTCTTCAGATAAGCTAAGCAATATTAAAGAACAATATAGGAGGCCTTATTTCCTTATCTCAAAATCTGCCATATGGTCACCTAGTCAAAACGGCCTAGTACTTAGGGTACAATGATAGATACATAGACCAAGGGAAAACAATGGAGAACCCAGAATAAATCCACTCGTGTATGGGCAATTGAATTGAAGGACTGAAGTACATTGAATCTGGTGATACAGTTTCTTTAACAAATTGTTATTCGGTGTCGAGTCTATTCAGACTCAGCCTGATGTACAACAGAACAAAGTCCTGCTGGTCCTTGAACCACGTTCACGTGGCTGATATGTTGGAGCTCAAAGTTGCAGCCAGTGTGTCACTCTATATCTTCAAGGACCTTTCTCTTTTTCCAGACATGATGTCCTTTTCCAGGGACTGGTATCTCCTGATAACCTATTCAAAGTATATAAGAGAAATCCTCATTATCCTCATTGTAAAGGAGCATTTTGGCTGTACTTCTTCCAAGAGAGATCAGTTTGTTCTATTAATAGTCCATAGTACTTTTGATATTCTTTATGAACACCATAATTCTATAACAAATAGTGCTGGCAAAGTGGGATATCCAATTGCCAAAAAATTGAACAGGATCTATATACACCATATATTAAAAATCATTCTCAGGATTGATCAAAGACTACATAAAACTTATAACTGTTAAGAACATTGATATAAAAATAGAGATGCCCATAGAGCTTCAAAAACATGTCTAAAAGCACTATCAAATATAATGAACACATGAGGAATAGAAGACTATATATAAATGAAAACTCCTAAAATGTAAGCACTTATGAGCATTGAACCATTTCACCAAAATAGTAAAAAGAAATCCCACCTACTAGAAAAACAAACAAACAACTTTATGGTAATGCCACAGTGGGCAAGCAACTAATTGCACAATCTACAGAAAACCTCAAAACCCCAATAAGGAAAAAGAAACAATCCAGTTCAAAATGGGCAGAGGACATAAACGGACACTTTATCAAAGAATACTTTCTGGAAGCCAATAAATATAGGAAGAAATAAATCTGATCATTAGCCATTCAAGAGGTGTGTATCAAAACAATAATGAGATACAGCCTCAGTCCAATATTAATAGCAATGTTTAAAATAAAAAGAAATTAATATATTGCAGAGAGACTGGAACCCTTAGATACTGCTGATGGAACCATAAAATGGCGCAGCCACTAAGGCAAGAAGGCTGTGCTTCTTCAAAAAGTGGGGCATTGGAACACCGTGTAGCCCAGAAATCTCTCACTTGGTGTGTAGCCTCAAGAAATACGAACCACCTCATCAAGAATTATATACACAGGCATGTTCATTGCTGCACTATTCACAATAGCAAAACAACTTAAATGCCTTTAGGTTGAAGGATGGATAATTAAACTTTCAAACAGACACACAACGGAATGCTTTACAATGTTAAAGAATAATGATCAGTCTGCCGAATATGTCATAAAGTGGAAGAACTGAGAGGACATTCTGCTGAGTGAAAGGAAACAACAGTTAAAGGGCAGATATTGCTAAGATCACTATTATAAAAAGGCAAGGGAAGGTTTCCACACTAAAAGTAAACATTCTTTAATGGTTACCAGCAGTAGGAGGGGAAAAGACAGTGGACATCACCGGCTAGAGTGTAAACAAGTGTTAACAGATGAAAGAGAAGTAAATATACAAAAGAGGGAGAGGAGCTAAAAAGTTAATTATATGCATATTTATATAGGCATGCTTATAATGTGACATATATAACATATAGGTATACTTCTTCTGAGTATCCCCAATTGATACCGATTAAGCACTCAACTACAAGCAGGATGGTTGATGGTTTGAACTGAGGAAGAACATTTGAGAACTAAACTCTGAATAAGACTGAACACTTCTAGCTAAGGGGAACCCAATTTCTTCTTGCTTACATATATGCATTTTATCTCTTTTAAGACAAATTCTTCCATACTGTGCAACCTGGTACGTCTCAAATTCTCATTGAATTTTGACTTAGAAAGTTATAGTTCTAAAGAAAAAAATAGAGGCTATGCATACCTTAATCACAGATGTTAAGAGAAAAAAAAAAGTTGTGATTAAACTTTAGACTTCAGAGAGATGTACTTACAGTTTGAATGAAAAATAAACAACAACAAGTAAAACCCCCACTACTGTCGAGTCCAATTGAATCAGACTCATACAAACCCTTTCTCCGAGAAGCAGCTGATGGTTTGAATGGCTGGCCTTGCGGTATGCAGCTAAATGTGCAAACACTTGAAGGTGCCTCTTATAGCTGGAATAAACGAAGGATAAAGAGAGCTATGGTGCCTTTGTTTTCTGTGCAGAAATACATAGGTGTGCTGGAAAAAAAAGAGAGCTATGCTGATCTCTCACTTTTTCATAGATCAAAGCCTGTTTTCTTCCCTATGCATAAGAATACTTAGAATTTTCACTTATGATATTTTATTCTTTCAACAAATTATATGTTCATATTTTAACTATTTCTCAGACACAGTTACAGTTTTGCCAACCTCAGAAACTGAGTTCTGGTGTCTGAAGGATCTAACGTGTAAGGAAACATGACTTTTATGTTTAGTCAATTTTCAAAAACTACCCCTACACCCCTCCCTTTTTGAAAACCAAAACAAAACATTTTTTGTTGTAAATTAGTTGGGGGGTTGTATTTCAGATCATTAACTCTGCATTCAAGTGCCTAAACCACTAACAAACCTCCATTAGTTGGCCCCCAGCTACTCCCCTCATTGGACTTTCTTTTCTCTCTCTCTCTCTCTCTCTCTCTCTCTCTTTCTTTCTTTCTTTCTTGTTCTTCTAAGATGAGGCTGTTTAAAATGGTTATAGGAGACCAAAGATGTCACAAAAACTTGGCTGGCAGCAAAGTCCATCACAGTTACCTGTTTGAATCTTTTTTTAAAAAAAATTTTGTAGATCATTTTATCGGGAACTCATACAGCTATCATAAAACATACATACATACACACATACATACACACATACATCGTGTAAAGCACATTTCAACATGTGTTGCCCTCATAATTTTCAAAACATTTTCTTTCTACTTGAGCCCTTGGTACATCTCCTTATTTTTCCCCTCCCTTCTTCATGAACCATTGATAATTTATAAATTATTATTATTATTTCATGTTACACTGACATATGTCTCCCTTCACCCACTTTGCTGTTGTCATCCCCTAAGAGAGAGGGGTTATATGTAGATGCTTGTAATCAGTTCCCCCTTCCTCCTCCCATCTTACCTTTACCCTCCTGGTATCACTATTCTCATTATTGGTCCTGAGGGGTTAATCTGTCCTGGATTCCCTTTGTTTCCAGCTCTTATCTGTACATGTTCTGGCCTAGCCAGATTTGTAAGGTAGAATTGGGGTTATGATAGTGGGGGAAGGAAGTATTAATGAACTCGAGGAAAGTTGTATGTTTCATTTGTGTTATAGTGCACCCTGACTGGCTCATCTCTTCCCTGTGACCCTTCTGTAGGAGGATGTACAGTTGTCTACAGATGGGCTTTGTCTCCACTTTTTACTCCCCCTCATTCACATTGATATGATTTTTTGTTCGGGTCTTTGATGCCTGATACCTGATCCTACCAACACATCGAGATCACACAGCCTTGTGTGCTTATTCCATGTGGACTTTGTTGTGTCCCAGCTAGATGGCCGCTTGTTTATTTCCTTTAATTATATATAAATATAGTTACATATGTACATACCTGTATTTAGACCTCTATACATATCCACTTGCCTCTTAGTTCTCTCCTCTATTTCTATTTACTTTCCTCTTGTCCCACTATCATGTTTGGCCTTCATTTATTTGGCTTTCAGAACTAAAGCGATCAGGGCCACGTTGGGACACACATTATGTTAGATGGCAGAGCTATAATATTGATCCGAACATTCTCCAAGGCAGTCATGGCATGAGTTATGCCTATACAGCCCCAGTACAGTAAATCTCCATCATGAACACAGCCAGGTAAGCCCCTAAAGGAGATTGCCCCTCCCTGGCCTCATCAAGGTGTGGAGGCAATCCACTTTCCAGTGCTGTCTGAGGGCAAGCCTGTTCACATCCCTGGTCAATTGTCAGAGAATTCAATGGAGGCTTAGTCCACATAGGGATTCTGCTAGTGCAATTTGGACTTTTTCTTCTATCCATAGCTGTCTACAAATTGCCAGAGAACCATTTTATAGCACAAAGTACCTAAATTTTAAAATTCTTCCAATGAATTTATAGGCAACCAATATCATGTCACCTAGAGCCAACTGAAAAACCCATAGCGAACTATGCACTACAGAACAAAACACGGCCTAGTCCGGCTCTATCTTCACAATTGGTCCCATGCTAGAGGCATCATTTCAGCTGTTGTGTCAATCTATCTGCTTGAGGGCCTTCCTCCATTTTACTGCCCCTGTACTTTACCAAGCATGACGTCCTTTCCCAGGGACTGGTCTGTCCTGTCAACATGTCCACAAAGGATCATGATGTTTGTCTCTAAGGAGCACTCTGGTCATACTTCTTCCAAGACAGATAGGTTTGTTTGGTTTTTTTTTTTTAGCAGTCCATGACACTAAACATTCCTCTCCAGCACCACAAATCAAATGCATAGATTCTTCTTCTGACTTCGATATTCAATGTACAACTTGCACATGCATATGAAACAATTGAAAAGGCAATCTTTGGGTGCATGTTGGTCCTCAAGGAAACATCCATGTTTTTCACATTGTAAAGACATTTCATGCAGCAGATTTACCTTTGATCTCTTGAATGCTGCTTCCATGAGCATTGGTTGTGGATATCCAAGCAAGATAAAATCCTTGAAATTTTCAACCTTTTCTTGATTTATCATGATGTTACTTTTAGTCCAGTTGCTATGTATTTCTTTACTGTATTCTTCTCTATTTTGCTAAGCATTCTTTCCCCATATTTTTACATTAAATAGACTCAAAATTATTCCCTGCCAGAGAATCACCCCAACAGTACTTTGATACGTAGGCCTGGTGATCTGCTTCTCAAAGATGAGTGTGTTTGATAGGGTTCTCTAGAGAAACAAAACCAGGACACTGATAATTTCATATCAATTTATATAGATAGATAACACAAGAAATAAACAGTTAATTAGTCTATAAAGCAGTACAAATGGCTCACTGCAACTCACTTCTATGAGACAGCTAGTACACCGGCAGTCCTTCAAGTCTTGAGGGCCACCGTGTAGTCCTCTGTAGAGCAATTGAGGCTATCCCGCCACAGGCAGCCAACAGCAAGCAGGTCACCAATGGTTAGCCAGATGTCAACAGGGTCCGACAGTCCTCAGCTCAAGAGATGTACCTTTCAGTAGCGTGGCGAAGCAGGAGGAAACTCCAGTTACAGCAACACAGTCTATGGGTAGGTGTCCCACAGATAGTGTAGCTGGCAAATGGAGGCACAGAAAGAGCAAGGCAGCCGCACACTTGTCTTATGATCAAAGAGCAAGAGAGAGAGGGGCGAGGCTCACCAAACTATTTATCTCTCCGCCTTTCAACCAATCTCACATGCGTTCATTGGCCATGTTGGCACAACAAACCTACCTAGCACAGAGACCCTTGAGGACTGTGGAGCAGCTCTGCCTTACATGTAGCATCTCCAGGAGTTGGAATCCACTCATTGCAACTAGAAACATTTCTTCTTATATTTTATGTGGAAGTCATCCAGTGTGGACGTATGGACATTATTTGGCCTGAAGTCCTCACTCTTTCTTCCTTTCTTAAAAAATGAACAAAATATACCTCTCCGTTTGACAGATAATGTATTTATTGGGCATTTCCAAAGGGATATATGTTACAAGGAGTGAGGACTAGTTTGTTTATTCTCAGAGGATTTTCTGAAGAAAAATATTCTGCATTCTGTGCCATACCATAAATTGAAACTAAACCTATACAAAAATAAATGGAGCTTTTCTTATATAAACTTGATAGTTATCTTACTTTTATAGTTTTAAATACTTGGAGTAGAAGATGTCATAGAAGGTTTCTTAAAGTTCAAACTGTAGCTTGAATAAAAAGCTGTAGTTTAAAAACAAGCTTTCTTGTTTGCTAGAAAAAAAATACTTAAACATGAAATGTATTAGTACATGTGCCTTTAAACATAAAAACTATTTTAAATGTTATGAACATGATAAATGTGATATTGGTATTAACAAAATAAATTGCAGTTTAAGTCTATAGTCTTAATCTAGCATAGTGATATAATTATAAATCGGGTCCTTTAAAAAAGTTTTGAAAAAACCTCTAATTTCCATTTATAGAAAGATATTCATAAAACCCAATATTTTGGGGAGGGAAGGGGAAAATGAGCAGCCGATAGTAAGGGCTCAAGTAGAAGGCAAATGTTTTGAGAATGATGCTGGCAACAAATGTACATATGTGCTTGACACATTGGATGGATGTATGGATTGTGATAAGAAGTGTATGAACCCCCAATAAAATTATGAAAAAAATAAGAAAGAAAAATATCATGGCTTGAGTCAGGACATGCAGCTTAGTCCTTAATAACATCTTTGCGTTTCAACACGTTAAAGAGGTCTTGTGCAACAGATTTACCGAATGCAGCACGTTTTTGATCTCCTTACTGCTGCTGTTACAGACCCTCATATGTGAGGTCATACGATAGTTGGCTTTTTCTGATTGACTTATTTCATTCCACATGTCTTCAAGCTCCCGCCATACTACAGTGTGTACCAAGATTTCTCCATTGTGTGTATGTATCACATTTTTAATGCATTCATCTGCTGGTGGTCATTTGGGTTGCTACTACCTTTTGGGTATTGTGAATAGTGTCTCAATAAACCTTAGCATGCAATTAAAAGGAAACAGTAATTAAAAACCTATTATTCTTTCCATACTTCTGCTGATTTTGACAAAACCTTAATTTTGTTTAAGAGCAGCAGAGTTGTTGAAAAGGGATAAGTTCATGAACAAGAATACTATATTTCATTTTAAATCTCAGCTCTGAATATTTTTAGCTATTTGTCCCATGTTAGCTATATTTGATCACCAATACCGAATTTGTAGTTTGTTGTGAAAAGAAAACATATTGGAGAATTCATTGCCAACTAACTACTATTCCAAAGACAATTTCAAAACATGCTATCTTGTTCAGTTTAAGTTTTCAGAAATCAATATTTGACTAAAGAGAATGTATACAGGTCCTTCTAAAAAGTATGAATTATGATCATTGTTCTCCACATAGAATTTTCAGACACATTGTTTTTTCTAATTTCCTCTGCATCCAGCTTGTTCTCTGCTGTTCCAAACAATGCTTGTCTATCCCATTCAGTCAGTTCTTCAACTGGCCTTCTCTCTTGCACTTTTTTTTATATTCAAACTATTCACTGAAATTTAAAATATTCAAAATATAATTTTCAGAATCCTCTGGTAATATATGCTTCATCTATTCAGTAAAAAAAATCCCTGAGGACACAGATGTAGTACCATCATTCTTCCTATTGTTTGACTCGAACTTTCACGGGGACTAACTGTCATCTGATAAAGTCATTTTGCTGAAAGCTTATTTGGCTGTCACTTCTTGTGGTAAGTGTGAGTGAAACTCTGTTTGAATGGAGATTATAAATTCCAGAAAACAGTTTTGGGGTGTGAACCACATTCACCATCAATTTCGTAACAAAGATGATTCTTCTGCCCTTGCTCTTGAGGAAAACAAACAAGCTCAGTTGCTTTCTATGTAATACTCCCTTTGCCAAAATGAAAACATTGAAACACTCCCTGGAGATGTGTCACTGGTCCACAACACGCTGGTGAATGTGGAAGAATGGACTCCTGAACCAATAGCATCTCTTCACAGGTGCAAAGCCATACTTGCTGCTCATTTTTTCCCTTCTGAGCCACGTCTCATAACAGGACGTACAGGCAAGAGCTGGAAGGACCACACATCCAAAGTCTCAGTGTGCAAAGGACATCAAAATACTCCAACCACAGTCAGACATGCAAGGCATCAGTTGATTTAAAATGTGAAACATAAAGTTAATTATGTAAAAACTCATTTATAAATGCAATAATCACTAATAGCTTTCTGTCTCAAAATTTAGATATACATATTATAACAAAGAAATAATTCATTTCTCTTTAAAACCACCATCATAACATTTGCATACTATATTTTGAAAAATATACAGGGATACAGATAAAAGTGCCACGAAATAAATGCACAAGGGTCAATTTCCACAGAGAATTAGACAGGGCAAGCTGGGAGAGCAAGAAAGGAAATCACTAAACCTAGCATGAGACTCAGAGGAGCGTTGGTAATCTAAAGCAATAGCCATCCCAAAGGTAATAAAGAAACAAGATGGTATAAATAAGAGGGGTTTGTACTCAATCTAAACTATACCCTTTTAGCAATCTGTTAATGAAATTATCATTATTAAAATGTTACATCCTGTGGAAGTCTATGACAGGATTTGTTCTTGAAAAGCGAAGGTGTGGATAGGGTTTTTTCTTTCTTTCTTTTTAAATTGCTGGCTCTCTATCCAGGTTATTTGTTGTGAGTTATAATTCCGAAATGCCTGGAACATGATATTTCATTGGTAGTATATGTCCCCAGTTACACATTTCAGACAAGTAATATTTAACAGTGTTTGGGAGGTCGTAACCCTGAATTGAGCATTGATTTTTCTTTCCTTCCGGACAAGAACTGTAAGGGAATATTAACAAGTAACACTGGTCTAATAAATGTGTTTAATTGAAATCACTGCCTTAGTGCACAGTTACATAAAAGCTTACTCAGCTCCTCCCCGGATATATAACTTAACAAAGAAAATAACTAGAACTATAAAATTTCCTTCACAGAAGGAGAGTCCTCTTGATATATTGTTGACCTCAGATTTCATAAACTTTGTTCTAGATTCTGCATGCTATGGTATGAAAACTAATAACAGTATATTGCATGCAATGCTTCCATGGTATAAGATACAACATCATGTACTATTGCGGGAATTGGTGTGTTTACTTGTATTTGTGCATGTTTGGGAGAAATTTTATGATAAACACTGCTTAATTTACTATAACATGGATTTCATTATAAATAGCCAGGTAGGTCATTTAATGTACTTAATAATCTATGGGATAGATATCATTATACCTCTAAAGTTCTGTTTACTTTTTTTGGTATAGAATTCTTGTTTTCAGGTTGTAATGAAATTGTAAGTCTAGTTACTTATAGTAAATGTGTCTTTAGATTAAATACTAGAGGTGCTCCTGGGACATAACACAGTTTTATGTATTCATGAACAAGAGAACTTTTCATAAAATAAGATCCTACTCCTAATAAATTACAAGATATTGCAATAAAAATACAAACAGTACCTGCTTTATTATTGCTATTATTGTGTAGGATGGAAAATATGTTAGGATGTGATATAGGATCTCTCTTTGGTACTCTGGAAAAAAAAATCCTTGAGGGCAGAATCAATTTTCTGAGGTGGTGAAGATTTATTATAAAGATGCAAGTCACATAGGGTAACAAACGAAACTCTCTCTGCAAAGACACAGCTAGTGGGACATTGTATGTGCCCTTAACTTCCAAGACAGTGTAAGTAGTTCCCATGGCGGCTCTATCCTGTCACTACAAGGAGCAGAGATCAGCTTTCCGTAATTCTAGAGACTTATTTTCAGGAGTTACACTGTCAAGACTCTAATATAAAGAGAGACCATAATATATGTAGAGGCTCAGATAGATAGATAGATAGATAGATAGATAGATAGATAGATAGATAGATAGATGTATATACATATACGCACACACATTTAATTCTGTTCCTTTATTGCTCAGCCTTGGATTTGAAGTCCTCCTCAAATATGAATTTTATTAACTCAATCTATCAGCACTCAGTACAGAACCTGGTGGAGACTTGAAGTCCAGCATGCACATATGGAATAATTTCAAGTCTTAGAAACTGTCACCTTGGGCCTCTATTCAAGCACTCCCTCAATGCATGAATACTTTCTTCTATTAAATTTGCATTCTATGATGCTCACCCTCCTGACACAACTGCTGAAGCCAAAATGGGTGAACAAGTAAATGTGGTGAAGAAAGCTGATGGTGCCCGGCTATCAAAAGAGATAGTGTCTGGGGTCTTAAAGGCTTGAAGGTGAACAAGTGGCCATCTTGCTCAGAAGCAACAAAGCCCACTTGGAAGAAGCACACCAGCCTGTGCGATCACGAGGTGCCAAAGGGATCAGGGATAAGGCATCATCAAAAAAAAAAATCTTACCATAGTGAATGAAAGGGGAGGGGAGGAGATGTGTCAGTCAGGGTGCGACATAGCACCGATGAAGAATACAGCTTTCCCCCAGACCCTGGATGCTTTCTACCCCCCAACTACCATGATTCAATTTCTACCTTGCAAGTCTGGATAGATCAGAGGTTGTACACTGGTGCATATAGGAGCTGGAGGCACAGGGAATCCAGGGTGGATGATACCTTCAGAACCAAGAGGTGAGGGGCGATACTGGGAGGGTAGAGGGTGAGTGGTTTGGAAAGGGGGAACTGATTACAAGGATCTATGTGTGACCTCCTCCCTGGGGGACAGACAAGAGAGAAGATAGGGAAAGATATGACAAAATAATAATATATAAATTATCAAGGGCTCATGAGGGAGGGAGGAGGGGAGAGTGGAGAGGGAGGGGGAAAAAAAGAGGACCTGATGCAAAGGGCTTAAGTGGAGAGCAAATACTTTGAAAATAATGAGGGCAAAGAATGTACAGATGTGCTTTAGACAATTGATGTATGTATATGTATGGATTGTGATAAGAGTTGTATGAGCCCCTAATAAAATGTTTAAAAAAAATAGAAACTTTCATTTTTTTTCTACCCTCTAGATGGAAGCCTTCAGTTAGAGTGATACATACATAGGTCAATAAGCTACAGTCAGAAGTGGTCACATGATGCCAAATGAGAGCAATGTTTCTTAGATGTCAACACCTGCAACTATTTCTTCCAAAGGAAATTAGGAGCAGAGTGAACACAAGAGCCGCATCAACCTCTCGTGCTATACCAGTGTTGACTATCTACACTTGTTTCCTATGCACACTGGTTTTTCATTTAATCTCTAATGCTCACTCCACTGATTTTGATTTTCATTGATTAAGCATGGTGTGAGAGCAGCTAATGAGTTAATTACTATGCATATAGTTCCAAAGAAGAATTACTCACTTATTGCCCTCATGAAACTTACATTCTATGGGATAGCACTGAAAAATGCTATTCTTCTTTAGTAAACAACATAACATGCAGAATAGACAGCATTGATTGTTTGTTTACATTTTTGTCATATTTACTTTTAAAAAGATATTCATAATGCTAGAGTAGGAGTAGAACAAAAGACCAGAGGACAGATTTTTCTGAAAGAGTGATTGTGAAGCTAGGCTCTGAAGTGTGAGTAAGAATTAAATAACTCAAGAGAAATCATTCTGACTGTCCTGAGTTAACCAAGATGGTCTCCCTTTTCTTCCTAGTGACTGAGTGAGGGGCTCAGGCTTAATTCGGTCAATGCGAGTCATTTTTCTGGGGGCTGTTCCTTCCTGATTTGGCATCTGCCTTGTACTAAACTGAAACAATGCAAGTGAAGGAAACGCTCATTTTTTTTATTTTTCACATTAATGACATACAGTAGAGAAATGATGTTGCTCTCTTTGGAGCTACCAGTCATTTCTCAACCAGGAGTGAGGTCAGCCTGTGGTCTGACAATGGCCTTATACATAATCCTAACCAGTGGAACCTCAATCCTGACCATACAATTACCTCGAGACCACCACACATCTTGAGATTTTGTCTGTGCATGGCCTTGCTTGTTAGGTCAGTTTCAGTGAGAGTTGTGATTAACTATATCTCAAAATGCTCTAATCCATACATTATTCAAATCAAACCCAGCAAATCTACCTTGGTGGTTCACTTGATCCTGATGTTGTCCTGATAACTACCTTCTCTCTCCCTTTTGGACTTCAGAAATTGGATCTCTCTTTTGTTTTTCTGATAAGCATCCCCTGGCCTCACCGCAAACTTGCTGTCCACTCTCCTCGTTTCTTCACAATAACTTTCCAGGCTTCTAGCTGACCTCCTCTGTCTGCCTGCTGTTGGCAGTGCACCGCTGCTCTTCCGGGGAGATGGCCCAGCTAGGATCATTCCACTGAGGCTATTTCTTTCTACAAACTGGCCATAAATCAGATACAATTATAAAGCACACAGTTCCAGATGAATAATACCAGAGTGTTGCCATACTTTTTCCCCTCTTAAAGGGATAGATACAACAATTAGCATCTTATTTGTCTGTTCATGTAATCTTTCCAGGAGTCTCATAAAGCACTTACTGATAGAGTCTCATAAACTATGAACTTACTACTTCATAGTTTAACCCTGCCCCTATCTTTTTAGTCCACAGTTACTGTCATGACTAAGTGACATTTCTATCCCAGTTTTTTGTTCAACTCTGTGAATAATGACATTTTATCTCTTTATAGACATACTTCCTTTTTTGTTTCTGGAAAGAACTTATGCATACATTTCTGGACTCTGTATTTTCAGAGTAAAGTATCTTCTCTATTGTTTTATAATAGCATTAACTATCTATTATACTTATTAAGCTCCTCACAGTAATGTATAAAGGAATGATCAGAGAGGGGGCATTCTTTAGCTTAAATGCGTAACAATATCCCTCTTGTTGTTAGGTGCCAATCAGTCAGTGTCGACTCCCAGTGTCCCTATTCACAACTGAATGGAACACAGCAAACCCTGCACTATCCTCATAAGTTTTGCTATGTTTGAATTCATTAATGAAGTTGATGTGTCAATTTATGTCACTGAGGATCTTCCTCTTTTTTTCTGAAGACCCACTTCTTTAGCAAGGTTGATATTCTTCTTCAGATACTTGACACACTTGATATTATGCCCAAAATATGTAAGACAAAGTCTAGCCAATACCGCTTCTACAGAATATTCTGGCTGGACTGACAAAGAGTGGTGAACAGCACAATTTATCACTGGGTAAACTGATATTGGTAATTAACAAGGAGTTTCCTAGTTACCCGCTGATCTTATTTTTTTAAAAAGACTGTCAAAACATTGTGATTTCAGTGTTCCCTAAATATGAAAAAGAAATAATTTATATAAACCTATTTTCCCTGGTACAAGGCAGGAAATTATTTAGTGTGGCAATTCTAGCCATAGTTTCTGTAACTTACACCAAATGACATTTCCTGATGCATCTGGGTAGGAGAAGGTGGGGGGAGATACTGATAGGATTCAATTGTGAGTGCTTGTTAACAAGATTCATTGTCATTGCCATCTTGCTCATATGAAAGGAAAGCAGGACTTCAGGAGCAGGACAGGGATCACTAACAGCAAGAACCAGTAGTGGATTTCATCATGTGGACATTGACAACCCTTTGCAGTGAACCTCTTTGACCTGGAAGGCAGCAGAGAGACCTAGGGGCAATGGCAGGAGCAGAATGAGGAGTCAGAGACCAGGACTCCTGTGTTAGACTGGGTATTCTAAAGAAGCAAAACCAGTGACGTGTGTGTGTGTGTGTGTGTGTGTGTGTGTGTGTGTGTGACAGAGAGAGAGAGAGAGAGAGAGAGAGAGAGAGATCAAGAAGTGGCTCACACAGTTTTAGAAGTGGGAAAATTCAGTAGAGTTAATTTCCATGGGTCAGATGTAAGCTGAAGGCTTCTGCCACAGCTGCATAAGCTGACAAACAGGAAGCAAGGCGGTGAAGGAGGCAAACCACAGGCTGGAGGATGCAGAGCTGAATGAATCTAAGGATGATCAGTCTGCTGATGGCTCCTGGGAACGGCAGGCAAAATAACCAGATGGAGGATTTAGATCAAGCAGTAGAAGTACGCTAGCTTCCACACACTGTCAATTTATACCAAGAGTATGCTGCATCCTAAATATAACTTCCCCTAATCATATCAAGGTTGTGACCACATCCAGGAAGTCCATTCTCCCTACAACTGCTTGGATGCTTTACAGAATTTCCCATCATGGACTTGACTACACTATGAAGAATCCTGGCCCATCCAAGTTGACAGAACACCTGTCACAACTCCCCATTCCAAGAGCAAGTAAAGCTGAATATTTTGGGGCAGGATGCTGGCTTGTTGAGTGGCGTACCTCTTGACCTTCAGTTGGGGGTGAGAACTGGGTGTATCGATTCGTGGAGCTGGCGTGGACTGCCGTTAGATTGTTGCTTCCTGGAAGGAGGCTCCTCGGACACTTAATTCAAGGAGTTGGGATCAATGACCCACAGGGCTAGCGCTGAGTGCCTTTGGTATGTGGCTTATAGCAGGAGAGCATGCCCCTTGGGCCCTTATTAGCAACTGTGAAAGAACGTTTTAATATGTACTGACTGGAAGACTCTTCCCTGAGCATCGCCACCTGAATTTTAATAACACATGCTATTATTGTGAGCATTCTCTGATTTCTTCATGGTCATGGCAATGAATTATAGAGCCGAGCTGAAAAGTACAGAGTCTTGTTTAAGATGGGCTATCTGGTTAATGTAATACATCCAAAAGACAGTGAAAAACATAGAGGCACAACCAAATTGCGCATCAATTTCTTATACTAATTTATATCCCTTTTCTACCCCCAAAATCGTTAATGATGAAGTATTTGTATTCTCTTTGGGGTTCCTGTTTAATTCTCAACTCATGCACCCTATAATAATAGAGATAATAATAACAATAAGAACAAGAAAAAGATGTTGTGTTAGCAGATTGCATTTGTTATTAATAATATATTAATTGAATTTTATTTAATTATTCATGATTTAGCAAACTTTATTAAATAAAAATACAACAATCTTGTTTTTTTTAGAAATAATATAAATGAGTAAGAAGATCAAATTCTTAAAATATAGGAATACATCTTACTAGCAGTAGAATGTATGAGATTCTGATTGAAACTTTTTTTGTGAAAAGACAGACAAAAAAATTACAACAATTTGAATAAATACTTTTATTAAACTCAAAATATGCAATAATGTGCATTTTAGGAAGTCTAAGGTTAATTTCAAATACATTCCTTAAATGCATACTAGTAAATTCATGCTATATGAGGTGTTATATAGTTGCAACCATGAACTTCCAATTATTATAGAATGTTGTGTGATTCCTGGTTCGAATATTTAAATGGGAATCACACCAAACTAATCTATTAAAGCATCATAACTCTGTGTTCTGTAGGATCAATACATAGGGATAATAGAGATTCACTTTAGCTCTGTTAAATTTCAGGTGCTCTAAGCATATACAGTAGGGCACAGCCAGGCAGCTGAGGAATAGAAATTTGATTTTACTTGTAGGAAGAACTATTAAAGATGATGGATGATTGATTGATACAATGAAGAAGCAAAATCCAGTTCTCTTTTATACACTTCATTTTTCTAAGTTTCTTAAATGTGTGTGTGTGTGTGTGTGTGTGTGTGTGACATAAATTGCTGTTGGGTCCCTGTAGGAGAACTGTAAACTAGACTGTTCTTCTAAGGCAGTTAAATGGCACAACAGAAGAAATAAGAAACAGAGCCCATGCAAACATAGATATATAATTATATAATTTCTGGAACCTATAAAAGGGCAATACAGAGTATTGCTGCAAAATTATGGACTCCTATATTAAGCAAAACTACCAATATATGAAGCAATTGTTTCTCAGCAATATCTCCACCTAAGTCCATACATTTCTGAAGACAGTTTTCCACTTTAATATCAAACTACAGATTTCAAAGAATGAAAATTTCAGAAGAATACATTGGACTCTTCTGGAACCTGTACATCTATCAAGAGGCAGTTGCTAAACAAACAAGGGGTTACTGCATAATTTCAAACAAGGGAACTGTGTCAGGGTTGTATCTTCTTACCAGATGCATTGAATCTGTATATTCAGCACATAATTAAGAAAACTTAATAATCTGAAGAACATGGCATCACTATTCAGGGAAGGATCCTTAGCAACCTGCAATATGCAGACGACACAGCCGTTCTTGCTGAAAACAAAGATGATTGTCAACACTTACTGATAAATATCAAAGAAAATAGCATTAAGTATGACTTACAAGTCAATGCAGAGAAAAAAAATTCCTAGTAACTAGAATTATGGATTACATCATGATAAATAGAGAAAAAATTGAAGTTATCAACTATTTCACCTCCTTGAATCCATAATCAGTGTTCATAGAAGCAGCAGTCAAGAAATCAAAGGACACATTTGCTGAACAAGACCTCTTTAAGGGATTAAAGAGCAAAGAGGTCGCTTAAGGACTAAGGTGTGTGTGGTAGTTATATAATCTGTTGTCAATTTGAGATGATTGAGTGAAGGGGTGGAGTTTAGCTTGTCAATCAGGTCACAGCTTGATGACCTCATTTGGAGGTGCTAAGTTGATAAATAGCTCACTTGAGGCAGGAAGCAAGCTCACTCCCTGGGAGACATTGCTGCTGAGAAGGCACATAGAGCTTTGCTCATTCCATGAGCTGGAGGAGCCATGCAGAGACCCCTGCCAGCTCTGAGATGTCTCTACTGTCACAGCATCCATAAGACATTGCACTCACAGGTCTGTGATCATCCTACATTCAGAGTCATTGCCTGTGTTTCGTGAGTCTAAAGAGGACTTTATAGACTGGTATCGGACATATGGGCTAATATCGGACTTAAGGACTTGATATGGACTGCACTGAATGTTTTCTCAATATTCAATTGCTCTTGTGTATAAAGCTCTTTCTTATAAACATAAGAGTCTTCCTGGATTTTTTTCTCTAGTCTACCCAGATGAACACAGTGTGCATGACCCAAGTCATGAAGATGTCAATTGTCCTATATTCATTTGGAAGTGGGGAATTGAATAAAGAAGTTTGAAGAAGAAGCAATGAACTTGAATTATGGTGTTGGGGAAGAATATTAAAAGCACTATGGACTACCAGAAGAATAAACAATTCTGTCTGTCTTAGAGGCATGATGCCCAGAGTGCTCTTAGGAGTGAGGAAAGTCACACTGTTACACTTATTTTAGACCAGTTATGGGAGAGACAGGGCTCCAGAACAGGTTGGAAGTCTACGCATGGTAGAGTCAGAGAAAATGAGAAAGGTCTTTGATTATAAACTGACACAGTGACAGCTCCAATGAACTCAAGCACAGCAGCAATAGTGAGGATTGTGCAGGGGCACCTCTCAACAACAAACAACACCTATTTTACCTAATGATTTTGTACCTTTCCTTTTCCATGCACACCACATCCAAAGCTCGGTTTTGGTATCATCATGGGATTCAAGTCATGTTCCTTTTAAATGTTATTTCAGGTGAAGAACATGAAGAAGATTAAGGGGCAAGGTCAGGGCTATAGAATGAAGAGGGTAACATTTCCCAACAAAAGTATTGTAGGACAACCCTTGTTACCCTCAAAGAATGAGCCAATACATGGGGATTGAGGTAGTTAGTTTATTGTGCCAACCTGGCTGATAAACACATAGGGGTTAATTGAAGGGTGCAGCGATAAATAGATCAGTGAGCTTCACCTTTCTAGTTCTTGGGTCTCTTGCTTGTGATGGTCGGACCAAAGTGTAGCTGCCTTAGTGGTTCCCTGCTTCAGCTGGCAAGGCTCACTTCCTGCAAGACATCCCCACGGAGGATCACATGGACCTACCCCGATGCAGCCCTGGGTGCTGGAGCAGCCTTATGGAGACCACTGCCAGCACTGAGATGCTTACACAATCACTGACTTGGCTTTCCTCCTGCAGTCGGCATCATTGTGTCTGCTTTGTGAGATGGAGGAGGACTTTGTGGATTGGGGTTAGACATATGGGTTAAGGGATTAATGCTGGATTTGTGGGCTTGGGCAGCACTGGGTTGGGATGTTTTCTTGATGCACACTTAACCTTTATATAAAACTCTCTCTTATACATGAGTTTCTGTAGATTTGTTTCTCTAAAGTACCCAGACAGGCATGATGAAAAAGAAAAGAAATCTTCCAGGAAACTTTCTTGTTCATTTATGTTTTTTCAATACATTTTTCCAATACATTTGTTTTGGAAAATATTTTTCCAATACATTTTTCAATTATATGCTTTTTCATATGAAGTCTTCATGTTCATCCTGAAAAAACATTGTATCAATATTACCCCTTGAGATGCTCCCAAACAGTGGAGGCAATCTATCTGCCATGAATTTAACTGGGTCAGCAGTTTGGGGAAGATGACTTTGGAAGTCACCCTTTTTATTGGAACTCTTTCTATGTCTATACATTCGAGATTTGTTCCTGATTACAATTTATCTATGAAACTATTTTCAGTGGCTTTTAATCTTGCTTAAAAGACTGGTGAAAATATTACCTCTGAACCAACTGATCTTCATTCAATGCTTTTGGCACCCAAGTCACTGAAAACTTGGTGAGTGCTTTTCCCTTCATATTGAAAATACTGAATGACATGAGGTCTCAATTTCAGTAGTTCTGATATCAATGATAATTTTACAATCATATTCTATCAATTTCTAAACTCCAACCAGAGTTTCTACATTTATGAAGTTTGCAGTCTTCAATTTCTTGGCTCATCTCTAAAATAGTCCTGACTTCCCTTAAAATCATTTACTTGAAGGCACTTTAAATACTAAGAAGTATATATTACCGTGATAAACTGTCAAAAGCCACACACTGCTCATGGAGTCATGCTTAAACTATAGCTTAACAACCATCCAGTGACCTTGACAAAACTTAGGTTCATAGGAGTAAAGTCTCTAATACCCATGGGTGGAGAAAAGAGTAAAGTTTTGACCACTAGGTAATCAAATTTCCCTTGCTGAATGCACCTGACCCATGCCTTGGGGGCAATGCTCTGCTTCTGATACTTGGTAGCCTGGAAAATCCTGTGGTACAAATCTACTCTTGCATAAATGATATTACTAAATTGGAATCAATTCTTCTCCAACTAACAAGAACAAACATCCAGATATGTGATGAGATGGAGATGCATTTACTTTAAAAGAGAAAGTTTTCAATGAGCAATAATCACACCTTGAATAAACCTCCCTGGCTATGATATTGCACTGTACAGGAGAAGACATGAACAGATAACTTGTAACTCTTAACATTTGTTTGCTCATGGGAAAGGATTGGAGCAAAGGGGCCAAACACTGTGCATTATGTTTTCTTTAGGCAACTCAATATATTTTTTACTTATTTTCAAAAGTGTGTTTTAATTTTACAGAAACCTGGGTGAAGATAGACAGCAGCTGGTATGAAATATGAAAATAAAAATAATTTATGAGTTACCAAAGGTTCACAAGGGTGGGGAGGGGAAAAGAAAAGTTGATACCAAGGGCTTAAGTAGAAAGAGAATACTTTGGAAATGATGATAGCAACATATGTACAAATGTTCTTGATACAACTGATGTATGAATTGTTATGAGTTGTAAGAGTCCCCAATTAAATGACTTATTTTTTTTTTCTTTAAATGAAAAAGTTTCCTCTTGACAGATTTCTTCCTGAGTTTCAGCAGTGTCCATTGTTTTCCTCCAACAGGACTGACTGACTGACTACATATGATAATGATATAAACATTCAAAAGAAAATGTTCAAAGGTAAGCAATGGTATTTCCTAGCTTTCTCATTACAAAATCTACAACTCAAAATAGAGAGCTTGTTCACCATAAAACAGCGACATAAAATCGATTGTAACATCTTTACCTGCATTTTGGTGTTTCCTTAGGGTAATCCCTTTGGGTTATTTTCAGCAATGATTGTCCAGGCAAATTACCTAGGGAGCTATTAAAATCTGTCCATGCCTAGCCATACTCCCGAACAATGGAATTTTAATTTCTGAATAGGCCTTTACACCTGAATGTTTTAAGTTCCTTTGATGCTTCTGATTCCTAATTAGTTCTGAGAAAACTGAAAGTCAAAAGTTGACGCATATACAATCCAATTAGTCAAGACTTGGTACACAGTAGCGTCTTGATGGTGCTAATAATGCACGTCCCACACATGTGTGGCATCATATAGCCTGTGCCATGTTTTCTCTAGTCCATGAATATTTGAATAATTGTTTTGTGATACCTATGATACAATGTTATGCATAAACACAAATAAAGAAAAGAAAAACCTATTGCTATTAAGTAGATTCTGACTCTGAGAACAGAGTAAAATTTTCTCGTAGGGTTTCTTAGGCTGTAGTTTTCACAGAAGCAGCCTGCACCACCTTTGATGGGATGGCTGATGAATTCCGACTCCCCACCTTTAAGTTAAAGGCTGTGTAATAACCAGTGCACCACTAGGGATCCTTACACATACAAATAGTAATATATAATATTTAATTTACATACACACAAACTTCTAATAGATTCTGACCTTCATATGACCAGGGATTTTTATCTGTTTTTGAATTGGGTAGTAACCTACTAAGGAAAGAATGGGAAGCAGAACTGGACATTTATGATGGAGGTTTGTTTATCTTTTTGTACTGTGTGGAACCGAGAGTCCTTTTGGTGCCATGGGTTAATTGCTGGATTGTTGACTGAAAGGTCAGTGATTATTGACCACCAGTCGCTTCTGAAGAGAAATATGTCAGTCCGCTTCCATAAAGATTTACAGCCTTTGCTCTATCTTAGGGTCAATAAGAGTGGCTTAGAGTTTTTAATTTTAATTGCAAGCATATAATGATAAAAAATTAAGTTGATCCTATGTTTTCTTTGATTTTATCTTCTGATAATGGTCTCCTTATTGCTTGCACCTGCCTTTTCTTCATTTGCAGCTAGTTTCCAGATACAAATTGTGGATAATAAATATCTGATAACTGATTGAATGAATAAAATGCTCTCCATAAATATGAGGGCAATTAAAAATGTATTGCCATTAAATCACAAAAATTTTACTGGACGCAAATATTGAAAAGCTTTGTGGTTAGACATTCTCCATCTAGGTTTATACACTTCTGAAGGGAGTATTACCATTGTAATGGTTATATATTGGGCTGTTAACCACAAGATCAGGAAATTTAATCCACCCGCTATTCTGGGGGAGAAAGATGCGGCTTTCCAATCCACACAGAGGCATCATCTCAGAAACCCTCAACGGCAGGGCTTCTCATGCCCATGCGGTTAATGTGCGTCAGAGGCGACTTGATCGTAGTGAGTTTGGACTTGGGGTTTTGAATCCTTCCCAAGATAATTCTGAATTTTTCAATTTACACCATGGTCAAAATGGCAGTTTTCACATCTTCCAGCGGTTCGAATTGTGTTCCTTTTTAGAAGGGCAAAATCAGTCTTGAAGGGTGCATGGGGCCAGGCTCCCTCATGAATTTCTCAAAGACAGCCATTGCTACCATTGAGGAATGAGAACCCGTGTTGTCACGATGGAAAATCATTGCAAGTTTCCTGCCCTTTTCCTCTCTAATGAGTTTTCCAATTTTTGAAGAAAAAAAAGTCTTCCAAACAAGGCACTCTGATCATCTAGGTCCTTCAAGAATATCAACCCCAATTACTCCCTTTGGGGATACTAAACATCATTGCCACAATCTTCTGACTTTACCTCTCTGCTTTGAGTTTAGTGAGACCAGTAGATCCCCTTGAAAGCCACTGTTTTGATTGGACTAATTTGTTTCATTTTGAAGGCACACAGTTAATGAGACAGAAACCAGTGTGTGACTGTAAGAATCCGTGTGCCGCCCTTCTCTGATAGCAGAGATGTGTTTAAGCCTCTCTCGTGCTTAATGAAACAAGGCATGTAGGAGTTAGAACTCTCGTAACAATAGTTTTGATGTACCCTGATACTTGTTGAAAGAGTGGGAAACTGGGTTGATAGACAGGAGACAGTGAATGGACAAGTACATTATTTTCTCTATAAGGGCATGCATGAAACTCTTTCATATACTATTGCTGCTACTCTTTACATTTATGGCCTTTGTTTCCTTCCAGTGAGCAAAGTCAAGGCTGGGTTTGGTAAGATTAAATGAATTGTTTTTCTATAATATGATAGTCCATAGGAAATTGCTCCCTTCCAGTTTAGGAGCATCAAAGCATTAATAAAAACTGAAAACAGTATATGTATGAAAAAATAATACCAGTATATCAATATGAAAAGGTAGTAAAAAGTGATAGAAAAAGCAACCTGAGTCTGAACACGCCTAGGAATGTGTATCAATCCCTCCACCCCCTCAACAAAAAAAGGAAACACATAAAAAAGAATAAAAGGGAAAGGGTAAATGTTATAAATAGCAGCAAAACTAGGAAAATGAAAGCAGGGGGAATGAACTACCACGATGAAGGAGAAAAAGAAATAGCATCCTCAAGGAAAGAATAAAGCACACTCGCAAAGAAGCAGATTGCAGACATCTGATTATATTTCATCTATAACTGTTTGTACATTTTATTATATTTCTCTGGCGGGAGTCCCACATCTCTTTATGTCTGAAGGAAAGGGGTGGCAGAAAAATGTTGCTCCAGAGACTTGAGATTTATTGCCTGGTACACTTAGTGTTAGGCTGATTTTTTTTTTCATTTAAATTGCATGCCACTGTCATGTTCAAAGGAAAACTTAGGATGGACTGCAGACCATGCATCACTGTAAGGACAGCTTTTACCCAGAGTGAAGAATTAATGTCAATTTGGTTTAATTCTAAGGACCCCAGTAACACTAAGGTGGCACCAACTCCTACATTCTTTTTATTTTATCCTAAATTTTGAGTGCTATGACATTCCCTGAACAAGAAAATGTTCAAGAAATGAACAAGAAAATATGCAAAGATCGTTGTGAAAAGTCTGGGGTTTACATCTTTGTATTCCTATTGCAGTGACTTAGACAAGTTACCATACTTACATAAACCTCAGTGTCCTTAGGTGTAAAATAGACATACTAATAGTACTTACCTCATTAAGCAGCTGTTTTGAGGATTCAATGTTATAATGGTTATAAAGTTCTTGGCACAGTAACTGGCAAGCACTGAATTGTAACAGTAACTTGGAAGTACTTAAAATAGTGAGCAATTTTGCTATTATTAAAATGATAATTTTATTCAATTTCTAGGATCTGATTCAAGA
Source organism: Tenrec ecaudatus (assembly GCF_050624435.1). Lineage (NCBI taxonomy): Eukaryota > Metazoa > Chordata > Mammalia > Afrosoricida > Tenrecidae > Tenrec > Tenrec ecaudatus. Next base: position 88,273,379 of record NC_134533.1, read on the forward strand.
AAAAAATAATTGAATCTTAAGCTTTTATAAACTTACATTCAGAGTTGAATTAGCTAATGCAAGAAAAAAAATTACTTCCCCCTTCTCTGCAATTAATCAAGAAAAATAAACCTGTTTGCCATGTTTTCTTTCAGAGGAATTTTTAACCAACATTACTTCCCCAATATTCCTTATTTTAAAGTTCATTCCACCTTTTGATAATACCATTTCTCCATCTGGAGACAGAACCCGGAACTTATCTTGAGAGCTCCATTTCAGCTTCCTCAATAACCTCTGAGTCTGATTTACAGACACCATCTCTATATGTTGCTACCATTTCCCCTAGCAAGTTCTGTCTTCTATTTTGTATTCCTTTCAATCTACTGACAAAACAATATTTTAAATGGTATCCATCATTATAAACACCACCTCTACTGTAACCATTCTGTTTCAAGCCTCCAACATAGAACATTCCTATTCATTTTCTAAGCTTTACAAATTTGAAATACCCCTCTCTAATAATAACCCAATTTACTGGATTAGTACCGCCTTTTCATTCTTTTTGACGGCAAGGGAGATGTTTCTCTTAAATTTTAAACAATTTACCCCTCAATTTCATACTTTCTCATAATAAATACCATGTCTATTAATTAGCCGTAGCTTTGATGTCCATCTAAACAACTCAGAACCCTAGAGTTCTGTACCATGGAATAGCATGATCTACTAGATATATTCGGCGTCTGCTTTTCAGTGGTCGAGCTGAACCATCAAGTAATTTTAGCATATACTCCCATTGACTTAATTTGGGTTCAATCAAATAAAACCAGGCACATAGTCCTACTCTCTCTAACTTTACAATCCCTAAATTCTTTTATGACAGCTCCTTTTTTTCTAGGAATAAAATCGCACACATAATGAACGCATTGATTTATTTAAGCAAAACTCCCAGAGTATATTTGGTTTTATGAATGGTTAGCTCCAACAGCTAAATATTGTACTCTGCTCCTTCCCATTTCCTCTTATGAATTCTGCTATTCTGCTTCATTAACTTCATTTCAGTAGTCAGATAGAGGTCTCACAAAACTTCAAGATCACTTTTTCCAGATCTAAGGGAAAAAATCAAAATCCAGTACACCTTGTAGAACAAAAAAAATTCCTAATATTTGGGATCAACATCTTTGATAAATAAGATTTTGAGGGGAGGGAGGAGGGGAAATAAAAAAAAAAGATTTTGAGTCACATTATGTGGTTCTTAACTGTCATCTAGTTGATTACTGACTCATGTGACCCCTTGCACAATAGCACGAAAGGTTGTCCAGCCCTGTACCATCTCAGTGATTAGTTGTAATATGGACTGTGATCAGTCAGTTTTCGTTGGCTGATTTTCAGTACATTTTCAGGCCTTTATGCATAATTGATCTTAATCTGGAAGCTCTCTTGGAGCCTGTTCAGCATCACAGTGGCACACAGGTATCCGCTGACAGGTGAGTGGTGACTGGGCATACGGTGCAGGGGCCAGTACTTGTACTTGCTTGCTCTGCACAGAAGACAAGAATTCCACCCCTGAACCCAGAGTCCTGCTCACTATCCTGTTCCTAAATCAGTCTCTCTCATCTAGTGAAATATGTTGGATTTGGTCATATTTAGATCCGTGATGCCTGAGATTAGATTTGGCGAGGAATTAAAGAAGTATGAAGTCAACTACACTGTATTTACATGGACTATGAATAGAACACGGAATTTTCAAGAGGAATTACAGGAGAAATTGAGGAAGTGCTTCAAATGACAATGATTAACCACTGTCAATTTTCCCCTTGCTATATATACTCTTTCATCTCTCCCCTTTATAATGAGGTCCATTATAGGAAAATAGTCTGTAGATTCTATCTCCCCTTGACCTGCCATATAATCATTTTGTTAAATATAAACATTTTGAAATGTTGGCAATGTTACTATATTTGCTTCAGTATCACTGGTGTGTCCCTGAACTCTTATATTAAGAAGTACTTCCATACTCTTTTACTTAGACTGTAAAGTCTAAAATATAAAGTCCTAATAAGAACATTTATAATCAGAACATTAATAATCCTTTCTTGGCTTTGTTATCACACTGTTCTCCTGAAATGTGTCCTTGCTTTAGTTTTTCAGATATTGAAATACTAAATGCTTCCTCTTAAAACCTCTCCTATCATAAGCTTAAGGTACTATTAAGGTAGTTACTGTCTTATTGATGACCTATCATGGATTTCATACAAAGAAAACCATACAAACATCTCCAACAATAAGAGCAAAATAAAATACAGAAACACCTCAATCCAAATAAAGCAGAAGATAATAGAAACTAGAACAAATTTAAAATGGATCAAAAATGAAAACAAATTCTAATTTATTAAATTTGAGCCTAATTATATCTGCCATATCCACTTCCCAACGCACTCTTGTCTGAGGGCAAGAATATTCACATCCATAGTCATGGTCTGGGGAGGTCTATGGAGGCTTAATCTGAATGGAGACTTTAGAAATAGATATTGGGTTTTCATGGTCAACCATAGCTTGCAAACCAGGTGCTCAGAATTTAAGCTCTATGCAAACAAAAATAAGTATTTTCCTAAAGGTGAGGCTGCTTTTCTGTGTATATCCCAAACAGAAGTGAAATCACCTAGAGGCAAATATATGCCCCCAGCCTTTGGTCACGAATTCTCATTGAAGCTGACTAATCACCATTATAGAAATGTCTATTCTTTTGGGGTGTACGTTAGTCTGGGTTGAATAGAGAATCAAATTTATGGACACTCATATGTGTATAAGAGAGAACTTTATATGAAAGAGCAATTGTACATTAAGAACACATCCCAGCCCAGTCCAGATCAAGCCCATAGGTCGGTTATTACCCCATACGTTGATACTAGTCCATAAATTCCTCTTTAGTTCATGTAACCATGCAATGACACCAAATGCAGGGGCGGGGGGGTCACAGGCCAGTGGGTGGAAAGTCTTGTGGATCCAGTAGTGCTAGAAGCAGCTCAGCACTGATGTGGATCTCCATGTTCATTTTCTAGCTCCATGGCTCTAGCTCTATCAGCGTAGCTCCATGTTGCTGTCAACAGGAATGCCTTGCAGGGAGCACGTGTGTGTATCCCACCTCCAGCGAGCTATTTATTTCCTTAGAGCCTCCAAATGCCATCATCAAGCTGCGACCTGATTGATAGGCAAGACTCTACCCCTTCACAAGTTGGCAGATTATGTACACCAAGGTGACCAGGGGACAATGCTATGTGGCAGGAACTATTTGCCCCTGCCCCTGCCCCCGATAAATTAAAAGAAAGAAAAAATATGACTCCAACTGAAATAAATCCTCTTCTGATAAATTAGTTTTTAAGATTTATTCATAATGGAGTGATAACTGAATCAAAAGCATTAGACAGACACATGGCATTATTTTGGGGATGCCTGCCTTTGTCGTGTTGTTTGTCCTTAGAGTCAGGGTCCCATACAATATTAGTCCTTTTGTGACTGACAAACTTTATTTAGCATAATGTTCCCAAGTCCATGCATGTTGTGAGTGTTTTATAGTTTTATCAATATGTGTTAATGGTGCAGAGTATTTGTGATAGGCCAAGTGGTATACAGAAAAAACATCCAATGACAGTCATTTACGTATAAGAAAGAACTTTATATCAAGAAGCAATTGTATATCAAGAAGGCATGTCACCTCAGTCCAACTCAAGTCCATAGTTAGTTGACAGTCCCTAAGTCCTTTTCAGACATATGCATAACTACTTGCTGGTGACACAGTGTGGTGAACCAGGAAGTCAGCAGATCACAGGCTGGTGGGAGCAGTCACATGGATCCAGAGTGTATGGAAACATGATAGAGTGCCAGCAGCATTCAGGGTGGGCACCAAATCCTGTCGAACAGAAAGGTGAAGGGAAGAGAAAGAGGACGGTTCCCAAGTTCCCTGTTTATGTGGAGGCTACACGTTCAAGGAGGTATCACAGGCTGTAACCTGGTTAACAAGGTAGTTTCCATCCCTACAGTTTTATGGAAATTCCAGTTGACGTAAAAGCATCTAACTTCTACAATATTCAAATGTGTGTAGTTACCCACGTTTCTTTAGCTATTCTTCTACTCTGGGCTTCTGGATTGTTCCCAATACCTCGCTATTGTGAATAGTGTGGCTATGAACAATGAAGTGCATACATCTATTCATGTTACACCTCTTAGTTTCTGGTTCATTGTGTTCTAGCTGAAGATTGTTGTCCAGTCTTTGAGGTCTCTTTTCACTCTTTGGATGAAGTCTTTGTTGTACAAAGTTAAGTGGCTGGTTGTTCCAGTTTTCTTATTGATATCTTTATAACTCTAGGATTTACATTTATGTCTTCAATCCATCTTGAGTCCATTTTTCTACATGCCATGAAGTATCAGTTTCATTCTTCTGCCGACGAATCCATTTTTCTAGCAGCATTTATGGAAGGTACTGCCTCTCTCCAATTTAGTACCTTTTGACCCTCTGTCAAGGATCGGTTTCTGGTGGGTGAAGGCTTTTGCTTCTGGGTTTTCTCTTCTGTTCCATTGGGCTGTGTGCCTGTCATGTTAGCACTGTTTGGGCTGCTCTGGCCGTGTCATCGGTTTTGAGGTCAGGTAGTTTGGAGCTTCCAATTTTGTTCTCCTTTTTAGGACACTGTTTGCTTATCCTATATCTCTGCCCTCTCCAAATGAAGTTAGTAATTAGTTTTGCCATTTCTCTAAAGAACAAAATTGGCATTTGGTTTGAAATTGTGTTTATAGATTGCTTTAATTAGTATTGACATGTTCACAATATCAGTCCTTCCTAAGGAGCCCTGGTGCCAATAGTGGGTTATTGATCATGCTGCTAACTGTAAGGGTGTCGTTTAAAAGTATTGGCTGTTCTATGGGAAAAGATGGGGATTTCTACTCCAGGAAAGATTTACTATCTCAGAAACTGAGAGGAGGCAATTCTACATTTTCTTTTGGGGTTCTTCTGAGTCAGAATTGACCCTGGCACTGAATTTTTGGTTTTGATTGTGTAGGTCCCTTGTGGTACCCGGTTAGTGTTCTGTAATTTTCTTTGTACAGGTTGTTTATTTCTCTGCTTAGGTTTAGTATCTTCTTATTGTCTTTCTTCAGAGCTCTCTTTGTTAGTATACAGGAATCACATCAATTTCTGCTTGTTAATCTTATCGTTTCCACCATTTTTTTCCAACAAGATTTTTTTTTAGTCTGTGGGGTTTCCTCATATAAAATCATATCATCAAAAATTAAGAAGAGTTTCACTTCTTTGCCTATTGGGGTTCTTTTGATTTCTTTTTGTTATTTGATGGTTATGGCTAAAACTTTCAGGGGATAAGAGTGTAGGGCCAGTTTGGCTGACTCACATTCTCATGGGAAATGCTTTCCGTTTTTGCCTCTTGGGTGAGTTATTGGACTTTGTTTCAGAGTATATGACTGTTAAAACATTGAAAAATATTCTTTCTGCGCCTATTTTGTTGAGTGTTTTATGAGAAATGTGTTTTGGCTATTGTCAAATGTCTCTTCCGCATCAATTGATAAGATGATGTGGTTTTTATTTTTTCTTTTATTTATGTCATGGGTTGTATTGATTATTTTTCTAATAGTGAACCATATTTGTGTACAAGTATGAATCCCATTTGATCAGGATGTGCTATGTTTTTATATATTGTTGGATTCTGTTAGTTAGGATTTTGTTGAAAATTCTGTGTCTAGTTTATAAATGATATTTGTCTGTAGTTTTCTATCCTTATAGTTTCAGTATCAGAGTTCTACTAATTTCATAAAATGAATTAGAGAGTTCACTATCCTATTATATAATCTGAAATAGACCATGTAGAATTGGTGACATCTATTCTTTGAATTACGGGGAAAATTCCTGAGTGAACTCATTTGGTCCAGGAATTTTCTTGGATGGAAATGTTTTTGTGACCTGCTCTATTCTTATTTTGTCATGGATCTGTACAGGTTTTCTACAGCAACCTGCATTAATTTGGGTAGATGGTGGGTTTCTAGAAATGTGTCTATTTTATCTATGTTTTCAAATTTGTTGGATTATAGGTTTTCAGAGTAATATGTTCTTATCCACTTTGTTTCCTTTGATTCTCTTATCTTGTCATCATTTTCATCTCTAATTCTAGATATTAGCCTCTCTTTTTAATTTTTTTTGTTAAGTTTTCTAATTGTTTGTCACTTTTATTAATCTTTTCAAAGAATCAACATACAGTCTTGTTGATTTTTCCATTGTTTTTATTTCCCTTTCATTTATAGCTGCTATAACCTTTATGATTTGTTTTCTCCTATTGCATCAGGGTTTATATTCTTGCTCATGTTCTACTTGTTAGAGATGCTGTGTTCAGGCATGGATTTTGGTTTTCTCCTCTTTTTTTTTTACATGTGCAATGATTGCTACAAATTGCTTTCTGATAACTGCTTTTGCTATACCCCAACATTGTTTCAAGGAAACTTAAGATTTCACCCAATATTTGATCTATTGCATAGTCATTTTAAAGTAGTGTCTTGTTCAGTTTCCATGTAATTGATTTTTTCCTTATTCTTCCTATTGTTCATTTCTACTTTTATGGCATTTTGGGCTGAGATAATGGACTGTAGAATCTCAATATTTAAAAAGTCTATGGCTTACTGTGTGGCCTAAAATTTGGTCTTTCTGGATATGATTGGTATAATCTTAAGAAGAATATATACTGTGCTATTGTTGAGAGGATTGGTCTATGTATGGCTGAGGTTGTGTTGGGAGATTGTGCTGTTTAGTCCTCCTATGTCTTTATTGAGTTTCTTTCCTGATGCTCTGTCAGGATGTGCTGAATTCTTCTAGTATTATTGCCAACCTGTCCATTTTGCTTTTAATTTCTGTGAGAGTCTGATTAATGCATTTTGAGAATCTTCCACTGGGATGTTTCTGATTAATATGGTTATATATTCTTGTTCTATTATTCCTTTAATCATTATGCGTTAACATTAATCTGCGACTCTTCATTTCTTATTCCTGCACACAGCTAGTTTTTAAAATCAAATCTGTGGATAAAATAAAATTTACATGCATTACTATTGCTCCATTCCATAGAGCCTTCCTCATTTCCACAACTCTTCCTTTAAATAACATCTTTCATATTCTCCAGTTTTATTTACCTATCATTTCTAATCTGCATTAGACACCATATTAATTTTTGGAGAAATTCAATTAGATTTGTGATACACCCCTATAAAAAATTTAAAAAAAAAAACAAGCACTCAAACTTCAATTCTATTACTTATCACATAAGATCTAATTGTGATAGCCTGATACTTAAGACCCCATGGAATAATTCTTATTATATTTAGGTTATTTCTCTCTTCCTTAAGCCCTATATTATTTACATCCTTGACCAATTTTATTTTCTTTCCTTATGTACTCAACTAAGAGGGAACTTGTTGTTCACATCTCCTCTTGGTGTTCCAGATACGTTTGTAAATCGATTGCCTACTCTCCTAGAATTCTATCCAGTTGAGAGCAGGGAATATTTTTGATGTGGCATTGTGCTGCTCCATAACATTCATCTCAAGACTTCCAACTGGCAAGCAGTTTGTGAATATGTGTGGACCTGAACTTTATGTCTGTGGTTTCAATTTCTCATTTCACAATATTATTATCTTCTTTTAAATAGCTGTTTATAATTTCAGTAAAAAGTATTCTATTCTTAAATAATTGATGTTGTGATGGTGAGTGCTTCATTCTGTTTCATTTTCATTATTATTAAATCTAATTTTTCTAATTTCCCCATCCCCAGGGAAATTTAGGTATAATATATATTAAATGGGGGCATCTCTTCTTTATAATTTTATGTAAAATCTGTCTATCTTCTCTCCTGATGCTTAGATGAAGCACCAGCCATAAAATAATGTCTGGCTGGTAGTCCGACATGGAGCTCAGAATTCTCTGGGAAACACATCGTGGAAAGACATGTGTTTGCAGGATACTAAAGAACAGAGTCTGCACGGTTAAAGTCAGTTACCTCAGCTTCAGTTGAACCACTCGGATTGCCTTCTAGTCTGCTGCTTAGCACAGAAGCATTAGCTTCTGAAGTGAAATATGAAGTAACACTCTGAGGAGGATTTCCCCAGGGGCAACCTCTTTGACAGACTAAATTCAAGGCACACACACACAAAAAAATCCCTAAATTGAACCAACCTAGGAGTTACCAAAAATTATTTTCTTCCTGATAGTTTACTTGCTGTAGCAGTTAAAGGGAATCAAGTGTGAAAATTCCTGGGAGTGGGGTAACCCTGAGCCATGATGGGTTGTTTCTGGGGTTTCAAATTGTGTGGGGGGTGGGGAGGGGGGTAATGAAACACAGGGGGAAAAATAAAAATGGCTCTTCTTTACTGAGGATTCCCAATCATAAGACTAATATTGATTCCTCTGTAGAACTCTAGTCACAGAACAGAGATTCCCTAGAGAAGGCAAAAACATGACAGCAAGGAGCGCCATAGTCCCCTTCCCTTCAACAAACTGAGAGTAGACTCACTAGCATTTATTCTTCAGTAAAGGGAGGTGAATGTTTAAAAAGCAAGCAGTAAATGGGCACAATTGTTTTTACAGGATGATTTACCTAATGTTAACCAGTTCATAAATTTCAGCAATAGATTTATACTGCCTGTGGAAAATAGGACATCCCAGGACACTCACATTCTGTACTCTAGTCAAAATTTTAATATTCAAATTTCGATGGCTAAAACTTTCTTCCACTACATGTGTTTCTTTTTCAGTTGCATTTAATATTTTAAAATATTGTAATGATTGAAGTTATAGAAAAGGCTTAAAAACTACTAAAGCACATGAAATATACACTCATGCCTCCTGCTTTAAAAAGGAAACATCATTCTTGAAGTCACTGTGTTCATCTTTATGATAATCTCCATGGTTCATTCTCCTCCTTTCCCTGTAAAAGTTAACCATGGTTTTAAATGTTATATTCACTAAGGGCTTAGTTATTTATAAGAAACCCTTGTTGTGCTGTCGATTATTTGAAAGAAAAAATCAAGGCTGCCTGCTTCTAGAAACTTTTCCAATCTTGAAAACCCAGGGGGCAGTTCTACACTGTCTTTGACATACTATGAGCTGGAGTCAATTAGATACCCATGGATTATTTTGGTTTTGGTTGGATTTTTTTTCTTTACAGTGATTTGTGTGTATGGATCTATGTGTGCATGTACATGTGTAAATGAGTGATATGTAGTAGAGCACTAGTCAATATATCAAGCAACATGTTGCCTGGAACTTTTAAAAGTGTTAAGAGCAAAAATGTCACCTTGAAGATTAAAGTGTGGTTTACCAAAGCCATGACATTTTCAGTTGCTGCACATGCATGTGAAAGGTGAACTTTGAACAACGAAGATGGCAGAAGAATTGATGCATTTTAATTGTGGGGTTAGCATGGAAAGTTGAAAGTACCATGTGTGCCTGGAAAAACAAACAAATCTATCGTGGACTAAGTACAGTGAGAATGCTCCTTAGAAATGTGGATGGCATATAGCCCATCTCTATCTAGAAGTCAACATGCCAGCAACAATTAACAGAACAACAGGGTCTCAGATGGAAAAGAAGACAAGATAGAAACTCTCCATTCAAATACAGCACACTGATGTGAAGTGAGATAGGTAAAGACTCAAAACACAAAACAGGGCATGACAACTATGAATCCACAGATAGTGATAATACCTCTGAATTCCATAGGACTCAATTCGTACATTAAAATAAAAAAGGCTGGAGGACTGGCTCAGAAAACATAATCCATCAATCTGTTGCCTGCAAGAGACACAGCTTAATCGCACAGACAAGAATATTCTAAGAATAAAGCATTGGCAGAAAGTTTACCAATCAAATTGTAACTCCAAATAGGCAGGGGTGGCTATCTTAATCTCTGACGAAATGGACCTCAAGATCCAAACCATGAAAAGAGACAAAGAGGGACACCACATAATGCTCAAAGGTTCATTAAACCAAGAAGCACTTAGAATATTGAATATTTGTGCTCCTAATAATGGTGCGGTGAATTTTGTCAAACTATTAAAAATATGAAGAAATAAATCACAGACTCAACAATCATAGTAGGTGACTTTAACACACTGCTGTCAAAGAAAGACAGATTACTGGGAAAGAAGCTCAGCAAAGAGGCCATAGAGTTAAACAAGGTAACTAGGCAACAGGGCCTGATAGACATCTATAGAGCTTTCCATCCAAACACAAAGGTTTTCACATTCTTTTCAAATCCACAGGGATCTTTTTCAAGAATGGACCACATGCTGGGACACAAGTCCAGCCTGAGTCAATTAAAACACATAGATATTATCCAGACATCTTTCTCAGATCACCATGCCATAAAGCTGGAGATTAATAGGAGGATGTCCAGAAAAGCAAGAGCAACCAATTGGAGAATGAACAACGAACTCCTGCGACATGAATGGGTACAGGCCCAGATCAGAGAGGATATTAGGAAGTTTCTAGAAACTAATGAGAACAAGAATACAATGTATCAAAACTTATGGGACACTGTGAAGGCATTTATCAGAGGTAGCTTGATATAATTTAAAAGAAGAGAGGTGTATGACAGATTAACAGAAAACCTCCAACAACTAGAACAGAGTCAGGAGAACAACCCCTCCAATAGCAAGAGAAAAGAAATAATAAAAATCAGGGCAGAGTTAAACCAGTGAGAAGACATAACAATGCAAAAGATAAATGCATCTAAAAGCTGGTTCTACAAAAAATTAACAAAATTGGCTGTCCTCTGGCAAAGCTTACCAAGGATAGAATGGAGCAAACATCAATAGCCAGGATGAGGGATGAAACAGGGGTGATAACAACAGACCCCAATGAGATTAAAAAGATAATCACAAAGTACTATGAAAGTCTGTATTCTAATGAACTCAGAAACATGGAAGACATGGATAAGTATTTGGAAAAACAGTCTCCCCCTGGATTATCTCCAACAGAGATCAAGAACCTCAACAAACCCGTAGTGAACGAAGAAATAGAGAGGGTCATCAAAAACGTACCAACAAAAAAAGCCCCAGGGCCAGGTGGTTTCACAGCAGAATTCCATCAAGCATTCAGGGAAGAGTTAACACCGATCCTCCACAAAGTATTCCATAACATCGAAGAGGATGGGAAACTCCCAAACTCATTTTACGAAGCCAGCATTACTTTGATACCCAAACAGGGCAAAGACCCCACAGATATAGAGAATTACAGACCACTATATCTAATGAACATAGATGCAAAAATTCTTAACAAAATATTGGCCAATAGAATACAAAAGTATATATATCATCTACCACGACCAGGTAGGATTCATCCCAGGGAGGCAGGGATGGTTTAACATCCGAAAATCTATCAATATCGTACACCACATCGAGAAGAATAAGGATAAAACCCATATGATAATATCCATAGATGCAGAAAAAGCATTTGACAACATCCAACACCCATTTCTGATCAAGACACACATGAAAATAGGATTGGAAGGTAAGTTCCTCAAGTTGATACAAGCTATCTATGAAAGACCAAGGGCCAACATCATAGTCAATGGATAAAAGACCAAAGCAATCCCACTGAAAAAGGGTACAAGATAAGGATGCTCCCTGTCCCCACTTCTATTCAATATTGTTCTGGAGGTTCTGGCTAACGACATAAGACAGCGGAAGGACATCAGAGGGATCCAAATGGGAGAGGAGGAGGTAAAACTATCACTATTTGCAGATGACATGATCCTGTACATTGAAAACCCCAAAAGCTCCACACCTGGAGTACTTACAGTGATAGAGGAATATGGAAGAGTAGCAGGATACATGATCAATAAACAGAATTTTGTAGGTTTTCTATACACATTGGACAGGACCATGGAAGAGGGGATTAAGAAGGAAGTACCCTTCACAGTAGCTAAGAAAAAACTGAAATACCTAGGAATATATTTAGCCAGAAATACTAAAGACCTATACAAGGAAAACTATAATACCCTACTACAGGAAACCAAAAGGGACCTCCGCAAATGGAAGAACATCCCCTGCTCGTGGATTGGAAGACTCAACATAGTAAAGATGACAGTCCTACCTAAAGCATTTTCAAGTTCAATGCTATACCAATTCAAATACCAGAAAACTTCTTCAAAGAATTAGAAAAAAAACTGGCCACCATATTCATATGGAGAGTGAAGAAACCCAGAATTAGCAGAGAACTCAAGAAGAAGGACAAAGTTGGAGGACTCATCTTTACCAATTTTAATGCCTATTACACAGCTACAGTGATCAAAACAGAATGGTACTGGCACAACGACAGACACTCAGACCAGTGGAAAATAATAGAAAGCCCAAGAGTAAAATCATCGCATAGAGACAACTGATCTTCGACAAGGGTCCCCAAACCACCAAGTGGGAAGTGGATGCTCTTTTTAACAAGTGGTGCTGGAAACAATGCATATCCACATGTAGAAAGATGAAACAAGACATTTACCTTACCCCATGCACAAGAATAAACTCTAGGTGGATTACAGAGCAAGAAGTTAAACCCCAAACCATCAGGACCATCAAGGAGGGAATTGGAACTAACCTCAGAGCACTGGCACAGGGAACTCATAGGCTCACTGCAATAGGAAAGGGTACCCACAGGTGAACTGGAAATCAACAAATGGGATTAATAAGAATAAAGCACCTGTGCACCTCGAAAGACTTCATCAAGAGTGTTACAAGACAACCCACAGACTGGGAGATTTTTAGTAATGTTACATCAGACGAAGGGCTCATTACTAAAATCTACAACACCATTATGACCTGCAAAAAGAGGAAAACAGGTAACCCCCTAAGGAAGTGGGCAAAAAACTGAAAAGAACTGTCACTAGGGAGGAGACCCATATGGCCAATAAGCATATGAGAAAATGTTCCAGGTCACTAGCCATAAGAGAAATGCAAATCAAAACAACCATGAGATACCACCTAACACCCCTGAGGCTAGCCCAAATCAGCAAATCAGAGAGCAACAAGGGCTTGAGGGGCTGTGGTGAAGTAGGAACCCTCCTACACTGCTGGTGATTGTGTAGATTTGTAAAGCCACCGTGGAAAGCAATCTGGCGATACTTAAAGAAAATGGAAAGTAATCTACCTTATGACTTAGCCATCCCTCTACTGGGCATATACCCGGTGGAAGCAGCAAATAAAACATGACCGGTCACATGCGCTCCAATGTTTATTGCGGCACAATTCACAATCACAAAGACTTGGAAACAGCCTAAGTTTCCATCGATAGACGAGTGGATTACTAAACCCTGGCACATACACACAATGGAGTACTATGGAGCACTGTAAAGCACATCATTTCGTGGGAAGAGCTGGAAGGAATCATGTTAAGTGAGGTGAGCCAAACTCAAAAGGAGAGGTATAACATAAGTCTCCTGAGGTAAGTACAATCAGCATGCCAGGAATAGAAGAATAAACACCTATCTCACAATAAATGGGTGGAAGCATAGATAGTTGGAGGGAGGGCAGGTCACACCTAGGGAGGTACATGAGAGTCCAACATAATGAAGGGGAAGAGGGACAGGTGGAGGGAGAACAGGGTGGGCAGAAACCTAGTGGATGGCATGGGGAGAAAAGGGCACTAACCCACCCAGAGGGAGAGTATTGGTTGTGTCCCCACAGAACTGGAACATGCATACGGACCCCACCATGACATGCTAAACCAGAAGGGCAATGTAACACGCAGAGGAATCCACGAAGAGACTGGACCATACACCACCCTCAACCAGAATTAGCCCGACCTCCACCATTGAAGGGAGTACCACAGAAAATGAAAATAGATTGTCTAGTGTGGGAAAGGAACTGACCTACCACACCACATCCAGAAGGAAGCTGAAGCAAAGAAACGAGGAAGAACAGAGCGGACCACACCTGGGCCCACCAAGCTCAGAGGACAATAGCCCGGTTCAAAGGGCCCAGTGTACAGAGAGGACAATATAGCTGGCCCCACGGCGAGATGCGACAACCTTCACTGATCCGTAGCCCAACATGGGACTGCAACGGAGACACAAGGGGATGTGCTACTGAGCTGACCCCACCACACTGAGGCAAAACCTTGGGGGTGTGCAATTGAGTGGTGGGGGAAACAGAGCAAGGAGGCCCCGAGGGAGTATAAAGGATGGACTTTGGTTCCATCAGATTTGTCCAAAAAACACTCCTGAAGGTCAACAAACAGACCTTCAACTACTAACAAGTGGTTTTTTTTGTTTGTTTTTGCTGTCTTTGTTTTGTTGTTTTCTTTTTTTCTCTTCTTTTAAATTTTCTTTGTCAGTGGCTTTTTTGTTTGTTAGCTTGTCGGTGTTGCTGCTGTCAATGCCTTGTTCTTATGTGCCACTTTGGTGCTGTCAAAGCCATCCACATTTTTTTATGCACATTTTACTATATCTCCGGGTCCACCTACATAAGATAGGCTGGACAAACAAGGTGAGAAGAAAATAACGGGAACAACGGTCCCGGAGGGACATGAGAGTGTGAGAGGTAGGAGAAGGGAGGAGGTGTTGGCCAACCCAGGGACAAGGGAACAGCAAGTGGTTCAAAAACAGGGGATGGGAGATCTAGTAGGGAGTGACCAAGGACAAGGTAACTGAGAGGAATTACTGAAACCAGAATGAAGGTTGAACATGGTAGTGGGACAGGAGGAAAGTGTAAGGAAATAGAGGAAAGGAGTAGGAGGAAAAGGGCATACATAGAAGCCTAAATACAGACATGTACATATGTAAATATATTTATGGTTATGGAAGAAATAGACCTATGTGCATATATTTATAGGTTTAGTAGTAGGGTAGCAGATGGACATTGGACCTCCTTGCGTGCATTCCCTCAATACAAGAGCACCTTGCTCAGCTAAACGGTCATTTCATGATACCCACCTTCCCGACATGATCGCTGAAGACAGACGTGTGCATAAGCAAACGTGGTGAAGAAAGCTGATGATGCCCAGCTATCAAAAGATATAGCATCTGGGATCTTAAAGGCTTGAAGGCAAACAATTGGCCATCTAGTTCAGAAGCAACAAAGCCCACAGAGAAGACGCACAGTCTAAGTGAACACGAGGTGTTGAAGGGATCAGGTAGCAGACACCAAAGAACAAAAACCATCATTGTGTGATCACCTTCCCCCAACATAAACGCGGAAGAGAAATTTGTGCATAAGTAAGTGTGGTAAAGAAGGCTGATAAGTAAGTGTGGTGAAGAAGGATGGTGCCTGGCTATCTAGAGATATAGCATCTGGGGACTTAAAGGCTTGAAAGTAAACAAGCAGCCATCTAGCCCAGAAGCAACAAAGCCCACATGGAAGCAGCACACCAACATGTGTGATCATGAAGGACCTAGGGGACCAGGTTTCAAGCACCAAAGGCAGGGGGGAAATCATATCATCATGAATGAGGGGAGTGCATAATGGGGACCCAGTGCCCACCTATAGACAACTAGACATTCCTTGCAGAGGGGTAGTGGGGAGGAGATGAGTCACTCAGGGTTCAGTGTAACAACAATGAAACTCACAACCTTCCTCTACTTTTTAAATGCTTCTTCCCCCAACTATCATGATCCCAATTCTACCTTGCAAACCTGGTTAAACCAGAGGATGCACAGCAGTACAGATGGGATCTGGAAACACAGGGAATCTAGGACAGATGAACCCCTCAGGACCAACGGTGAGAGTGGCGATACTGGGAGGGAAGAGGGGCTAGAAAGGGAAACTGATCACGGGATCTACATATAACCTCCTCTCTGGAGGATGGGCAACAGAAAAGTGCTTGAAGGGAGACAACGGGCAGTGCAAGATAAGATAAAATAATAATTTATAAATTATTAAGGGTTCACGAGGGAGGGGAGACCAGGCAGGGAGGGAGAGGGGAAAAAGGAAAATGAGGAGCTGATTCCAAGAACCCAAGAGGAAGGCTAATTTTGAGAATGATGAGGGCAACAAATGTATGTGTGCTTTACACAATTGATGCATGTATGAATTGTGATAAGAGTTGTATGAGCCCAATAAAATTATTTAAAACAAAAGAATGAGGGCAACATATGTACAAATATGCCTGATACAATTGACATATATGGACTGTAATAAGAATTGTAAGTGCCCTCAATAAAATGATTTTAAATTTTTTTTAAAGAAACGTGGATGGCAAGACGTGGTTTCACATATTTTGGGCGTTTATCAAGTATTATCAAAAAAGGCCAGTCCCTGGTAAAGGACATCATGCTTGGTAGAGGGTCAGTGAAAGAGAGCAATATGCACAATGAGATGGATTATCACAGTAGCTACAATGGGCTCAAACATACAACTAACTATGAGAATAATACAGGGCCTAGCAGTATTTCAGTCTGTAGTATATATGATCTATAAGTCAGAATAAACATGATGATATCTGACAACAATGTGTATAAATTGTATATTTGTATAAAGTTTTGCATTTTTTTATAAAAGGGGGAACCCATTTCAAGGTTCTACATGTGACCTCCTCCCTGGGGGAATACAACAGAAAAGTGGGTGAAGGTAGATGTGGGACAGAGCAAGACGTGACAAAATAATAATTTATAAATTATCAAGGGTTCGTGAGGGAGGGGAGAGTGGGGAGCTAGAGGAAAAGTGAGGACCTGATGCCAGGAGCTTTGGTGGAGAGCAAATATTTTGAGAATGATGAGGGCAATGAATGTACAAATGTGCTTTATACAATTGATGCATGTATGGATTATGATAGGAGTTGTATGAGCCCCTAAAATGATTTTAAAAAATAAAATAAAGCATGAAAACAACCAGAAAATAAATAAATAGATAAATAGATAGATAAATAGAATCGTTTGGTACAGTCTTGTGTCACATGGTTTTTGCACTAGAATTTTATTGAAATTCATTCTTGTTCAAGTGTGAAGATATAGTTTATTAATTTATTTTGCTTTGTTTTATTATATGATTATACTACTATTTAAATATTTTTATTACTATTCTTTTATTTTGAAACAGGTACATTCCATTGCCAATTCCCATTTAATAGTTAGTTTTCTAGTCCCACGTTCTGTTTGAGATTGAGTCATTTCAAAGTCTTGGTTTTATACAGCATCCTTCAAATTACCTTTTGGTCTAGAGAATCCTGTTTTTTAAAACAAATTTTGAGAACGGAGTATCATCATATCCCTTTAGACCATCAGCTATGCTTTCCTTATATTTTTTACCCTAGTTTATTTTCCATATTGTTTTACGCAATCAACCATGTACTAAAATTATTCATTTTTAAATAATTTACCTGTCTTTTAATAGCAGCATTTTTATTAATATCTTGTCATTATATGCTTTATAACTCATCTTTGGAAGCACCAATAGAAAACACACATACACATATATAAACAATTAAAACTATTTTGTAATGAATGAATCCAACATAATTATTTAACAATTTGTTGAAATAATATTTAAAACAATCTTCTCACATCCCCAGTTTAGTCAATAAAATACAACTAAGCATAATTGAAGGTTATTTTGATTTTATGATGTTTCTGGATCTTCGTTCTGAGTGTTTACATTTTATGTAGGTAAAATGGTACAAAAGTTAAGATATAAAGACATTAATTTCTGAGCTTATAAATGCTTTATTTGTTTGGGAACTTTGTAAATAAAAGAAATCAAAACACCAATAAATAAACAAATAGTTAGAAATGAATTTAAAATGCCAATAAAGAATCAAAAGAGCAAACTTTTTGAGAGGTAATAATTTTGATTAATTTACTTAGAATTTTTAATGGAAAATATGATTTATAACTTACTGCCTTTATTCATAATGTGACAGAGGCTAGCTGGCAGAAGCAATTAAGAGTGAATAATGAAAGGAGATTATTCTAAGGTGGGGAATTTGAATAGAGATTGAATATCAAGAACCTAGGTGGGTAGACACATAAGGGAAAAAGTGTTAGAATAGGAATAGGTCAGGATGTTAAAGGAGTGGAAAAAATCAGTTGCCTACAGTATAGTTATTGAGACAAATTAGAATGGTGATGGCATGAACTATTCTGATCCGTAGAATAGCGGCATGAAGGACCACAGAGATGAGTTTCGATATTATTTTAAGGGGCAAAGAAAGTTATTGCTGCTTGTTAGGTTCTTGTAAAGCTATGCATCTTCATTCTCTTTATTTTGCGTGGATTTAAATTTAGTTAAACTTTTCTCCCATTCATTTGATAGTTCTTTGATGTTAATGCTAGTAATCACCCCAATAGCACATTGACTCTCTATACTTTAAGGGTCAAGTTGCCTCCCCCCTCCTTTTCAGTAGTAGTGTGCTTTCTCAGCACACATTCTAGACTAGACCAAAGTCAGATCGTCAGACAAGTTCTTGTACAAGTGATGCTATAGCACATTTCAAGGGCAGCATAGTTGAACATTGCAACTGCAACTCATAGAAAGAGGTAAACTTCAGAAACAAATAAAATAAAATTATGTCTAACAGCCAACGGTCTATGAGTAGGATGGAGATAAAAGATCTCAAGGAAAGATAAAGTAGGTCTACAAACAGGTATAATTACAGCTAATATTTCTAAAACAAACTAATTTATTTACTTATATAAATGTTTAAGTACTCACACTTACTTTAGAACCAATAACTCTAGTTCTTGGTCTTACATAACTAATTTTCGTGCGTGTAATTCATTCACTAGATTTCAAAGACGGTTTCTTTCATCTAGAAATTCCAGCCTTTTAGAGGGTCCTAGAAATAACATTTTTGTTACTTGTCCCCTGAGCATCTTTCTTGGGTTTCTTTTTTGTCAATTGAATATATTGGTGAAACAGAGAATAAAAGTAACTTGATAACCTGGAATTATATCCATTTGGACAATAGTAGGAAGCATATTGCATAACAACCCAGACTTTATTCTAATTATACTGATTGAGAACAGGGTTGTGTTTCCATGAAAGTCCAACTTGTGTTAAGAGTCAGCTTTTCATATGGAGGTAGTAAAAAGAACCCCAAACGGCACACTCACTGCCATTGAGTCAGTTCTGATTCAAAATGATACTGTAGGACAGGGTAGAACACCCGCTGTGAATATTTGAGACTGTATAGAAAGCCTCATTTTCTTGTCCCTTTCAATGGCTGGTGGTTTCTAACTGATGGTAGCTCAACTCATAAACACTATGACACCAGGGCTCCTTTAGAGGTAAAATACCTATTAATTATCTAAACTTTTTCAAATGTAAGATATTTTAAAACAATTATTCCAAAATATTGGCGAACAGTTTTAAGATTTAAAATTTTGTTTTGTTATATATTTTCTATTTTCATATCCTTCATCATATCATTTATTTTCTAGTGGACACATGTGGGAAGACAGACGTTAGACCTTGCACACGTGAGGACAGAATCGCAGTCTTTTTAGGCCTAAGGTTTTTTCACTTATAGAGTAATGTTGAAGAAAAAGTTTATGTAAATGTTAAGCAAGGTCATGGTTTTAGCTAATATCCAGGGGACTTGCATCAGCTGAAGGCCGAAGATCTAGTACTAAACAGGACATAGAGACATGATGCATGCAGGGTGGTCAAGGGAAGGTTTTCAATAATAGAGTTTGAACAAATATGCTTCCCTGACCAGAAAATGCTTGGATTTTAAAAAATAATTTCAATGTTTTAAGATAAAGGAAACTGATATAAAAGCATACAAGCCAGAATGGAATCGAGGTGATATTTATGTGGAGGGATTGTCGTGGTAATTTACAATCTACAGGTAGCTTTTAACTCTATCTATAATGAAGATTAGGCCTAGAGAGCAACTATTTGTAGACAGATAGTAGAGAGAAACTAGAATATCTGTGATTCACAAATTACCTACGATTAATTCACCTGTTAATTATCATAATAATATTATGAATATGTAAACAATTTATATGTAGCCAAATTGTTCAAAGGAATTGTATATGCATTGATTTAGAGCAAGGTAAAAGCACTTGCATAACTTCTTAAAGTAGAATATAAACAACTGTAAGTAATAGATGGAGAGTATCAACAGTAAATTCTAAATAAACCAAGAGTGAGACATACTTTGACCGCTATTTTGTTTGAGTATATAAATTCTTATTGACCTAATCAGTAATCGTGAAAGAGTGGAAATGACTTAGCATCTAACTCAGGATATGTTCAATTAATTAATTTATAACACAGCTGAATTTATGAGAGAGGAGAAACTTGGTAAAATGCTTAGTAACAAGTTTTGGGGGTCATAACAGCTAAATTCTTGCTAAACACACCAAAGCACTATACCTTGCTATGGAATTTGGTTCAAGAAGAAGATGGGGCAGTCTCTGCCCTTAGGAAATTGAGTTTATTCTAACTTTCTGCTGGCTCTGTTTGTGAGCCCCAATCACTGAGGCCACAGAGGCTCAGAATGTCCTTACTCTTCTTGCATTACTTTTAGAGTCATCCTCAATAATTGTGGTGAAGGCTTACTGGAGGAGCTGACCACCTCCATGCAAACAGTGAACTCATTTTACTGGCTAAGCTACTCAAGGTGAATAAAAATGCTCCTTATAGGCAAAGATGACAAAGCTGCATCTTACATACTTTGGAATGTCAGGAGAGACCAGTCCCTTGAGGACATCAGGTTTTGGTAACATGGAGGGGCGGCACAAAGAGGAAGTCCCTCAACAAGATGGATTGACACAGTGGCTGTACCAATGTGTTCAGGCATAGAAGCTATCGTGAGGATGGCATGGGACTGTGCAGTGTTTTATTCTGTTGTGCATAAAGTCTCTGTGTATTGTAGCCAACTCTATGGCACCTAACAACAACAATCGTTTCAAGGGAGATGGCTTTCTTGTTGCAAATGTTAAACTGATTCCAAGTTATAAACTTGGGTTTTCTTCATAGTAGAAAAATTGATAGAGAACTAATGATGGCATCGGAGAGAATCATGCACTGGAGAGTGTTAAGTTGGGAGTGTGGATATTTGATGTGCATTTTTTCTTAAGTTGAAGCACATGACAAGAACATCAAACACCCACATACCTGGGCTATTTTTAACTGACTACAAATAATATTAGAATAGTGTAATGTCTTTTTAAAAAAGAATTCTCTACTCTGATCCAGATGGTTTCAGGAAAAAAACCCTAGATATTATGCAATTATCACTATGGTAACCCCATATCTGGAGGTAAAAAAAAATCAGCATAGAACTTAGTTCTAAAATCTACTTGTCTTTTTTGAGCAACAGACTCCTGGCCAATTTTATGTCTCTACTGTAGAACTGCATGATCCCTTAGAGTCCTATTTATATGCTTCGTTTCCCATGAACTTGCATACAGTAAAACAGTAAAAATTAAATCTTTATTATGAGCTTCACAATCAGTTACTGTTGTTGCTGTTTGGTGCATTAGGTAGGTGCTATAGCAACCTGTCTACAAGTGAATGCCGCCTGGTCCTGTGCCGTCCTCACAATTGTTCCCATGTTCAATCCAT
This sequence comes from Tenrec ecaudatus, assembly GCF_050624435.1. Lineage (NCBI taxonomy): Eukaryota > Metazoa > Chordata > Mammalia > Afrosoricida > Tenrecidae > Tenrec > Tenrec ecaudatus. Next base: position 88,294,901 of record NC_134533.1, read on the forward strand.
CTGACAGACACTCATTCTCTTTTACTGCCCCTCTACCAACATTGAAGTTCTTCTCCAGTGACTGCTCTCTTCTGCCAACTATGTGAGACCAAGTCTGGCCTTCCTGCCTCTAAAAAGAATTCTGCTAGTGATTCTTCCAAGAAAGCTCCATTTGCTCCCTTGACAGTCCATGACACTTTTGATGTTCTTCTCCAGAACACGACTCCAATGCATCCACTCTTCTTCATCCTGCCACCTTCAATGTCCAACTCGCACTTGCATATGGGGAAATTGAGAACGCATGGCTTGGGCCAGGTACAGCTTAACTCTCGAAGTAACCTCCCGGTTTTTCAACACTTTAAAGAGGTTTTGTGCAGCAGGTTTACCCTTTTCAACAGGTCATCTGATATCATGACTGCTGGTTCCATGAGCATTGATTGTAGTTCCAACCAAGATGAAATCCTGGACAACTTCAATGTTTTCTCTATTTATCGTGATGTTGCCTATTGGTCTAGCAGTGAAGATCTTTGTTCCCTTTACATTGAATGGAAATCCATATTGAAGGCTAGAATACTTGATCTAATCAAAAAATGCTTCAAGTCATCCTCATTTTAAACAATAAATATGCATATTGCTTATTATTAATAAGTTTTCCTCCAATTCTGTACTTTGTTCTTCATATAGTATTTTCATAGATTATTTACTCAACATAAAGATTGATAAGTAGGGTGAAAGAATATAACAAGGAATCACACTTTTCCTGATTTGAAAACAGTATCCCCTTGTTCTGAACAAGAAATATTTACAGTATCACTGATTGACAGAAAAACAAACAAAACAGTATTCAAGATACATCCAGAATGCTCCTTAGAAGTGGGAAAGGCTGGGCTTCAACTTATGTAGTTTGGTACATCTAATAACTGTCATGTTATTGCCTGTGATGTCAAACATATAATAACTCTGATGTTACTGTGATGTAAAACCAAATTCACTGCCATCAGCTGAGTCTCACTTATGACCCATCCAGGACAAGGTGGGTCTTCCCCCTGTGGGTTTCCTACTGTAACTCTTTACAGGAGTATTTTACTTACTGCCATGCAGTGATTCCCATTCACAGCAGCCCTATAGGACAGTGTAGAACTGCCCCTGTGGATTTCTAAGACTGCAACTTTCTATGGCAGTATGAAGCCTATCTTTCTCTCTCAGGGTGGCTGGTGGTTTTGAACTGTAGACCTTGCAGTTAGCAGCACACCACGTAACCTATACACCATCAGGGATCCTATGTTTTCTGCCTTAGGTATGCTTTAATTTAAATTTTACATAATTTCCTAACAATTCATCTTTGGGTTTTCACCAATATGTTAAAATGTTCTGGAACTTTTACTAATTCTGGAAAGTATAATGAATATCCATAAATGACTAATATGTAATACTTTCTAATCCAATACTGTGAATAAGAGCCTCCAACTAAATATGGTTGAAAAAAGATATTAACCTTTCCTTAGTGTGATAGCTATAATTAATATGTATAAGAATCTAAAGACCACTTAAGTTGTAATTCCATAGGAAAATTAGAATGAAGATAAACAAAATAATTTATAAACTTTAGGAATAGGAAAAAAGAGTGATCAATCGGGGACATCAATAACCAAATTGATTAGCTATATGGATTGGATTATTTGAGTTAGTGGGTACATTATACTACCCTTACTGGTTACATGTGCATCCCTTCTGAAGATTCTTACACTTGAGATAAAACTTATTTTTCCTAGGGGGATCGGAGTTTTTAGAATATAAGACAATTTAAAATCTAAATCCTGCTCTTGCCATACCTCTGGTTCTGAGATATAATTAATTTTCTCTGTTTCTGAGAATCAACATGTGCAAGACACAAAATCAGTTAACCACTAATGGTGACTGTCAGAACAAAATGAACTTCAGGCAACTTCTAAATAATTTATTTTAAGCATCTGTATCCATTAAATGCACTCTATAGTAAATGATCACTCTTAGCTTCTTTTGCTGGAGATAAATTTAAGAAGGAATTTCACTGCAGTGAACTACTTGCTATAAATATTCTACTCATCACCTATCTACCTCATACCAAGTGACTTGGTAGAATTATGCAAATATGAAGAGTTTAAGGTCCACCAATGAGATTGATCAGCTTGCTAATAACATAAGTAAAATGCATGGCACAATGTCGGAGTGCTGTTATTATTGTTAGTTGCTGACAAGTCAGTTCCCATTCCTAACAACTCTATATTTGAATCTATGGGACCAACCTATCTCCTCTCAGGTCTGCTTAGTTTTCGTTGACTTTTTACTTACCAAGCTTGGTGTCCTTTGCCAGGTACTCTGGAAAGTTCATGGTCAGTCTGAGTACCAGGATCTTATGATTGTGCCTGACTCTGAGGTATACAATAGCCTTCATGTATCTCTTAGAGAGAACATGGGATCCATAATCCTCCAAGTCTGGCTGCCTCTCAAACAGGCTAAAACTCTGTCACTTGGAATGGAAAGAAGTAGCTGGATGAATCAAGGGAAATGTAGCAGGAATTCTAGGTTTGCAGGCACTTACTCAAAATTAGAGGAGCTCATGCCATTTTCTTTTTCATAGTAGAGTGAAAAATGAACCTATAAGTATGCCTCATGGAATACTTCTGGCAGAAATGTATGCTGTCATTGCTTAACCTTACAAGTTCTCCTTCATGGCCCAGCTAGAAAATCAATTATATTTGTCATTGTAGTGCAGGTTCATTACAATATAGTTTATCAAATAAGAAAATTTTAAAGCTCCAATCAAAGCAGTTATTCTTCCCTTTTGTATTGGTATGTATCACTTGTCCCAAGGGAGTGTAATTGTGGCTTAACACTCTTTGTACTCAGCATTCTGCCTGACTGCAAAACAAGCAAATATGCTATAAACCTCACAGTAACCGGTGTCTACTTACTTCCTAGTAGCTGTTTAATAAATGTGATGTATGATGCTGTGTGCAGTCTATGCAGAATGAAAATATATGATGGATTTAGCACTGCCCTGGAAGAGTTTCCTAGTCTGTAGTTTTCATGGGAACAGATTGTCAAGCCTTTTCTCCTGTGGAGCTGGAAGGCTCAAACCACTGACCTTTAGGATAGCAGCTGAGTGCTTAATAATTGCACCACCAGGACTTGTGTCATTAAAAACAAAACTAAAAAAGCACTGCCATCAATTAGATTTTGATTTAAAGTGACTCCAAAGGATACAGAAGAATTGCTCCATTAGGCTTCTGGGTCTGTAAATCTTCATGGGAGCAGACAGCTGTATCTTTTTCTTGTAGGGAGCCTGGCGGCCTTGAACCACCAATTTTATGTTTAGAAGTTCAGTAATTAGCCCTGTGTACCACCCGGGCTCCTGTGCTAGTTACATAATTTCATGTCTACTTGACAAATAAGTTGGGAGTCTAGGGTGGAGTCTAACCTGTTAATCAGGTCACAGCCTAATGAAGGTTCTCATGAGTGTGGCTTTCTCATGAAGAATCTAGGAAATGTCTCTATTTCTCCCTGAAGGTGGGCCACACGTAATCTCTGCTTTACCTTCCTGTTAAGGAGCACCACTCAGAGATCGAGGGGGGTGGGGTGGGGGGCGGGACATGTAGAGACCCCCGTCAGCACTGACATGCTTCCGCCACCACTAGAGCCACAAGACTTTTGACCCACTGGCCTGTGATCTTCCAGAATTTGGTATCATTGAATGTGCTGCATGAGTCTGAAGTGGAATTTATGCATTAATATCAGACATATGGGCTAATATCTGATGTATGGACTTGATCTGGACTGAGCTGGGCTGTTTTCTCAATATTCCATTACTCTTTGATATAAAGCTCTTTTTAATAAATATATGAATTAGATTTATTTCTCTAGTCAACCCAGTTTAACACATTATGTTATCTTTGGAGTGGGGTACGAGATGAAGAAATCATCAAGTTGGAGATGGATGCTTGTCCTACCTCTGTCCTGTGGTAGTTTTCCTTTGGCTAGCCGGAGGCCAGCTAAAACCACTCTTTAGTTGATTATTACCTGGAAAGGACCGGGTGGGGGTGGGGGCGAACATTTTGATGCATAGATGTTGTCTTTGGTTAATCCTGTCCTAAATGGCAAAAATGAATATGATAATAGTACATTTTGAGCTATGAGGACAAAATTGCCCCTTGAACTTCTCCCCTGGGAATAGGCTGCCTACATCATCAAAATGGCTGACAGAAGACCATGCCCTGGCTTGAGACAATTCAGCCAGAGGCCTAAAACAAAATTTCAAATGAATGGGAGAATTTAGATAAGGATTGAATTTGACTTTTAATATCTGGCTCTACTAGATTTATACTGATTTCTTCTGCCTATTGTTTTTAATATAATAATTGAAGGAAATGATTTTTAGGAGGTATGAAAACAGAGAGTTTATAAGCTCACTGTCTTAAGCCATTAATTTGAATCTTTAAATGGATGTAGGATGTGCCTGCAAAGTATCCTCTGAAATGATAAGTCCCACCCAGTTTCTTGAGTGCTCAGGACATTCAAATTTGAAGAAACTTGCCTAGGGGGCTGTTGACAGACTGAGGGGAAAAAAGGAACCCTTTGGCTCTTTGAAATTTGAATTAGTGGCTTGTGCCTGAAGCTGTAAAAAGATGGAGCCACTAAGGGATTCTCCTTTCTAGGACTTAAAGGGAGCCTGTGGGCAGCCTGAAAGGCTTACTCCATGATCAGCTGGATTCACTTGTTGAATGGAAGTAGGAGAAATGCAGGAATAAAGATACAGGTTGAATCTGGCCATGGTTACCTCTGGCCCTGGTCACAGTTACCGGTGGCCCTGGTCACAGGGACTAGAGGAGAAGTGGGTTGGCTGATCTAAAGTTCATGCCCTAGCCCAAAGGGGCCACAGTTGTTGAGAATTTGTGAAGGAATCCTTGATCAAAAGGCGAGGCAGCCAATGGGAACCCTGGTGAGACTGAGGTGGTCCTCATTGAGTTGACCAGAACCTGACTAGATGAAGATATGATTATTGAACCTGTGAATTGCTGCATATTGGTGCTGACTTTATAGATGAACTGTCCTATTTGACTTTGCTTATTGGTGTGAACTCAGGTTTCAACTGGAATGAAGGTTCTTCATATCAAAGAACATGCTTATCATCTACATACACTGGGTTGATGTAAGTGGGCAGTATAGAGATTGGGTACCCCAAACTGGGGAGAATAAAAGCATGAAGTTGCTGATTTACGAACTTTCATAGGTGGGGTTATATGTTTATAGAATTATAGGATTATGGGGTAGGTGTTCACATAACTGTAATTGTTAAGCACAGAATTTTTTGTTTTATTGCTTATAGGATAGTATTTTTAAATGAAGCTATCACACTTTGAGTTGTATACATTTTAGTTTTATCCTGTTAGTCACAATATGATTTTACTATTGTCCTTGTTTTAAAAGTTATATATGTTGTGTAAAGGTATCAAGTTGACAAGGGGTGATCTGCAGTAGTTATATCATTTCATGTCAACTTGATAAATAAGTGTAGGAGTGGAGTGCAGCCTGTAAGCAGGTCACAGCCTGATGATGCCTCCTTGTGGTGTGGCCTCATGAAGAATCTGGGACATCCTCTCTTTCTCCCTCAAGGTGGGTCACACTCTGCTTCACCCTGCTGTTGAGTAGCCACACTCAGAAATACAGAAGGACCATGTGGAGTCCTGTGTTAGTGCTGGGATGCTTCTACTACCACTTGATACACAAGACTTTTGACCCACTAGCCTGTGATCTTCCTGCATTCAGCATCATTGCATATGCTGCATAAGTTTGAAGATGCCTAGTATTGGATATATGGGCTAACATCTGACTTATGGACCTGACCTGGCCTAGGCTGGGATATTTTCTTAATATACAATTACTCTTTGATATAAAACTCTTTCTTATACATGTATGTATTGAATTTGTTTCTCTATTCATCCTGGTCTAACACACATCCTTTGTTTAGTAAATAGTTTTATAAATAATCTTAGGAAAGTGAAACAATGAACCAAAGCCTGGTTGGTGTCTCAAAAATTTAAATTCACCAATATTGAGTCAAATTCTAAATCATAGTGCCCCCATAGGACTGAGTATAACTGTGTTTTGGGTTTTTGAGACTGTAAATTTCCTATAAGAGTAGGAAACTTCATCTTTTCCAGTCTTGGAGCAACTGGTGGTTTCAAACTGTTGACCTTGTTGTTAGTAGGCCAAAGTGTCACACACTGTGCCACTAGACATTTATTCTCTGCCCATCTTCCATTTCTTAATTGCAGAAACTATTTTATATTTGTGGAAAATATAATGTTGTCATGTAAAATATGGTTCAGGTAACAGATTTGCCACTTAGTAAATGACTTACCTGTCTCATTGCTAATCATTATCTCTCTTGTAAGACGTATCACCAGCGTTCTTTCTAGAAGTGCTAATCACAAGGCTCATCTCCTATTGGACATGTTATTATGAGCTCCAGTCAGGCTTGGAAAAGTAGAGGATCAGAAGAAAAAAAAAGGAAGATTCTTAATGAGACAGACTGACACAGAATCAACCATAGCAACCTGTATGGGGTTGGCAGAGGGATGAGCAGTTTCCTTCTGTTGTACATGCAGTCCTTATGGATAAGCAGCACCTGGATTGCTCCACGAACACAATAATAATCACAGTAGTAACTTACTCACATTTCTGTGTTGATAATTACCCAAAAAACACAATCTGTTGAGAGCACTTAGCATAGGACCTGAGGCAGGGTAAACACCCTTAGAGCAGTAGCAACAATATAGTGATAATCTCTTCACTTCTTGGTAGGCATGGTCACATTCCATTTATATGACTTTTTTTCTCCTACAAAATGAGTGAAGATCAATGGGCAGTGAAACCAGCAATCAACACTAGACACAGACACAAAATACGTACTCATATTATGGTCATTCTGCTTTGGCATTTTTTGCATAGCCTGGTGAGACATTAACATAAAGGACAGTGTCACAAAGGAAGATGAGGCCCCTCCTACTGGCCTTACCAGGTGATACAATATAATGGTATCCTCCACACACTGAAACTCTGCGTTTGCCATAGTAAAATATCTCCTAGTTCACGGATTTACTATTATCCATAGTGTTCTGATGAAATAAAAGTAGCTGTCATTTCATGAAGACCTGCCCTTGGTTGAGTAACTTTGTAAAATGAGTTCATGATTTCTATTTTTCACCTAGAAAACTGGTTTTAAACAAGTTCCCTAATGTCCCCAAAATGACTGCATGGCAAAGCGAGCATATGAAGACAGTTCTGCATGCCCCTAATGTCCATTCCTTCAGGTGTCTAATCACTTAATATATGAAAATCCAAGGATCTATAACTTCCCCATGTGGTTCAGAAAAAGTTTGTCTTCCTATTTACAGATATGCAAACCTCTCTGTGGTTTTGATTCTTATTTATCTATGAGAGGTTAATTACTGAAAACAATTCAGGTGAGTTAATTAAATTATCCTACAAGATCAAATTGAAGTTTCCATATTCAAACTGTTCCCATCTTCAAGGGATATGACTCTCCATCTATATGAAATTGATTTTCAATTTGTAAAATTACCAGGCTTTGATTTTGTCTTAGGAGATGTGTTTCTTTTTGCTGGTCTCTCAACTTCACTTTATGGAAAAGTCCATTTGTTTTATTTATTAAGACCCAGAGCAAGCATTGCCTCTGTAAACTTTCCAACAATGCCTTACTCTATGGCAAGTAATGTAACAACCCTTTGATTCCCACCTCAACTCATATCTGCCTTAATGTTTCTATATTGTGTTAGTCTGGGTAGACTAGAGAAATCAGTTCATAGAGACATGTGTGTAAGAGAATGTTTTATATAAAGGGTAATAGTACATTAAGAAAGCATCCCAACCCAGTCCAGTCCAAGCCCATAAGTCCGATATTAGCCCATATTCTGATACCAGTCTTAAAGTCTTCTTCAGACTCATGGAATACATGCAATGACACCAAATGCAGGATGATCACAGGCTCGTGGGTGCGGTCTTTCGGCTCCAGTGGTGGTAGAAGCATCTCTAGTGATTGACATAAATCTCTGATGTACTCGAATACTTGAGCTGAACCTTGTCTGAAGCATCCAGTTCTCTAACAGATCACCATTTGACTTTAAAGATTCAGGGGAGTACAAACTGCTGCTAAAAGGAGCTTCTTAAATTAGTGCCACTTTTTTTCTTTCAATAATTAATCACCAAAGGAAGCTATCATGCTAGCCTTAACTTCTATAACATCTTCCTAATATAATTCCATGATTATTTCAATAAAATCATTTCCTAATCATCAGCTGACTTATAAATACAACCCAAGTAGAACTATGTTTATTTTTAACTGTACCGCTTTTAAATATATTTCCCTTTCATTTAATAGAACAAGGAATTGAATCAATTCCAGACTGTCTGGAGCCAGTACGAGGTAGCGAGATGATGGCTAGTGGGAAATGTATTTTAATACAAGTAATATGGTTTAGTTGACCGTGCTTACTAACCATTAGTAAAATATCATGGGAAAAATATATTGTGGTCCCGAATAATTAAGTCTGACTCAATATCTACTGATGTGTTCCAGGAACACAAATTAATGTGGCTGACACTGATATTGACGAGTTATCCTTGTCACACAGCCTGGAGAATGATGGAGATACTACCTTATCAATTACTTAACATTTTATCCAATTTTTCTTCTTACCTTCCTTCCTTCAGCAAAGGCAGGAGCTGGTCTTATCACTGGTAATGGAAAGATAAGCGAGATGAAATGTTGAACCTTCAAATTGATGGCAGTCTAATGGGTGAGAATGGTGAGTATATAAATGAGTTGATTGACGTGTGAATAGATGCTTGTGAAAACAGAACCATGCCAAACAAGAGAGAATTCCTCCCTGGACGTTTCAGAGAAAGATAGTATTTGAACAAAGAAGAAAATCTGAATATGAATTTCTACCAATTTTAAGAGTCCAGTGGTCAAAAAGTTCTGAATCTATGAATAAGGGAATCAGGGTACATTACAATATCACAGAAAATGTTCTCTCTGTAGAAAGAGAGATATGCAGAAGGGAAGACATCCCAGAGAAGCTGTCATCTCCTCTATGTGGCACATAAAAACAGGAATCTGTCAGTCACAGTGGATAATAGTATTCCAAGCAAATGGAATAGAAAAGTGGAATATCTGAGAAGCAGCAAGTTTTAGACTCAGTTAACCCACAGTGAGCTTTCCTGTTGGGCCATGAGTCATCCTATATTTACTGCAGCACTCCCTCTCCACCTTGTAGGAATCTCTGTCAGTTCATCATACTATGGTGGCTTGCATGTTACAATGATGCTGTAAATATGCTATCAGTATTACTAATCATAGCAGTTGTCCATAGTGGCGAGTTTCAGCGGTACTTCACACTAAGGCCGATAAGAAGTTGCCTTGTGCTCTACTTCTAAAATTTAGGCAAATAAAATCTCATACACAAACACTCTGATGTAGTGCTTGCTGGAAAATGAATTCCCTAGATTAGACACTCAAAATACATAGTGACTGCAACAGTGGACGAGAGCATCGTTAAGATGGTGGAAATAATAGAATCTGAGTGACGTTTCATTCTGTTGTGTATGGGGTTGTCATCAACCTGGGCTATCTCAATGGCAACTAATCAAAACAACTGCCTAACATCACTGTTACTTTCCATAAGTGATGGTTTGATGAACAGCAGCAGTAGGGCTGAGGAGAAAAGTTCTGGGAATTGGAATTTAGCATTGTTATTAATCCATTAAGGAGCTCTTGTGGTGCAATGGATTAAGTAGCAGTTTAAACCCACCAGCTGAGAATGATGATTCAGTTGGTTTTCCATAAAAAGTGTGGTGAAGGAATCAGATAGTTCCCAGCACTCAAAAAGAATATTGTCTGGGACCTTACAGGCTTGTCTTAAAACAAGCAATCATCTAAGTGAGGTGCTTTTCAAGTTCACAAAATAGGAAGGCAGCCACTGTAAGCACAGGTTTATTGATAATAAAATCTATAATTAAAGAGAGAAGGCTGTATTCGAGTTTGAAATCTGATCACCCAGTTTGCAGAAAGTCATGATGACAATGAAATCCCTAAGCCTATTTACAGAGTCCCCACATGGATCAAGCCTTCGTTGAATTCCTTTGATTCATTGATAAAAGATGTGAATAGTTTTGTCCTCTGAAAAATTGCATTGAAAATGAATACTGTAGATATAGTTACATTAAAATATAACAGATTACAATTTGTTTCCTGTTTTAACTAATTTTTAATCTGTTCTACTTTTTATTTTCCTGCTCTCTCTTGAATTGAGGTTTTCCTTTGCTTTGCTTTGCTTTGTTGTTGTTTTGGGGGTCTTTATGTTTGCTTTTCTTAATATGAACTCCAGCATATATATATTTATAGAGACAGTAGCTAAATGAATAATTTCTTAGGGTTCTGGAAGGGGTAAGGGGAAATAGGGAGTTAATAATTAAAATGGATATAAGAATGAAAACATGTACTAAAATAGATTGTGGTGATGAGTACATAACTCTTTTTTGTTATATTTAAATCATTGAATTGTGTAGTGTACAAATTATATATCAATAAATTGTTTTTTAAACTTGCAGCCTTATAAACCCATGAAGGTGTTCTACTCTGTCCTACAGAGTCACTATGAGCTGGAATCGACTTATAGACAATTAAATAAGGGTAATATTTATTCATTAAGTGACCTTTTGTCCAAAGATAATTTTCACAAGATTCAATTTTTTCCATTTTCAAGATGGTAATAAAAAATGATTATCATTCCTTTCCTATACCTACTGAAAGTGGTTAAATATTATTAAGAAATATGAAAATGCTATACAAATTAGCCTTCAAATATTAATGATCCTTTCTATATCCAAGGTCAAATAAAGATGATGGTAGTGAAGATGGTAGTGGTGTTGATTTACTGAACACCAACTATATCCTCAGAGATTATTTAAGTTGAATTTCTGAAAAACTATAATATAGTTATATTCAGAATTCATATTAAGCTGTTCGCTCGTGATGTCTCATAGTTTAATTTGGTCCCTATCATGTATCAACTTACTATAACAGAATGAGGCTCAGTCAAAAAATTTTATATAGTTTAATTTTGTGATTATTTATTTTAATTTTAATTATATTTTTGTTCTATTTAGTATCTAAGCTTCTAATTGTCATACTAGTTTTTTCAGAGATTATGGAAAACTAAATATTATATTCACACCTCATTTGATGCTTGTTGAAGTCACAATGCTTTTAAATTATGTACTCTTACTTTTGCATTTAATTGATATATATCTTATTTCAGAAATATGGATCCAGGAAAATAAGAAAAAAATTGTATTATTAATGAAATGGGATACTCTTTGCACAATCCCTTAAACCTTTCAGAAAATGTCATTTTTGTGTGTTTCAAATAGATTTTTTAAAAACAAAGAGACAGGAACAGAGACAGAGAGAAAGAGAAAGAAGGCTCAATGTCATGGTGGGAACTGACTCCTGGCCAGTAGTGCAATCTTGCCTTTGAGAGTAATACCCTCGGGTCCCACATTCAGACAATCAGGGATCAGCTATCTCTTTTATTCTTCATTTTTCCCTTCTCTCTTTACCATCTCAGGCAATCTTAATGAACACAGTGGTGTTTCCCACCGTCTTTCTCTTTCTTCTCTCTTTCTTTTTTCTGTTCTCTTCTCTCTCTGCTTTTATGATTCTCTCCTTTCCTTTCATATTCTGCTACTGGTTACCAGACCCCTACCTTCTCCATAGGGAAACTCTGCCCATTCAGTGGGCAGCCTGCCCCCAAGACAGTGCTGCATACAACAAGAGACAGTGCTACACACAGCACAGCACAGGGTTCAGCTATCTATTTATTTTTAAAACTTTATCTCCTTCTACCTTTTTTTCTTCTTTATGTTCTTCTTCCACTTTTTTTATCCTCTTCTTGTAACTCTTCTCTCTTTCCTGCCACAGTCTCAGCAGATTCAGTTCTCATTTTTTTGTTTTCTATATTTTATTTTATTTCTGTTTTCACTTTAGTTTATTCTGTGCATTTTAGTTGTGTGTGTGAGAGTGGGCGTTTGCTTGGCATAGTTGCTCCAGTATTTGTTTTCTTCTTTCTCTCTTTGTCCTCTCCTTTCACTCACTTTCCTGTCACAAGCCACTAGGAGCCTCCAGGCCACTCCTCGTTGACTAGGGAAATCTGAAGGCCCAACTGGGGGAGCTCCCACCCACATTTTGTTGGCCTTGCATGCATCTAGGTAATTCACACCAGTCCTCTTCCATACACAAAGCAGCAGGTGGTTCTCCCCTGAAAACAGTGGGGACATCTCCAGTCTAAACTCCGGGGCCCTAAAAGTGACTGGGGGAAATCCCTGCCCACCACTGGTGAGGCTCTAAACTACCGCGGAACGTCCACCCAACCTCCAAGGCGATCTTTTTGTCTACAACAATACCACCTGCCAGCTACAGAGCTCTACACCAAGGAGGGTGTACCCACACACATTGCTGGGCACTCCTTTTGTAGAGGGAAACACAACAGGCAATGCAAGGTGCTCCAAGCACCTTGAGTACTACTTAGAGATCAGGCAGTGAAGCGACACCCTCATGGGGCCACAACAACCTGACCAGCATCACATGAGAGGACTATAAAACTCATATTGCAAATAACAGAATACTGGACAGCTAGGTTAAGAGTGAAATAAAAGGAAGATATAGTGATAGCCTGACCCCTCAGTACAACTACCGGCAAGTAGTTCATAGAAACATTTATAGGAGCCCCCCAAGAGAGAGCCCAGTGCTTTTCTAATCTGGAAGATGATTCCAGGCCCCTCTAAAACACAAACTGGAAAAGCAGTCAAGTAAGATAATCAGAGAAGCTGAAGAAAACTTGAGAGTTGTGTATGATGCTATGAAGAAGAACAATATTAGAATAATTGGACTACTGGAATAAGACACAGCAAAGAAGTCATCAGTGAAAATAGAGAGGGAATTCTTAGAGGAAATTCCCCCAACTCAATAAATGAAACTAAGGCAACCATTCAGGAGGCTGAAAGAACACCAGCCAGAATGAATCCCAAGAAGAATTCACTAAGACACCTAATTGTCAAATTCTCCAACCATGAGGAAAAGGAGATCATAAAGCAGCTAGGGAAAAGCAAACAGTCACTCATAAAGGTACCTCAATAAGAGTATATTCAGACCTATCAGTAGAAACAATGAAGAAGAGGAGGGAATGGAGTAACATATTCCAAAAATTGTAGGAAAACAACCGAAACCCAAGCATACTTTACCCAGCCAAATTAGCTATTAAGATAGATGGAGAAATAAGTCTTCTCAGACAAGGACAACCTCAAAGAATACATTTAAAAAAAAAACCAGCCTTAGAAAAGTTCCTTGCCAATCCAGTATGGGCAGAATATCAACACTCATCAAGGGCCAATAAGAAACCATCACATAGAAAAACTCCACCCCTAGGGTGACAAAAGGAGAAAACAGCCCCCAGTATAGCATTGGCTCAATAGTGGAATGAAGGTAAACATAAACAACACACACAACACAAGCAGATAAGATAGGTAGATAGGAAAATATCCAACACAAAAGGTACAAGATGACATCACAGAGTCCACAGATGGATATAATAACACTTAATATCAATGGCCTGAACTCAGGCATTAAAAGGCAGAGGCTAACAGACTAGCTCAGAAAACATAACCCATTGACATGCTGTCTCCAGGAGACAAATCTTAAGCTTGCAGACAAAAACAGGTTGAAAATTAAAGGCTGGAGAAAAATAACAAGTAAATGGCAATGCAAAAAAGCAGGGGTAGCAATCTTAATAGCTGTCAAAATTGACCTCAAGAGACAGGCTATAACAAAAGATAAGGAGGATCACTATATAATGCTCAAGGGAACGGTAAACCAAGAACCAGTGAGCATAATAAACATATATGCGATTAACGAGAAACCTGCAAAATGTGTAAATAAAACACTCCAAAAGATGAAAAAGAAATCATTGGCTCAACAATTATAGTTGTAGACTTTAATACATCACTCTCTGAAAAAGACAGATCGATGGGAAATAAACTCAACAAGGAGGCTACAGATGTAAATAGCACAATTAGATGATTTGACTTAATAGATATTTTCAGAGTTTTCCATCCACAGGCAAAAAAAAATTCACATTCTTTTCAAGGCCCACATGGCACACATTTGAAAATAGGCCACATGCTGTGACACAATTCAAACCTGAGCAAATTCAAGCACATAGAGATTATATAGACATCTCTCTCAAATCACATTGCCATAAACCTGGAAATAACAGACGGGTGTAAAGAAAACAAGGAAAAACAATTGGACTATGTACAACTCGATATTGCAAAATTAGTGGGTATTGACCCAGATCAGAGATGAAATCAGGAAGTTTCTAGAAAACAATAAGAAAGAAAATATGACAGATGAAAACCTTTGGGATACAACAGGGCATTTATCAGAGGAAGGCTGATAGCAATAAATGCACTCATTAAAAAAGAGACTCGTGGATGATATGGTGGCTCAAAACTTACACCAATTAGAGCAGAGACAACAGAACATCCCTACTAAAGCAAGAGGATAAAATAATAAAAATCAGAGCCAAGAAAAAGGAGAAAGAAAACTATGGAAAAAAATTAAAGCTGCTAAAAGTTAGTTCTTTGATAGAATTAACAGAATTGATAGACCGCTGGCAAACCTAACCAAAGAAATAAAGGAACAAATGGCAGTTGTAAGAACGAGGGATGAAACAGGGGACATTACAATAGACTCTAATGAAATAAAAAGGGTTATTACAAACAGTATTATGAAGATCTATACTCCAACGAATTCAACAATTTGGAAAACATGGACAAATATTTGGAAACACAATCCCTCCCTACATTATCCCAGATGGATGCCAAGAACCTCAACATACCCATAGCAATGAAAAACACAGGCAAGGTTATCAAGAGAGTATGAATTAAAAAATCCCCAGGGCCAGATGGCCAGCATTCAGGGAAGAACTGACATCCTACAAAAAATCTTCCACGACATAATAAAAGACAGAAAAGTCTCAAACTCGTTCTATGAAGGTAGTATAACTCTGATACCTAAAGTGGGAAAAGATGCCACAAGAATTTAGAACTACAAACCAATAACCCTAATGAACATTGATACAAAAATCTTTAACAAAATACTGTCCAGTAGAATACAAACACATATGAAAAAAAATAATTGACAGTGACCAAATGAGATTCATAACAGGGATGCAGGGATGGTTCAAAACATGAAAGACCATCAGCATTATTTGCCACATTGGCAGTAAAAAATTATAAGAATCACATGATAATATCGATAGATATTTAAAAGGCATTCGACAATATCCAACATGTATTCCTCTTTTAAGACACTCAAGAAGATAGGAATAAAAGGAAAAGTCCTCAATATTATACAAGCTATCTATGAAAAACCTACAGCCAACATGGGAGTTAATGGAGAAAAGATGAAAGCAATTCAAATGAAAAACGGGGCCAGACAAGGATACCCCTTGTTCCCTTTCTTATTTAACATCATACAGGAGGTCCTAGCTAACAACATAAGACAAAGGAAAGATATTAAGGTATTCAGCTGGGGAAGGATGAGGCGAAATTATCATTATTCGCAGACGATATAATTATATATATATATATATATTGAAGATCTCTTAAACTCCACCATCGGCCTTTTGGAAGCAATAGAAAGATATGGCAGGATACAAAATCAACAAACAGAAGTCTATTGGACTGGTCTGCACATCAGACAAGACCACAGAAGAGACGATAAGAAGGCAGTGCCCTTTACAATAGCCAAGCACAAATTGAAATACCTAGGGATATATCTTACTAAAATAATGAAAGAATTGTATGAGGAAAATTGTAAAACACTACTACAAGAAACCAAGAGTGACCTCAACAAATGGAAGAATTTCCCATGCTTGTGGATTGGCAGACTCAATATAGTGAGATGTCAGTTCTGCCCAAGTCATATATAAATTCAATGCTATCCTGATACAAAGACCACCATCGTTCTTCAAAGAATTGGAAAAACTGATTACCGACTTCATATGGAGGGAGAAGAAGCCCAGAATTACCAGAGAACTCCTCAACAAGAAGGACAACGTGGGAGGCCATATTATATGGCCACAGTAGTCAAAACAGTGTGGTCCTGGTAAAACGACTGATATTCAGACGAATGGAAAAGAACTGAAGACCCAGAAAAAAATCAGCATTAATAGGCAACTGATCTTGATAAGGGCCCTAAAAATATTAAATGGGAAGCAGATGCCCTCTTCAATAAACGGTGATTGAAAAAAATGGACATCTACCTGCAGAAAAATGAAGGAAGAACCTTACCTCACTCCATGCACAAGAATAAACTCAAGGTAGATCACAGACCTTGAGATATAACCCCAAACAATTAGGGCCATTAATC
Source organism: Tenrec ecaudatus (assembly GCF_050624435.1). Lineage (NCBI taxonomy): Eukaryota > Metazoa > Chordata > Mammalia > Afrosoricida > Tenrecidae > Tenrec > Tenrec ecaudatus. Next base: position 88,311,432 of record NC_134533.1, read on the forward strand.
AGGGAATTGAGTCAAACCTGAGAACCATGGCACAGGAATACATAGGCTATCGGAAATAGGGAAGGAAACAAACACAGAGGGGTCACAAATAGACAAGTGGGATATATTAAAGTCACCTGTATACACTGAAAGAATTCACCAAGAGAGTAATAAAAGAGTCCACTAACTAGGAAAACATCTTTAGCAATGACACATCAGACAAAGGCCATTTTACTAAAATCTACAATACTTTTCAAGCTTACAATAAGAGAAAAACTTATTGCCCACTAAGTAGGTGGTCAAAGGACCTGAACAGAAGTTTCAGAGTCTGAAATCTGAATGGCTAATAAGCATACGAGAAAATGTTCTCGATCCTTAGCCATAAGAGAAATGCAAATTAAAACAACTATGAGATACCAACAAACACCTTCAAAGATAACCCAGTTCAAAAAATCAGAAAGTAACAAGTGTTGGGGGTTCTGTGTTGAGATAAGAACACTGCTGGTGAACCTGTAGGTATGTGCAGCCACTATGGAAATCGATTTGGCAATTTCTAAAACAGATGGAAATTGAGCTACTATATGACCCAGCAATCCCCCCACTGTGCACATACCCAGAAGAGGCAAGAAACAAACTACTGCCAGATATCTGTGCTCCAATGTTCATCGTGGCACAGTTCACAATTTCAAGGAGATGGAAACAACCCAAATTTCCACCAACAGACGAATGGATTAAAAAACTGTGGTACGTACATACAATGGAGTACTTTGCATCACTAAGAAGCAGTGATGAATGCATGAAGCATATCACCTCCTGTCAAGAACTGGAGGAAATTATGCTAAGTGAAGTAAGCCAAGCACAAAAGGACAAGAACAACATGAGTCTGCTGAGGTAAGTATATAAAAAATAGAGAGAAAGAAATGCAAAAGGGGCACAGGGAAAAAGTTACTGTATACAAACATTCCAGGGGTGAGGTCCAAGTAGTATAGCAGGGGCCAGACAAAATCCAGAGGTACATATGGTAGCCAACTAAAAAGGAGAGTTGTCAGGGGGAGGGGGGTAAGGATAAAAAAGATAGACAACTTCCCCTGCCCGCAGAAGAGTTTACTTTAGAGGACATCACTGAAGCTACAGCTCAGGGAGAGGGACATGTCTGATCAGAGCACAAGGAAGCAAATGAAAGGGGAGAAAGAGAGTGGAGCACATCCTGGCCCACCAAGTCTGGAGAACAATATCCCTGCCCTGAATAGCCAATGTGCAGAGTGGACTACACAGTTTGACCCACTATGAGACAGGACCCTATGGGGGACAACACTGGAGACCCAGTGTTGGGATTGGCCCAGTCTGACCCCACTACACCGAGGCAAAAAAACTAAGGGCATGTGGCAGAGCAATGTGGGGAGCAGAGCAGAGAGCTCCAGAGGGAGTGCAAAGGATAGACTTTGGGGCTAGAACCTGGCACCCCATTGGACTTGATTGGAAGACATGACTAGTGGTCAAAAAACAGACCTTGATATATTTACACGTTTTTCTTTAAATTTTTAAATAATTTTTTCATTGGTCATTGGTTTTCTTTGTTGTTGTTGTCATTGTGTTCTCTTTTGTCATGTTGTATTGCTATGGTTTGTCTATTTGTGCATATTCTTATCTCTGCAGGTCTATCTAGATAAGATAGGCTGGATGAACAGTCTGGAAGATAAAATAATGGGGACATGGAAGAGGCGGAGGTGGTGGAAATGAGGTGGTGTTGACCAACCCCGGGACAAGGGAACAAGTGATCCAAAATTAATGGCAAGGAGGGTATGATAGCCCTGGTATGGATTCAAAAAGGGCAATGTAACTGATAGAAATGACTGAAACCTAAATGAAGGCTGAGCATGATAGTGGGACCAGAGGAAGGTAAAAGGAAACAGAGGAAAGAACTAGGAGGCAAAGGACATTTATAGAGGTCTAAATACAGGTATGTACATATGTAAATATATTTACATAGGATGATGGGGAAATAGAACTACATGCATATATTTATAGGTTAGTATTAAGATAGCAGATGGACATTAGACCTCCACTCAAGTATTTACTCAATGCAAGAACACTTTGTTCTATTAAATTGGCATTCCATGATGCACATCTTCCCGACATGATCACTGAAGACAAATGTGTGCATAAGCAAATGTGGTGAAGAAAGCTGATGGTACCTGGCTATCAAAAGATATAGCATCTGGGGTCTTAAAGGCTTGAAGATAAACAAGCGGCCATCTAGCTCAGAATCAACACAGCCCACATGGAAGAAGCACATCAGTCTGTGTGACCATGAGGTGTTGAAGGGGTCAGGCATCAGTCATCAAAGAACAAAAAAAATCATAGTATTGTAAATGAGAAGGAATGCCGAGCGGAGACCCAAATCCCATGTGTAGGCAACTGGACACCCCGTTATAGACGTGTCTCAGGGAGAAGACGAGTCTGTCAGGGTGAAGTGTAGCAATGATGAAATATACAACTTTCCTCTAGTTCTTAAATGCTTCCTTCCCTGCACTATCATGATCCCAATTCTTCCTTTAAAATCTGGCTAAACCAGAGGATGTACACTGGTACAGATAGGAACTGGAAACACTGAGAATCAGGAGAGATGATCCCTACAGGACCAGTGGTGAGAGTGGCAATACCGGGAGGATGGTGGGAAGGTGGGGTAGAAATGGGGAACCAATTACAAGGATCTACATATAAGCCCCTCTCTGGGGGACAGACAACAGAAAAGTGGGTGAAGGGAGACGTTGGAAAGTATAAGATATGACAAAATAATTACAATTTATAAATTATCAAGGGCACATGAGGGAGGGGACTTGGGAAGGAAGGCGGAAAATGAGGAGCTAATATCAAGGGCTCAAGTAGAAAGCAAATGTTTTGAGAATGATTTTGGCAGCAAATGTACAAGTGTGCTTGACACGATGGATGGATGGATTCTGATAAGAGTTGTACAAACCCCTAATAAAATGATTTAGAAAAAAGAAAGAGAGAAAGAGGAGACAAGTACCATGCTATGAAATAAATTTAAAGAGACAAAAAAATCACTATTGGCTGTAAAGAGCTCCGCAATATCAAAAGATGTGTTTCTTTCCCATGGGATTTGGACCCTAAATAACAGTGCTGGCAGAAGTATTTGAAAATCAGGCGCTGAGCTGTGCAAAGGGTTTTCAAGATTGCTGAAATTAATGTAAATTTACATTTGTAAAACTTGCGGCTGGTGACCAGAAATACTCCAGTAAATTAATCAAGGATTCTGGAAGAGGCTGCCTCAGGAGAGGAAATAATTTAAGTCTGTGTGTTATCCCTATGCTGTGTAAATTTCAACAGTTTTATTGACATGTAATTCACATATCATACATGCATTTTAAAAAGTGTTTACAGTCATCACATAATCAATTTTAGAAGATTTTTCTAAATTCTTCTACTCATTATTATTATCTCCCCTTTTTTCATCCACAGTCTGCCCTCAATTTGCTTTCGGTTGCTGATTAATCTTCTCCATTGTGTCTTCCCACTGTCAATTTGAATTCTGCATATTCCATCTGGGGAAGTCCATATATATAATTGCCTTTAGTGTATTTGCAAAAAGGTGTTTGCTATTAAAAAGTCGTTGGTTTGGCAAAACTCTATCATGTGATCTCTAACTTCATTTCTATCACCAAGTCCATATTTTCCAACTTTTGCATTCCAGTTGCCAATAATTATCAGTGCATCTTGATCGCATGTTTGATAAATTTCTGACTGAAGTCATTGATGGAATTCCTTTAAAAAAAAACCATTTTACTCGGAGCTTATACAGATATCATAACATTCCATAATTTAGTATGAATTACAATTCAATGTAAAGGAGACTGAAATCCTCACAACTGGATCAGTAGAAAACATCCTGATAAGCAGAGAATAGGTTAAAGTTTTGAAGGACTGTTTTATTTGTACCCATAATCAATGCACATGGGAAGCATTAGTCAAGAGATCAAAATACATGTTGCATTAGGTAAATCTGCTGCTCAACACCTCTGTAGAGTATTGAAGAGTAAGGATATTACCTTGAGGATGAAGGTATGCCTGACCCAAGTCATTATATTTTCTGTTGCATCATAGGGATGTGAAATTTGGACATTGAATAAGGAAGACCATAGAAGAATAGATAAGTTTGAGTCACGGTACTAAAAAAAGTATATATTCCAATGTACTTCTGTATTGGAAGAAGTAGGGCTAGAATGCACTTCAGAGGTAAGGATGGCAAGGTTTAGCTCACACACTTTGGGCATATTATCAGGAGAGACCATTCCCTGGAGAAGGCCACCATGAGTGCTGCAGCAATGGGCTCATGCACACGAACAATTGTGAGGATGGCACAGGGCAGGCAGTGTTCCCCACTGGTGTGCACAGGGTCGCTATGGGTCAGAGCCAACTCAACGGCACCTCACAACAACATTTCCCCCCAACCTCGCCTGCTATCATCCAAAGAATCCATGCATCCAGTTGCTGTCTCTTTAGACTTTCCTACCCTGGATTCTCTGTAAGGAAAAACGTACAAAAGCACAAAGTGAAACCCAGCAACCATTTCAGGATAAAACGGAGAAGAGCCTCTATCAGAAAAGAAAGCAGAAAATAATCTGAAAAATAGAATACAATAAAAATGGCTCAAAAGGGAGAACAAACGATAGAGTATTAAATGTTAACATAACTACATCTGCAATACTCCAGTTTCCAATGCAATCTGTTCAGTAGCAGGATCGTTCACATCCCTTGTCAATGGTCAGATGGGATTCATTGGAGGATTAATCCCCCTGGAGACACTCTCATCCATAGGCTTCTGCAAAGGAGGCATCGCACTCTTCTAATCCCTGCACACTGCCTCACCTGGGTGTTCACTTAGGTCAGGATACAGCTCGAGTAGACTCATGGAGGATGGGCTAACAGAGTCCAAGTTAAGTCAACAGACCTTGCTAAATATTTAAAGTATATACTTTACTTAAAGTTTAAAATATAGTAGACCCTCCTCCCTAGTACTTGACAGCATCAATACTCGAAATAATTGTTGATTTTTGTAAACAAAAGCAGTTCCTGCTTTGATCACTAGGCCTTTGTTAGTACCCATTGTTTAAACCATTTACGGTTATGTTTTGCTATAAATTTTCTTAGTTTTTGTCGCTTTGGATACTGTTTGCAGATAAAAAAACATAGGTCTTAAGAAAGTTTTCTGAAAAAAAATCTTGATAAGAAACTGGCTAACCGTGTTATTGATATTATTGATGATAATTTAGTGAACAATTTTAGAAAACAGTTACTGAAATGCCAATAGCAGACCAAATATGACAGATTCTCTTTAGAGAAAGCCAGCAAGGTTCTAGCAAAAAAAGGCAAAGAAAGGAAAAAAACTCCTGAAAAGCAGCTACCAATTGATGTTATGGAAGGGGATTGCCCTTCCAAACAGTGACTCTTTCTCCATCCCGCCTCTCCACATCTGTGTCCGCAGATCCAGATCCTCATCAGTCTCAAGGTATGGGATATAATGTAATTATGAAAATTTTCATGTTTTTAAAATTTTAATTGTTATGTTAAAATGTTAATGTTTTATTTATTATATAAATTATGTTATTGAACTCTGACTTATTTACTACGAAATTTCTGTGTAATGTTTTGTATCAAAAGGCAAGGTTAGGGTGAAAATTTGGTGGTGAAGCGCAGAGTACTCCCTTTTCAGTTATTTCTTATGGGAAATATTGATTCAGAACTCAGTGCATCGCATCTGACGCACCTTCTAGAGCAGATTAATGTCGAGGTCCTGGTTCTCCTGTACGTATTTCATGACCAGAGTCCTGGTGACGTGCGCTTACCAGTTGGGCTGTGATCTTCAAGATCAGTGATTGGAAACCAGCAGCAGCTCCAGGGAAGGGAAGGCTTACTACTCCCCTAACGAGTCTCCATCTCAGAAACGCCCCAGACATGTCTACCCAGCGGGTGTAGGGTCACAATGGGTCAGCATTGGCTCCATGACAGTGAGTTTGTACTGGTTTTCCCTGAAACGAACAAACAAACAAAAATCTGAAAGTCACTTTTATGGTTCCACTACATGCTTTCTATAATCTCTCCTCACAGTTGTGCCTCCCTGTGGTATGGTGGTTATGTATTGGACTGATAACTGAAAGGTCAAGAGTTCAAAAATACCAGATGAGGCTTACTACCTTGCAAAGATGTATAGGCTTGGAAACGCACAGGGGCAATTCTACTCTGTCCTGTAGGTCTCTGTGACTCAGAATTGACTTCGTGGCAGTGAGTTTTTGAAAGTAAAAAGAAATGTTTTACAAAAAGTATTCAAGAATTAAAACAATCCTTCTTTAGTTTTAATTGGATATTTGAAGATATATCTTTGATGCCCAGTTCTGTGTTTTCCAATTCCTTTGGAAATAAAAAAAATTACCAAATGTGATTTATTTGCATAATAAGAGTCATTTACATATACTTATCCACCACTTTTGTGCTAAGTACTAGGTGATGCTTTATGTAAGTTATCTCATGCAAATCTCTCATGAGTGATATGAACTTGGTAGTATTATTATCCCCATTATAAAGTAAAGTTACTTCAAGAGATTAAGTAATTTGAGCCAGTATCACAGGTTGAAAATTACAACTCAAACTGCCTGATGTCAAAACCTTTGTTAATGTGTGTCATGTACTGTCTCCACAAGTGTTCCTAATTGTCCAGATGACCCCATTGGCTGAAGTCAATGAAAATATTCTCAGTGTCAGAGACACATCGATCCAAAAAAATACTGTGCAAGCTCCAATTACTCTTTTCCTTAGATCCATAGTCTGCTTAGATCTGAATTTCCTGATAGGACGAATTCACAAGAATGTGAAAAAGACCTGTTTCCAGACCCCCATCAAAGATGTGTATTGAACCTCTGACTTCTCCTACCTTCTACAAGAATTCAGAAACAGTATGAAACAATTCAGCCTACCATGCTCCAAAAATAAATTGGCACATTTTTTCTCTCTATGCTCTTGACATTTTTAATCTTCAGTGACCTCAGGTAGAGTTCTCAAGTAACTCCTTGCTATTAAAACCCCTTGTGACTCAACAAGAAAGACATAAATTTGCATCTTCTCCTACAGCTCTTTCTAAATCTGACTTTAAGAAGTCATTAATTTGGTTTAGGAAATTACACCTCTTATTTTGAATTATATCAAATCAGAAAACACCATTTCTCCAAATTGTAGTCTCAGGAAACTATAATTCCAGGAAGCTAGAAATAGAACAAACAGAATACAATGAAAGAAAATGCTGGCACAATGTGAAAAATGCAGCTACTGCCCCGAACAATTTTTGTGGAAATTATCAATTGAAAACTCTGTTGTGCACTTTTTGCACTGAAATTACAATAAAATACTGCTTGGAAAAAAAATGATAGGCTTTACCTACCATCCATTAATGCTTGCCCCCACCCTCCTTGATTTTAGTTCTTCCCAACCCTGGGAAATGTGTTTTTATATACACAATCTCATTTGGTCTCAGGAGAACCTGTGCGTGTGAGATCCTCATTACAGGAGCTAGCTAGTCACTTATGATTGTAGAGTTGAGATCTGGTTATCTAACCCTGATTTCCTCACTCCAAAGCAC